>NC_048552.1:7839661-9039661 GCF_902806685.2 Maniola hyperantus | reverse complement strand
GTATCCGTAACACGCGGATGACGTCGCGAGCATAAGCTGCTATTATATAAATCCATTAGAATTTTGCCTATCTGGATAATAACAGTTGTGTGGACTTAAGTTAGCAACTTGTTGACCCAAGTAGGTACTGGCTTGTGGTACTAAAGTCGGTCTACGCCCGTGCCGAACCATGCTGTGCTCCATACGTAACCTAATTATTATCACCTTATTAATGATTTAAAAAGCTTTTTGATACTAGACCACCATAATAATTATTTATGTAACGACTAGCTCTATCCTCGGATTTCATCTACGTGGAATTTCCGCTTGCATTTCTGCGTCTATTGTTAAAGGTTGCGTCTATTGGTAAGTTAGATCACGTGACGTCCGTTTCAAAGGCGGCAAATTACAAGTGCGATAATAATTGTAGATTAGAATGCATCAAGAGTGCATTCCATTACGTTCTGAAGCATAAGATCCGATTATAGTGTTCATTTATCTGTCAATTATTTAGATCGACTCTCTAATAAAGCCTTTATGTGTTTGATCCTCTTCCACGCGTAACCTTTAAAGGTCCAGCAATCATGGCATTTTGTAGACAGAGAAACAAGATCGATCTATAAAGGTATACAGGATCTATAAACGACACGTTTATAATACAATTGACTAGCTGAATACCAATAATAATAATAGTGATATCTCCTATGAAGACTTCTTTGGTTACTTTTTTCCAAGCAAGTATTGAAATCTATTATATCCAGGCGAGCAATTAATATTGTACTTATTTGATGAATACGCATGAATAGAACGATTTATTTGCAATAAGTGTGCGAATCAGCTGACCCATTTGGCTTCTAAATGAAACGTGCGGTACACAAAGGCTGGAAGAACTTGAATACCAAATGCTGAGTCAACACCTAGCCTATTATACGAAGCAATGCTGCATCAGATGTATACATATTTTTATTCTGGCTTATTGTAAATTTTAAAAACTGTAAGCCTTTGTACACAATACTCGTATATTCGGGATTTTGGTTTTTGTGTGCTTACTCCTTTTGGACATATTTTTGTATGCATATGTTTAATCGTCTGTAAAGAGACATAATGGGCATGCCAGTCCAAATAACTAAATTTATTCAATTACATAGGCACATACTGCCATTTTTAAGCCATTAATCAGATCACTCAAGGAATTTAGAAATTAAAATTTGCATTTATCTTGGCTTAGTGAATATTAAGTTTCTTTAACAAAAACCGCAGGTGATTTTAAATTGAAGCAGTGAGAATCGCCGCTCATCTCATTTGACGAGCTTTCTGCACTTTCCTCTCTCAAGACCTTGGAAAAGTGCCGCTAAATATTCATTCATTAAAGCGCGCCACTTTTAAACTTGATGAATAGAAATTCTAAAGCCGAGGCGGCAATGACTGCATGTTTCCATTGTACTCATATGCTTTTCGTGGTAGCCTGCAAAGGTATTTTAGTCTGCTATGCATTCATTCAATTCGGTGTGCTTTAAGTTTAAGGGTCAAAAACAATAAGGCGAAAATATACAATATACGTATCAAAAAAATTAAGCATATATAGCCTAGACGGTAGGACTATTTTCACTGTAACTATCATTTTTTTTACATACAATTGTATTATTATTAGGTATTAACATTTGCCCGTCCACTCGAGCATTTTTATTTTGAAATTAACTAGACAAAATCATTGGTAAGAATGCAATAGTCAATCGGTAAGAGTGCAATAGTCAGAACTCCGTACCGCCTAACATTCGATTCAATTTTTTAAAATTTTTCTCTCCGTAAGAACCATTCTCGTACTTCAAGGAATATTATAAAAAAAAGTTAGCGAAATCGGTTCAGCTGTTCTCGAGATTTGCGATCAGCAACACATTTAGCGATTCATTTTAATATATAGATTATTCCTCGTGTGGTTTACAGAATAAATTATTCAAAAACATTGTACTTCTACTATATTGTAATACCTACTAGCTGATGCCCGCGACTTCGTACGCGTGGATTTACGTTTGAAAAATCCTGTGGTAACTCTTTGATTTTCTGGGATAAAACGTAGCCTATGTCACTCTCCATTAAAATCAAAATGCAAACCATGCAAAAAATCAAGTCGATCCGTTGCTCCGTTGCGACGTGATTGAAGGACAAACCAACAAACAAACACACTTTCGCGTCTATAATAGAGGTAGTGATTATTTTTGTACTCGTATTTAATACCAAAATATGAAATCATCTAAATTGGCTGAATTTGTAGGATAAATTAAATCCAATTACTAAAATACGCAAATTGGCTACTGGAGCATACGACAGACAGGCGAATACCCCATCTATTCATATTTGAAAACCGTAAACACGGCTCAATACAAACGACGAGATATTATGTGAATACTGTTAGTAAACAAGTGTTACATGTACCTACGTTCATTGGATTTGCTCATCGAGCAATATGATTGCAATGGATTTATTTAATAGCTAACAGTCTAGGTATTATTAGTAAAGTGATTTGCCGTAGGTACTTAGCGATTGATGGGTTATTTTTCATGTCATTTCAATAATTGTGTGTAAAAAATGCTGAACCGGCGAGATTTGAAATCACATTTTTCTGTTTATGTGACTTTATCCGCGTGGATTTAGGTTTTAATAAAAATCCTGTGGGAACTTTATGATGCAAGCTATTTCTGTACCAAATTTTATTAACATTCGGTTAAACGGATGAGCCGTGAAAAGCTAGCAGACAGACAGATACACTCTCGCTTTTATTTATTAGTATTCATGATAAGCTTCAGGCAATATAATATACAGAAGGTAAAGCGACTATGTCGCTCAGCAATCAACATAGGTGTTTAATAGGCAATATTTTTCAGCCTTAGGAAACTATTGGCAAAAATAGAAAAAATATATAGAAAGCTAAGCGACTATTTCGCTCAGCAGTCAGCATAGGTATTTAATAGGCAATATTTTTCAGCCTTAGGAAACTGTTGACAAAAATAGAAAAAATATACAGACTTATACTTAATATACAGAAAGTAAGGCGACTATGTCGCTCAGCAGTCAGCATATTAGGTATTTAATAGGCAATGTCGTTCAGCCTTAGCAAACTATTGGCAAAAATAGAAAAAAAATACAGACTAGAAGAGACCTTTATTATTCAAACACGTGACCAATTTGCGATCGAAATACCTACAAGTGAAACTGTGTCGGTGTGTCCTAACTACAAATTCGCCCGTTTTCGTGATTACTCTAGCGCGCGGTCTCTTAACGTCATTTATTGTTATTAAATTGACCTGCAAAATTGGCGTGGGGTGGCACGTGGCCTATTAGAACTCTCAACGCCTTTTCTACACGACTGCCCAAAAAGGAGTGTACCCCATTGATGTTTATTATTCTAGGGTGTACCCAATGTTTTCAGGGCTCATGTATAGATGTATGTGAGTTTTTTGTAAAATAATGATATTTGGAGATATTTTCAAATGTGAAATTTTTTTTCTTTTTAGTTTGTGTTTTGGCAGAGTAGTCGTGTTTTTTTTAAATTATTACTTGGTTTCAACACACAATCAAATCAAACCTTTGTGTAAATCTATGTTAGGTATATAATATATTTTACTACATAATGCCCCCAACTCCGTCCACGTGGATTTCTAAAAATAGGAACTCCATCCGTCTCCGGGATTCAAGCTATCATTTACCAAATTTCGTAAAATGGTCTGCGAAAATGTAACAACCAGGCGTTTATAATATAAAAATACTAGGTGGTGTTCGCGACTTCTGCGTAGTTTAAAGTTTTTTAATAATCCCGTGGGAAGTCTTGTATTTTCAATGTCGCTAGTTCTTGCAGTTGTGCTTAGTTTTAATAGACAAATTCATAGAGATAGAAGTACACATTACTTTTTGTTGGATGATACTTACTAAACTTTACATTTTTGCCACTAAGTAGGTATACTTGTAAATCCTTTTGATACACCTGAAACCCATTTCGTGAACGAATTTAGAATGCAATATTAAATTGCTTTCTAGCTGTACCTACTTTGAGCTCTAAAATCTTCTCTTGTCGGATTTCCGCTTTGAGTGGACTGCCAGTGAGAAAAATGTTTAAGTCTACACTGAATATATCAAAAAAGTTAGAAATCTTACATATTCATTTGTCATTTTTATAAGTATTAAAAATAATAATAAAACATTGGGAAAAATATTTATTGGCTTATATTTTATTAATTATTTCCTGCACCCTTAGCTTCGCACTTTATGTATTTCACGAATATATAAAAAAATATATATATGCGCGTTAACAGCCAAAACGGCCTGTTGAGCGGATACGATCAATTATTTTATTTAAAAAAGAATTAGATACATATATTTTATATAGGTACACTCGTATATCTTACGCGGAAACTTAAACCTACGATACTTGGTTCACATTATTTGTAGAGCGCTATCTCTTGTACTCTCGTGCGTTTTGTATTTTCTGTCTCATTCGTTACCGAGCACGGATTTTATACGCCACGTAATATGGACGTATCATGTCTATGGTATAATCTTATTGGCTGTCCTGTTACTAGGATCAAAAATATAATATTTACGCAATTACAAAATTCGCAAAATACTCTCAACCTAACATAGCTAGGGGACCTGTGGTGATTTTTTAAATTGGCACTGTTTGTCAATAATATTTATTTGAAAACTCCCATCAAAGGGTTCCACGCTTTCCTCTCTACAAGTAGGTGGAGGCGCTATTTTAACGCCCACATTGATGTACGAGGTTTGCTCGTCTGGTATATTAATGTAGAATGAAATGATCTTCTTAGTCTAATCAATTCAACTCAAAGTTCTATTAAGCGTAGTTTGTGGGTGGTGACTGAAATAGCATTTGCAGCGCATTTCACGTGTTTTATACCAATTATGTCAATTTTTACATTATAGAATACAAAAAGATACTTGACACTTTCAGATGTCTCATCGTGGTCTCATCAGTAACATAGTTCCAAGTATGTTCACACAGTGACGCTCAGTGCTTCTATCAGTGCCAAAGTCAAATTGCTTCAAAAACAGATTGGCAATCGCAGGTTCAGCGTATCTATTTGTATTACAATAGGTCAGTGGTCATATTAAGTGACCAACTAGGTCAGACTGAACTAGAGTGCGGGAACTCTCGTTTGAACTTTGATCCTGAATCGACGGTATGTCAAATATATGTCTATGGTGACGTAAAATTAAAGAAAAATAGGGCTACTTTAGGGATACGTGCGTCAACTGTACTAACATTTGACGCCTGCCAGTGACGTCGAAACCTCGACGTTTTGTTAGAAGTTCCTTAACTGTCGTGAACTGTTACTAAGTGGACCAAGAAGTGGACAGACAACATCAAACGAGTCGTAATAGAGCTACTGGATTCAGGCGGCACAAGACAGTGGCGTGCGGAAATCCCTACAAGTACCTTTGTCAGGCGGTGGACTGTTGATGATGATGATGAGTGTTCCAAAATGCACATCACAGAGTACATTTAACATTTAGTAACATAACAATGCTATAGCGTGCAGGTCTACATAATTTTAAAGGTTGTGTGGGGAGACGAGATAATATGCGTCATGCCTTTGGTAGGCAAAGGCATGACGCATTCAACGACGGTCTAG
The DNA here is from genome assembly GCF_902806685.2 of Maniola hyperantus. Lineage (NCBI taxonomy): Eukaryota > Metazoa > Arthropoda > Insecta > Lepidoptera > Nymphalidae > Maniola > Maniola hyperantus. The sequence goes on along the minus strand of NC_048552.1, from coordinate 9,034,037 downwards.
CAAGGGCGCGGTTGTACGTTCAACCAGAGTGCCTTAGATGTTGAGGGTGATTATGAGACTGACCTTCACGTCATATTTGGGTTTTCAATATGACAGAGCTTAGATGTTTTCGATATATGTAAATCTATACTTATAAAAAACGTTTCCTGACTGACTGACTGATTTATCAACGCACAGCTTCTGGGGTTAGAAACTCAAAATTTTGACAGTAGATCCCAAATTTTAGATTGCATGTTTATAGGAGCTCCTGAAGTTTATTATTAGACAAAATAAAAACAAGACTGTTGAAAACACGTGTTTCTTCCTAAATTAATAATTTGTTAAGGTTACATTTACATAAAAATCTTTCCAGACACTAAAAATAAACATACCTATGATACTAATAAATTAATTATTTTTTATAAACTAATAAATTAAATTAAAAATTCAATTAATTATTACTAATGTAAATTTAATTTATATTATTTTTTAAAGGTCCATCCATTCTTTCATGCTTATTTTAGTTATTTTTATGATAACAGTAACAGCCTACAATTAATATACAATACCATAACGACCGATCGACTTTTCAAAATGAATTTCTTTACAGAATTCCCGTTTGTAGTCCTATTAAGATTTTATTGTCACGTTTTTCTTTTGTATATTCATTTCCCACAATAGGAAAAGTAAATGCCGAGAATAGTAAAGATAAATCTATTTAAAATGGTGGAATATCCACATTACCAATACGAGTATCAATTGTTAGTGATATAGGTACCTACCTACCTGGGACTGACTGCCAAAAGATGATAATACTATCATAAGGTCCGATACCGTACAAATGTAATGATTGCAGCTAGATTACATCAGCTTCGCGAAGGTCGAAGGCAGTACATGTCTCTTGTCTCTTGGTCATGAGACAAGACCAATGACCAAGGGCAGCGAGCGAAACGGAACCACCAAGGCCAAGCGATCAACGTCAATCATTCATCGCCAGGAAGTTGAATTCCTCAACGTAAACAAACTTTTCAACCCCCACCAGTTTACTATCAATCTAATATTTTGTTAATACTTACTTACTATTTAATATTATATATATATACATATATAAGAATACTTAGACTACATTTTAGTCTTCCTTGATAAGATTGGGAGGAAAATTTTCTCCCTTGACAAAAATGGAGGTAATGTTTGTTGTTATTTCATATCTCGTAATATTTCATTTCTTATTTACTTTAGCAATCATAAATGAGTGGGTAGATGAAAGGATAATATGATTATCATAATAAATTCTGTATGGATTAGGTTGAGTATACCTACCAATAGGTAATATATTAACTATATAATTTTTTATTCGTAACTTGCCGCAATATTTTGTATTTGGAAATAATAATAATTAGTTCTCAACCAACGTTAATTAAAGGTTATGAGCTTAAGGGCTGGCGCATAAAGACGGCGTAGATTAGAGCCAAATATTTTTGATAACAAATAAAACTTAGCTTTTTCTGTATCAATACATTTCAAATTGGCACTTATTTGGTTGGTAGGTTCTCCTCCGGCCTCCTCCGTGTTTTGTTTTCAGCAGATAAAAATATCTGCTGAAAACAAAACACGGAGGAGGCCCAAAAGATGCGTGGTGCGCTTAATGCTCTGGCTACATGCTCCACCTTACCTACACCCATATACCTTGCATAAGCCAGTTTGCGCGTGCATGTGGACGGTACCTAGCACGGTGGTTCGCGCAAGCCTAAGTTGCTGATACGCCTGAGTAAGTCACGTGCCGGGAGTACGCAAAGTAAATAAAGCTCAGTTTGATTAGTCACCAAGAAAGACTATGCTATAAAATTGTCTTTGAATCGAGTCTACTTAAATTCCCAAATAAATATCTTTCATGCAGGAACACCCACAGCCTGTTAAGAGGCCGTACGCTGTAGCGCTCTAACGAGTTTCAGCTCGAATTTTAAATGTGTGCGTGTACCTCACAATGGCACCGTAATCTGCACTCACACATAGACATGGCATACTTACCTTAGGTCGGGCAGGCCTATATTGATACTTTGCGTAGTCGATTCCAAAAATTCTAAGCTCTTATAGAACACAATTTTGGATCTTTAGTATGTTTTTATTTTATTATTTTGTTAGATTTATTTATTTTGTATTAAGATGTGTGATAACTTACACATAGGTAAACACCTATAAGAATGCATATTATAAATGCGAAAGTGTTTTTGTTAGTTGGTTTATTAGTTTGCTGGTTTGTCCTTCAATCACAAAACAACAGATTGGCGTAATTTTTTGCATGGATATACCTAGTTAAAGTGACAGTGATCTGGAGAGAAACAGAAGTTTTATCTCGGAAAACCAAAAAGTTTGGATGGGATAATTAAAAACGTAAATCCACGCGGATGACGTCGCCGGCATCAAACTGCGATGAACAATGGAAGGAACCCGATTACTAACTAATGTTTATGACATTGGTCAATAGAGTAATCTGGTTATCTCGGGTATACCATTGTTATTTTCATAAAGAAGTACTCTCAGGCACGTAATATTACCGTGTCTTAGGTGTGCAATTGTCTATTGTACAGGTGCTAAGCTTTAGGTAAATAAAATTTGCACGTGCTGAATTCTTGCAAGTTTTGTTACCTGTAGTCTATTAAGAAGGGATTGATCTATGATATTTTACCTTTTTTTAAATTAGAATCGTTATATCTGAAGCTTCAATAGTTCCCAAAAAATCGAAAATCGGGCATGCGGCCTCTTAAATCAAACATCAAAAGTTCTCATAACAAATTGACCCGCTACAACATGCCTGAAAATAAATACACGTTCCGGTAAATGGTAAGGCATTTTTACCTTATCTTGTATGTTACAGTCAAAACTCTTATCCAGTCAAGACTATTTTTAACTGGAAAGTACAATCAAAACTAGATTAAACAAACGACGTTAGTCAAAAGTAGTTTAAACTGAAGTTTCGGTCAAAACTCTGCTGGAATAAATCATTATTAAATTCATAAAATCTAAATATATTTAAGGAAAAGGTGACTGACGGACTGATCTATCAACGCACAGCTCAAACTACAGTACGGATCGGGCTGAAATTTAGCATGTAGATAGCTATTATGATGTAGGCATCCGCTAAGAAAGAATTTTTGAAAATTCAACCCCTAAGGGGGTAAAATAGGGGTTTGAAATTTGTGTAGTCCACGCGGATGAAGTCGTGGGAGTAAGCTAGTAATACATATAAGATTAGGTCGAATGTCGCTCAGAACGAAATCAGAGCACCCCGACTCCACGCAGTCTTGACTCTTGTCATTCCTACACCTTGAGTTTTATTATATAGCGCGAAGCTAGAAGTCTGTCTTCTTGCGTAGCCTATTTGCATAGTCCTTCAATTACGTCGCAACGGTGCAACGGATTGACGTGATTTTTTGCATGGGTATAGATAAAGAGATACCTGGATACCTGGAGAGTGACATAGGCTACTTCTTATCCCGGAAAATCAAAGAGTTCCCACGGGATTTTTAAAGAACCTAATTCCACGCGGACGAAGTCGCGGGCATAAGCTAGTTGACAATAAATAATAACTGACTGAAAAACTACTTTCAACCAACGTCGCTCCTCAAAACTAATTTGATAGGTTTTTTTTCAGTTAAAAGTAGTTTTGACTGGATAATAGTTTCGACTGTGATATAATATACATACATGAGGGTATCGACGTTGTATAAAGGTTATGCCATGGGTTGCTCCACAATGACTGAATCCCCTCAAGTGTCGGCCGTTATGGCGCGGCGTGGTTTAAAATGCTCCGTCTTGACACACTTCCCCGAGAACACCTGACTTGTGGTGTTGTGCAAAGCATAAGCGAATAGCGTTTGTATCTTAATGTTTGCTCAACCTTAACTGACACGAACCACTATAGGTGGATTTTCGAACCGAGCGTCTGTGGTGTGACTTACGCGGTGCCACCATAGTCATCACTGGCGCCACAGACGCTGGACTCGCTTCTTCCTTTAGGTATGCCAATGGTAATTCCCTTCCGGTGTCCTTGTTTCCCGTCCTGTATCACTTAAATTCCTTTAAGGTAAGAGTAAATAGGCATCTTCTAGGTGAGCGCGCTCCAATCTAGACCTCATCATTACTTTTTATTAAGCATGACTGTCGTCTAGCGCCAGCTTATCTTGCAGTTAAAGAAAAATGAGGTTTGTTTCCACTAAGTTTCCTCAAATCTTGAGTGTCTTCTTCTAAATCTAGGGAAGCTTTCGAATTATTTTTTGAACCTAACCACGACCATCGATTCCTAAGTAGCTTTAACTGAACATTAACGAGAATTTCGTACCTTGAGTAACTTATCTTAGTGATAATCGTACTAAGTATGTGAAAATCTCTCCAGAGAGAATACAAATATAAATAAAAGTGTTCCATACTTTTCCATCAGAAACAATATAAAAACAATTAAGGTGTGCCAGTACCGCATTAATCATTATTCTATTTTCATCATTTAACTGCAATTTTTTATGACTATCCTGAAAATTAAAATGACAAATATTTTGCAAGTTGCAAGTTTTTGTACCTAGGTACTCGTAGTTCAACTAAAATCAAATAAGTACCTAACAAACAAACCCTCAAACAACAAATTCCAGACATCAATCTCGACCCTATTTTTGTACCTTAATCGATTTTATAGGATCCGGCACGAAATATTGGTACATGAATAAATATGCTAGACAGCTTATGCCTGCGATTTCGTCCGCGTGGATTTCGGTTATAACAATCCCGTGCGAACTCTTTAATTTTCCGGGATAAAAAGTAGCCTATGTCACTCTCCAGGTCTTTAACTGTGTCCATACAAAAAATCACGTCGATTGTAGCGTGATTATAGAGATTGTAGAGTGTAGCTTAGTTGTAGCGTGATTAAAGGACAAACCAACAAACAAACACACTTTCGGATTATTTCACACATAATATGGGTAGTGAGGTAGTGATTTTTATGGAGTTAGTATTGTAAAGATAAATCTAGTTATTTATAACTATATATAAATAGAACCTGTGCTTTAGCACAGGTTCTATTTATATACTTCGTCTCCACAACGGGGCCTGCGATACTATATTCAGCTCTGACAACGGTTAAAAATATATAAGTTACGTAAGCTTTAGAAACTTATACAAAGAAATATTTCAACAGAAGCATGCCTCAAGTTACAGGAGAATACCTTCTTGACTTTACGAAATAGGTGAGCACATATTTTTATTATGTTTGTTTAGGTATCTACTAAAACTCTAAGAATAAGTATTATTTTACTATCAATCAATATTTTTATGTACCCATTCATTTAATTAAATCAGTATAATACCTAACTATAAACACACTTACGAGTAGGTATGAGATAAACATACCTATAATAATTATGTTTGTCAAATTAAATAAAATATTTACTATATATACTTATATACATATTTGGTTTAAAAATTATTGTACCTACCTACCTACTTAATTTATTATTTTTACTTGCACCACACGTATAATATAGAAGTCAAGAAATTAATTTGTACTTGAAAGGAATCTACAGCGTCCATTTTGAAATCTATCTACAACTCAAATAATATGAAAGAAAGCCCCTTACGGTCCCAAGAGAAATCTAACGCTTCCAAATACTTCAAAGGGAAATATTAAAAGAAAGAAAAGCTATATTGATTGTGACGTCTGAAACGGTTTCGGTTCGTACACTACGTACGTGCTTATACCTTTTTTTTCACATACTTACAAGTTAGCCCTTCACTGCAATCTCACCTGGTGACGATGCAGTCTAAGATCGAAGCGGGCTAACCCGGAAGGGGTATGGCAGTTTTTTAGTAAACCCATGCCCCTTTGGTTTCTACACGGCATCGTACCGGAACGCTAAATCGCTTGGCGGCACGGCTTTGCCGGTAGGATAGTAACTAGCCACGGCCAAAGCCTCCCACCAGACCAGACCAGAAATTTAGAAATTATAAAATTCCTAATCCCTGCCAGGAATCGAACCCGGGACCTCCCACTAATAAGACCACAGCGCTTACCACTGCGCAAGGGAGGTCGTCAATACCTACCTACTATGCCTACTAGCTGCACCTGCCTTCTTACAGTAGTACCCTTTTTTTAATAATTTATGGAATCTAAATATATAAAAGGAAAAAGTGGCTGACTGACTGACTGATCTATCAACGCACAACTCAAACTACTGGACGGATCGGGCTAAAATTTGGCATGCACATAGGTAGCCATTTGACGTAGATGTCCGCTAAGAAAGGATTTTTGAATTTCGACTCCTAAGGGGGTAAAAAAGGGGTTTGAAATTTGCATAGTTAACGCGGACGAAGTCGCGTAATATAATACTTAGGTAAGTTTTAAATGTTTTACAACGTGAAATCGTGTTTAGGAATTTTAAGGTAGGAATATTTTATGTAATTAACGTTGTGGAGAACTAGATATAAGCTCAACCAATACGGGTCGCTGAGCACAGAGTTTCGGCTGAGGATAATAGTGAATAATTTATAACCTATGTGGCAAGAGGCCAAACACTGTTTGTTGTGTTTCTGTTCCTAGCAAGCTAAATTCAATAAAGACCTACCTACAGAAATACATGATATTCTATCCTCACGCCAGCCTATAAAACAGACACGTTAATTCAAATTTTGAAACGTCCTACCCAAAGATTTAAAAAAAAGATATAACTGAGGTGTACACATAACGGCACTCCAAACCCAGGGACCAGCAGGGTAATCAGCTATCTAGTATTTAAAACAAAGTCCTTTAAGGTGCTTTCATTGCAGATCGTGGAAGTACTTTTTAGAGTCTAATACTTTAGTAGTTATAGTATGAGTTTTATAAATTCAACAAATGCCAACATTTCAGTATAAGACAAATTTATTGATTTTCATTATTGTTTCAATTTTTTTGGGGTAGCCTCTTCATTCTTTAACTCCAAACGCCTTGAAGACGTTATTACGTTAAAAAAACAAAGTTTTGTTTTGTTGTTAAAAAATAAATTAATATTAGGTATGTAATCTAATGTTTGAAGCTAAAAAAATCTTTTCCCACAATATTTTAAAAGCTATTTGGTTTAACGATGTTTGTTGAATATATGCTCTCAACGCTGAAGTGAAATCACTTTACAGACGCCGCCCTTTACCTACCTCTACCACCTACGCAACAAACACGTGCCTTCATTACCAAATTGCTACGAAGCCGGTCACTACTGGCAAATATTTGTGTTTCAAGGAATATTAGCAATGTTTTCCCCGATATAATCCAAGAAATTTCATAGAACCATTTCAGAGAACACTTAATAAACAAAAATAATAATTTTATTTATTCTATTAATAATTGCTTTCCATTAACCGCATCAACTAATGCCAACCAGTTACCACCCTACCGGCAAAGCTGCGCCGCCAAGCGATTTAGCGTTCCGGTACGTTGCCGCGTAGAAGAGGATCAGGGGTAAGGGTTTAATGAGACTATCATGTCCCTTCCAAGTTAGCCCGCTTTGATCTAAGACTGCGTCATCACTTACCAGCAGGTGAGATCGCATTCAAGGGCTAACTTGTATTAGAATTTTAAAAAACCAAAACCAATGGACTGATTGAAATTACTATAAGTATGGGACAGATCAAGATGGCCATCGGAGAGAGAACGCCCCGCACACCCACACAGCCCCCGCGCTAACCCGGTGCGGGTGAGCACGGGTGATGTGCGGGGCGTCCCCCTCCCCCACATACCCCGATTGCCATCTCGACCTATCGCGTACCTACTATACTAATAACGTATCCTGTGATAATAGATTATTTTCTCCCAGCTAACTTAACTCATAAGCTCAAGTAAGAAACCAACTTAATAGGCGCACTGTGGCTGCTATCGCCTGAGCGGCTCGCTCTAACAGGCAAAGCCAAAGTCAGCTTCTCTACAGTATTTACGGAATACGGGAATACTCAATAATTAATGCTTGCGTTCGGGCATCCCCGTTTCGATAGAAGCCACGACAACATTGCAGCTGATGAAAAAAAGCAATCACTGTGTTTCGTTAATAGGTACTAATTTTTTATTTATTTAATTTATTTATTTTATATTTAATTAATTATTTATTTAAGATTTTATATGACACCTCACCAACGAATACAATCGAGCGCCAAAACACAATAACGTCAGAGTAAAATGGGCCCGAATGTTCAAAAATTCAGCACCGCTGATTTTAATTTCACGTTTTCGCTTAGAGCGCCGGCTGTAATGGATGAACTTGATCTTTAAACAAGGCAGTTAAGGTCCATTTTACTTTGACGCTAATATGTGTCGACGCTCAAGTTCTATACGTTGATAACGTGTAAAATCTTATGCTAATGCTACCGATCACAGTAGCTACAGGACGACGAGCCGAACTAAGTATAATTTTAATATAACTGATGTCAATAGTATAACTTGTATGTAGGTACAATATTTCAGAATAGAAATTGGCTAACGAAAGAAAAGACTGGAAAAGCTCGGTAAATTCAAAAAATATCAAATGGCAGCCCCAAAATTAGTATGACAGACCTGGAATGACCTAATTTGATAGAATAAAAATAAGGAATTCTAAAAGTATCAAATTAGGTTATTCCAGGTCGGTCATACTAATTTTGGGGCTGCCATACAGATATTTTTTAATTTGCCGCGCTTTTCCAGTCTCTTCTTTCGCTAGCCAGACTCTAGTTTATTAATCCTTCGTTACCATGGCGAGATAAAGTTTAACCATTAACCCATTAACCCATTGCTTTGAACGTTGTTTAACTTAGATAATTTAGTAAGAGCTTCAACTACTTACACAACACAACAAATTACACAATTCGTGAATTTTCTTTGAGCCGCTTGTCAATAGAGTATGATACCTTCTCTTCAGTATGTACTTAAGTATTATATATTATTAATGTTGTTAATTGTTGTAAATGTAATAATTAATATAAATGATTATATTAATTGAAATCAATGTTGACGATAATCGATTGTTTAATTACATAATACTATTTTATAATAAATTAATCAGAGCATAAAATGTAAGCTTCACTTAATTAGGAATGAAAGCCAGCCGCTATTCGTAAATGCACCGAATAACGTAGCAATTTTCCAACCTACTATTAGACTACGATAGAGAAAACCGAACCTTGTTTATGATGCTATTTAGCTTGCTTTTAGAATAATGCTATGCACTGCGGGTTTTCGGTGAACGCCTAACAAGTTAGAGGAATATATTATAGGAAATATTATATTCCTATTTACTTACAGGTCGTTCAACTCGGTTGCATATTTTGCTATCGATAACGTGGCTGACTATAGACACGAATCGGAAACCTCATTTCTCCAGAAAAAAATAGGTTAAAATTGTAGAGTTGTAGAGTTAGAATAAAATAGAATATATTTTTATTCAAGTAAACTTTTACAAGTGCTCAATCGTCGTGCAGTGCTTGAATCGTCAAATAGTTTTTACCACTGGTTCGGAATGCAGTTCAGTTAATTGATGTATAAAGTAAATGAAACTAACTGTTACTAATATCCACAGTTATATTTTTATTAATATTATAAATACTAGAGTGTGTCTGTCTGTCCATTTGTCTATCTGCTAGCTTTTCACGGCTCAACCGATTTTGACCATATAAAGATATCCTTGAATCCCGGGGAAAGACATAGGCTACTTTTATCCCGGGAGTTCAAAAGTATAGTAGTACGCTCATTTATTGAAAATGGATCACTTGCAGATTATAATGATGTATTTATGAATCTGCTCACTTTGTAAATAGTTCTAAAAAGCTCACGCAGGAAAGTGTTCTAAAAAACGTTGGAATTCGAGATTTCCATTTCCAGTACACTCATCTTAAGTCAGCAGCATTCTGAGAAGTGATATCTCCTCAGATCTCGTTTTTCATCTGCATTAAATAGCGAATCCAGTGAATGTAGACCCACTAACAACCTATTTATGTAAGTGTTGATGCGCCCCGCTGAAAGGATGAAAGGATTTCAAAGACGATAGTAAAGTTTTACACAGAAACATCATAAGAAGGTGAACTTACGTTATATAATCTACGTGAACAGTAGATAAATATATCTAGGTAACCTAAGTTACGAATGATAACAACGTGCTATACTTAAAATGTGTGGGTGTGTGGGTTCTATTTTCCATGTTGTTAGGCTTAATATAGCTTTTACAGTCTGTGAATAAAGATGTTTTCTTTCGAATCATCCATTCGTCCACTGCTTGGTTAATTATACCTACTTAAATGAATTTCAAACTTTAACAATATAAATATTATTATTGACACGAAATGAATGGTTAGATGTAATTTTTCGTGTGATCAAACTTCAATTTATTGCTATCGCAATCGACGAATGAAGATAGTAGGTACCTAATGAGAAATACTCGAACAACAGAAACGGCAGATAAGTACCTATACTTATTAAAAAAATATAGGGAGGTAAGTTGGATGATTTGTGATCTCAATGAGAAAATCCTACAGCTTGCTTCATATTACTACATCGAGATGTAATTAAAATTGAAAACATCAATACTTAGTGAAGTAATTTTTGTAACGGCGCCCTAAAACAGAGGCTTTGTGCCATATAGTCCATAACGACCGGGAATGATTGCGTGAGACAAAAACACAAAGCGCAGAAGGTTCATCGAAAGTGGCGCGAAAACGTTACACACCTGTGACGCTGAGCAAGGACATGGTGGGACGAGTGTCCGTCTGGCCTGGCTGGCCCGTCGACCCGAGGCGGTCGGCGGGGCCGGCGCCTCACCGGCCGCCGCGGGGCGCCATATCTCGCACACGCGCGCCCGGCTCTGCGCGGCCCGGCGACCGACTGACGCCCGGCGCCTCGCCGCCGAGCCATCAACCTACACGCCGCAGGACATGCCTCCGCCGGCCGGCGCGTCTGCCCTCGCCACCACTCATCACAATCCTCGCACTAGTGCGCACAGACGTAGCTCGGACTGTTCGCTGAACTACACTCGCGAGCGCGCCACCACGGCTCGGGACGCGACGAAAGCTCGTCGTGTTGGCTCGAGTAATAATAAGGCTTCGAAAGCGCATCCACACATTTTTACGTTCACGTCCAGTACGCGCAAGCGCACTGGGAACGTCTTCTGACATCACCGGCACCCGGATTATTTTCGCCCGGCGAGGTAAATACCCTCACATCGATCGGACCCGGTTAAACTGGATGCAATTATTGCACTGGCCTACTCCTCTTACTGTAGGAGTTATATCGGTGGACAAATACGAAAATCTTTAAGCGACAAACTTAGCAAAAAATTTGAAAGCGGTTGCATTATTCTTCTAGTAAGATCGTACTTTTATGTAATAAGAATAACGAATAACCCACCCCAACTTCCTAAGTCTGAAACATTTTATTGTTCACATCTAGAGTTTAGCAAAAAGGTGCAATCAAATAGTTAGTTAAGGCTTATCGAAAATTTTATGAAGAAAACCAATCAGTCTGATGGTAGAGTCATTAACGACATAGATATAAGACACACCTACGTAGAAACAGACGACTCGGTAGAAAAAGCTCACACATTTGATGTTCATTTTACATAGTAGACTGGCATTTCGAGGGCCGGTTCCGAAGCGTTTTTACTTATTCAAAACAGATGAATAAAAGACTAGTTACTTTAGTTAGTATTTCAAGTAGATACTCAGAGGCCTACTTAAAAACTCTTTTGAAAATCCAATCTGTCTATTGGTCTCACTGCCTAATGACTCTACCACTGTGCAGGTAGTACTGGTCCAGAGTACAAATATTACACATAGTGCAGTAGACATCTAAATATCTTAAATATATAAAAGGAAAAGGTGACTGACTGACTGACTAACTGACTGACTGACTGACTCACTGACTGATCTATCAACGCACAGCTCAAACTACTAGACGGATCGGGCTGAAATTTGGCATGCAGATAGCTATTATGACGTAGGCATCCGCTAAGAAAGGATTTTTGAAAATTCAACCCCCAAGGGGGTGAAATAGGGGTTTGAAATTTATGTAGTCCACGCGGACGAAGTCGCGAGCATAAGTTAGTATAATAAAATGAAAAAGTGACTGACTGACTGACTGATCGATCAACGCACAGCTCGAACTACTGGACGGATCGTACTGAAATTTGGCATGCAGATAGCTATTATAACGTAGGGATCCGCTAAGAAAGGATTTTTAAAAATTCAACCCCTGAGGGGGTGAAATAGGTGTTTGAAAATTGTGTAGTCCACGCGGATGAAGTCGCGAGCATAAGCTAGTATTATATAAGGTAGTTAAGTTAAGCAAAATTCCATAGCAATTATATTTTTTGCGATAATAGTAGTATCATAACTTTATGGATAATAGCAATTAACTTTTTCGCGATGTGAAGGCAGCAGTGTATTCTAAATTCGTAATCAACTTTTGTCTTACGCCTAAGCGCTTTAAGGCTGAAGCCTTAAAGCGCGCTGGTTGCGAGAAGCTTTGACAAAGCAATAAAGCAGTATAAACCGCAGTAACAAACTTTTGAAAAGAAACTTTGATATGAAATCTACTTAGCCCAATGCTTTTAACTTCTTTAATTACGTCTTGTCGTACATTGTTACTATCGTGCATACCACACTATGTGGTTCACATAATTTGGTGGCGCAACGTTTGGACCTGTTCCATATGCATTCGCAAATCATCAGACGTATTGAGTAAGTGTTAACGTACCCACATTTGTAATGGTCTTATACATAAACAACCTGTGTAGTTAATTAATAGTAGACTCAGGACTTTATTCAGCTGATGCCAGCGACCTCGTTAGTGTGGATTTATGTTTTAAAAAATACTCTATATACTCTGATTTTGCGGGTAAAAAGTAGCCTGTATCACTCTCCAGATTTTTAACTATATTCATGCAAAAAGTCATATCGATCCTCTGATCCGTTGCAACGTGATTGAAGAACAAGCCTACGAACCAATAAATCAACAAATAAACACAGTTTCACATTTATAATAATATTATGGGTAGTGATCCCATGTTTCTAACAAGCTGTTGGAAACGGCTCGATTGGAAATAGGCACAGGTTTTTTTGCAACTTTCTATAAATCATGAAACCTACATCCAATTTATATATTCAAATAGGTAGTAGGTACCCACCTAACTCATGTCGGTTTCTATTCAGTTGCTTATGTAATCTACTAGCTCGATACAGACGCACTCTCTAAAAATGCCGGCAACTCTTCAGTTTCCTGCATAATCAGTAATGTCTCACTTGCTTAGCTACATAGAAGTACTCTACTTGAGACATGCTTTCATTATTATTCATACTCTACCTACCACCACCTACAGTACCTACTTAGCAGTAGTCAGTAGACTAGTCGCAACTTGCAACGGCTAGCTGTAGGTTTAGGTAGATATCTATCGTTATAATAGAGTGATGGGTATCTATTGTTAGGAAGAAGCATACAGTTTCAGATTTATGGGTTAACTAGCTTTTGCTCGCGACTTGGTCCGCGTGGACTACACAAATTTCAAACACCTATTTCACCCCCTCAGGGGTTGAATTTCCAAAAATCCTTTCTTAGCGGATCCCTACGTTATAATAGCTATCTGCATGCCAAATTTCAGCCCGATCCGTCCAGTAGTTTGAGCTGTGCGATGATAGATCAGTGAGTCAGTCACCTTTTCCTTTTATATATTTAAACATTAATATCAAACACGTAGGTACCTATGTGCTTTATTCTGTTAGGTACACTAACTAGGCTAATATATTTTTAAATACCTACGTGGTGCACAATACGTGTAATGCTGGTGTTTTGGAAAATGTGCCATAATCGCACAAATGCCCAGAGCCATAATACCATGATATTATCATCATCATTAATATTAACCGATACACGTCCACTATGCTTGACATAGGTCTCTTCTACGCGCTGCGGTCTTGCACCACCTGAATCCAGCGGCTCGCTGTGACTCATTTAATGTCGTATGTCCACCTATTTCGCTTTCCAGTGGGAAGTCGTCATTCCAAACTTGGGACCCCAGCATCTATCGGTTTCTCGAACTATGTGGTCAACCCATTGCCACTTAAGCTTCGCAACCCTCTCAGCCCTTAGTACTATACTTAAGTTTAAACCGGCTCGCTAGAAAGCCTGGAGCACCGCAGAGACGTAAGCTCTCTATGCGTGTTCTATCGCCTTTATAATGGGGAGTGCTCTGAAGAGCTTTTTGACTTCATTCCACCCTCATTTTTCTAAAACCGTACCGCGCGCCACCGTAAGGAATTTCACCCTCACCACCTGGGTGTCTGGTGCACTTCGACCGTCCGCTGTGCCAGATCCTTCTTTCCACGTACATGCAAACTGTGGAACCAACTCCCATAGGCGGTGTTCCCACTAGATTACAACATGGGGTTATTCAAGGGGCGGACCAACAGAATCCTAAAAGGCCGGCAACACATCGGCGGTTCCTCTGGTGCTGCAAATGTTTATGGGCGGCGGTAGTCACTTAGCATCAGGTGACCGGCCTGCTCGTTTGCTCGCTATCTCTATTAAAATTAAAAAAAAAATATGAAATCCTTTAGAGAACCGATTTACCTCAATCTATGTTTTCCATGAGTAGTAAGTACTAAGTACTAATACTTACCTACTTTTACATATAACAAATAACAATGCTGTATAGCTGAAATGTTGTTAGCACGTCATACTTTGCTCAGGCGCAATATAAGTGTTCTGGATCTGGAGATAGCAATCACTTTGTGCGTAGGTGGGCAGGTACCTACCTTTTTAATAGACGTGTAGAATTCGACGAAGTACCTACTGACCTACGACAGAGGAGACAAGTGGCTGAATACGCTCTTTGGAAAAGGCCTAAGTCCTTATGAACTATGTAGTATAATAATATTATGTACCTACTTAGGTACTTACGTGTTATTTGCCACAATTGTGCTTTTATATTTTACTAAAAAGTTGTAAAGATATGTACTCAGTGCATATTTACCTACTAATTACTAGGTATATTAGGTATAAGTATCTATCCTAAAACTAATAGTGCTTTACTTACACATAGCTACTCGTATAGGTACTTACACAATACCTACTAAAACATATTTTATAAAACTTAGGAGCGTACTAAATGCTGACTGTGTCGTGAGTTTTACCAATATACTTATTGTATCAAAGTCAAAGTCAAATGATTTATTCAAAATAGGTAATAAATTACTCTTATTGATGGTCTGGTATGGTGTTAGATTTGTAAGATATAGTGGTGATAATTATAACGCAAACTTAAAACTAAAGCTACGAGGGTTCCAAACGCGCCCAGGTCTGAGAAGAGCCCACAACAAACTTTATGTATGTAGTATGTAGTATGTAGTATGTATGAAACTATGACCTCTTGACTTGAAAAAATACTGTCACAAATAGCTCATAATAACATACACCTACCTAGTAGGTAGGTACCTACTAAACTAATAATGCAGCATCCTATGGCAGCATCACTGCTTCGTAACACAAAATAATCTTTATCAATGAGTTGTTGTGCTAACTTTGTTATGTAATTCGCACGTGGAGTCAGCGTCACTCGGCCCTTCCGACTTTCCACGAAATCACTCGGACTCTAACGCGGATATCGATCGAAAGTCCGCGAACGCGCGACACTCTTGTGACGTCACAAACGGCACGATTCTTACGAAGTACTATGCACAAGTAAACTCATATACTACTTACGACCTTATTACAAAGGTTTAGAATTCAAAATTGATTGATAAGCATTTCATAACATTAATCGATTGTTAGGAAGTTGTGGGTGCTACCAGCGTTACTCCCGATGTGCGAGCCTCCTGACCCATATTGAACGAGCTCGATTGCCGTGAAATTGCGTGTTGCGTATGCCATTTACACGCATCGTACGGTACTTATAGGCACCTACTTATACGAATTGATCTTAAAAGTGATCCGTCGTCACAAACTATATAAAATAAAACTTATAGAGCTTGAAAATTCATTTTATAATTATTGTTTGTAACTTTAGCATGTCTACTTAAGAGCATTTTGATTAACTGGTACTGTAACCAGTAAGATGATTCCTCTATCTGAGATACTTTTACTACGAATTTGATAACTTATTTTTTTGACGCTCAGGCAATAAGTTAGTAGATATGGGCGCTGCTCGACTGTACATTATAACTCAACTTTAGTAGGTTAATTTAGATATTGTTATTCGCAGATTATAGGTAAAAAAAAGGAAAAGTCCTGAATCACTGACTGAATCATTTACGCCCAGACCAAACCCTTGGACGAAGCTGAAATTTTGCACAGCGGTTCCCTTGTTGCAAGTGGTTAGTCTAAATATATAAAAGGAAAAGGTGACTAACTGACTGACTGATCTATCAACGCACAGCTCAAACTACTGGACGGATCGGGCTGAAATTTGGAATGCAGATAGCTATTACGACGTAGGCATCCGCTAAGAAAGGATTTTTGAAAATTCCACCCCTAAGGGGTAATAGTGGTTTGAAAGTTGTATAGTCCACGCGAACGAAGTCGCGAGCATAAGCTAGTTAAATATAAAAGTGGAAATTATTTTTTTATTGTTGAGCATACTTTTATAATAAGGATAACTTAAAATTCGTAACTGACCTTGTATTGTTATGCTTTTACGAATCTATGTCTTCAATAGCCTACGGCGTAGGATAAGGCGTAGCCAGCGCCTACGCGAAACGCAGTTGGATGGGACCCGTAACACCGCGTAGCTACGCGCTACGGCGTAGCATCCTTAATGTAGCGCGTTCTAGATTATCAAAGAACTTTTCACGGAAACATGAATAAAACGACATAAATATGTTATTTATAGATTTATTCATATGTATTTTAAAAATTAATATAAACATTACATTCGTTAAAATAAATTTCATCAAGAAGGGTGCCTCAGTAAGAACTTGAATTTGGAAACGCGTGCCGTTTCCGACTGTTAAATGTTAAATGGCAAGCTTTTCTAAATTCCAATTCTTACTGGGACACTTTAGACTTTCTAATTATAATACATAATTCTTAATTTCATTGCAACTTTTAAAATATAAAAATTTGTCATTTCATTGTAAACTTCTTTTCCTAACCTAGTATTCTATATTCTAGCAGAATCCTATAGCTCATATAATGCTCTAATTTCACACCAAATAAAATGAGGCTTAGTCCTCATCCATCTTTTTATGTTTCATATTTGTAATAGACTCTTTTCCCAAATACCCCAGGTACAAGATTTTCACAGGTTTTGAAAGTATTTGATGTCGATTTGCTCTTTACATCTATAGCCAGCCCTAGCAAGCCTTAGAGTTGTTAGACAAATAAAGAGATTTAAAAATCAATTGCACAAAACGTCGACTTTAAAAGAAAGATGACTCAAGGCTGTTAAAGTCAAATTTACTATCAAGTTATTCAGTCGAAGAGTGGGCTTTAGAAAAACGCATCGCTGAGCTGCCGCTGCCATGTACCTTGAATCTATGTATAGAATGTTTGAATACCGCTTAATTAATACGAAAGAAGAGAGAGTTACCCTAATTCATTTTTCAACATCCCTTTATCTCTACATAAATTTGTCTTTACATGTCTTTTTTAAAACTTAAAAATAAAGTTTAAAATAACTTAGATTAATTAATTTATTTCAACATCAAGAACGATTATACTTACATCATAGTTAAGTGCCATAGAGCAGACAAGCACATCTTAACCAAAATAATCTTTGCTTTAGTTTTTTTTATTCAGATACAAGTTAGCTCTTGACTGCAATCTCACCTGGGTGGTGTTAAGTTTCTACATTAGTGTTCCATGGGCTTAATAAATAAACTATTGTATCACAATCTCTTAACTAATATGGCAGGTTTAAATATATTGCAATCCCTTTCATAATACTCCCTGTGTAACAGAATAGCACAACATTTTGTCTTATTAGTTTAGAAATTGTGTAAAATAGAATTACGACTATTTTATTATATCTCTAATAATCATCATAGAAAATTGGAAAAGTTTACATTTTAAAATATGAGAGTATTAAAAATGATCTTCTGTGAAGGCGCCAAGAGATCTACAGTACGCGGCAGAAAGTAATGTACATCGGCTTTTAGACTGACATTTCGGCTTTGTAGAGCGTTGTCTCTGTCACTCATACCTATGTGACATTTTGTCGTTCTCAACGATAGAGACAATACTCTACAAATCTGCTATCTCCTTCTAAAGGTACATTATGTATCGATGTACATTACTTTCTGCCGCGTACTGTACCGCCGTCATTTGGTGTACAACGATGGCAATCACTTGATTGACTGACGTCAATATTAGCTAACACCAATTAAATCGACACTATGTTGACTAATTACTAAAAGTTCCGAATACGCTCACATGACGCTCACTGCGGCGAATAGCGCCAAAATGGCCAAAATCAAGTTTCTTCAAAAACACGTCGCGAATCGCAGGTCCAGCGTACATGTATTAGTAGATGTCAGTTGCTAAATGATTAGTTGCAGCAAGAATACTATAAATTGGGCCAATCACAACAATAGCAATTGGGATGATGACTATGTTAAAAATAAATCATTTCTTAGGAACTATTAAATGGGAGGGTCTTCCAAAATTCGTAAAATCCACGTTATCGATTTAACTAAAAAAGTACGTCAAATTTGTACGACGTTACATCTGGAACGTTTTGACGTTTGATAAAAAAGTCGCTGCTTTGACTAGTAGTCATTATCCATATTGTAGAGCTATTTGTTGCTACTTATGCTGTGAACGGGTACCTATATTACAGCGAATGTCTGTTCGTCGGTCCATTTGACAGACTGTGGGCTGCAATTGATGATACAACCTTTCCATATAAACTAAACGTGTATAGCGTGTCCGTGCGTAGCTACGGACGGTCACCTTAAGGGCCATAGCAGACATGATGCTTTTAGCATCAGAAATGGGGGCTTTAGCAGCTTTTCGGAAGCTCGACTCCGTGATTGTGCACTCCACTGCACTCGCTCTCTAGTCGCAGGGATAGGGTCAATTTTATTTGTAATTCCAAAACAGCAATCAAACGCAGAGTCGTGAAAATGCGATTTCAATACAGCGATCTAACGCAGAAATCATGTAACGCGACGCAGCATCTATGTAGTCGCAAAATTGCCGATCGCGGATGCTTGAAGCATCGTGTCTGCTATGGCCCTGCCACGAATCACAAATCTCATTATATGACACTATTGAGTCCCTCAACAAACTTCAAGTACTTCTCGTGTCTGTCTGCATAGTTGTCACCATCTGTCCGTCTCTCTTCTATCATTTTTTTCTCGTGTGTCAATATTACATTGAAAAATACACTAGAATAGATGTGATTACTGTCATATCTAACTATCTTGGCCTGCTTCTGCCTCAACTCATCACAATTACATGTTTTGCAACTTTTCTTCACTAGGGCACCATCGCGTCTAACAAGACCAAAATGATCATACATGATCACAAAGATTTCGTGCAGTATGAACCTTCTGTGATACCACAATGTCTCGTGATGCTTATAGAATCTTACTAACTCATCATTCATTACAAGCAAATGAAATAATATTTCTACTTTTCTACATAGCTGTACATAATCTACAATACATTTACAGTTCTTATTGGTGTAGGCAAGTAACAGTTTCATCAGACTTTCTTCCGAGTAGTTCAGCAAATTTTCCTCTGATGCTTGAATCGTTACATCCTTAGGAAAATTTGCAGCTAAAACATTCACGAGAACCTTTCTTAAATTAACGTTTAGAGAACTTTGAAGACTTTTCCACAATTCGTTACTTAAACTATAAATATTTTTTAAACAAAACTGATAGTAATGGAAACAGCTAAAATCTGATACATGTTTGGACGTCCACTTCTCTGCGAAATGGTATTCTTTGATGAATAGAGAATCTAAGTTGAAATTGAATTTAATTGTTTTGAGTCTGTTTAACAGCCACATGCGATGATTCCAGCTGTGGTAGTTGTTAGGGCTCTTGTCCGATGCGAGGTCACAAATGATAAGTTCATCATTCACTAAGCTTTCTACAACATGCATTGGCAGGGTACTATCTGAAAATAAAGATGAAAGAGAAACAGTTTAGTACCATAGCATATTACTTACAATTCCGCAGATAACATTCAAATCAAATTTATTTAGCCAAATTTATGTGTTATTTACAGTTGTTGTATAAAATTAGACCTGTTCACAATAACTGCCAGAGAAGTACACAGAAATCCACATTAATATTATAAATACAAAGTGTCTTATTATTATATTTACCTTCTAATAATAACTCTAATAGCCATCTTCTGTAGGAAAATGCTTCATTACATTTTGGCTTTCTCGATAATACAAGCCGGACAAAATGCAGTTCCACAGCCTTATCCAACAATGACTGAAGAACCATTTCACGTCTCTTATTCCATAAAGAATTGATCTCTGGGTTGAGCAGGAGGGTCACATTCAGTAGCTTGGTCAACCTATCACAGCTGAAGACTATTTTTCTTGATTTGCGTTTGGGTTTCATACAATATTTGTCCATAAGCTCCGAGTAACAATACATATAAACATGTTTCACACACCATGACTCCAGTCCTAAACAATTCTCCAAATGCAAAACAGGGGATTTGTTCTGAAAATTGTTGTCCATAGGAACCACATCAAAAGTGTATCTGAAAATCATTACGCGCATTGAATTAAAGAATTTCTAAATTTATTGAAATAGAGCCAAATGTTTAAAATATACTTACAACTCAGCTATTTTCGATAAAACATTGTGTACATCTTTTATTATTTTCTCTACTAATGCGAATTTATCTTCTTCCATAGTGTATTCTAATCTCTTAACACTTCATTAAGTAATAAGAATTAGTTTTAATAGAATTTCCCAAATAATATTTACGTTTAACCCATTTTTAATTTTTGTTTTTTTAGTTTCATGTTTATGCTTTCTTCGCTTTCTTTTCCTTTTTGATTTGCCAGAAGTTATAGAATTACCAAAGAGAAAACATTTTTCACAACGTTCTACCAACCTTCACTTCAAAATCATCCAACTCATGTTCAACCCAACCCAATCGCCAACAAATTGGCCAATGTTTGCCCACTTTTCAGTCCCAATCACCCCCAATCCAACGTGATCTAGATTTCGAAACAGGTGAAAATTTGCCGTCAGCTGCCGTCACCCGTCAGTACCTAGCTCTTTTTATTGGTGTCATTAGTGTCCATTGGTGTCGCCTTCAACTGTCAAAAGTCAAAACGTAAAACGTAAATTTTGAAATCCAAATTCCAATCCATCCAAATCATTTTATTACAACTTGGTGTAAACTTAAATTCGAAGGCGATGAGTTAATATTTACTTCCAGAATGGTTGGTACTTGTAATTATTTTGGCCATTACTTATCCGTCTGGGTTATGTACCTACGTACTTATGTACAAACATATTTTTATTTGTTTCAGAGTGCATTATTTAATTTTCAAAGTTTACTTTGTGTGATATTACTTTTAATATGTACCTGCGCTTACTTGAGGTCCTTCTTCCCGAGTATAATGGACCGAAACAAGACTGGGTTTGTATTCAATGTTATAAAGTTATTTATGAAAGTATTAGCTGGCCCTACACCTCACGGGTACCTAACCAAACATATTAACATTGTAGGTAAGTTTAAAGGAAATGTCTCCGAAAGACATAATAAAATCTTGAAACTAACTCTAGCAGTACTTTTTGAAATAGATATGAGCTGCCAAACTTGCCAAACAACTTGAAACCTGAGTAGTTTTTTTTGGTGTAAAATGAAAAATCCATTTTTATGGTTTTACTTACACTCAACCACCCAGTACTTATGCATTGATGCTTGACTTTATCCAACAAACACTATTCTTTAATGCAATTACAAGATGCACATTTGTCATTCAAGCAAAGTCAAGTTAATTTTGAAAGGTAGTACTACCTTATGAACACAGATATTGTGGTTAAATCTGTTGTACCTACACAATCTCTTAAACTAAAATGACAGATTTAAATGATTGCTATCCCTGCTCCCTGTGGAAGACTAGATGTAGTTAGTTGAGCACTAGATTTAGACTTCTTAAATTAGTTTAGAAAGTCACTTTTATACTTTTTACCAAATATTTAGTAATTAAGAAAGTATTAGACATAACTACCTACCATCTTGGATTACAATTCACCAAATGTTTTGTTCTATTTTTACAAAGAGAAATTTACTAGTATTGAAACTCAAATAATCCTGTCTAACCCTTGAAATGCTACTAAGGCATGATTTGACCACCAACCTACTATGCACAAAATATTATGTTGATAACAACGAAGCTGTGTGTTTAGCGTGTGTAAACCATGCCTATTAGCATTTGAATAGGGCAATAGTAATTAAAAATAACTCAATGTTATTGCTTTCAGACTCCTTGGAACATTCTGGAAATGTGCTAGAATTGGCGAAAGAAAATCTCCATATGTGGCTGCATGTTGTGTTATAATGGCTTTTAGTATATTGTTTTTAACTTGAGACATTTTGACGTAACTATTAACTATAATGTATAATACTTATTATGTCAAGGCTAATTTGGTGTATAAATAAAAAACCTATGTACTTTTATATTTCTTTATTCATATGAATCATGTTTTCTAGCACAGATAAAAATTTAATGAAAAAACAGTACATACTAGGATTAGAATATATAAAAAGATCAAAACAGTCACAAAATACAACACTAATCAATACAATAAAAAAAGTAGTAAAAAAGATTAACATTTTGCAAAATTGATAAAAACAAAAATCATTCATCATAACTGTATGTAAATGAAACCTAAATGTATTTGAAAATACGATTTAAATGCTGATTGTTAACAAGTGATTTTATTAAGACAACTGATGGATTTAAAAACCTAATAAAAGTACTTATTTTTTCAATTAAGTTTTTTAACCAAAATTAGAAAAACTGACAACACAAAACATGATCTTCCATAAGTTGACCAGTCATGTATGATAACAATATTCATTGAATTAAGTATATAATTTTTACTTTATCTGCCAAATTATGAAATGATTCAGTTTGTATGAAAACCTAGTGCATATTAATCATTTAATTAGTACTATTATCTAACAATAATTAGAGCACAAATCAGTCTAAACATCATCCTATCATTAACTAAAGGTGAAATTTGTGAGTTGTGAGATAAATCAAGATTATTTTGGGTGATATAATAATATTATTTATAAATCTTAAGCCATCTTCATCAATTCTACTTAAAAAAATGTATTTATTCACTGTGAGAAAATGAGCTAACATCGCTAACATACAACTGCTGAAGGAATACTAACTCAACTTTTTAGCAATAATTTATATCAGCTGATACTCTTATTCATTCATTGACAATAAATTCAGATGCTATAAAAACAGCCACAATTAATTATACAATCAACCTTTTGGAAAAGATCATTTTTATTCAAATAATCTTTTACAAATGCTTTGGAATCATAATTTACCACTGATTCTGAATGCCTTATCAAATTGAATCTAGGGTCTAAATAAAAAGTAATTCTTACTAAATACTGAACTGAAACAAATCTTAACACTCAAGCAAGGGTGTTATTTTTTGAGTATGGAGAAAATGTCAAACATCAGTCAATTTTGATAACACTTTAGCATTGTAAAATACGTTTCGGTATGCTGCTGTTAATTAATATCTATTCTCAGTCTAACTTACAAACACCACCTTTAGATGTGCATGTACATGATGCTTGCATTTCAGGCATGTACACGACTACCTGCGCCATCTACATGCATTGTGTATATGCACCCTAATAGTTATACAGCGACACAACTCTACCACTACAAGCTATTGCTAAATAAATAAGTAAGTAATCAAGTTCGATGCATTGAGTCATGTTAAATTTATTTTTTCATTTATCTATTGTTAGTAAAATTATTTTAGATACAGTATTATAAAGAAATTAAAGCAGGACTGTCAAATCAAGAGAGCAAGAAAAAATTGTAAATAGGCTTCAGAAATACCGTAACTTATTAACTACATAAGCCTGTTAACTAAAATCAAATCATTATATTGTGTATGTTACAGTTTTATTATAAGTATTGATGTAAATTGCATCATAAAAGTAAAATATATATATAAATCATAACAAAAAATAAAAAAAATGTCATATTTTGTCTTCATATTTTATCAAATATATATATATATAATTATTTGTCAAAGTTTTTTGCTCCAATAGGGGAAAATGTACTTTTTCGACCGTTTTTTCGTGTATGCAAGGTAGGGTATTTTTCTGCTAAGTGTGAATTTTGATTATGATAAATGTTTCCAATTTCCCCTTGTTTACAATTATCCTGGATACGGGGTACGGGGATACCTATATAAATGTGTTATGTGTGTGTGTGTTTTATGTTGATATGAGCGATATAAATGTGTGAAGTAAACCAAAGCTAATTCCGCCGCTTATATTAAATATGGCACTAAATTAATTCCTTCCTTGAGCAAGAACAATTTAAGAACAACTTATAGGTAGACCAATTAACTCTATAGGTAGTTAGAATAAAAAATTAAATTATTGCAAAAAACGTATAAATGTACAACAGACAAAGTGTAGCCATAAATGCAATTTATAAGAATGTATAGTAAAGGTTATATAGTTATATAGTATAAGTTGGTGTACCAATTCAAGCTTAAAAATATATATCTTGAAGAGACTATCACAGAGAATAAATTGGAGGAAGTGCGAATATCTATATTCGAATAATAATAATTAAAGGGACTCACACATGTTTCTTTCTAAATTCTACTCAGACAAGGGTCTATCACATACCATTCTCGATCTCTAAATCATTTTTGGTGTCTTTGCGATTGACGGTTGAATAACCTTACGAATAACTACACCTAAACTTTAAATCTAATAAATTATAGCATATTATAATAAAATATAGGGTGTAAGTTTGCCAAATTAAAGTATACGAAGACATTAGTTAAGACTTGTCATTTAAAGTCTTCCTATAATACAGCATTTTTACACCCTGTATAAAGAGTTCTAACGTAATACTAATGTGATGTCATTATAGATTTTGTCACACATACACATTCATACTCATTTCCAAAGCGAGGTAATTGGTATAAAAATTGATCACGTACAAAATGTTAGCAAAATTACCATTACTCTTTATTATTTTGTAACTTCTATATGTACTTCGCTTTCTAAATTCATTTGTCAATTTTTTACGTCCATATAGCCTAAGTTTATAAAAAAGGAGTCTTGTAGTAACACCGAAATTATTAGTAGCAAATTGGTAATTGCTAAAACTAACTTGTGTAAGTACATAATTATTACAAAAAGCATAACTCGCATATAAAAACCGTTTTGTAAAAACCTGTAATCATAAGAAAACGTGTATTTTTGTCAATTGCTACTAATAACTCAATGTCACTCAGTAAACAAATTTAAAGTGATTTAAAACACAAGTAATAAATACGACTTATAATAATAACTAGAGAGTCATTTCGTGACGCACCTAAAATACTCTAAATACAGTCAAACAAATGTTATACGATTAAAGGAATACACGTAAAATACTAACCGACGAATACGTTTTGACACGAGTAAGCTCGAGACGATGTTGTATTCATATTCGTTGAAATAAATGTAAGGCTAAAGCTAAGAATGACTACGCGACTAAAAGTCAGTCCTGCGCTGGAGTACTATGAACTACTGCTATCGCGGTCTAGTGTTTTTACCCTGTAACAAAATGGAAACTGAAAGATTTTTTATGCAAATAAACTTTGACAAAGTGCTTTTAAATCATCAAGTGAACTGCACCGGTTCGGAATGAACTTCCTACTGAGAAGGACCAGCAAGAAACTTGGCGGTTGCTTTTTTTCAAATATGTAAATTAGGGCAGGAGCATCTCTGTGTCTGTCACCAGTTTCCTGATGGTGGGTTGTCTCCTGACCAGGTTCTGTAGCTCTCTCAGAGGTGGGGAATGTATGCATTTACCTGTGTTCTGTGTCGGCGTATCCTATCTGATCATCTCGAGGTACTTGTGCTTGTGCTTGGTGAGCATCTCGGTGACGGTCACCAGCTTCCTGATGGCGGGTTGACTCTTGGCCAGGTTCTGTAGCTCGCTCAGATGTGACACGCAGATGTGGTGGATTGTTGCTAGTTCTTTAGCTGCATACAAAATTTATGTACTTGTAGGATTATGAATATGATATTGTGAGTAGGGTGCATTATGAAAGGAGTAGCAACTAGCAATACATTTAAATCTGTCAATTTAGTTATGAGATGGTGTACAACAGAATTAGCTACAGTCAAATCGATTTTACTTTACTGTGCCATTGGGGTTAGCAGTTGACACTCAATTTTTTGTTTGAATGAATACAATCTAAATATCTATTTTAAACTTACCAATATCAAAATTATTGTTTGAGTTTGCGGGCGTGTTGCCAGGATCTGGCACGGAGCTCAATTGATCCAAAAATACTACCATACGTTCTTTGTTCTTCAGTATAAACGGATTCACCACTTCCATATAAGGTTCCTAAAATGAAAGAGTATCAATCAATTACAAAAGATTTTTGCGATAATATTTTAGTGCCACACTAAAGCACTTATTAGGTTTCATCAGACAAAAACATTAAAGTCACAATACATTTAATAAAGGCATGCACACATACATAAGCACCTATGCCATACAACAATTCACACACTTACACATTGACTTCACACTCAAACATTCAAACACATACTAACACATGAAACAAACCTACTAAAAATACAGATCCTTGTATGTAGCATTTAAGAAGGAGATGGGTGAATCATATACAGACCTTGGCTCCAAATTCGATGAGGTTGGCGAGGTTCTGCAAACATTTAGCGACCATCAACAGCGAGCGCTGGGAGTGCGGAGGCGGCGCCGCAGACACCAGGCCCCACGCTCGCGGCTCCACGAGGGCGGGGCATATCAACCGTAGGAAAATAAACCCTATGTCATGAAAGATAGGGCACATAGTTATTTATTGATTTAAGTCTTGATATCATGAATCAAAATTATTATAGGGTCGATGATTTTGTCAGCCCTAGAAAAGACGATATATGCAAATCGGTTAAGCCGATTGGCCAAGTGCGACTCGGACTCGCACGCGAAGGGTTCTGTACCATAGTACAAGAAACTACACTTTTTTTCATGGTGGCCATTTTGTATTTTTTGTTAATAGAAAGCGGCAATAGAAATCCACATTCTGTTAAAATTTCAACTCTCTACCTATTACAGTTCACGAGATAGGTACAGCCCGCTAGCAGACGGACGGCCAGCGGAGGCTTAGTAATCTAATCCTATTGGCACTCTTCGGGAACGAAATCCTGAAAAGTAACAGCAACATACCTGACTAGAAAACTTCCTGGTCCAGCTTTGACCAGCATATCAACTGCTTCACTCTTGGCACAGTTGGGGTGGAACCAGACACGCTTTCGCATTTTGTAATGGTACAATGTGTTACGAAAGTATGAACGGTACTGATAGTACGAACCTGATACAACCCTGGTGCGTACAAATCTCTCGTTGGGCCACTTGGCGACGGCGGCGCGTTGCAGGCAGCCGCACAGGTAACGCACGGGCCGCGGACAAGCCTCGGGGGACGTGAATATCGACAGCGTTATCTAAAACATTCCACCATCACAGCTGGATAATTTATCTCAAGAATAGGTATTTTGACTAATATAATAATCTAAAATAGAAGTTTGTACAACAAGGGCATAAAACAACGCATTTTGAAGAAGAACTTTATGTTGAGAGATTTACACATGAGAAGTGAAAAACAATTTTTACAGGTAAACAAGAATCTATCTGAAAGATGACACATGGATGACACAAAAAATGTATAAGTATGTATTCTATAGTACCTACCAGTAACATTTTGCACTTATGATGAGGTTTTTATGGTTCCGTACGGCGTACCTCAAAAGGGAAAACGGATCACATGTTGTTGTCTGTCTGTCGGTCTGTCAAGAAACCTACAGGGTACTTTCCGTTGACCTAGAATCATGAAACTTGGTAGGTAGGTAGGTCTTATAGCCGGCATTAGGGAAAAAATCTGAAAACCGTGAATTTGTGGTCACATCGCACAAAAAAAAAATTGTGGTCATGAACTAAGAATTAGTATTTTCAATATTCGAAGTGAGATAACTATATCATGTGGGGTCTCATATGAAAGGGCTTCACCTGTGCATTCTAAAACAGATTTTTATTTATTTTTATGCATCGTAGTTTTTGAATTATCGTGCAAAATGTCGAAAAAATACGACTGCACTACGGAACCCACGGTGCGCGAGCCTGACTCGCACTTGGCCGGTTTTTTTTTGTTACCATTTTTATGTGTGACCACGAAAAAAGCTTTCGAAAACTGCCCAGGATTTCAAAAAGCTCATGTTCCTTTACAACCGTGAATAGTTAAAATAAACCTTTATTATTGTCCTGGCAGACCTCAACTTCACCTAAGGAGATTTCTAAAAATCTATAAAGTAGTAATGATTTCTATAAATCCTTACATACCTAAACATCAAAAAAATGTGTATGTGCAAAAAAAATTGCAAATAGGGATGATGACCATAAGTCCCGCAAATTGCTAATACGCGTGGCCGCCATGCCATTTAAGTAACGTCAGCACTAGACTGAAGTTTCGAGCTGATGGTATATTTTTATTTCGGCTGACGTCAAAATGACGTCATTTCGATATTAATGACATGGTTCCAGCGTAATAGCAATTTGCGGGACTTATACTATCCAAATCAGCGACTTTTTATCAAATGTATATGTAAGGTATGTATGACATACACATTTGGCGTCATTTGACGTATTTTGACGTACTTTTTTAGTCCAAACTTGAAACTAACAGCGGACGTGGATTATACGAATTTTGGAAGACCCTCTATTTAATAATTACTAAGAAATAATTTGTTTTGACATATGATCATCCCTAATGTATAAAAATACTTACATTGTAAAAAAACTATTGAGTCAGACCAGAGTATGACCTTCACCCAAATCCCTCTCCAAATCTTGGATAGCAACCGCGTCTGAACTCACCTGATCCAAGATCATAAGCAGGAACTCAGCATTGTTGCAAGCGTCATCCGGCGAGTCCATTTTCGTTGGGTTCAATTCAGCAGATTGCTTGGAATCGATCAACTTTTGTACTGTCTCCGCTATCGCCGCCTAAAATATAAACACTTTTGAAACATTATTATTTTTTCACTTTCATTTTTCGTTAGAGCGTTTTCGGATTAACCGTTTTCGATTGTATTTCACTTTTTATGAAGACTGCCATTTTTTATGGCTTAAATGGAGGGGGCTCCAGGGGATCTGAATTTGATTCCGGGCTCGTAACTTCTAATTTTTCAAAGTTTTGTGTATTTTGAGCAATTAAATATCATTTGCATTAATGGTAAAGAAAACACCATGAGGAAACCTGCATGCTTGAGAGTTCTTTTTAATGTTCTTAAAGGTGCGTGAATTCTGCTATTTTGCACTTTGTCAGCATGGTGGACTTTGTACCCCATTCTGAGAGAAGATTTGTGCCCAATATTGGGATGTGGGTGGAAATGATGATGATGGTGTAATTAATGTAAAGGGGTCGCAACCCTCAACAATGGGGAATGCGATGTAGAAAGAGTCATTGAAACTGCAGTTTACCTGCAGGAAGGGCTTGCAAAGCGCGTGCATGAACTCGTCCAACACGGCGGTGGCGAGAGACGCGGCGCGGAACAAGGCGCGGTGGTCGGGCTCGCGACCCACTTCCGCTGACGCCAGCTCGCGGGCTAGCTCCGCCCCGCGACCGCACTCCGAGAACACGTGCAGCACCGCTGAAAGAATTTCAATACGAATTGTAACATTTAGTACAGTAGCCAGCAGGAAATATTGTACATCTACCTTCAGAAAGAGATTTCGGCTTTGTAGAGCGTTGTCTATGTCACTCATACCTATGTGACGTTTTATCGGTCCCAACGACAGAGACAACGCTCTCGATGTACAATATTTCCTGCCGGGTACTGTACCAACGCAAATATATGGAGTATAGCTTTTTTGATAACTACCTAAACTTAGCTTTATATACTTCGACATACGGTTGAAAATAGTATACTGAAAACTAAACACAAAGAATGCTCGACGCACTTGGGCGTGCTTGAGTTTGTTGCGCGTCGCCTTGACTGCCCCAAAATAAATAAAGCTTACTTTTTTTTTTATTAAGATTATTAGCCATGTTAAATGACTAATATACCCCTTTCCTCTCCAAATAAGCGTCAAGCTTTTGCTAGGAGTTGGTACGACAATAGTGCAACGAGTGGGGTTTGAACCGTCGACCTTTCGGTTTTCAGTCCACTCCTTCACCCGTTGAGCTATTGAAGCTATTATTGATAAAGATGCCGCGCTTCGGCTCTGTTAGAATGCCTCACGCCTAATACTTGTTGATGATGTAGACCCAGTGTAATATCTAGACAGTTTGTAAGAAAAAGTATAGTGGTAGGACATAACTCTATTTCGTAGTTTGATGGTTCAATATTTTTCAGTAACAAAGATGTGGAGCTAAACTCACATGTCGCCAAGGGCTGTCTATCGGTCCGACACAAGTCCGCGAGTGCCTTGACGGCAGGCAAACCTGGTTCCAGAAGCAACTGGCGAAGAGGGTTGTATTCCTCGCGCGGCATCACAAGTTCTTGCATGTACCTGTTAAAAAGTGTAATTGTGGTTGATTCTGTTGCACATGATCTCAATAAAATGACATGTCTAAATATAATGCCATTTAAAATGCTCCCTGTGGAAAAGGATATCACTACATTTAGACCTAAGATTGTGTACAAGAGAATTACCTACAATAACTGGCAAACATTTTGGTAGCTACTTGTAAGCAATTCACAATTTCGACAGACGACATCAGACGAGTCGCAGGGAGCCGTGGCGTGTGAAGTCCCTACAAGAGACCTATGTCCAGCAGTGGACGTCCATCGGTTGATAATGATGAAGCCATGCGTGAAGTCAGCAGAAGATGTCAAACACATTTGAAGAAAGTATTGTGTGTTTTTGAGTAGCAGTTTTTATACCTTATACGAAGTCTTAAAGAGCCCCATTCACCAATAGGCGTCATTCCGGCGAGCGGATACCATTCTTCCACTTCTTCGCCGTTGGCCAAATTAGCTAGTTCTATCGTCAACTCGGCGACCTGGGACGAAAATAATTTCGTGTCAAAGTTTAACAAAGGAAAAAGACAAAGACCTAATCCGGTATTTGGCAACTTGTCTTTATCAAACGTCAAAACGCGCGCTTAGTATGCGAGCTTCTATGACATACTGGTATGTGACGTCACAATCATTCGACGTGGTTTTTAGTTTAATAGATAATTTAAAATGGTTAACACACATAAAACTATCAAAAGACGTGGATTTTACGTATTTTGGAAGACCCTCTATATAATTACTGGGAAATAATTTATTTTGATATAGGCAACACCCCTATTGAAATATAATATGATTTATTTAGTCATGTGACTTTAACTTTTAATACTATAGGAATACTTACTTCGGACTCCTTCCCTCTCTTGCCGGTGTTGTGCACAGTAATGGTGAATGACGTCACATCGGGTGGTACGTCGCTAAAAGAATTAATTTGTTGTTAGAAAAAACTAAATACTTGTTCAGGTTTTTAAAAACCTGCTGCATAATGGTGAGTCGGCGGAACATCTTTGACATTGTTTGTTTATTTGTATTAATTGTTTTAAGGGTAAATGCCTTTACATCTACACTTTTAGTTGGAGATTCCACACTAGCTCATACATTTGTGTGCTGCGTCATAAACTCGTGGGTAGGCAGTTAAAGCAGATCCATACCTGCGCACGCCCTCGAACCGCGCACACAAGGCGCATAATAATAACATAATGTTGACATGTTCACGAGTGGTTTGCGAGTGGTTTACGTGCATGTTTTAGGGAGGCACATGTTTGTCAGTTTTTTGAGTGAGTATGTACAAACATAATATACGCGTTCCTGACATGCACTATTAGCAAGCTGAATTGGCAGTGGGCAGGTCATGCCTGTCGTAGAGACGATGGCCGTTGGAGCCGGAAAGTCCTTGAGTGGAGACCGCGTTTAAGCAAGCGTAGTGTGGGACGCCCTCCAGCACGATGGATCGGCGATATTAAGAGGCTGGCGGGAAGTGGCTGGCTGAGGAAGGCTGAGGACCGGGTGTGGTGGCGCTCTTTAGGGAAAGCCTATGACCAACAGTGCACGTCCACAGGGTGACGATGATGATGACATACACGTGCACACAGAGAGAGTGACGCGTCCATTATCGCCTGTTGCACGCTATGCGCAAAATTCGTGTGTGTGCGCATATGTGGGGATCCACCTTTACACTTACTCGAAAACAAACTCGTCGTCCCAGTGTGGGTCTGGGGAAGGGCGCGCACGGGTGCGCGCGACGGGCGCGGCGCCCAGCGCCAGGCGCAGGTGCGGGCGCGGCGCCAAGCGCGCGGGCAGGCGGTGCGCTGTCACGCAGCGCACGCGCAGCGCGCGCAGCCACACCACGCGCGCCACCTAGTGGAGTAAGTCAACATACATTTCATCTTTCACAAGTAAATCGTAATTACTGCAGAAACAAATTTCTCCACAGGTCATGCGATAGGTACAACAATAAATACCAACATATTGACATATTCTTTTATAGGTACGGTAGGTTTGTATCTGAAATCAGGAAATCTTTCCTGATTGCAGCTGCAAACCTTACCTGCCTATAACTATTGTATGCGGTCCAAAGTTAAATATAAGTATATCGACCCGATCGGGATATGTAGAAACTAGTAATTACAAATTTAATTTTTAGTGAAAACCTTCATTGGCACCGATTCTAAGCACAACCTAATTTTAGAGTATTCGCAACCTCTTCTTACTATTGTAATATGAAAAGGACAGAAGCAGTTTGACATTTCTAAAATTAATTTTTAGATAGTAAAACCCGTGATTTTAGCACGCACTCGCGAACCTACTGTTTAAATTTGTATTGTGCACTAAAATTTAGAGTCTTTAAATATGAAAGTCATGTTCCGTTCCTTTTTTAGCATTAGTAAAAAGAAAAGGATGCAGATACTCTAAATTTAGTTTAGAGAGAGACTAGAGAATCGGGGCCACTGGCTAACCGAAATTTCTAGATTAAGGTTAAAACTATGTAATATGTTTAGCTGTTTGTTTTCTAAATAAAAAATAAAAAAAGAAGAAAATTACGGATCTTTTAGGAAGGCGTCCACAATACAACGAGCAAAAGTCGTACATTACAGCGAGTCGTGCTATATTATAGCGAGCCTTCTTACCTTGCAGTGGTGTCTTGCCTGCTGCGGTACGCAGAGCGGCCGCAGCGCGTCGAGCCACGCCCGTAGCTCGTGCGCCGCGGATGCCGCTAAAAATGTATGCGTCGACAGACACGGCAACGCGCGCTCCACTAGTTGGAAGCAGAACTCCCTCTCCCATAGCGATTCGTGCACCTAGTAATAACAATCTAATTACAATATAGATAACACAAAAACCTGTCTGTAATAGACTTTGAACCCCTCCAACTGATGGACTGAAAACCGATTTCATTAAAAAGGCAATAATGAGAAGATGGTTTTAGAGTGGGTTTTTTTAGCGTAGTAGCACACGCAGGGTATCCACCAGTACAAACAGACATATAAACGTACAGACTACTGAATTTTGCAAGGTTTTCTTAAGACTAAGGAAGAAATTGCTTGCGGTACGGTACATACCTGATATAAATAAGCACAGGATAGATCGATTAGCCCTTTCGGCTTCGTCCGCTTCGGTGAGTCGTAAAAGTAAAGGTGCGTATCGGTGCCTTCTTGTAAAAGCACGAAGTATAAAGCCTTCCACTTCTTAGCTCCTTTATCAGATTTCTTATGCAAGTATCCCTGGTGTTTGATGCCCTTCATCTTCTTGAGGCCGATTTGATCTCGACATTCCCTGAGAGTGGCGTAAATTTTCTCAGCGGCCGCCCCTGTTGCGTTCTGTTGCGGCTCAATAACGTGACCTTCGGCGATTAACTGTAATAGAATATTTAATTAAATATTAATGTTATCGACCCCGCAGCGTAGTTGCCGAAAATGTTTCATTGATGAAGATAATAAAATAGAACTATTAAAAAAAAATTCTTGATGGTTTCAATCCGTGAAAATGTGTTCTCGGGTTTATCATGATTACTGCTTACTTTTTGATTCATAAAATATCAAAGTATTATTAAAAGAAAACTGTATGTACAATTTAGCTCAGTTCTTATTTTCACAAAAGATCTTTTCTTGTGAGGGACATAATCGTGACGTTTTTCTTAAAATAAACGTACTTATTATTAGTTCTATTATCCAAAAATCAATTAAACTTCAATATCGCGTTTCATTCTGTAGTTGTGGTCCTTCGAGCCGGATGAATACGTTGAAAATAAAATTAGTGTGATATAAAAACTTACAGGCTGTCCAAGTGTGTGCCCCTCAACAATCTGTTCCTTCCTGTATCTGTTGATGACCGCGTCCAAGCATTCAAACGTCCTCCCTCCCATTAAATACCGCACCCCCTTCTTTTCAATCCTGAACCTTTGGATCTGGTTGTTGATGTGGAAGAACAAGGAGTAGTCTCCAGGAGAATTATCTGAGGGCCTAAAAATACCGAATAATGCTTATTTTTACTTTGTTCAGTGAATTTGTTGATACTCAATACAAGTACAGCCTAAAAAGCTACTGATACATTTCATTGTCGGAGACTTTTAGACAGAGCAATTCTGTGGGATGACAGGGGCGAGTCAGATAAGGTATTTTCTCTCATAGAGCATCAGTAAGCGTAAGTACACCTATTAGTACCCCTGACAGTAAGGTTCGATTCACATTGGTCGCGAATCGAAGCGTAAGTAAAATGCGGTGTGGTGTGTAAGTAATTTCATTTATTTATTTACATCCATAATATTAATTACGATAATATGGCAATATTTAAAAACCTGTCAAGTGCGAATCGGACTCACACACGAAGGATTCCGTACCATTGTAGAAGAAATAACACTTAATATTTTTTTTCATGGCGGTCATTTCTATATTTTTATCATTTGTTGTTATAACGGCAATAGATACACATTCTGTAAAAATTTCAATTCTCTACCTACAGACGGATTACCTTGGCGGACGGACGGATAGCGGAGGCTTAGTAATAGGTTTTCGAACCCTAAAAAACTACATAGCAACATACCTGACTAGAAAACTTCCTGGTCCAGCTTTGACCAGCATATCGACCGCTTCGCTCTTGGTACAGTTGGGGTGGAACCAAGAAAAGACGGTGTTCGGGTCGATCGAAGGATCTAGGTCCTCAACTAGCTCTCTGAAGATCATTCCTTGCTCACCCGTTCTGTTGGGTATAATAAAGTAGAGGTACAATCACTTGACAGTAGTTCGAAGGCATTTCAAAAGTGTACTTGAATAGAAATCTTTTCAAAAACACATTACATATTATTATTTTTATTTGATGACAAGTACATAGGAACCTGATTGTTATCTCACTTGGTGGTAAGTGCCGAGGCAGTCTAAGGTACAGCAGCTAACTAGGAAGGTATGGCAGTTTAGTTTCTACGCGGCATAGTATCGGAACGCTAAATCGCTTCACGGCACGTCTTTGCCGGTTGTTAGATTGAAATATCAAATAATTAATGAATAAAATTACCTCTGCCGAGATTATTCCCTACACATAAGTATATAGAAATCGTTGAACTATAGAGACTAAGGGCCTGCGCACATTGGAGGACGGGACGGTAGAGAATTGCCATGCCAGGCCCTGAAGCTACATCATACATACATAGTTTGTGATTTCATTTGCTTTAAGGCTAGGATGTGGCCGATAACTTTGTTGTAGGTGTCTCTCTTAACAACATATTATAAGTACCTAATTAAACTTACTATCGTCTAATATCTAATTATTTTATAAAATGGTTATTGTAGGTACACAGTTGAAACATAAGCATAACCAATAAGTGTATGTATTACACTATAAAATATGCAAAGGGAACCTTGTGACCATCCTACCTTGACTGTTCTACTTGACCTGCCATAACCTCGTGAATAGTTACTAAGGATGCCAATACTATAACTACACCACAAAAGAGGAATACCAGGAAAATACCAGTTTTAAATCACTACCCATATATAAATGCGAAAGTGTGTTTGTTTGTTGGTTTGTTGGTTCATCATTCAATCACGCTGCAACGGAGCAACGGATCGACGTGAATATTTGCATAATGCATGGATATAGTTAAAGACCTGGAGCGTGACATAGACTACTTTTATCTCAGAATAGCAAAGAGTTCCCACGGGATTTTAAACAACTAAATCCACGCGGACGAAGTTGCGGGCATCAGCTAGTTCGAAAAAAAGTGTTTTCTTTTTTATATGTACTGGGACCAGTCCTGGAGAAAATGACTTCAAATCTTAGTGAATACTCTATAGAAATATAGTCCGTAAAAAATGACTCCTCACGCACCATTTTAACTCTAGGGGTCAACTCTCATTTCAAAAGTATGGTTCACGTTTATAATAAGGACTAAAATCGTACTTTTGACGTGAAATTTGACAAAAAAGTTAAAATGGCGCGTGAGGAATCAAATTCTACGCGTTTAATCTTATTAAAATAAAAGTCGTTTATACTATTATGAATATGGATGTATTTCTTGATTATTTTTAAGGACAAACTTTCCTGAACGATAAATAGCTACAGGCTACAGCACTGATAGCAGATGTTGGACTTGATATGATATAGGTAGGATGTAGGTACCTATTTAAATATTTTGATATTTGTACAGTAACTGGACATGGATATTATTAAAAAAAACGACAGTGCAATATATGTAAAAAAATAATTGCATACTAAAATTTGCGTTAATTTTATAATTGCAATTATTCAAGTACTTATCTTATATATACTTATCCTTTCAGATATTTCTTTGCCTATACAGGAGTTACGCACTAGTAAATGTTAACGGAAATGATAGTGTATAAATCCACTCTAGCAAGGCGAATTGTTTCTAAAGAGCAAACAAAACACAGTCGTAGGAAGGTGAAAAATGTTACATTGTAAATCGATTCCCAACTGAATACATTCACATAGAGTTTTTGCATTATGTAGACTAGCACTGTATAAAGATCCGATTCAATATCTAGATATAAAACAATGCGCGACGCCGACCCGCCATTACTATATACATTCATGGTCCTGGCATACAATTTTGACATACAACACTGGTGTCAAGTTTTTTAGTTTCACACTCAGAACTCTGTATATTTAACGTATTATGTAGAATACGATAAAATCGAAGTCATACCTGTGTGCTGTGACCCATAGCCAGCCGTCGCCCATGTCGTTATGCACGAAGAATATATCGCCCTTCTGGAAGGTCAATTCGTCCGTGTCCGGCATCTTGGTGTATGGCAGAATCGCCACTACGCGCTATAAGAGAAAAACATGAATTACTCTATTTTATTAACAAAGCCCCAATAATAAAAGGAATCTTGAAATATAACAGCACCTTAAATTGATATTCGTTCTTAAACCACCAAACATCAAATATCCTCAATGGTGGCTTTATCATACGACACAACTTCATACAAATTATATACTTCATATTATATAGGTATTATGCATAAATATGTGTTTCACTTTCTAGAAAATACATATCATATTTCCCTATATTCAATAAATACAATTATATTTTTTGTGCATAAAAATGAGCGACAAATCACTTAATACACATTTAAATTTAAAATAAGAATCGAAAAGTACCTTCTTATCATTCACAGGTTCAGGTGGCGGCACCGGTTCGATCAAACGTTCGCGCTTCAAAAGATCAGAGCAGTGGCTATAAAAGCCCACTAGCTCGGTCAAGGAGTCGAACTGACGACCCCCGATATAGTAGTCACCACATACTGCAGTTATTCTATAGACAAAAAAGAAATATTAATATTATACTACACTATGACTATAATATTATGATGTCATGACAAATCCAATAAAGGCGGATATGACAAACAAATGTATTTATTTATTTAAACATCTTTATTGCTTACTATAACAAAGAATAAAAAATACATATAAATAATTAATGTATGTCTAGGAAAAAACCGGCCAAGTGCCAGTCAGACTAACGCTCCGACAGTTCCGTACTAGAGTCGTAGTTTCGACATTTTTCACGATTATTTATATAAAACTATTAAGCATAAAAAATCGGTTTTAGAATGTCCCGGTAAAGCCCTTTGATATGATACCGCACTTGGTATTAGTTATCTAACTTTGAAAATTCAAAATACGAATTATTTGTTCATGAACATGATTTTGACGAAATTTGGTATAGAGTTAGCTTACCTACCCCAGGGCATAGGCTACTTTTTGTCCCAGAAAATCAAATAGTTCCCACAGGGTTTTCAAAAACTTAAATCCATGTCACGGCCTTTATTTAGTACAGAGATAACATATACATAGTACACTTGCATCCCAAATATGAATATAGGCTACTTTTATCTCGAACAATCAAAGAGCTCTCACAGGATTTTAAAAAACCTAAATCCATGTGAACAAAGTGCAGACATCATTTAGTTGTAAATATGTACCATTAGTCTGTAGTGGTATATTTAAGAGTAGTCCGGTTTCAATCTCGTATGTTTTGTTGTATAGATACCTGAAATGATTAATTCCAGTACGTCCCAAGTAACTCAGCACATAGGAGCCTGGCTTACGATCACTTTCACGAACTGCAAATAATTAAATTGCATCATAATGGAAAGAATAGATTTATTTATTTACTCTTTATTTGAGGAAAATAAATTATGCATTTTACATCTTCACATTCTGAAACTCTTTTGAATTTATGCAGACATGAAAAATTCAAGGTTAAATAGTTCAAAAATTTTTAATGAGTCTGGTGTAAAGTTTAACTTATTTAGGTTTTCCGTTTTACTAACACTGGAATAATTATTAATTTAAGCAAAGTTTATTTTAATTTGTATTAAAATAAACTCTTTTACATTGTGGCTAGTTATAATATTGTATACAAACTCTAAACTAAAATATAATAATACAACCTACGCCCAAAATTCCGTAATTTTACGCCTGGCGCGACCCTATAATAAAATTTACTCAGTCTTCGACCTTTTCCACCTGTTCAAAATGCAATTAAAAAAGGAAATAATTATACTGCATCGGAAAAATAATAATATATAACTAATAATAATTATACTAGTATCTATAAAAGTATATATAGATACTAGTATAATTACTCATACTTACGCATACTCTCTCACGTATTCTCTCTCCCACACACAAACACACACGCACACACAGACACACATACACTCACACATACACACACACTCATGCATATGTTGTGAATCACCTACTAGGTATTTTTACTAGTTAATTGACTTTTATATTTTCGTATTATTATATTGTAAAGCTTGTTTAAATTATTTGGTCTCTCCAAACGTACTGTTATAAATTTATAATTAATAACTACTTAAGTAACCTGTAAAACAAAATTGTAATCCTATTTGGCCTCATTTTCAGTCTGTTATTATGTAAAATTATATTGTATGTATACGTATCGCTGTTGATTGCAAAAAAAAAAAAGATATTACAATATCTTTCATAAGGCTCTGTGCAGAACAGGATAGCAGATTTAGATCTGTCAATTTAGTTTAGTTTAGAGATGGTCTACAACAGAATTAACCACATTGTACTTTTTGTGTACTTGCACAAACAACAATGTAATTACATTATACTTATCTGTATGGATAGAAATTTGCTTGACAATTGAATATGATAGTTGTTTTTATTAATACAATGCTCATTATAATTTTGATATGCATGAGAAAAATGTGTGAAGCACTCTTGCTATTGTTTTAAGCCTATTGTTTGCCTCCTAATAAAAAACAAAACTATTCTTAGTGAGTTAATGGCACAACAATGCATCAAACATCAGTTGTTTGGACTGGAAAATGAAAGTTATGGAGATATTCAACAAAATTCAAATTAACAATGCAGAAATATGACAGTTTAGGGTAGTCTAAGTAGAAATTCATTGATTACTATGTAAATATAAATTACAAATAAAACGGTTCAGAGTTTATAGACAATTTGGCTTATTAAATAAACACAATCAGAGAACAATAAATTACCGTTCTGATGATTTGTTCTTTCAGTGATTTTATAGTATGTGCAAAACAAGTAGGCCAACCTAAACATGAGGCATTTGAATGTGTATTGTGCAAAAACAGATCTCAGCCAGACTTGTGTACTTTAACCCTTAGTTTATGAATTGTGCAAATTGTCATGTTGCAGCTTTAGATTGGACTACTTGCTTTGCACTATATAAAATTATTAAATATTATTTTTAAATACATTCCTGTTAAGAGCCCGCTTCATGGAAGTGACAAATCGTTAGTGGGCGGAGCCTAAACTAGTGGTGTTTCCCTCTAACCACACCTCACCCCAAGAGAGGCCATGTGAATGAATTTTGCTTGAAATACAAGACTTTTTAGTGAAAACGAAAAATGGAAATTTCAAATCAATGTTATGAACTACTCCTATTTTTGGCAAAAGAAAACATTTTTTACACAAACTAAAAACATAGCATGATTAGTGCAACATGAAGTTTTTAATTTTGCAATTTTCTAGTTTCTTATATAGTTTATTTACACACGAAATTGCCTCAAATTTGCTCTAAAATAGATTTTTCAAGGGCCATAACTTTTGAAATAAATACAATTTTACTATATTAATTGATTCGTGGCATAGATAATGGAGAGATAAATTAATATATGGCTTAGTTATAGACCTAAAACAACAAAGAATAGAGTAATAGGCGTAATATGTTTGTATGGAGAAGCGCATGCATGCAAGCATGAATAATGAATTTTTATTTCTGACCAAAAATGAATATCTCACCCAAGTAACTGCCATGTTTGCTAGCAGCCCAGAGCCTCTCTTCAGATGTGTATCTGTCCAGACGTCCATGGTACCACTCTGTTTCAGGAGGTGCAAGGACTGCTTGTCTTTCACCTAGGAATGTCACTAAATATAGTGTCAGATAATCCACACTTCCAATGATAAACAAATGGTACTTAGATCAAACAAACTTTATAATAAATTTCTTGTATGAAAAATAAAATCAATTTTTCTCTTTCTTAACTCGTTTCCCCAACTAGATGGGGCCCGTCTGTTGTATAATATGTACCTACTTAAAATAAAATAATTTTGCACAGGTTTCAATGTAATACAATAATCGCCAAATAAGTGGTAATTACCATTAGTACTTGGCCCATCAGCTTCGTCCAGTTCTAAATCGGCTGCCAACTCCGCTATATCACCACCACCATCCTCAGACTCGGTAGATGGCGAACCCAACTTATCCTTTATAGGGGGTCCAATAGGCGCACCCATAGCACGAATCAAATCAGCCATTATTATCACCG
Source organism: Maniola hyperantus (assembly GCF_902806685.2). Lineage (NCBI taxonomy): Eukaryota > Metazoa > Arthropoda > Insecta > Lepidoptera > Nymphalidae > Maniola > Maniola hyperantus. The sequence goes on along the minus strand of NC_048552.1, from coordinate 8,992,490 downwards.
ACTACCAAAATCCGTCAATACTTATATTTTTACGTTACACCAATATGACTCACACATAATTCACGATATAAGTAACATGTATAATATTAAATAAAGGATATCCAATGGTGTTTACGACAGAAACAAAATAAAAAAAAACCTAAATTCAATTATTATTGTAACTATTATGAAAACTGTACTAAGGCTAAACAAACGGTTTAAGGCGTTAACCACATAAATATGATACTTAATAGGGCCTAATAATACAAAAAGCAGAAATAATTTCGATAAAGAATTACAACTTTCAATACGCCCCATACGCCCGATTAGGGTGCGTAAACTTAGATCAAAAAGTAGGGAAATGTATTGCGTACTATACTGCAAAATTACATAGTACGCAAAATTCTGGGTTGTTACTTATTTAACAAGTATTTTTAATTTAGCAGTATTATAATCAAGTAATTCAAAAATTCAAGTTCAGAGGGCAGTAGTGCTGCGTATGTTTTCCAATGTCGTCAATAGATGGCGGTAAATCTCATTTCATGATTATACCAGCTCAAATAAAACAACTAAAGTGGTAGGTAGCTTATATAAAAAGCGTTATTTTAAATTTTATTTTTTTATTAAAAGTAATTAACTTGTATTCAAAAGAAAAGAAAAAGTAAAGTAACAATTATCACGTTGTTTCTCTACTAAATTTACATTGGCGGAATTTTTGCGAATCACAAAACGACAGTATAAAGAGCCGAATAGAAGAAAAAAAGAAGAAGAAGTTAAGTATAAATTTTTTGTATAGAATTTTTCGTAATTCTTTCTAAGAAGTTAAAACAAAAATATATTTTGAATTTATCTTTATTTAGTTGTATTTCTGCTAAATCACACTGGCAGCACTGGTCATTGACAAAAACAACAAAAGTCAATAAATGAAAATGTCGGACGCGTGAGTTGTGTTGTATTTTTTGGATTAAATAACCTAATCTAAGATTTTTGGTACGTGCGAAATGTAAATTTGACTGAGGCCTTTAAGTTGAGCTTTAGTTCATGCGGTCAGGTTCATTACAGTGATATTTGCGCAACTGTTTACTGTCTTTGTTCTGCGCGAGACAGGATTTGTTAGTAGGTATCATGGTATGCTATCTTAGAACTCTGCTGCTAAACTAGATTAATAGCGCCATCTAGGAGCTGGATTTAGAAATAATGTTCCAGTGTTAACATGTAAGTCATTTTTAATGACAGTGTTAACATAATAAAAAATACTCAAGTTCCAATATTGTGAAAAATTAAATTAAAAACATACTTTCTTTTTATTTGGAAAAAAGAAATATTCAATTATTATAAATTTTGCTAAAATTAAGCTTTATTTTTAAAATAATAGTTAAATGTTCTTCAAATTCTAGATTTTCATATCTATGGTCAAGAAAACTGGTGACAAGTATCAGAAAAGTTTGAAATTTGAATTCATTTCATAACGAAATTGTACGGTGGTTCTACAGTTTTGGGAGTAATTTTATTTGATATTAAAGATTTCACGACTTTTGCTTTGCTTTCGGACTCCGACGATCCCTACGTTTATTATTTTGGCTTGTTTTTTGGACTACTGTTTCTTGTGTAAACGATAACTTGGCTTTCTCCCTGAACTCTGTTGCAATCTGATTTTGTTTAGTGGTTTAGAAGTTTAGATTTGTAAAATGTCTCAAAAAGTATGTTGTGTGCCTGGCTGTTCAACTGTTGCAGGCGATGGTAAGTAAATTCGTTCTGTTTTATATCAGAAAGTATTGCTTGCTGCCTCATATAGGTACTCAATTGATTCAATCGGAAGATTGCCCTTGAAAGTTATCATTTCAAGGATGCAGTGATGCAAGGATGCCTTTTTGACAAGATGCGTTAGCTCTAGCACCACAGTTTTGTTTAATTGCAAACGTGAGATGTAGGTACTAAACCCTAAAATGTTGATGTTTGAACAGTGACTTAATGTTTTTAGCACTTTTCTCAATAGAAATAAGCTATTAGTCGGATCACTATAATTAGATAAGCTTGATGTTTAATATCTTTACTTCATTATGTATTTCCAGGTATCTCACTGCACCGTTTCCCCAACCCAAATCAGCACATTGATTTGTTTCAAGTGTGGCTGAAGAAGATTGGGGGTCATGTAGCGGAATTAGATAAAGATTACATTTACAGCAACAGAAGGGTCTGTCGTAGACATTTTGAGGACATTTATTTGTACCCAACAAAGTTGTGTTCCCTAGCCATCCCATCACTCTGTTTAGCAGGTTGGTTAGACATTTTTAAAGTACCTTTGTAACTAGCAAATATTGTCACTTGCTAATTGGTATATTTTAGATATTATGTAACTTGTCACAGAATATCAGACAGCTATGGTTTCAAGTTAATTATTTAAAAGAACTTTTTATGTAGAAACATGGACAAGTCTTACTCTCTAATGTGAATAATTCATATCTCAATGTATTTACTTTATTATGGTTTTGATATTGATATTTTTATTTTAGAGAATATGGCTGCTGCTGAAGCAATAATTGTTTCTGAACCGCATACTAGCTCCAGTTTCATATCAAATTCTAATGAAATGGAAATGGCACCAGGTAATTATAAATCTTAAATCTAAATATATAAAAGGAAAAGGTGACTGACTGACTGACTGACTGATCTATCAACGCACAGCTCCAACTACTGGACGGATCAGGCTGAAATTTGGCATGCAGATAGCTATTATGATGTAGGCATCCGCTAAGAAAGGATTTTTGAAAATTTAACCCCTAAGGGGGTGAAATAGGGGTTTGAAATCTGTGTAGTCCATGCAGACGAAGTCGAAAGCATAAGCTAGTACCCTATAATTTTAAATCGCCTTTAAGTTTATCTTTTAACATGGCAGATATGTATATGCCATACAATAGGAAATGCAAAAAATAGTGTTTTTGATTTACATGATCATATCTTTTCAATTTAATTAGATACTAATAGAATAGTGTAGTATAACTTAAATGAACTACTGATGTGAAAGTTTGATACCTTTCAAATCAAACATCATTTTTTCATTTCCATTGTTGGTAGCTTTAGTATTAACTAGTGACCTTACCTTCGCATGGGTAGCTTATTACAGTTTTCATGTGGATCTCTAATTTTTTGAAAATAAAATATAGCTTATGTTACTCAGGAATAATGTAGATTTCTACTTGTAAAAGATTTTTTTAAAATTGGTTGGTATAGATTATCGTATTATTATCTCATGTGTTATTTATGGTATTTTGCAGGACTTGTTGCAACATCAAGTAAAGCAGTACCTGCAGTTGCTATTAAGTTAAACTCAAAGGACAATTTAAAAGGTATATCAGAATCCTTAGTTTTAAACTAAAAAGTTTTTATAACTTACTTGGCTTAGTTAAATATTATAACTTACTGTGGTGATCATGCCATGCTTCATACTCTGTCTGTAGCAGACACTTTTAAAAACAAATTCATGTGGACAAAGTCTCAGGCATATCAAGTTGGGATCAATATTTTTTCTGCCCCAAAAATGCCAGGTTGTCTAAATAACTCTGTATAATATGACTTCAAGACAACAATATTATACACGGTCAGAAAGACTAGCAGCAGAATAACAGTAAAAAAAAATTCCGACAAATTGAGAACCTCCTCCTTTTTTGAAGTCGGTTAAAAAGGCTCTATTTTGATAACCCTAAGAATTTATTGCTCATTGATAATATCTTTAGTCATGATCAACTCATTGCCAGCTTATTACTGAGCATAGGTCTCCTCTAAGAGTGAGATGAGTTTAGGCCATCGTCTGCCATGCAGGTTTCCTTAAGATATTTTTTCGTTCACCATTAAAGCAAGTGATATTTAATTTCTTAAAATGCACATAACTCTGCAAAGTTAGAATTGATTGCACCCCCAACCTGTCGAAAAGTCATAGCTACTAGGCTGTCACCGCTTTTTAACATAATGGTTATACGATTGCACTTAATGACGAACCATGATTAATCATGATGGTACTTAATGAACAGCAATTTTTAATATTTGATGTCATTTTACTTTCAGCTAAGAAGTGGGTTCTCACCAAACAAGAGAAGGAACTCTGCAAAGAAATTTCAAATATAAGATATCAATTAAAAAAATGTTGAATACAGAAAGACTACTTTAAGAAGAAGGCTGCTATTAAACTTAAAAAGACCGAAGCATTTGAGCTTTTGATGAAAAATATGAGTGAAGAGACAAAAACTTTTTTTGCAAGTCGCTCAATTTGGAAAGAAAGCAAAAGGAAGACGCTTCACAATTAAAGAAAAAATTCTTCCCCTTGCATTGTACAAGCGCAGTCCAAAGGCATATAGGTTTCTAAGTTCTTTTAGTGTTTTGCCTAAGAGAAAAACACTTTCTACTTTATTACAAAAAATAAACCTCAAGCCAGGTAAAACCGTGGAATTATTTGAAGAATTAAAGAAACCTGTAACAAAGTTAAATGACAACCATAAGTTTTGTACGATTATCTTTGATGAAATGGCAATTTCACCAAATTTAGCCTACTGCAGAAAAAATGATGAAATTATTGGTATGGTGGATGACGGTGAGGAAAAAAAGAAGCAAATTTGTGACCATGTTTTGGTGTTTATGGTGAGAGGTATCATAAAAAAATTCAAACAACCAGTTTATTTCACATTTTGTAGAGGCTCTACTAAAGCAGACAGCTTAAAGGCACAAATAAAAACTGTCATAAAAGAAGTAGAAGCCACAGGTTTAAAAGTTGTGGCCACTGTTTGTGACCAGGGGGCATCAAACCGAGCTGCTATAAACAGTTTACTAAATGAGACTAGAATAGAATATTTAAGAGACAACAAAGAATGGACTGGTGGGTTTTTTGAATTAAATAAAAAAAAGATTTTTCCTTTATTTGATGCACCCCATCTGATGAAGGGTATAAGAAATAATTTGTTGAACAAAAATTTAATGTTTACCCAAGATGGGAAGCAAAAAGTTGCAAAATGGCAGCATTTAGAAGAAATGTACCACAGGCAGCCAGGCTATAAAGGTGTCCGCTTGGTGCCTAAATTAACGGCGCAACATGTTGTGCCCAAACTAATACCTAAAATGAAAGTGAAACACTGCACTCAGGTATTCAGTCGGACAGTCGGCGTTGCTCTTGGATATATGGCAGGTACCTACTTGATTTGTATACTGATGTACATTGCTCTCTTTACCATTGTCAAAGTTGGTGGATTTTACTCTTTATGCAAGGTTTTCTACTTCATCATGATCATCATGATCACTCCACCGCCGGGTCACTACAGAGTACGGGTCTCCTCTTAGAGTGGGAAGGGTTTTGGGCAGTCTATCACGCTGGATCCCTGAAGCCCTGGATCGAACCCGTTACCGCCGAGTAGGAGACGACGTCATAACCACTAGGCTATCCAGCTTATTTGTGTATTGTGTTCCATTCTTATTAATTAGTAGAATAGAATATTTTAATTTTTACTTATTATAATTTATTTTATGAGTATTTAACATGTCCTTTTATTCTTTTTAGATTGTGGGCAACTTCCAGCTGAAAATAAAGACACGGCCGATTTGTTAATATTGATGGACGAATTATTTGATTCTGTAATAGGAGTTACAGCAAGGAACTGGAGGCTTTTCATAAACATATTAAAATTAGCGAATACAATGACAAAGGATGGCTATGTTATCCGACGAGAAACATTTTTGATTGCTTTGCTGAGATCGAAAATCACGTAATTGAAATTTTGAAAAACAGAAGTAATAAAAATAAAATACAAGAGTACGTAAAATTAATACTATTATCAAATATAAATTTTAACTTTATATCATGTAGCTCACATAGAGACAAAATTATTAATTTTTTGACCAAGGAAACTGTCATTTTTTTAATAAATAACTGGTGCAAAGATATTAATTTTATTTTAAATGGAAAAATTCACTTTTTTGATTCAAGAGATCCACTTAAATGTGATGCTGATATTTATTATAAAATAAATAAATTGAAAAAGTTTAAATAACTTATAATAAGTTGTGTTTAATTTTTGAATTAAATTTGATTGGCGGGAGTTAAATGCCATTGTGATATTGGTAATTATCAGTATTGCCAAGATAAGTACCATTATCCATTCAAAACTCCCGCAAATCAAACACCACATTCCTACCTAATTTAAAAAACTATAAAGTATGTATATAGGTAGGTATATATACTGGGTATTGGCTGTATTTAGTACCAAACCCGTCTCCTAGATGGCGCTTTTCAAGTGGGCGCCTTGACGGCCCGACTTACCAGTCTATCTCCTATATACACTGTAGTCTGTGGTAGGTATAGTCAGTGTATTTTATTCATTGTATTAAACTTTTAGTGCATATTTAATGTATTAAAGTTACTTCTAAAGTTCTAGTGTAAATTATAGTGTAATCATGTCATCAGCAAAACATTTTACGATGAAAATGATCAATTTTGTTTTCATTAAGTATAGAAAATATACCTACATTATTTTAAAAATAACTTTGTTTTATTCAGGGCTGATTTTTTCAATCGTCAATTAAAACTCACAAAATCAAATTTGACGATTGAAAAATCAGCCAAGTAACCCAAATCTAGAATAATAATAAGAAAGTAGGATAATTATAGGCACCTAGTACCTACGTACCTATATTATACGTATAAATGTATATAGTACCTATACCTATGTATTACATAGGTATATACGTAGATATAGATTCAATCACCATAGTTCCAAATTTCAAATCTAGGGGCGCTTGTGATGCATTTCCAATTTTAGGCTCGAAGTTTGGTCTCTATTTCATATATTACAAAGTACTCTGTGCGCCCGATCGCCTGCGATCGCCCATTCAAAGAGTACCTACCTATTATAATAATATACATCCAATAATCCAATGGCAATCACATAAAAGATGGCAATATTGGTCTGTGATGGCAATCACAGACTAATAACATAAAGGATAATGGCAATGACAGATAATTTACAGACAAGACATAGACAAGCAGACAAGGACAAACTGACAAAAGACAAAAGTGACAAACCACTGACAGTTAACGGTTACCTAAACTAAGCCTAAACTTAGGTACCAACCATAGTCCTACCAACCATAGTTGAAGGTCACTCACTTGACCAATCAAGGTGACCTCTGTTGGCGATTGGTTCAGATCGCGTGCCCGTCCTTTGTTATTTAATAAAAGCTGAGAGGTTCAGATAATACAGACGATGAAAAGAAGAAGATGAGCGATGGCGCATTTAAGAGGCCCTGCAGATGGTCAAGCATGTTTTTCAAACACGTAAACTTTGACAAACAGGCGTCTGCGGTCGTTTTTCACGTGTTTGTCAAACAATTAACTACCTACATGGTTGTCAAACAAACTACGTGTTATTTTATGCGTGTTTGGCAAATTTGATAGATGGTCTGTTTGTCAATGGTTTGTCGAAACATGCTTGACGGTGAACGGCTATGTTTGTCGAATAAACGTTCCATTTTAGCTCCATATTTCTTTCGTTAAATTTTCATGTGTGAATATATTTCGCTGTTTTAACCATTCTCGTGCCCAACGTTTCCTTTTTCTTTTTTTTAAACATTGCTCAAGTTAATGCAAGAAAGCCTTTGTCCGCGGTGCTCATCACTCAGCGCCTATGCTCAGCGCAATATCCCTTTCTGGATTCTGCGTCGAAAGTGACGCCTTGTTTGACAGATATGTTTGAATGGTATTTGCACCGTTGTGCTCTTGTGTTTGATGACCTCATCAATCAAAACTTCAAAAAACGTAAAATTTGACAAACATGCTTGACCGTGTGCGGTGCCCAATTAATTCCGATTTTGGCTTCACGCCACAAGGATTTTGTTGTGACGTATTCTAAGCCAAAGCTAACTGCCGTAATCAGATTCGCTTAATCGTTACTTAAGTTTAATTAAAACAAGACAGAGCTATATCTCTCACATAAATCTGTCTCGTTTTAACTCAATCTTAAGTAACGATTAGCGACTCTAAGTTCGGCTGTATGAACTAGAACCCTTTAAAAGATCGTTGATGCTACTAGAACCATAACAAAAGACAAGAAACAGAAACTTAATGTGGGCATAGATTGACCCAATCTTAGCCCATGGCCCAACGCCCAAACCAAGCTGACTGACTGACCTACTAAATTGGTCAGGGAATGGTACCAACATGGTACCAACTGCGAAAGATCAAAATCATAGACAATTAATATATTTTTTTATGACGTCTCCATCCCTATAAAAACAAACCAACTCACAATTTTTTGTCATTTCAATTCGAGAATTTTTGTATGTGTTTTGTATTTCGATTTATGTGTGGTGAAATTTTATGAGTTCTACTCCTTTGTTTGTCACTTTAATATAATATAGAAGGAATTAGAATTATATACCTATTTAAACGTGCGAAATATTAATCTAAGAAGAAAGAAAACGGTATCCTTCGTTTCGTAGTCTAATCGGTAAGTTTCCTGTTTTATTGCGCATTGCGTCGAATTTGCGTGTCAGCTCGATAGTGACGCCATTTTGTTTTCGAGATCTTTTTGTTCTTTGTCTCAAATTCTCAGCTTTGTTCATCGTTCCAAAGACTACAATATTATATGATCCGGTACATAACAAAACAAAATCAATAAATAGCTGTACGTTATCGAGATCTTTCTTTGTTCTTTGTCTTCGGGATTTTCGACCTATTTCGTAGTCTTTCGTCATCCGGAACAAAATTAATCAATCAAGAGCAATCAATAGTTTTGCCCATTGCCCTCAATCGTCCCTTTCTTGTTACAGACTTCAAAATGCAAATTTTCGTGAAAACACTCACGGGTAAAACCATCACTTTGGAAGTTGAGCCATCTGACACCATCGAAAATGTGAAGGCAAAGATCCAAGACAAAGAGGGAATCCCACCAGACCAGCAGCGATTGATCTTTGCTGGCAAGCAGCTGGAAGATGGTCGCACCTTGTCAGACTACAATATCCAAAAGGAGTCCACACTACATCTTGTGCTCCGTCTCCGTGGTGGTATGCAGATCTTCGTAAAGACCCTCACTGGAAAGACAATCACTCTTGAAGTAGAAGCATCAGACACCATTGAGAATGTGAAGGCAAAGATCCAGGACAAAGAGGGAATCCCACCAGACCAGCAGCGTTTGATCTTTGCTGGCAAGCAGCTGGAAGATGGCCGCACCTTGTCAGATTACAATATCCAAAAGGAGTCCACACTACATCTTGTGCTCCGTCTCCGTGGTGGTATGCAGATCTTCGTAAAGACCCTCACTGGAAAGACAATCACTCTTGAAGTAGAAGCATCAGACACCATTGAGAATGTGAAGGCAAAGATCCAGGACAAAGAGGGAATCCCACCAGACCAGCAGCGTTTGATCTTTGCTGGCAAGCAGCTGGAAGATGGCCGCACCTTGTCAGATTACAATATCCAAAAGGAGTCCACACTACATCTTGTGCTCCGTCTCCGTGGTGGTATGCAGATCTTCGTAAAGACCCTCACTGGGAAGACAATCACTCTGGAAGTAGAAGCATCAGACACCATTGAGAATGTGAAGGCAAAGATCCAGGACAAAGAGGGAATCCCACCAGACCAACAGCGTTTAATCTTTGCCGGCAAGCAGTTGGAGGATGGCCGTACCCTGTCAGACTACAACATTCAAAAGGAGTCTACTCTGCATCTTGTTCTCCGTCTGCGTGGTGGTATGCAGATCTTTGTCAAGACCCTCACTGGAAAGACAATCACTCTGGAAGTAGAAGCATCAGACACCATTGAGAATGTGAAGGCAAAGATCCAAGACAAAGAGGGAATCCCACCAGACCAGCAGCGTTTGATCTTTGCTGGCAAGCAGCTGGAAGATGGCCGCACCTTGTCAGACTACAATATCCAAAAGGAGTCCACACTACATCTTGTGCTCCGTCTCCGTGGTGGTATGCAGATCTTCGTAAAGACCCTCACTGGGAAGACAATAACTCTAGAAGTGGAAGCATCAGATACCATAGAAAATGTTAAGGCGAAGATCCAAGATAAGGAAGGGATCCCACCAGACCAGCAGCGTTTAATCTTTGCCGGCAAGCAGTTGGAAGATGGCCGTACCCTGTCAGACTACAATATCCAAAAGGAGTCCACACTACATCTTGTGCTCCGTCTCCGTGGTGGTATGCAGATCTTCGTAAAGACCCTCACTGGAAAGACAATCACTCTGGAAGTAGAAGCATCAGACACCATTGAGAATGTGAAGGCAAAGATCCAGGACAAAGAGGGAATCCCACCAGACCAACAGCGTTTAATCTTTGCCGGCAAGCAGTTGGAGGATGGCCGTACCCTGTCAGACTACAACATTCAAAAGGAGTCTACTCTGCATCTTGTTCTCCGTCTGCGTGGTGGTATGCAGATCTTCGTAAAGACCCTCACTGGGAAGACAATAACTCTAGAAGTGGAAGCATCAGATACCATAGAAAATGTTAAGGCGAAGATCCAAGATAAGGAAGGGATCCCACCAGACCAGCAGCGTTTAATCTTTGCCGGCAAGCAGTTGGAAGATGGCCGTACCCTGTCAGACTACAATATCCAAAAGGAGTCCACACTACATCTTGTGCTCCGTCTCCGTGGTGGTATGCAGATCTTCGTAAAGACCCTCACTGGAAAGACAATCACTCTGGAAGTAGAAGCATCAGACACCATTGAGAATGTGAAGGCAAAGATCCAGGACAAAGAGGGAATCCCACCAGACCAGCAGCGTTTGATCTTTGCTGGCAAGCAGCTGGAAGATGGCCGCACCTTGTCAGACTACAATATCCAAAAGGAGTCCACACTACATCTTGTGCTCCGTCTCCGTGGTGGTATGCAGATCTTCGTAAAGACCCTCACTGGGAAGACAATAACTCTAGAAGTGGAAGCATCAGATACCATAGAAAATGTGAAGGCGAAGATCCAAGATAAGGAAGGGATCCCACCAGACCAGCAGCGTTTAATCTTTGCCGGCAAGCAGTTGGAGGATGGCCGTACCCTGTCAGACTACAACATTCAAAAGGAGTCTACTCTGCATCTTGTTCTCCGTCTGCGTGGTGGTATGCAGATCTTTGTCAAGACCCTTACTGGAAAGACAATCACTCTGGAAGTAGAAGCATCAGACACCATTGAGAATGTGAAGGCAAAGATCCAGGACAAAGAGGGAATCCCACCAGACCAGCAGCGTTTGATCTTTGCTGGCAAGCAGCTGGAAGATGGCCGCACCTTGTCAGACTACAATATCCAAAAGGAGTCCACACTACATCTTGTGCTCCGTCTCCGTGGTGGTATGCAGATCTTCGTAAAGACCCTCACTGGAAAGACAATCACTCTGGAAGTAGAAGCATCAGATACCATTGAGAATGTAAAGGCAAAGATCCAGGACAAAGAGGGAATCCCACCAGACCAGCAGCGTTTGATCTTTGCTGGCAAGCAGCTGGAAGATGGCCGCACCTTGTCAGACTACAATATCCAAAAGGAATCCACACTACATCTTGTGCTCCGTCTCCGTGGTGGTATGCAGATCTTCGTAAAGACCCTCACTGGAAAGACAATCACTCTGGAAGTAGAAGCATCAGACACCATTGAGAATGTGAAGGCAAAGATCCAGGACAAAGAGGGAATCCCACCAGACCAGCAGCGTTTGATCTTTGCTGGCAAGCAGCTGGAAGATGGCCGCACCTTGTCAGACTACAATATCCAAAAGGAGTCCACACTACATCTTGTGCTCCGTCTCCGTGGTGGTATGCAGATCTTTGTAAAGACCCTCACTGGGAAGACAATAACTCTAGAAGTAGAAGCATCAGACACCATTGAGAATGTGAAGGCAAAGATCCAGGACAAAGAGGGAATCCCACCAGACCAGCAGCGTTTGATCTTTGCTGGCAAGCAGCTGGAAGATGGCCGCACCTTGTCAGACTACAATATCCAAAAGGAGTCCACACTACATCTTGTGCTCCGTCTCCGTGGTGGTATGCAGATCTTCGTAAAGACCCTCACTGGAAAGACAATCACTCTGGAAGTAGAAGCATCAGACACCATTGAGAATGTGAAGGCAAAGATCCAGGACAAAGAGGGAATCCCACCAGACCAGCAGCGTTTGATCTTTGCTGGCAAGCAGCTGGAAGATGGCCGCACCTTGTCAGACTACAATATCCAAAAGGAGTCCACACTACATCTTGTGCTCCGTCTCCGTGGTGGTATGCAGATCTTTGTAAAGACCCTCACTGGGAAGACAATAACTCTAGAAGTCGAAGCATCAGATACCATAGAAAATGTGAAGGCGAAGATCCAAGATAAGGAAGGGATCCCACCAGACCAGCAGCGTTTAATCTTTGCTGGCAAGCAGTTGGAAGATGGCCGTACCCTGTCAGACTACAATATCCAAAAGGAGTCCACACTACATCTTGTGCTCCGTCTCCGTGGTGGTATGCAGATCTTCGTAAAGACCCTCACTGGAAAGACAATCACTCTGGAAGTAGAAGCATCAGACACCATTGAGAATGTAAAGGCAAAGATCCAGGACAAAGAGGGAATCCCACCAGACCAGCAGCGTTTGATCTTTGCTGGCAAGCAGCTGGAAGATGGCCGCACCTTGTCAGACTACAATATCCAAAAGGAGTCCACCCTACATCTTGTGCTCCGTCTGCGTGGTGGTATGCAGATCTTCGTAAAGACCCTCACTGGAAAGACAATCACTCTTGAAGTAGAAGCATCAGACACCATTGAGAATGTGAAGGCAAAGATCCAGGACAAAGAGGGAATCCCACCAGACCAGCAGCGTCTTATTTTCGCTGGTAAACAGTTAGAGGATGGGCGCACCCTCTCTGATTACAACATCCAAAAGGAATCAACTCTGCATTTAGTTCTACGTCTTCGTGGCGGCAATTAATCTATCGTAACATGTCAACATAATATCTGCAATTGCTGATAACATTTCTAATCTAAATATTTAATTGTTGTGATTCCAAATAATAAATTAAGTAATCCAGTTTAACAAAACATTCAAAACATTTCTGTAAGCATTTCAATTTAATTTCAATAAACAGATTGATCATTATTCAAATTTTATTTTGAAAATACCTAAATCCTTACAGTAATGACTCGTCACACCTAACTATCTTAAAAATACTCTCCCGTTTTATTGCTGATGGTAGGTAACCTTGATTCAGTAGTAAAAAGGGAGCCATGTGATGTAAAAAAAATCACACTATAGATAGGTAGGTAGTATAAGTCCCGCAAATTGCTAATGCGCGTGGCCGCCATTTTAGTGACGTCAGCACTAGACTGAAGTTTCTAGCTAATGCCATATTTTTATTTCGGCTAACGTCATTTCAATGTTAATGAGACATGGTTCCAGCGAAATAGCAATTTGCGGGACTTATATCGCTTGACTGGGATGGCTCGTCAGGCAGCAGGGTGGGATTTGCGGGAGGAGGGTGACCGACGCTGAATTTCTTGATACGTCAACTGTCGTTCTCCCGCAACCTCCGTGTCCTACACTCCTACCTCTCGAGCAGCTGTCTCAGTCTGTGAAAACCACTGGTTAGTGGTGAAAACTAAATCTAATAGGTACCTACATTATTTTTTGTCTCGGGTTCGATTCCCGGTTAGGCCAAAAAAAAGGGTCTATCAAAAAAGGACGTCTGTCCTTTCATTCAGCTTCAGCTACTTTAGCTCGAAACGACGGATCATGTCTTCTGGCCTAGTCCATTCAAAAAAACTTTATTTGTCTAGTTAACTATATTTTTATTTGTCTTCCTCATGCTCCAATCAGTTGGAGCATGAGGAAGACAAATAAAAATAAGCACTTTAAAACATCATATTTTACAAACACTTTGTCGGCGTGATTAATATTTATAGCCATGCCAAATTACAGATTTCTAGCACTAATAGTCTCTGAGATTAACCGAGGACGGACGGACATGGCGAAACTATAAGGGTTCCTTGTTTACTACGGAACCCTACCCTAAAAAGGAGGTGGTTTTCAATTCAGCCAGTCTTTTTTAATTTAATTTTTCGAAGTTTCAGCAGAAGTTTCCATGGTAGTTCCATAAAAAATTCTGGATCCAACTCCTTAATCCTGATGCTGTAGGGTTACTGCCCGCCTAAGTTATCAATATTCAGGAAGTGTTCATAGCGAATTATAATATTGTTGGTACCAAGTAACGAGTAAATGCCGAGTATTAAATTCCAAGTTCCAACTCTTCAGTCCTGATGCTGCAAGGTACTGAACTCCGTGGATTTGAAAAATTTTGCTGGTGAATTGATATTTTAGGTACCAATCTGACTACTTACTCTAAAAAGCTTAAAATCAAATTAAAAATTAAAAAACTGTCTCCCAAAACCACAACAAAGTAAAAAAAAATTTGTTTCTACAGTGTAGGTAGGTACACGTGTGTTTGTACATGTATGAAGTCTGGGGGAGCATAATAAAAGAAATTAGAAATCAAAGCGTGAAGCTCGCCCGACATCAACATAGGTACCTACATGTGTAAAAACAAAAATTTTTTTTTACTTTGTAGTGGTTTTGGAAGTCGGTTTTTAGGGTTCCGTACCTCAAAAGGAAAAACGGAACCCTTATTGGATCATTTTGTTGTCTGTCTGTCTATCTGTCAAGAAGCCTACAGGGTACTTCCCGTTGACCTAGAACCATGAAATTAGATCTTATAGCTGACATTTGGGGAAAAATCTGAAATCCGTTAATTTAGGGTTAGATCACACAAAAAAAATTAAATTGTGGTCATGAACTAATAATTAGTATTTTCAACTTTCGAAGTGAGTGACTATATCAAGTGGGGTATCATATGAAAGGTCTTCACCTGTACATTCTAAAACAGATTTTTATTTATTTTTATGCATCATAGCTTTTGAATTATCGTGCAAAATGTCGAAAAAATACGACTGTAGTACGGAACCCTCATTGCGCGAGCCTGACTCGCACTTGGCCTTTTTTAAATAAGTACCTACCTCCTGAAGGTAGGCAGGAACTTAGATTGGAGTAGAAGACAATGGACATAGATTATTTCTCGTGCTTCAATCAGTTGGAGAATGAGGAAAGACAGCGTAACCGTATCTACCTAGCTACTGCTTACATATTTCTTCATCTTTTCAAAATGTTATTTATAGGTATAGTACGCGACAGGTCGATATGGCAATCGGCGTATGAGGTCGTCTCGCATACCTACTATACCTATTACCTAGTTATCTGATTAAATACCAAGCATACCTATGTACCTACTATGTAGGTACTAGCGTTGTTTTCGTGACGGATGGAATGGACAATTTCTTGATATTGTTGCTTATAAAATTATAGCGTCAAAATATACAGGACGAGAATACAGACGAGACAGGACGTATAGCAACATCGTCCCATATACCTTTTTTGTCGCTTTTTTATGTGCATCAATGTCAAGAACCCCCGTTCCGTCTGACACGAGAAAAAACGTGTTACGTATGCTATGACCTTAAAATACTAACTAAAGGACAGGAGGTACAGGAGAATAGTGGGACAGATTCTCTTGTACACAATCTCGAAACTTAACCAAATTAACAGGTCTAAATCTATTCCGCATGCAACATTATGAAAGGGATAGCAATAGATTAAGAATGCCATTTAAGTTTAGTTTAGAGATTGTGTACAACGGAATTTGTCAGTTTTTGACTGAAAGCAATAAAACTCAAAAATATAATCGTAACATTTTATTAGGAGGCAAAACGAGCAATAAGTTCAGGATAAAATTTAATACAAATTAATGTGTCACATCTTTTAAATTGTCAATTTATCTATCCAAATACAGTAGTTATGTAGTATTTATAGTTATTTAAAATTACAGTAACATGAACAAGAATACATTTACCGATAAATACATCACACCGAAACAGACTCGCGCCAACACTCAACAGTTAACATTCTAAGCAGGTGCCATTCTTACTGAATCTACTTGCATCATTCCATGTTGTAATATTCTATCTAGATGTAAAAAAACTTGAATTTAGACAGAATATAAGAACCTTTTTAGTTACAGCAAAATGGGCACCTTATCACATCGGTGGCAGACGAGCCTCGCCGTGTTCCGAAAGCGACACTCGTTATAGTTTTATAGCTAGACAATCATGTATGAGTGACTGTAATATATAGGATATCTTAATTTTCAAGAATTGAATGGCACTGCATTTTTTTAGAAGGACGAAGTTCGACTTCCTGGAGCAGAGATCGAAAAGTACCTAAGTATGTTATGCTTTAAGACCACATTTTGCTATACCTACTTACACCAAACTTTTAGCTGTGTCTATTAAACTGACAGGATAAAGTAGGCCTTTAGTGGTCCAAGTCCAAGACTATACTGGCCGCGTTAGACCATGTTCTATGAAACTTCATTCTATTACGCACTTGTTGCTTAGTCCACTTAGGCTAACTCTGATCCAATGGTCTTTGACTTTGACCAATAGTGAGTGAGATCCCTTAGGGTCGATGCATACTGATACAGTCGAAGCGAAGCGAAAATCTAAAATTTGACATGCCTTATCTAGAAACTTACCTACTTAAGTACTTAATGCACTTTCTACCGTGAAAACAGTTGACAAAATGCGAGTTTCTTTTCGTCGTATCGGAAATACGACGAAAAGAGACTGGCATTTTGTGCACAGAATTAAGTGCACAAGGTAGGTATAAAAAATGCGTTCATAACGCACCTTTTATACCTACCTTGTGCACTTAAGATAATGGATAATAGATAGTCGCTTCGACTCGGTGTCAGTGTGAATCGACACTCGTACCTTTACTCGCGGAAAGAGGACGGTTTAATTTTAAATTTTGTCATTAAAAATGGATTCACGTCACGTGAGCACATGCCAGGTCCGGGCCCGGAGCCTGTTGGAGCGTGAATCCCAACTTTAGGTTGATATAATCACGAGATTTATAATTAGTAGATACATAAACATAACTACCTAGTGCTTAGTTTTTTTAAAAAAAGGCTGGCGCTACTTTTAAGGGGCACACAAACTACTGTGTCGTGGCAAGTCCATCGAAGTCATACATTTATAAGAACGTGTAAGTAGTAGGTATAGGTACGTAGATACCTATATATGTCATGGAGAGCTCTCCTTAATCAATCGTCTCGTCAGAGTGCGTTGCAAACACCACAAGCACTGTAAGTAGTTTGTTTTTCACCTTAAGGCCTGTCAATTTATAATAGAGTCAGTTTTCTGTACATTCTGATTAAAGTTCTGATGCATAATGAAGACCCTGCACACCTATTTAGTGCGTGCACACGCAGGGACCTAGTATAATGAGTGACACTCTCGTTTCGTAAAACGATGAATTTATTAATTGCTCAAGACACTTACATTAAGAGACATTTGAAGATAGAACAATTATTAATTTATGAACTTACATACATCTAACATTAGATCTAGGTATTGTCTTTTGTATGTCTGAAATGTTATATATCGGGGTCCGTAGGTACATTTACGACTAAAATGGTGACATTAGAAAAAATACTTTAAATATATACTGCAACACCACATAGGATAAAGTGAAATGTGACAATTTAAATATTAATTTTCTGTAATCGTAAGTGCATGCATTTATTATGAAAATACATTAACGACACTATTTAGAGGCCACATAGTAAATATCTAATCAGATATCGTTATATCGATTTTTTATTGTTTATTTATTAATTAAAAATATGACTAAGAAAAATATTATGCTAAACTTAATGAGAAAACTAGTCACTAAAATAAACGAAATCGGGTAAAAAACGTGTAAACGTAAAGATGTGACGACGCTGCACCAACTTGACTGCATGATATCTAAACGTTATCACAATGACTTAATCTTATTAAGTGGTACATATAGATTAACGAGTACAGGCACAATATTATGTAAGTTTTCAATCTATTTATTTCCCATTTCTATAAGTTCTCATACGATAATATTATATAAAAAGGTAAGCACTACTTGGTAGTGGTGCTAATTTGATTGTACGCAATCTCTAAACTAAATCGACAGGCTAAATGAATCTACAAACTTTTCGCAGGGAAGATTGTAAAAAGGGTTGTGAAAGGTAAAGTTTACATTTAATAATAATAAAGTTTATGGCCAATAATAATAATAATATTAATTTTATTTTGTCATTTTAGTATAGAGATTGTATATACCTACTTAATTGATAGAGCACCAATACCAATTCATCCTGTTTCAAGAAGCGTCAGAATAAAAAAGCTTCCCTTCGGCTGGGGCTATAGCACTGGTTATCATATCCCGAAACCCGATGGGTTATATTTAATTAATATACCTAATATCTAGGAAGGCCTGATAATACCGGCTATGACGATGCGTAATCGTTACACAATATTAAGTTATGTTAGTTTAATTATATGGTGCAATATTGTGACTAATAATTCTAATAATATACACAAATCTCTAAATTTACACATTTAAATCTAGTGTCATCCTTTTCCTCAGGGAGCATTATGAAAGGGATAGAAATAGACTTAAACCTGCCATTTATTTCAGTTTAGAGATTGTGTACAACAGAATTAGCCACAATAACGCATACCTAGATACTCTAAAGTGGCACCTGAACTCGTTAATTTACAAATACAATCATAACTTGCCAATAATACATCAAACATCAAAATGCCACAAACATCTGGCAAGATTCAACAACTCTTATTCCCTCGCTTATTGTTTCGTGTAATAACACACCTTACTTGTATACATTTCTCCATTTAGATAAAGATAAATAATTACCCGCTGATATAACTATAAAATCTAATCTCATATAATATCTAATTCAATGACGTCACTAATAAATAAAGCTCCGTGCTTTCGTTGGAGGGTAAAATGATAAAACGATAGACTAACAGCAGCTTATTACAGAAAAATTAAATATTTACAGCAAAAATTAAAACATATTTTTTTTTACAAAGCGTGCCAAATGCCAATAAAGAAACAAATCTAAAAGTGGGTCGCCCGAAATGAAAAAACTGAATACCTACCTAATGACAAATCCAATCATTTAACTACTTTAGCAAAATGTTCACATATTAGCATATAACCTTCTTAGACCCTCTTTCTATTGCTGAAAATCGTATGAAAATCCGTAGTTTCTGAGATTAGCCCGAACAAACACGAACCCAGCGCGGCGGACGGCTTAACAATATGTAGTGATAAGAGAACCGATGCACGGATAAACAAACACACAACAACATACACGCACACGCACACAAACACACGCACACTACTAACCAGTAACCAGTCCTGTATTGTAAGTAATTTTTATTCTACTTTAATAACAATGAAGATAAATAAAAATACACAAATATTAATAAACACTTTTTTGTCAACCGTCTAATCTCTCGCTGTCATCACAAGTACAAGACCAAGACAAGACCTCACTTTTGGAAGCGTTTCTTTATTCGCATCGATTTTAGAGAAATCCCTGTATGTAGCTTTTACAGGTTAACGTTAACGGTGCGTTAATTTCTGATTTGGGCGGGAAAAGTGTGGAAAAGTTTCCCTCTCCCTTTCCCATCCTTACTATATACCGTACGGAACGTTATCTTTAAAAAGATACACATGAGCCACTAAAGGAGGAAAATGAAACGATTCCTTCTTTAATACTATACAAGTGGACGATAGAATATAGGTAGGTACATTTGCCTCCTGAAAAATATTGATTCGTCATACTAATTCCGTCAATGTCTACAATAATTTGCAAATCAGATGTTTACACAGACTTAATAAAAATTGAATTGGAAAAATAAAAAAATAAAAGCAACATTAAAATCCTACTTACGTAAAAAATGCGAATTGCCCGTAGGAACTTTGGGGAATGTGCTTGATAAAATAGTTGTGAAGTGGTCCTTTTGTAAGATTTCGCTTCCTAAAAGAACCATTCTTCGCCGAGTGTGGCAAATTAGATCAGGCAGAAAAAGTGCGATGGGTTCACGTGAACCCACCACAGGCCTGCTGCCAGGTCTAGTTTGCCGTTGTCAGGCGACTCGCAAGAGTCACCATACCAACTTTCAGATTTTATCACACAGTTCAAAATTTTCTACGAGCTCTGGGGCCTAAAAAGAACACCCTCCTCACGAAACCAACTATCGATTGGTCAACTAATTTACTAAAATATTTCTTTATTATTGACTCTCAGGAATGATTGTTAAAAATTGGTCACAAAAAGTACTAAAACGAAATGGAAGACCCGGTATAACTCATAAAACAAATTGTAAAATGGCGTTTTAATGGTAATTTTAATTTATTTTATCTGGTACATGTAAAGGGGTAAAATATTTCATAACTACAACATTGAGCTTTTGACACCGTTACAGATTCGAATAAGTCGTCTATATAATACTGCGACATGATGTAACAATATTTAGGTAAAGCAACACCGCATTTCGTCCGATCATGTGTCTAACAAATATTCAATTCATTTCAATAGCTCCAACATTTTGCATCGTAGATCATAAATGGATGGACCGATCTTAAGTTTTTTCCATCAAATTTTTGTAACGAGATCTTTTACAAAAAAACCCCATCGAAATAGGTCCATCCGTAAGAGCTACGAGGTTACAACCAAACTGAAAATGTCTAGGGCATAAACCACTTATACATATTTCGTCGTGGATTATGTTATAAATAAGAAAATTGCTATTTGCGAATATTTGTAGAGAGCATTATACCTACCTAATAATTTTCTATACATATTTTTTGGATGCTTCCTAAATATAAATTACTCTTTGGTATTATGATTTATGATGCATCGACAGATGCAATAGGCCTTCATTCCAAAACAGTGTGTTTTAATTAAAACAATTAAGGAGGACTGATTGAACATTACTTTTTATGGTGTTCTTAAAATAATTTTATTTTGTTAATATTAATGACTGTAAGAAGTGTTCTTAAAAGAAAATAAAAATACGCACGTATTAATAATTACGTTCTGTATTACTTAGACTTTTGCCTCATTCTCCGAAATAAAAAACAAATTAGTCTATGATCAGATCAATGATCATAGAACAATAAACGCTACAGAGCCGCCAAGGTATGAAGTACGAAGTACGGTGTTGCATAAAAGGGAGTGTTTACATGTTGGGGAGCGGAACGGTAACCTGCACGTAGCTGATGGGGAAGTAGCCTGTCTTGCCGTTGACGGAGCCCTCGAACCAGTTGTCATCTACTTTGTTGATGAGCGTGATCACGTCGTTTTCCTGAATGAAAAAATATGGTATGAATAGTTAGGAACACAATATAAAAGGACAAAGGTTTAAGACAATGATAATCATAATCCTAGTTCCACTTAGGAAAGTCAAAGTCAAATAAGTTATTCAAAGTAGGTAGGTACTATTTTGTGGTGTACAATAGAAGTATTTTCATTCATTCATTCATGCTATTGTACACTTTTTGATGGTCAATTGTTGGATTTATAATTAAGTGTAGTTGAAATGTTATGATGGTATGTTAAGAAACTGTAATGTATAACCTCCCCATACGCAATAGTGTGATTACTGTAAAGTGCAATAAATATACACTATATTATGACAAAGGTTATATAAAAAAATCGGCTACGCAACGGTTATGTAAATACATATATAGTAAAATCGATAGGTATTAACATTAGATACCTTGAACCACAAGGAACAACAAGCTTATTTTGCCTTGTATGTTTAGTATGTTTTAGCGGGTCTATGTGGTGATGCGTGGTGTATATTGCTTGCTGGTCTCATACTTTTTCTACGTTCATAATAGCGGGAAAGCGGGCGATGCATAGCCCTTCTGCAGTTTGTACCCCACCAAATCTGGTTTAGCAAAATAAGCTTGTTGGTCCTTTTGCACAGTAACGTCTTGTTATATCCAATATTACCTTGAAGCCTAGTTCGCCTTGGTTCTCCGGCTCAAAGTCGTATAATGCAGTGCAGCACGGGCCTTTCGCGGCAGGAGCCATCGGCGTTCGCGCGGGCGACTTAACTGGAGACGGCAGCGGCGATGCTGTACCAAGACGTTGGGTAGTGAAATTAGTAATGCATGCTTCGACTCGCGCTTATCAATCCTCATAATATGTGCATTTATCAAGTACAAATATACTTAATAGTATCCTTGCTTGGAGTGGCCATACCAAGCAGTTGATCGTTGAACAACGTAAACAGACCGTCGTAATGTGCTAGGGCAATTAACAATTCAACTGTAGTCGAGCGGAACCGACTGCTTGCTTGAGCGGTCTCGTATGTAACAATGACGCATAGGTATAGTTAGTTATGCAATCACCGCACGGATTCAAGATGCCCGTGCTACTACATAGCTAACATAGCATTCATCCGTATATGGCCACTCTTGGGCAATAATTAAAAGAACAAAAATATGAAAATCATTGGAATTATTAAAAAATCTTTTTAATTGATTAAATACACATACTAAAGCGAATTTACATTGGATCAATTAATTACCGACTCCGCTCGACAAGCCAGCGCTGAGTCAGTCATCGTGATACAGAGTCTAATGACCGAATGACCCAATGTAAACCCGATTTTAGATTAGATAGGCGCAACAATAATTTTTTATACTAAACCAAACGTGCAAACATATAATATATGAGTAAACACGAATATAAATACGTGACTTAACAGCCTTTGTAACATCCAAAATGTGATTCATAGCATTTTGAGTTATCGCCAAAAAACATGGGAATTTAGAAAAACTGATATTTCCAAATAAAATCTCTACATATAGCACTAAACTGAAACTAACTATAGTACGCGACAGGTCGAGATGGATACACACAGCCCCCGCGCTGACCCGGTGCGGGCGAGCGCGGGTGACGTGCGGGCACGGGTGCGTCATACCCCAATTGCCATCTCAACCTGTCGCAGACTATAGGTAGGTAAAAACATTGCTTCTACGTTTTTAGAAAGATCAGTTATTGAAAACCCCTACGTTTTTTGGCAATAATTCAAAAACCACTTTTACTGTTAACCACTTTTTCTAGAAATAAGACGACAGAAATATTGACTGATGGATTAATAGAATTAAAAGCCAGTGATGATGAGGATGCGAAATTCTTCGAATGATTTCACCCCTTTTCTCCTTTTACGATGTCAGACTGTTAAATCCAACGTATCAAAACACGATAAAACACTATCACATAAAAATGAAATGAAGCGAACAATCACTAAGATACAGAGGCTTTGAAATGACGACCAAATTATTATATCAACAATACCTACATATTACATACTGACAAAAGCCAATGATTTCGTAAGATGAAGACACGTTTATTTGAGTTAAAGCATCAATAATATGGGTATTATAATGGCCGCCTATGATTTTCTGTGAAAGCACCCAATGAAGCTTAGAAAACGGAAACATGCTGCTGATTTTGAACAACGTTTGATTAATCAAAATGTAAACGTTTAAAAAACATGCAAATGAAGTTTAGACACAAGTATTTTATCTAACGTATTTAGGTTTTGATGAAATAATAAAAAATTAACAAGGAATTTGATTTCTAAATGAAAATGTCTATACCTAAAATAAAATTATTAAGTAGGTTGTTTTTAATCAAATTGTAGATACTAATATATCAACAGTCATTTACAACTTTATTGTGAAGCATGCTTTTTTTTCTCATTCTGATGTGTAAAATATTTTTAAGAGTGGATAAAAAACCCTAGCTTGAAATATTTTCTTACATAATAATCTTTTAGCTAAGTAAAAAGCTTCTAGGTACTATGTGTTTATAAGGTACTACACTACTAGTTTCGTGTGGCGATATTTTTTCTACGATCGCATTGAAATCGAGTGTAAATTGAGCAAGGTATTGAGATACTATTAAGAAAGAAAAGAACAGCCTAGCAAAACATTTTTATAATGTGTACAAATTAAATAACAATGGCCCTATTACAGAGCCTTGTGTGATGAACCAAAATCCATACTAATATTATGAATACGAAAGTGTGTCTGTCTGTCTGCTAGCTTTTCACGGCTCAACCGTTCAACCGATTTTGATTTTGTTTGTATCATAATATGACAGTATTCAATATCAAACATTTGCAAACATAAAAGTTACCTTTCCCAAAATATTAAGGATATTCTCTATTATAATAGAACTGAGACCAATAATTTAGTATCGGTCTGAGTTGGTCTGAGTAATTGACGGAAGAATATAAATAATATCTGCACGAAATATCTGTCAATCATTGCTCTTAAGTTAATGACAAACGCCCGAAATCAATAAATAAATCTGATAATCTGTCAATAAGTCGTTGAGGAACATTGTTATTTGTAAAAAATAACACAATTTTCGACAAATATAACAAGTAACAACGTCGCTAAATAGCTTATTCAACAGATTACAGATTGGATTCATTATTACTTTTGGCCGTATAAGTACAGAATCTATGATTAAAAAACTTAAATCTTTTAAATTAAAGTTCTACAATTCAAACAGTCCACTTTTATAGTTTAGGTAGTTCACCAGTCAGTGAAAATTTGACCGCAAAACTGCAGAGCCCGTTATGGCACAATGCCAGTTCCAGTTTCAGTGTTATTTATTGTAAGAGCATGGTAGGTTGGTTTTACTTATAGGTATATTTTTATTTTACGTCTGAAGGTTGGCCGGAATATGGCTCTTTATGTGGAAGTCCACGTTTAGTTTTTATTTTGTAACTAACATTTGTGAAATAGAATTTACTCCAATAAATTCAATAAAAATGTATGTCTTGGACTTTGAAATAAATACATATCTTTTCTTATGCTCATAGATTTTTTTAGAGCGTTATCAAAACCCAAATTCCCTATTCAGTATTTATTTTTGTCTGTCTGTCTGTTTGTCAGGGCTAATCTTCGCAGCGGCTGCAATGATTTCTACCGTGTTACATGAACAGTTAGAAGAAGTTTGCAGAGCTATTACTTATTTCTCCCTTTATGTTATTTTAATTTTAATTAAACTATTGCCACCGTGCATAAAATAAAATTTTACCGTAAGAAAATAAATTATTTTTATGATTTAAAATGTACATAAATTCTATGCGGACCAAGTTGCACGCAACTGCTAGTGCCGAAAAAAAAGTGTGAATAGCAATACAAAATAAATGTGTGTTATCGAAGTGACAGGGTTACCGTTGTTAGAGCGCTGCGTGTTGTTGCTGGAGGGGAACAGCTCGAGGTTGGAGGGCGGCTTGTGCTCCGGCGAACCCGCGCGCGAGCCTCCCTCTCCGCGACGCAAACGGACAAACATCCAAACTCAGTACGTACCACCTTATACTTCGCTACTCTATCCTGCCACTGCTTCTCGCGCTGCCGCATGCCGTAAATACTTTCCGAAATATTACTCTATTCAAGTCTAATTAGCACGGTTCGGCACCTCCAGCTAATTTCACTCACTTTAATATTGACACTATAACGAAGTCGTGAGTAAAATTAGCAGGAAACGCAAAATCCCTGTTGATTTAAGTAGTTTCAGTAGTAATGAAGGAAGTGAAGCCGTGTATTCAAGAGGGCCAAATATACCACGAGGCACTTGTAGTTGGACAAGTTATGCAACCTAACGCATTTTCGCCCGACAAGTTCGGCGACATAGCGCGACCTATCGCTTGACGATGTTGATGAAAACGGCTGATGGTATAGACAAATTTCCCAGGATATAATTTTTTGGGAAAGGGGATGTGCAGTTCCGTGACACGTTGCCCGTTTTCGATCTAAGGTGATCGCCGCCATCTTATATTTCCTTGCCAATACTTGTGGGTACTTTCCTGACTGGAATTAGAGAAGTCTTTTTAGGTTGCAATTACGACTTGATGGCGATGTCAAGTGAAATTTGATATCCGGAGACCGGTATGATGAAATGTCCAAGGCAATAGTCACTTTATGAACACACAGCTTGAGTATTAACACACAGTATTATTTTCTCATTCGGCATTGAAGCAGCGCGAGTTACATTATCAGTGGCATGACAGAAAAGTTTTCACACACTGTCGTTGCCTTATTTAAGCTACTTTCCTACTCACTTTGACTCAGTGTAAATCGGGTATCTCACTACATTGACATTACATACGTACCTAAGTATACCGCAGTACAAATTATTATCCCCACGTACAAGTTTTTTTCCCACGGACAAAAAGTTCTACATCTGATGATCTGCGGTATTGACAAAATGTTAAAAATTATTATAAAAGTGTTCTTAGCCATTATTTAGCATTATAGTCCTGTTCATATCTAATTAGGTTGAACTATGAACTATAGGTACTGTCCAGATGCCAGATGGTAATAAATATTTAGCTGATAACGTCTACTCACATACGCAACGTTTATATTAGGCAATTTACTCACAGGGGAGGTAGAGTAGACTTGTGCATGAATAGATAGTGCATCTTCCACTCATATAGACAAGCCTTTACAACTACCTACACAATTAAAAATAGGTGAGACAACACCGAACTGTAGGCTTAGTATAAGATTTTACATTTCACATTTCAGCATTAAAGTAAGATAGTTCTTAGTTAGTAGATCTTAACTGTCTTGTTTTAAAGCTCAAGTTTATCCATACACCTACGGTCAACGCTCAAAGTGGAAATATTGCGAAATTAAAATCAGTGGTAGGTACTGAATTTTTGACTTTAAATCATGGACTTTTAGGTACATTTTAGTCTGATGGTATATATTTCGAAGGCATTCTATTAACGTTGGTGAGGTGTAATATCTCATAATAGGCACAGTCTACTCGTTCAGAGAGAAACGACAGATACAGTTAGATAGAGAACACCTACTCTAGTCCCTATCCAATAACATTAACAATAAATTAATAAAGAACACATTTAGAGAAAGTACATGCAAAGATGTTCTCAAAAAATACAAGGGTTTGTGGTTACAATACAGAACCCTAATTAACCCACATATATATTAATAATGTTTTATACATCAATATACATATTTTAAAATCTTTGCATATACTTTATTGTAAAAACCTTAATCTATAAGAAGAATAAGGATTGGATATAAGGATAGGATTGGAAGCAACACTCCTGTCCGATCTGAAAAGTAAAGTTTGTTACTGTACAAAGTTAACCACGCCCGATTTTTGTACAGACTATAATATTAATTGCAGGTTATAGGACCTTCATAGATTCATTCATTTATGCGCGGGTTTACCCATTACACCACATACATTGTAGCTAATTCTGTTGCACATATATCTAAACTAAGCTACCATTAAGCTATTGTGCCTCAATAGCTCAACCGGTATAGGAGTGGACTGAAAACCGAAAGGTCGACGGTTCAAATCCCGCCCGTTGCACTATTGTCGTACCTACTCCTAGCACAAGCCTGACACTTAATTGGAGAGGAAAGGGGAATATTAGTCACTTAATATGGCTAATATTCTTTAAAAAAAACACGCCTTATTTCTGGCGGTCCAATTTTGGTAGGCTTTTTTTCTGTTGAAAGGAAAAAAGGAACCCTTATAGGATCACTTCGTTGTCTGTCTGTCTGTCGTGTCTGTCAAGAAAACCTATAGGGTACTTCCCGTTGACCTAGAATCATGAAATTTGGTAGGTGTAGATCTTATAGCACAAGTAAAGCAAAAACTCCAAAAACCGTGAATTTATGGTTACATTACAAGAAATAAATGATAATGGTTTCATGAAGAAATATTGGTATTTTCAACTTTCAAAGTAAGATTACTATACCATATGAAAGGGCTTTACTTGTACATTCTAAAACAGTTTTTTTTATTTTAATAAATCAAGGAAAGTCTGAAATATGGTTATCCTTTTCACAATGCTCCCATTGGAGAGTGATAGATCTACTTTAAGATCTTCGTCCAGAGATCGTCCAAATTATAAGAATCGTAGTTAGTGCTATATAGCAGTCTAAATCATAACAAATGTATGTGCACTAGGCTAAAGCACTTATCTACGTTTTATTTGGACTGCTATAGCACTTACGGTTGTTATAATTTGAACGTCGGCAGTACGTAGGTACGTCGTACAACTGAATTAGCACCAGTGTTAAACATAGCTCCATGCGTGTAAATGTAGAATCCACTTGTAGGTACCTTGTAGGTAGTATTTATGGGTTTATGGCTACCCCTTTCCATAACATTAATAATCTAAAAGTAGGTTAAAGAAGATAATAAATTGTTATTTACAATAACATATAAACATTTTATAATCTTAATTACCTAAATTAGTTCTTTTATTTAGAAGTAAGTAATCAGTCACTGATAAAAAAGCTAAAAATAAACAGCAAGAATTCAAAGAAATCAGAAATTAAATGTGATTGCAGTAAACTGCGCATTTTGTATTTTTATACCTATTCCTATTCATGTATATAAAAAGTTATATACCTACTTCGAAGCTATTTACAGAAGTTAAATACCTGATCACACTATATCAAAATCTATATGCAGATATTTATTGAGGTTGTATGATTCTAAATGTATGTGTGTGGCGTGTGAATGGACAATTGTAAGAAAACTTGTCCTACTTGTTATCCAAAAAGTAAGAACTGTTTAAATAAATATAACATTTTTTTTATTAATATTTCATATAAACATGGATATAATAATAATATTATATAATTAAATATTTATATTCATGTATATTAGTGACCCGTTACCAAAGGTGCCGTAAGCCCGCGGTGCTTCGTGCAATGCGTGTGGTTTGTGAACATGTATGTACGGAAATTAAAATAAATATAACAATTTTTTGGCTATGGACTACTTGATTCCTATACTCAAGGGTGAAATCTACAGAGCACACTCTGACTTTGCTTAGACTTAAGACAGAGTTAAAGCGAGGCAGGTGTATATCTCTCACATAAATCTGTCTTGTTTTAACTCAATCTTAAGTCTGAGCATAGTCGAAGTGCGCTCTATTGATCTAAGCCTAACTGTTTATGGAATTTTAGTTCAACGTGAAAGTTAATACGTTATTTTTTTACCATTACTTACCATGAAAGCAATCTCATCATAATTTACACTCTAAGATTTACAAGTTAAAAGAAAATGCACGAAATTGTTAATAGTTAAACTAACGAAACAAGCTGCCTTATTTATTTTTCAATGTCAACAACGTAATTTTTTGACATTGTTTGCAGTTTGCACAGAAACACACTATCAGTTACATTTTCAGTTTCATACAAAATCAAATACTTTACGATATTTTAAGAATAAATCATTCTGCTATTCGCGTCACCAACAAATAAAACACATATAGCTTAAAATCTTCAGCATATTATACCCAAAACCGAAAGCTCGAAACTTTTCCACCATTTAGGCAACCTATCGATTAGAGCGGAAAAGAGCAGCGAAAGGACGTGCGTGCTTCGACCAATCGGATTAGCGAGAAATGACGAGATAAAACTATCACGTCATCTATCAATAATCTGATTGGTCAGAATCACGTCTCCACTCCGTTCCACTTCAATCCACAGGCAGTTTTATAAACCCTCAAGTAATCCAAAGCCAAAACCCAAAAAAATAACCAGCAAAATAAATAAAAATCACCTGTCCAAGGGTCTCTTCCGTTCGTTAACCGAGGAGCGGGGTGTGGTTTGAAGCCGGGGGCCGGTCGCGAGGCTTCGCGAGGGGTGGGTTGGTGTCTCGGGGACTCCCACGCTCTAAGGGGGTCAGTGGTGGGCAGGTCGCCCAGGGAGGAGGTGGGGGGGAGGCGAGCCCGGGAAGAGGGCAGGTTTTGCGAGGAGCCGTAGCGCCTACCATGGTTGAGATCGTGGATTCCTTCGATGTGCAAGTCGGCCAGGGTCTTCGGGACGAACTCCAACTTAGGGCGGTTAACGGCTTCCTCTTTCCTGGGATATGAAGGAATAACTAATCAGGCTTAAAAAAAACAATATACCTAATATTAGATCCAAAATCTACTGTTTAGTAAACTGATTTAATGTTTAAAGATCTTCACCTTTAAACTGGTCAGTTACTTTTTTTTTTAACTCTAAAAAGTATTTTTGACATTTTGATTTTAAACCAGATTTTAGTAATGCTTTTTAAGTGCAAACTGAATTAAGTATGATGACACCAAACTCGTGTCGAAGTTTGCAATATTTTGACGGATCGGCACACATTGACGGGAATCTGAATAAAAGATTAATGTATATGGTGAAAAGAGGACCTATGATAGATATTATAAGATAAATGATAAATAAGACATACTTCTCCAAGAGCGTCGACACGAGTCCTTTCAGTATCTCGGTGCACTGCTGGTGGTACTCCAGTAGCCCTTCCGCGAAAAAGCTGAGCTGCGCCACTTGCTCTACCTAGCGTCACACAATGTTCGCTTTTTATATACGTCGTATGAGATGAAATATCCATAATAATATTTACTTCCACTATGTATTTTACTATCAGACCGTGACAATGACGCACTGTACAGGTTTGGACCCCTACATAGTCAAAATTTCACGGATTTGTAACAAGCGATTCGCTTTTTCGTTCCTAATACGCACTGCTAGAATATGAAATGCCCTTCTGAGTGTGTGTCTGTCTGTTATATATTCACGGCTCATCAACTTAATCGATTTTGACGAAAGGTGCAGAGATAGCTTGCACGTCAGAGCACATAATATACTTTTTATTCTGGAAAATCTAAATTCCCACGGGATTTTTAAAAAACCATCTGTTAAACCGATTTTGATCAAACGTACATAGATAACTTGCATCCCGGAGATGGACATAGGATGTTTTTTTATCCCGGAAAACAAAACGGGATTTTATAAAACCTAAATCCACTCGGACGAAGTCGCGGACATTAATAAGATAACTTTATACTTACATCATTGTCCAACAGATTGAACATGCCGATTTGAGCCAACGTCAAAGACTCGGCGAATTTCTCCTCCGCCTGCCGAATCTCGTCGTCTGGAATATGAGCACCTGATGTACGCACACCGAGATACACCAAAGCAAGTACAGAAGCGAAGCAAAACCAATCAAACAAACAAATATAAACATAATTCACATAAAAACCCAACAAAATTTAAATAAATAAAAAATTAATTAACGAAAAATAAAATAAAATGTAATATACAGACCAAACGGCGAAAATAAAGTGGGGTCAAAAACGATGGCAAGCGACGCAGGAACGTTGCGAAGTGAAGTAACGCGACATCATGTAAGAAACGTGCTTTATTATAACGATTGCTCAACAAATACTACAAGGATATATTTAATATTTAAATCATATGACACTTAACATACGCAGGTTAGAGCTCAAAATAAATACACAAATCTAGCACTATTCTATGATTGGACGAAATTGTTTAGCTTAACGAAACTACACATCAACTTAAGATGTCTATCCACATAAGCGGAGCAGAGTTTAGCAGACCAATCAGATTAGGTACTCAGAGTCGATTGGTCTGCATAACAGATCTCTACGCGGCTTTGCACAGACATCCTAAGCAAACAACTTACGCTAAGATCTATAGAGCGCACTTTGACTAAGCTCAGACATAAGTCAGAGTTAAAACGAGACAGATTTATATAGAGATGAAAATTCGTTCTCGTTCTTCTCGTTTTAAGTCTGAGCAAAGTCAAAGTGCACGCTATACAATCTCATCCTTAGACCTGCCAGTTTTATTTGGTTAAAAGGAGGCGGCTTTAAATTCCTATACGAATATTCGAATGCCGCTAGCTTTGCAACGATATAAAGCCGGCGGGCTACAGGCTTTGGTATGTGTAAGCCCATTTTCAAGTTTAAAACTGATCGCACATTACGAAATTAACCTTCAGCGCGTACTAATCGAGCAGCGAAGTCGAGGGAATCGCTAAGATCACAGAGATTTATGACAGAGTTTTCACAAAGTCAATATTTTGATATAGTGTGTACAAAATGAGATCTCACTCGCCATTTTAACTCTATGTGTCAACTTTCATGTCAAAAGCATGGTTCACCTTTAAAATAAGGACTAAAATCGTACTTTTGACATGACAGTTGACACATAGAGTTAAAATAGCGAGTGAGCTGCATAATACGCATTGATTTATATAAACAAAATGTTTTTAAAAACCTAACTCTCAGCAATTTTTTTTAATACAGAAGTTTAGAAGTTTTCTATCACTTCCTGTGAACTATCGGTGTAAACTTTATCATTAAGATTAACATTAGATAGAACATCCAAAAAAACCACTCATCATTACGTACAAATTCACTAAATATACCTACACAAAAAATCTACTTTCTAAAAACTCTTCTATCACAAATGGATCCCCTCTAACCTCTAATAGTTCCTTCGCCTTCGCTGATTCTACAACAGCGAAAACGAGCGAGCATTCGAAGTCTATCGGCCAAGCCTTCGCTTACTTTCGCTGATTACATGGCCTTTGGGTCGCCAATGAATAACGTCATAATATAACCACACATTTTCAGTATCGAAAAAAAATCATTTGGTGCGGCCCAGCTGCAATGTGCAATCAGCATAACCAAAATACAAAATATATTATGCTGGTACATGCTATTCAGGCAATATCGAAATACCTATCATCGTAATACAGTAAATACTTCAATATAATTAAGTACTTCAGTTTTAAGGGTCTATATTTTGACATGTTTTCATAATTTATCAGTCGGTTTCTGGATTCAATTTATCAGTTTTGGAACGGTCTTAAGCCTTAAATACGTTTCAGTATTTGGCTGCATAAAGGTTAGATATTGACAATGTATATTTTTTTAAATTAATTCACAGAATATAAAAAAAAGATTCCGACGAATTGAGAACCTCCTTCTTTTTTTGAAGTCGGTTAAAAATACTACATTAACATTTTAAGATCTTTCTTAACACCCTTTTCGACTTGTATGGGTGTTGCATTTCATTCGCAACTCATTGTTAAAAACTATTTTTTTTATAAAATTGGTGTGACACTGTTCGAGTTTTATTGGGTAATTAATTTATTCTCAAACAGAACCTTTTCTACGGCAAAGATTGATAATATGTCTAAGTAAAAATGCGTATGAATTCTCGTACAAAAAGCAACTGTACAAGTATTTTATTAGCTTTCAAGCGGTAACTTCAACCTACTGGTAATGAATAATTAAAGCGCAAACATATTACTGTGGCGTAGTATGTCGACAGAAGGCGTTTGGAGTCATACATTTCAAATAAAAACGTGAAAAAGCAGACTATGTTGTCGTAGCGCGCTAGCTGATGCTGGAGACGCGTTCCGAATGGTCAAATTTTTAAATTTCTTTTTTAATTTGTTTATTTCCTATAAATCAATTACCAGAAAACATTTAACACGCATTCCGTCAAATTGTATTACAGTGTGCTGAAGGGATCCCGTACTTAAGTTTTACAAAATTGATTTACATACATCTACTATACTTATTACAAATATTATTTATCTATTTACTTGTTAAATTCAACTACATATTTACATCGTAGCGCCAGATTGTGTTGCAACACACCACGACACAGCAATATGTCGACAGCTTTAATAAGTTCTTATTTAGTTTAATAAATCACACTCGCCACATACCCTGCTTCGGTATCGAGCCATGACTTGGGCTCGAATAGGGGCTCTTTAGGATTCCTTAATATTTACAAAAATAAAACCAACTTAATAACGGAACTTAACACGTGAATAAATGAATGCGTTAACAGAGCGATGATTACCTTTTGCTTGTCTTCGTCGCTTGCAGTCAAAGTCAAGCCTACGGCCCTGCAATTTCTTCCGGTGATGCTGTAACAAAATACACGCGAAAATATAGTAACACAAAACACCAACTTTATGCGCTAAAATACGTCGGAAAGAAACATTGCAAAAAGTGAAAGAATTGAAGATGAATATAAATCTCTAAAAGGTTATCTAAGATATTATCTTCACTTATTTACTTTATGAAGATATGAATCCATTCGTTCATGGTAGAATTTAAAGTGCAGTAGTCGGGTGTTATGTTTTGAACTTTATCGTTTTTGCACAGATTACCGAATTACTATAATTTATTAGAACAAATGCCGGATACAAAGGATAAGAACATTATGAACAGGTCTCCGTAGAAAAGACCAAAATAGCATTGGGTGGATTGTTAAAACAGGACCTGAGGAGAATGAGGAGAATGAGGAGAATAAACAAAGAAAAAAGTTGACAAAAAACGGGCCGAATTGAGAACCACCTCCTTTTTGGAAGTCGGTTAAAAAAACGGAGAAGGCAGACGAAGGACCATGATAAATAAATTTAGCGGAGGCCAGGGCACAAAGAGATGTAGTGCCGCAGGATGTATTAGTATTTCAATTAGTTCACCCAGACAATGAAAGTTAGGGAATAGACAATGCACCCACGCACACACTTGTGCATTATAATATTTCCTGTGTGTTTGAGGCTAGTTTCCCTTGTCGGCTAGTGTGGAAATTCGATCTGGAGAACATTATAATAATCCTTACCATAACTTCTTTGAGGTCTTTGGTCTGCAGATGATGCAGGGGCTCGAGGAAGCTCTGCTTGATGTTGTCGTCGAGGGAGTACTTCACGTCCGCCATTTGTTTCAGCGCCTCTCCCATTTCGATCAAGCAAAGTGCTAAAAAAATAAAAACACTTGAGATGCAACTCAAAATTAATAACTATTGAAGACATAAAATCCCGTATTGTGGACTAGTTACAAGAGTCACTAACAATCAGTTTTCTTTAGTGAATTAAGTCTCCTAAGCTCCACAATAGGTACTGTGGAGCTTAGGAGAGCTTAACCAGAACACCAGAAAGATAAGAAATGATGTTATGGACATTTATTCATCGAAACATAAAATTGATCAATTAGGTAATTGTTATTGCAGCTACGACGAGTCACATCTAAAGCGATGAATTAAGCTGAATAGTGCAAGTGTATATGGGCTTCTTAAATATTGAGTGGTTTTTTTTATTGAGAAAATGTGAGAAAACTCGTAAAATGCAAAACTACCTGAAAATTAGAAGCGTGTCGTCGTACGCGCGTCCTACATTTGTATTCACTATGAAACTGCGGGACTCAAATCTAATTTATAAGAAGTCTAGACCTAAGAGGGTCTATACCTATAAGATTCTTATTCGGAAGTATAATTATAAGAGTTATAAGAGTATTCGGAATTTAACTACGAGGAATTAAAATATTTTAACGAATAAAATTATTTAAATATTACTTTATTTTTATAAAACATCAATTTAGACTTATGAATCCTTTTAAATGTATGTAATTTAGGACATGCACCTATTTAAGGAGTCTGCTACCCGTGGCATGATAACTCAATGTTTAAAGCATAAAGTTTCCTCGTAGATTAAATATAATAACTTACAGAATACAGTATCTTCTCCAAGCTTCTTTCCATACAGCAGCATACAGTCTCCCAGAACACCTTCCGGTTGCGGGTAAGTGTTACTTTTGGCCTGCCCGCTCAGTTTACTGATGCCCTTTACGGCGGCCATCTTAGCTCGCGCTGTGGGGTTTGGCTGAAGGAACTCTTTGGTTTTAATTTGTAATTCTTCAACGAGCTCGCATGTTACGTCCGTTTTCTAATGAGGAGAAATAAAATATAAGTAGTTATCAGGTATGTACCTACGAAAAACTCATTAACAGTAGCCAGCAGTAAATATTGTACATCGTACATCGGATTTCGGCTTCGTAGAGCGTTGTCTCTGTTACTCCTATATCCATTTTGCCGGTCTTAACGACAGAGACGACACTCTACGAAACCGCTACCTCTTTCCAAAGATCGATGTACAATATTTCCTGCCGGGTACTGTACAATATACACTATTTTACAAAATTATACAATTATACATACAATACGGCAGTCCGAACCAGTGGTAAATTATTTTGACGATTCAAAAGCACTTGTAAAAGTTTATTTGAATAAAAATATGTTCTATTCTATCCATGCCTTATAGTCTGCAGAATTTGTCCAATTATTTTTACGGTAGAGCTACTTTAATAGGCCACTCTTGACATGTTCATATAAGCACTGTCTACTTTTTTTGGGCGGCCACAAAATATTTTAGAGTGCTACCTTCTTAAAGAATAAATGTAATTTTAGATGTTTTATTTCAAGTCCAAACATTATGATCAATTTTATTTTTAAGAAACTTAACTATTCGGCATGTTCCGTTTATCCACCCTATAACAGCCATATTAGGGTGAAGGAAATGTATTTGGAAATTTGTGTCCGTCTATCCTACCTACCTATAATATACCTCTTTAACGGAATTTATTATGTTTTAGTTCAATAGGTGGATAAACGGAATAACCCAACTATTCTACAAGTGCTTTTTTATCGTTCTTTCATAACTATCTGTCCAAAATGGCTTATTAAAATGGCTCTTTAATAGAATGAATGTTGTTTTGTTATTATTATTTTGAATATTTGATAGAATGTACAAATTACAAATAGTCAACACTATAAGCAACCTTTAGTGTGTCATAGCTAAACAGAAACCAACTTAGCGGTAACCATACAATGCCAATGGCCGCCGTATTGTAATCCAAGTTAATCCACTTAGAGACACTTTAAAGATGTTTTTATATTATAAAAAATA
Source organism: Maniola hyperantus (assembly GCF_902806685.2). NCBI lineage: Eukaryota > Metazoa > Arthropoda > Insecta > Lepidoptera > Nymphalidae > Maniola > Maniola hyperantus. Next base: position 8,955,959 of record NC_048552.1, on the reverse strand, counting down.
ATAGATATATTATTAAATTATCTACTCAAATCTGCAGATATTAGCTTGTTATTGAAATATTGATTTAGTTGGGAAAAAACATAAGAAGTCCGGTCCTCGTGCCAACCGCAATGCGGGTATCGCCGAGAATCTCGGCAGTTACTTGATTACTTAAGCGATAAGATTAATGCCCCGCAGATACATTTAATAGACTTAGGTAGATAGCTAAAAATAGAGGAGATGAAAATATTTTTTAAGGTTTTCAAAACTATCTAGCCTGTATGGTAGTGACTCTTACACCAGGTTAAAACCAACATACAAGTGATACCTACTATTACAGTTCTCGACAATACTCGTCAAAAACACATCAAATGATAATCTGGTGCCTACTGTCACGGAGGATCAGCATTTATCTTTCGACATCATTGTCTTGTAATAAGGGGTAGTTTCGGATGTAGTAGTAATGATAAGTTGTACTTATTACTTACTCTCTCCATTTCCACGAAGTCCAAATCAAGTTTTGTGCCTTCGGCACCACCCATCTTTTCTGTAACATACTGAAACAGAAAAATATAAAGTTAATGACTTATTGATTTAAAGCCTGCAATACCATATACTTAATTAAAAAAAACTTTGTAAATACAATGTAAATTTTTTCTTTACTATAAACTGTCGTCCAGACCGGAACTCAACGAGTGTCAACTCATGGTGCGTGTGTTCTTAATAATTCTACGCGTACTACTTATTAAACAATAGCGTTAAGTATAACCTAATTTCCATTTTACGAGAGAATAAATATCTTAATTTTAAAAAGGTATTTAATTCAATATTATACCTACATGCTCTTCCTCCAAAATTAATTTCTTGTTACTCTTTCACAGTACACATAACGGCGCAATTAGATGTTTTGTCTATAAAGGGAATCATTTAAAAGTGAAAGACGATGGATGATGATCAACTTTCATAACGAAAGATCATATTATTATGATATCATACTTCCCATCAAAAAAATCGAAACACCTCTCAACACCTTTTTAGTCTGTAAGTGTTTCGATTTTTTTGATGAGAAGTATATTAAGACACTTCAGTATCTAATCCGATCTTAGGCTGGATGCATATTGGCTGCTATCGCCTGAGCGTCTCCCCTCCCCACCGCTCCAACCCATAGCGTCTAAAGAAAAACCTTTCTACGGTGCGGCAGCTATAAAATCACCAAATACTCGTACCTACTTCCATTCGGACGGCCGAACCGCCCTTTGAAGGTATCTCAATGAATGCCTTTACGCGAAGTGCGCGACAGGTGGAGATGAAAATCGGGGTGAGGACGCCCCGCACACCCGCACAGCCCCCGCGTTAACCTAGTTCTGGATAGCGCAGGTGACGTGCGGGGTGTACCCCCGCCTCATACCCCGATTGCCATCTCGACCTGTAGCGTACTATAGGTATATTATGTTTGGTAGTTACAACTCACAACATAATATTATTTATTATACGCAACTCAATGATACATTTCCATAAACGCAATGTAAAGTCTCTTTATGCACTTAGAACGTTTGAAAGCAATATTACACACGAAAGAGGAGAATTATCGAATCTTTCAGTTCAGCACAAAAGCTCAGCTCAGGTCGGGGTCTAGCCTTGACCGAGTTGAGTGAAGTTGCACCTAGAGGAGATTAAAACTGCGCCGCTACCCGCTACTAAACCCGCTACCGCTCTGCGGTTGAATGGCTCCAATTAGTATTGCCATTTCAATATTGGAATTCAGAATTTCTACTGTTCGTTATATGTATTGGTGAGAATGGCACAAAAATATGAAATCTTTTATCGCACTGCAGTGCGTTAATATTAAATGAGTGTTTGTTGAAATACATGCATATTTTACTCATGATGTTTTACAAATGTTCAATTCGAATCTTGCGAAGTTCTTAGATATCTCAAACTATTTTCTACTAGCAGATACCCGGCGTGTGCTACTAGGCTAAAAAAAGAATGCGCCGAATGCATTATTTTAGTGGCTAAAACTATCTCCGCATTATTGCCTTTCAAATGAAACCGGTTTGGGGCACATCGGTTGGATGGTTTCCAAGTCTATAATGGACATAGGTAGAAACATTTTTGTGTTTTATATTAGGATTTTGAATCCCTTATCTTAGACGTCTTATCCTTATTTATGGAGCGTAAGTATACCTACTTCTATTTTACTCAGACTTAGGTCACAGATAGGTAAACGAGATAAATTAATGTCACTGAATCTGACTCGTTTTAATTTAAAGTCTGAGCAAAGTCAAAGTAAAATCTATAGATTTCAGCCGTAGACCTTAGTAAGCAACAGATAAGCCATTAATTTACAAACGATTAGTAGTCGATAATCCATCAATAGTCAGTTTCATTAGATACTACTGCTATACCTACAGTTAGGTAAATGTCTAAAATGGATACCTACTGTTGTGTGAACCCGACATCTTTAGGAATTATACCCATTAGTACGTATAACTAATAATATAACACGTTATTATCTTGCTTGAAAATCCCCATAAATTGGATATTGCTTACATAATAACTAAAGCTTATACCCGCTTAATTGCCATTCACAATCAGATTATTTCGGGCGGTTTAATACTTCGTTTCCATTGTCACTACATTGTAACAGGATTCTGTTGCGAAGGCCGTCATAATTAGGGCGCCGCCACCAATATAGGACACGATGGTACCTGGGTCACGGTCACCAGCCCCTTTCAACCCCCTACGAATATTGCAGGGTTACCAATTTTGAAACAGTTTTTTTATAACTCATACTGGTTTCTCTCTCGATTAACATTAACCGTAGCGTAACGTAGGCTAACCGTGCTTTGAATGCATTTTCGTACGAAGTTTTTTCGTGCGAACGCGAACTCCCACGAACAATCGCAACCTTCCAAGTACCATAGGAAACTGGGTGTAAGTACGACTAACCCGCACCCTATCTGCGCGCTGCTATAGTACTTGGAAGTCGGAATTGATCTAGCGTGTTCGTACGTATGCCTATAACGATAACAAGGCTCTACTTATTCCAGATTTGGTTCAAAATAAAACGTCTAGACAGACATTTAACACTAATAAAAGATTTCTCGATGAAAATTAAGTATAGGTATAGCGTATAATAGGTAGGCACGTACATAGACAATCTGTCCATGCACATCAGTAACTATTTTTCGTAACCAGTTACGAAATAAGATTAATACCTCGTCTTTTCGTAACTGGCTATAAGTCCATACTAATAATATTATAAATGCGAAAGTGTGTCTGTCTGCTAGCTTTTTAGGGCCCAACAGTTTAATCGATTTTGATGAAATTTGGGGCAGATATAGGCTACTTTTTATCCCGGAAAATTAAAGAGTTCCCACGTGATTTTAAAAACCTAAATCCAGGCGGACGAATTCACAGACATCATCTAGTCAAGAATATTTATGTGCTTTGGAGTTATCAGGGTGGTACTTGGCAACCCTGTAGGCTGCGACTACCCACTGTCAATTCGGGAACAATGACGTTGTTTTATTGATCACGTGCAACCTCCGGAAATTATGTAAAATTTGAATTCACGGCCGGAATATTTCTAGTTTAAATGGAAATTGTGTTTAACACTAAATTGCAAAACAACGGCGGTAAATGCCGGTATTGGAGATTTTAAAAAAATCGCTATTATATTATTATATTTAAGTCTCCTTTATTGATCTCGGTCATCGATGTATTCGGTTCATTATTTATTTTATTTATTTTATTTATTTTATATCTTATTAGAACGGCAGTGCCACTTACACTAACTAGAATTAGATTAGATAATATTAAGATATGTCGTCCATAAACATCAAGAAGGTTCTATATCTAAACTAAACTAAAATGACTGGTTCCCATGGGATTTTTAGAAACCTTATCCACGTGGACGAAGTTGCAGACATCATTTACAAATACAAAGTACTAATATGATGCTTGCATCCCTGCAGATGATATAAGTTATTTTTATCCTCGAAAATAAAAACTCCCACGGGCCTTTTACACAAACCATAGTCACAGGTCGAGATGCATACTATATATCCACGCGAATTCGAGGGCATCATCTAGTCTATACAATATAAGTTCTATGTCTCCTATGCCGCCCATGACACCGAGCTAATATAAGTCCTACTCCAGGCGGGCGCCTCATCATTGAGCCATCAATCACGACCCTTTTCGCCCAGACGTACGCCCGACGTTAAAGTTTACTGAACCACCAAGTAATGTCTACAATCCATCTTTTCATCATTTCCTTAGTACTTTGTCGCAAGATGCAAGACAAGATTTTGGAGACGATTAGTGAGTTAAAAACTGAAACTATTACATAGAGTTTGGTATAAGTAATCCTGGGGTCGATTTCAGAAAAAGAATTTTGAAGGATTTTAAAAAAGAAATGTTCTGAGATTTGTGGTATCATTTTCTTAAAGAAACGCAATTGGCTTTTATTATTAAGTATTTATCCCTTGAGCACATCATCATGATCAACCCATTGCCAGCTCACTACAAAGCACGGGTCTCCTTTCAGAGTGAGAAGATTTGGCAATAGTCTACCACGCTGGCCAAGTGCGGACTGGCAGACTCCACATTATGTATGGAAAACTCTCAGGCATGCCGGTTTCCGCACGATGATTTCCTTCACCGTTAAAGCAAGTGATATTTGATTACTTAAAACGCACTTATCTTGGGAAAGTTAAAGGTCGGGATCGAACCCCTTGAGCATATAGTAATAATAAAGTAATTGTTTTAGTCGATAAATCGATAACGTCGATGGTGATTAGAGATAATAAAGACATCACATAACTAACTTTCCAAGCCACGAGGGGGAAGCGAGAGTCTAATCCATCAAGCTTCATTTGCGCCAGAGCAACATAGTGCGACATTATAGCATGCCACAGGGCCGCGAATGTACCACACTGTCGTGCCGTAATATTCCAATTGTAGAGCACGATGTTGTTGCGACATAAAAAAGACTGCCGCATGCTGATTAAGAATGCAAAATTAATGTTCCATGTGTAGCATACCGCGTGGTCGCAATATGTTGTTGCTCCGGCGTAAAACTGCCTACCTATTTCCCGGGACAATTGTTAATTTAACACAACACACACACACAATTAATAGGGCATTTTATTGTGGTATTGACTACATCAGAAATATCTGGGAAAATGATTAAAATAACATGCCTAGGAAATATATTTTTCTTAGTAAAATAAAATAAGGAAGAACTACTTTCATCTTTTATATTTTATTGGTAAAAATAAATACGAGCCTACCCTACCCATATTATTATCGGCCTACCATATCGTTTAAGATATCTATATTGCCTTTTTAAATAAAATCTATACGAAGAATAATAATTAATTTTCATTTTAGTTAGATGTAGAAAAAACATAAAGAGAAAGATAAAAATAATTTTTTATTGTGATTTTAGTGATGAAAATAAACGGGTTTATATTACCATAATAGAATATGTATTATCTGCCAACAATATTGTTTTAGGTACCTACCTATTGCCTTTCTAAACAAAATCTACATGAAGACCTATTAACAACGCTCTAATGAAATATGATTTTAGATATGGATTAATTAAATCGTAACTTTGCTTACTAAGCTCAAGTTCAGTTTGTATTAGCGAGAACACCAAGCTAAACTTTCCAAGAATAGACTTCTAATTCACTGCTAAGAAAATCAATAGGAGTTAATTCAAAATTTACTTGTTCATTCGATAGCTCTGTTGAGAGGACAATCACATGGCACCGAAAAAAACGTAATTTCTCTTTTTATGGTCCCTTTCACTATACTTGCGGTGCGATGTCGCATCGTAAAATTCTACGACAACGCACAACGCATCGTGGGAATTATAAAATAATAGGAGTGTGATTGTAGTATTAGTGGCATTGAGGTACGATTATCGATATCGCAGCCGCAAGTATTGTGGAAGGGTCTATTATGTTCTATCGGCTCTACAAGTCTACAATGAATAGTTTTCTGAGGAGTTGTTTGAACTGACATCCCCTTCTTTATTTATCACATCTTACGTCGCAGCAATAAATTTTATCTCAACTACATGGATGATATTCTTCCAACTCCAGTTATTCCAGATCTTTTCTTACTTGTAAATTGTGGAACAAACTTCAACCTGTTATGTGCACTCAAAACTATAAGCAATATTCAAGCAATACTCCTCATACCTAACTTCATAAGCCGGCAACGCATTGCCGTTTCTTCTGGTGCTACAGACAGATGTGCATGGGCGGCGTTAAGTTTATAAGGTGGTTCATCTTCGTTATCTGTATAGTATCATCAATAACCCTTCGCCGACCCACTACTGAGAACGAGTTTCCTAAGGGCATATAGTTAGTCCACCACGATAGCAAAGTGCGGATTGGCAGACTTCAAGCACCTTTGAGAACATTATGGAGTACGGTCCGGTCAGGCAGGTTACAAAGTTACGTTTTTTGCTGAGCGCGCGGCCAAAAATTTGCCTTGAAGAATGGAACTTCCTTAATACGAGTACAAGGTAGGCCCCTACAACGCAACCAGTGTCGAAAAGGTCGACTAACATAGCTTAACATTTTAGATACATATAAATATCTTCAATAAAGACCTATTTGTAAACTTTGATTATAGTTACATTACATAGTATACACAATATGAATTACATAATTTTCATACTAATTCTTATTAAAAACTATATAAACATACATTTATATAATATATATAAAAGGATGTGTGTGATCGTAAGTTAATTATACTTTTTTTAGTAAACATCAAACTTTTTCAGAATAAATTTATTAAAATTTTTATTTTATTTATTAAAAATTAAAAATGATTCAAACTCGTCTCACTTCAACTCTCGTCAAAGTATGTTTTCGGTCTTTTTTTATGTTATCTAACGTAAGAAAGAAAATAAAATAGATTATTCGTTTATACGTAGTATCCTCTAATAATCTGTGGATTATTCTTAGCCGGGACACGAACCCAGGTACCTTCAATCACACATTGCACACCTTTGCCTTATAGTACGCAACAGGTCGAGATGGCAGTCGGGATGGGGACGCCCAGAACACCCCCCACGCTAACCCGGTGCGGGATAGCGCGGGTGACATGCGGGTGTGCGGGGCGTCCCCCGCCTCACACCCGATTGCCATCTCGAACTGTCCCGTAGTATACTTTTGCGCCAAGGTGGTCGTCGAAATTAAGATGAAATTATTTTAATCTCACCTGATTGGCCTTGTTGATTTGTTTCTTGAGCCCAGCGAAAGCCATGGTTGTGTCGTCAGCTTATTAATATATCGTCAATCTGCAAACAAAACAAAACGACTGTTATTAAAACTTGCTCTTAGAACGAGGACTTTATTAGCTTTGATTGTACTTGCTGATTTTTATTGAGTCGATTTTGTTTATACTTATGATATGATAATGTTCCTTATACTCTGATATTATTATAATATACTGTAGTTATACATTATTGTGGTTTCTCGGAGAAAGTACAGATTCGAGACAAAATTTTAGCTATGTAAGTCATTCACCCACCCTGTTATTAATTATTTAGATTAACATAGCGCGATGTGTCGATGCCGCAAGTCGCAACTAGGTCACGCCACCTCCTTAGATTCGTATCTTTGATATCTCGTTAAATGAAATATAATGAAAAACATTAATAGGAGTACGTACCTACTTCCTAATTTCCACAATCCAATTTCCAACTCAACCCTTTCACGCAAATTGAACATTTATAACGCTCGAACAGCACCGCTGACCCAAAAAACTATATCAAGTGGTGAGTGTATAGGAGCCGCTGCGAAGGAACGGATTTGATCAATTCTAACTTCTAGAACGGGAGAGCGAAGACGAGTTTGTTACTGGCATGGAGCCATGCGGGTGGATCGATACGCGAGAAGTAAGTAACATTATGTAATAGTGCCGGGTCAACAATAATGTTAGAACACTGTCACGCTTCAATGCCTTCATGCCTCCCTGGTACACTGTATGAGTATCCTAAGGCTAACGACAAACGAACTTTAATATATCTACTATATTTTGGCAGTTTCTTTAATAAAATTAGTTAGTACGAGTTGAATGTTATATTCGATCTCAATGAAATTTCGATCATTCACGAGTCATTACAGGTTTTAGAAAAACCTTTGTCAGTTATGAAATAATTGAAAAGGTAAAAACACCCAATTAAAGTATTAAATAAAACAAAGTCGCAATGCGCGTTCGTCCTTGTATTCGCTTTAGTAAGTAAATTTCTAAATGGATTTCAATGCGATTTTCACACCATTTATAACATTGTCAGAGTGAACTAGAGTAAAGGAACTCTCGGTTTGATCCTTAATCGACGATATATCAAATATTAGGCTATGGTGACGTAAAATCAAAGAAAAATAGGGCTACTTTAGAACTACCTGCGTCAAATGTAACTAACATTTGACGCCTACCAGAAACGTCGAAGCCTCTACGTTTTAAGAAGTCTCCTAATTGTCGTGAACTGTGACATTGTGGTGTGGTAGAACCATCAAACAACAAGTAGTAGCAACATTTCGCTAAATCCACACTTCCATGTTTATACTTAATATTAATATTATAAATGCAAAAGTGTCTGTCTGTCTGCTAACCTTTCACGGCCCATCCGTTCAACCACGAAATTTGGTACAGAAATAGTTTGCATACCGGGGAAGGACATAGCCTACTTTTTATCCCGAAAAAACAAAGAGTTCCCACGGGATTTCTAAAACCTAAATCCACGTTTAGATTTAGGTCGCGGGCATGATCTAGTAGTAAATACTTAGAAATAATGTAATCTTGTATTACAGTACGCGGCCGAAATTAATGTTATATCGGCCTTTAGAATGTCATTTCGGCTTTGTAGAGCGTTATCTCTGTCGAGTGACAGTACCTATACGACATTTTGTCGGTCTCGACGACAGGGACAGCGCTCTACAAATTTGCTATTTCTTCCTAAAGGTCCATGTACATTACTTTCAGCCGCGTACTGTACATGAAAACGTCTGAATTCCCAATGTAATGTCAGTCCCTTTCCATAAGCCAAACGTTTTATTTTTGCAGTGTGTATTTTATAACTTTTCGGTTATTTCAGTAAAGTGTTTGGAAGTGAAACAAAGTTAGTGAAAACGCTGCAATTGTTTTTGACCTAGATTGTGTTAATAGTGGGCGTTAGAAGTACTGTGTTTATACCGACTATAGTGAATTGTGAAGAAAAACCCTTGCCTTTATTAAATCAATACGGGCTATTTATTTTGATACAAATTTAGCCTCTAAAGAGCTAAGCGTCGTATATTTGTGATGTACTGTAGGTACCCGGCAGGAAATATTATATATCGACCTTAAGAAAGAGTTTTCGTAGAGCGTTGTCTCTGTCGTTGAGACCGACAAAACGTCACATAGGTATAAGTGATAGACACAACGCTCTACAAAGCTGAAATCTCATTTTAAAGGTCGATATACAATATTTCTTGCCGGCTACTGTAAGCGCTTAGAATAACAACGCCAGCGTTTTTCGCCTTAAAAAGTAGACATTGAATAAGGATGTTTATATAATGGTGTTAACTCACTGCGACTTCGCACGGGAGGGCCTTACAATCATCATGATCAACCCATCACCGGCTCACTATAGAGCACGGGTCTCCTCTCAGAGTATGAAGAGGGTTTTGGCTGGCCATATACGGATTGATAGATTTCACACACCTCTGAGAACATTATAGAGAACTCTCAGGCATGCAGGTTTCCTCACGATATATATATTTATTTACTTAAAACGCACATAACTACGAAAGTTACAGGTGGGTGCTCGGAATCAAACCGCCGACCTCCGATTAGAAAGCGGTTGTCCTAACCACAAGGCTATCACAGCTTATAGTAACAGGTTCGATTTCGGTCCAAAAAAAATGGTTTTCAAAGATCTTAGTGTTATTCAATACGGGTTTCATTATCATGCAGAACATTTCACGAAGAAGGTTTAAAGTATTCTAATATAACACACTAGCGACCTGCCCCGGCTTCGCATGGGTACAATGTAGATACTCCGACATTTTGTTCAAATATCGTCACATTTCATCAAATTAGCACAAACCAATATTAAACTATACCTATAAACCTTCCTCTTGAATCACTCTATCTACTGGTGAAAACCGCATTAAAATCCGTTGCGTAGTTTAAAAGATGTACGCGTTCATACATGCATACAGCGAGAAGCGACTTTATTTTATACTATGTAGAGATTCATATTTGTATACTAGCTCATGCCCGTGACTTCATTCGCGTGGATTTAGGTTTTAAGAAATCCCGTGGGAACTCTTTGATTTTCCAGGATAAAAACTATCTCGTCGATCCGTTGCTCTGTTGCAGTGTAAATGAAGGACAAACCAACAAATCATCAAACAAACATACTGCCACATTTTTAATATGGATAGTGATATAGTATGTAGGACTGTAGGTCCCCCATGCGAAGCCGGGGCGGGTCAACTAGTTGAATTAATATCTAAATCTTACTAAATTAGGTCTGATGTCAAGCTTATTTTAACTACGGAATAAAATTATATATAACCAAAAAGAAAAAATAATATAAAATATAGAGTAAGTACCAAAGATACAAATGCGGTCGGTGTTCCCTGCACGAAAGCGGATTACTAAAAAGTTACCTGAAAACAACTTGTATCTACTTATTCTTCGCGAAACAACTTATACTTACGGGTGTAAGCTTTATGAGACATACATTTTGGTAAAAGCCTACTGACGAGTAGGTAAATATACCGTAACTCTATTTGACCGAATAAAAAAGCACTATCTGATTTCTGTGTACCTATATTGATATATTATATATCAATATATATATATATTATATTAGATATATTATATATCAATAATAGCTTCTCCCAGCGACTTCGCCCGCGTTCTGAGCTGTGCGTTGATAAATCATTTAGACAGTATTCAGCTTTTCCTTTTATATCTTTAAACTAGCTTATGCTAGGGACTTCGTCCGCGTGGACTACAAATTTCAAAACCCTATTTCACCCCCTTAGGAGTTGAATTTTCAAAAATCCTTTCTTAGCGGATGCCTACGTCGTAATAGCTATCTGCATGCCATCGCATTAAGTATGTATAGCAGTTTTTATAGGCTGAGCAACATACTCGTAGTATCCATGGGGGCGTTGTTGGCATACTTGACCTCTTTTATATCTTCACCTCTTTTCATTGAAGAGATTACCTATTAAGTCCTGAAATTTGGTTTGCCACTAAGAATTTTCTTATCTATATATATAAAAGGATAAGGTGACTGACTGACTGATCTATCAACGCACAGCTCAAACTACTGGACGGATCGGGCTGAAATTTGGCATGCAGATAGCTATTATGACGTAACCAAAGGCTAGCTTGAAAATATAAATATAGATATCTTGGAAGTACACTACATGCAGACTAACGACGCCACAGGAGAAGGGTTGCCATCCGTTCGGGTTTACCGGGAATTGTCCTAGTTTGGAGGACTTCCGGGGAGATTTCGGGCAGGGTTTGCAATTTCATAGTGTCTATATATTTCTATGATTATTTATTATTATTCTATGATAATCTATATATGATTTCTAATTTTCGTACGTTATCCATACCGTGATATTTGAAGATTTCGTTTAATTTTTTAAACGACGTTCTTACCAATGTGTACCTACTATTTTGTTTTATTTGACTGGTGAGGTAAAAAAGAATAGACAAATAATATGGCCGGATTTTACGCTTGAAAATCCGGGTTTTTGTGTTTTTGTCCTAGTTATTAAACTATACAGATGGCAACCCTGCACAGAAGAAGTCGGCGCCAGGCGGGATGACCTAATAAGTTTTTTAGCGGCGTTAGTATATTATAGTAACTAGTAATTAGGTAAGTTAATATGTGGTGTTATCACAGGACATCAAATATAAGAAATTCAATGTTTTTAAGAATTTACTTCGATACCATTATTAAAAGCGTCACCAAAAATATTGAAAAAAAAACATAGAATTTCGTAAATAAAGCACGACAAATCTTAAAATGATTATTATTATACTACTACGTAGTTCTTCCTTGAAAAGTTATAAATACCTCTTTGTGAATAGAAAAACGCTCAATGTTACAAACACTCCAAATTGACACTTCACCTTTTAAAAACAGGAATAAAGGTTATGGACTAAAATATCTTCACGATTGTAATGTCTTTTTTATAATATACAGCTAGTAATCTTATATATGTATATATATCAGAAGGAAAAGCAGACTGACTGACTGATCTATCAACGCACAGCGGAAACCACTGGACGGATCGGGCTGAATTGGCATACAGATAGCTATTATGACGTAGGCGTCCGCTAAGAAAGGATTTTTGAAAATTTAACCCTAAGGGGGTAAACAGGGGTTTCAAAATTTGTGTAGTCCACGCGAACGAAGTCGTGGGCATAAGCTATAGTTACATATAAGCTATTCTTACACTTCAAAGAAAAGTCATAATGCCCACGCATTCTCAGCTCAATACTTCAAATTGCATCCAGAACGTAATTGAGTCTGCCTTTTAATACATTATCTAATAAACTTAATATGGCGCCGCAACAACCAAACTTCACTGGTATTATATATAAATAACCCATTTAACACACTATTAGGAAATATAGAACGATTTATTGAAAAAATATCTCTATGTAACTATATCAACACTTAAGGGTAAGAAAAATAACGTAAATTGATGGAATAGGACAAAAGCGCTTTCTAATAAGCATTTGTTTTTATTACAACACTAATAGTACACAAACTAACGAAGTTTTTCCTTCATGAGTAACAAAAGTTACAAATAGAACATCAATACATTGATATCGACAAAGCCTACCTTCCTTTATAATCCCGTTTCGTCACAATACACAGTCAGTGAATTAAAATAGCTACGGTGCTACGGCGACGTAGCGGTTTCATGTAGCTCGTAGCGTGGGACAGACTGAGGCGGGTGGTAGCGAAATGCAACTGCGCGCGCAGCCTCGCCCCCTCACTACATGGACCGATATCAATCCACAATTATATTTCGGAATTATTTACCCATTTTTTCATTTAAAACTCTTGTCCAAATGCCAAATGGTCAAACTTGATTTTTTTTCACTACAAAAGTCAGTTACCACCTCACACTGTAATAATCGTACATAGGTACTGAATTCCACAATAATTAGATCGGGTCGTGCATGCTGACGTAATGCCAAAGTATTTTATTACTCTGCGTGATAAATAGTTAAAATTGCTGGTCTTTTTTTAACATAAAACCGTCAAATAAGTATCAATTTTCTGTGAAAATAAACATTGCGGCTAATCAGACACATAATTTCGAAAATGAGTAAGTATAGTTATTTTCGCTCATTTGCTCGGAATCGGCTACTTTACTGAAGAAAGGATTTCATTACAGAGGACTGTTATTGGGTCTTTACTGGCCTCACGCCAGCAATTTTCAAGAGAACTGTAATGTAAATTGCTGGGTAGTTTCATAATGATGACAAGGTTCTTTATGTTGTAGACTAACATAAATAAAGTTTTTTGTAGGTACACAATTTGATTAATATTCTGACTTATTACTATTTTTAATTTTTGTTTATTTTTAATACCTTTTTTTAAATAAGTTGATAGTGATATGATAAGTGATAATGATAGTGATCCTATAAATAAGGGTTCCTTTTTACCCGCCTGCGGAAAAGCCAGCCAGCCAGCGGTACCCTAAAAATGTGAAAATTACACTTAGTATTTAAGAAGTTCCTAAGAGACGTTTCAGTATTCGGCAGTTATAGTGCAAAATGTAATAATCAATCTATTATATAAAAGCTGACTGAATGACTGACTGTCTCACTGATCTATCAACGCACAGCTCAAACTACTAGACGGATCGGGCTGAAATTTGGCATGCAGATAAGCTGTTATGACGTAGTCATCCGCTATGAAAGGATTTTTGAAAATTCAACCCCTAATGGGGTAAAATAGGGGTTTAAAATTTATGTAGGTAGTCCACGCGGACGAAGTTGCGGGAATAAGCTAGTGCTTACAAGTTTTGTCATCATTCGTGTTTCATACCAGCGCGTTTATTTTATATATCAGTGTTCCAACTCTGTCGGTTATTAGTTGTAGAACTCTCGGTACAAAGTTCCTCGCCGAACGAAGTATAGATAGGTACTACTTTTTAGGGTCCCGTACCTCAAAAGGAAAAACGGAACCCTTATAGGATCACTTTGTTGTCTGTCTGTCTTTAACTTTTTCTCAGGAACGCAAGAGGTGTCAAGTTGAAAGTTATATTGAATACTTAGGTCTTCGATATTAATATAGGTAGGTATAGTACTTTATTTCACAGGGGAAAATGCTAGGCTACTACCCGGCTTGGCTCGGGTCGAATTTCTGGAAATTCTTTCGCAGTGGGGTCTACGTTATAAAGAAAAACTACATACCAAGTTTCAAAGTTTCAAACCAACCCCACCGATTTGAGGTCGTTGATTTAATAAATTCCTGAAACACGTATGTCTTCATTTTCAACCGAAAGTCTATCTATAATTTGAAAAATGACGGACACTCCCATGACAGGAATTTCCAAAAATAGTGAAACACGTATTTATTCATTTTTAGCCGAAAGCTCAAATACCAATTATTTTCAATTGGTATAAAAAAGGATATAAGAATACAATATAATGATGGATATTAGACAGTGGTCCTTAAGATAGAAACTTTTCTAGTTTAGGGCCCGGGATTCCAAGAAACCAATATGTAACCTAGATTTGTTAACTTTATAGACTGTTATATTATCGTGCTTATTATTGTAGGAGATGAATTAACATTCGTAATTTCTCCTCGCTTCTCGATAAATATAGAGCTAGATACAAAAATATATTATGTTGAATATTAACAGATATTTTCTTTTATAAAAATAAATATAAAAGTAGAGTTTTATTTTTGAACATTCGTCTTATGTCAGGATTACTCGTACCTAAAGTCGTCTCGTCGTTAAGTTACCAACGTAGTTATTAAAATCGAGCAACAGCTTAGGGTGCTTTAAGCTCCAAACCACGTCCTATCTGTGTCAGGTTTTTATATAATCCGTACTGAATTGGCGTCGAAATTATATTTTGGTAAATCACGTACATAGATTTAATATTGTTTATTATTTATGTATGTCTGTGAAAAGCATTAGGAGTATGAAAATTACGGGTGCCGCCTCCATAAAATATTTAAGGAAAAAAAAATTCTCTGCGTGTATTTTCCTCGTGTCTTAGAAAAATAGGCAAGCAAGGGCCTATTATTTATCCATAAACGTGGGCGGGAAGGTAGGTCTTACTTTCTATTTCCATCGAGTTGTCAAACTCGTGTGCAAATTATAGTGCAAACGGAAACGAGTGCAACCTTACGATTCAATTAGCAGTTTGAAAAGAATTCCATATAAATACTTCACCTCCACAAATTAAGTATTACTTTTTTAGTCTCTATACAGAGTTAAGGCTAATTAATTACTATGCGTATTCATGGTTTTAAATATTCACGTCTTATTCTAAGATTCAAGTAAGTACCTATTATTAAATATTCTTTTAAATAATGATACTTATTAATATATTAATTATTATTATAGAAATATATATTAGAAATTCAAAATGATTACTTCTTTTTTTTTTTCATTTTCAATGAATATTCTTCAACATTAAGCTTCCCTTAATCGGTTAGCTAGATATATATTTTACGTCTCTTCACATAAAAACTCAAGAATGAATCCTTCAAAGATGAAAGATTTAAAATTAGAGGTACAGGAAAAAAGACTGTGTGGTAGGTCCTGCGTTTTACAGACAGTTTTTAGTTATAGAAAAGACCCCCTCTATTATATAGAAAAAATCTTCATTCATTGATAATAATTACGGCCAGGTACGAAACGACACACTTGGCGATTTATACTCTATGAGTGACTATCGTTCATTCAAATGAATACGGATCGAAGGCAAATGCGCGCGCACCCTCACGACAAATATCTGGCGAGACAACTAGGATTCCCTTCATACAGACTTACGGCCACAAATGAAAGAAAAATAAAAGAACAAAAAGAATCCCTTTGAAGCCCATGTCAAGCGTTAAGATTAGACGGTTGTTCGAAGGTCGCCCAAAGGTTTTTTCATTGTTGAGATTTTATATTGCACTAGCTGATCCCCGCGGCTTCGCCCGCGTAGATTTAGGTTTTTAAAGATCCCGTATAGCCTATGTCACTCAGGAATAATGTAGCTTTCTACTGGTGAAAGAATTTTTTAAAATCGGTTCAGTAGTTCTAAAGATTACCCCCTACAAACAAACTTAACGACATTACCTCTTTATATAATACTAGCTGATCCCCGCGGCTTCGCCCGCGTAGATTTAGGTTTTTAAAGATCCCGTATAGCCTATGTCACTCAGGAATAATGTAGCTTTCTACTGGTGAAAGAATTTTTAAAATCGGTTCAGTAGTTCTAAAGATTACCCCCTACAAACAAACTTAACGACATCGGGCCGTGCAGCAGAAATCGTAATATTTTAATTTCGCCATAACTTCAAAACCAAACGTCCAATTTTAATCATTCAAAGACCAAATATTATCTCCATAAACTGTTCTTAGTGATGAAATCATTTATTTGATAAGGATTAATAGCATGAGTAAAATAAACGCGTTTAAATGTAGTCCAAAAAAATTCAAGATTTTTAAATAAAAAAAATGGTTTGCTGTGCCTCACTCGACATAGATGGGTATAGTGTGTCGCGGACTTTTTTGTAGATATTTATAAGATCTACAATTAATTAGAACATTTTATGGTTCTATCTTTTATAGTTTAGGCAGCGTACGCAAAATAAGTAACTTTTCTGGTTGATTTTTTACACCTTGTGTCCGAAAAACCCAAATATCTTACGGAACCCTATTTTTTTCCAAAATAAAATATAGCCTATGTTACTCGTGGATAATGTAGCTTTCGAATGGTGAAAGAATTTTTAAAATCGGTCCAGTAGTTTTTGAGCCTATTCAGTACAAACAAACAAACAAACAAACAAACAAACAAACAAACAAACAAACAAAGTTTTCCTCTTTATAATATTAGTGTAGAAATACAACGGGCCGTGCAGCAGAAATCGTAATATTTTAATTTCGCCATAACTTCAAAACCAAACGTCCAATTTTAATCATTCAAAGACCAAATATTATCTCCATAAACTGTTCTTAGTGATGAAATCATTTATTTTGATAAGGATTAATAGCATGAGTAAAATAAACGCGTTTAAATGTAGTCCAAAAAAAATTCAAGATTTTTAAATAAAAAAATGGTTGCTGTGGCTCACTCGACATAGATGGGTATAGTGTGTCGCGGACTTTTTGTAGATATTTATAAGATCTACAATTAATTAGAACATTTTATGGTTCTATCTTTATAGTTTAGGCAGCGTACGCAAAATAAGTAACTTTTCTGGTTGATTTTTTACACCTTGTGTCCGAAAAACCCAAATATCTTACGGAACCCTATTTTTTCCAAAATAAAATATAGCCTATGTTACTCGTGGATAATGTAGCTTTCGAATGGTGAAAGAATTTTTAAAATCGGTCCAGTAGTTTTTGAGCCTATTCAGTACAATCAAACAAACAAACAAACAAACAAACAAACAAACAAACAAACAAACAAAGTTTTCCTCTTTATAATATTAGTGTAGATATATTATATATATATATATATATATATATATATATATATATATATATATATATATTGTAGACTAGCGGAAAGCCGGCGTGTGCTACTACGCTAAAAAAACTTTAAAAAACCCAACTAAAACCATCTTCTCATTATTGCATTTCTAATGAAATCGGTTTGGAGCACATCGGTTAGATGGTTTCAAAGTCTAAAACGGACACAGGTAGAAACATATTTTTTGTTTTATATATTAAAGAAAAAATAGGTACTCTACATATCTACAAACTTATTTTGAAATGATAACTCTCGTAACTACTGTTTATTTAAAGAGTTATTTAAGCAGCTTTATAATTCCAACGTTTACTTACTTTTTTGCACCGGTCTTTATTTTGAGCTTTATATCTAAATATAATACAAAGAGAAAAGACAAAAAAAATGTAAATTAAACCCCTAAGGGGGTGAAATAGGGGTTTGAAAATGTTGTCTACGCGGACGAAGTCGCGAGCATAAGCTAGTGTTCATATAAAATACTTGATAAATGTTTTGTTAAGCCTTTTGTTAAGACCGTATAATAGTCTGTAATTAGCAGAATGTCTGACTGTTAACTCTGAATATTGAGTAGGAAGATATTAAAAGGCATATAGTTATCTCAAAATTGTTGTATGATGATGTTTGATGCTTAAATTTTTTCTTAGTTTGTGCTGTGTCGCTCTTACATTAAATAAGCGACCGCCCCGGCTTCGCACAGGTAGCTTATTACAAATTTCGGGATCTATAATTTTTTGAAAATAAAATATAGCTTATGTCACTCAGGAATAATGCAGCTTCTACTGGTGAAAGAATTTTCAAAATCGATTCAGTAATTCCAGAAATTACTTCCTACAAACAAACTCACAAACTTAGGTACAAACTTTACCCCTTTTATAATACACACGCCGGCAGAATTAGCGGAACACAAAAAAGGGGAAATATAAAGTAGTTAATTTAAAGTAGTTAGTTTAACAAATGCGCCCGCACACCGCACGTCACCCGCGCTCGCCAGCACTGGGTAAGCGCGATGGCTAAGCGGGCGTGGAAGGGCGTTGCCTGCTCGATTGCCATCTCGATTTGTTGCGTACTTTACATACAAGGTAACCTGCCTATAACAATACAAAAAAGGAAAAGGAAAAACGGAACCCTTATAGGATCACTTTGTTGTCTGTCTGTCTGCTGTCTGTGGTCATGAACTAATAATTAGTATTTTCAACTTTCAAAGTGAGTGACTATATCAAAGTGGGGTAACATATGAAAGGTCTTCACCCGTACATTCTAAAACAGATTTTTATTTATTTTAATGCATCATAGTTTTTGAATTATCGTGCAAAATGTCGAGAAAATACGACTGTAGTACGGAACCC
The DNA here is from genome assembly GCF_902806685.2 of Maniola hyperantus. Classification (NCBI taxonomy): domain Eukaryota; kingdom Metazoa; phylum Arthropoda; class Insecta; order Lepidoptera; family Nymphalidae; genus Maniola; species Maniola hyperantus. The sequence continues at coordinate 8,936,865 of NC_048552.1, read as the reverse complement.
TCATTGCGCGAGCCTGACTCGCACTTGGCCGGTTTTTTTAAAGAATATCAGTCAAGCTTATCATGATGACTAATATTCCCCTTTCCCCTCCAACTAAGCGTAAAGCTTGTGCTAAGATAAGATTTTTCTAAGATAAGGGACCACCTGTACCTGGGTATAGCAATGCAGCCTACGCTTTCTCTTAATATAGACACCGCTTATTCGTTAGAAATAAAAATATCGGTAAATATAGAAAAGATGATATTTCCATAGCCTATTAATTATTAAAATAGATTGTTATTGAATCCCTTAGAAATAGAATTAGAAAAAATCACCTAATAATAGAATTTGTAAAGAACAGCGAAGCGTTATACAATAGACAGAACCGGGCAGGTAAACATATATTTTAATAATTAACAAATTTTTTTAGCGTAAGCACTGGCACCGATTCTCTTGTCTTTCTCTAAACTAAATTTAAAGTATCTGCATCTTTCTCTTTTTAATATTGCTAAAAAAGGACGGAACATGAATTTTACATTTAAAGACTCTAAATTTTAGTGCACGCTACAAATTTAAACAGTAGGCTCGCAACTGGCAGCTAATGTCACGAGGTCTGGCAGCTCAAAATTGAATTTAAAACTGTCAAACTGTGTCTGTCCTTTTCATAATACTTTAGTAAGAAGAGGATGCAAATACTCTAAAATTTAGGTGTGCTCAGAATCAGTACCACTATGACAAACATACATATAACAAACTCTTGTATGCGACTTTGGCATGTGTGGGTAACCGGATGGATGTTCAAGGTACACGGTTGTTTTCAGGTCACAGACAAAATCGATTAGTCTATTTTATATTGCTAGTCAGGTACGCTATCTACTCGCACTTACGCCCGTACACAGTAGTCAGTACAAACTTTGATCTTCTCATTTCCCCAATTTCCCCCACCCCCGTTCCTTAAGCCTTGTTCTCATTAAATGTGTTTATGGGTTTTATGCCTGACAATAAAAAACTATTATTATTATTATTATTATTATATTAAAGAAGGGTCGTTTTAGGCATCAATTCGATATTTCAATATTTTTAAGTAGCAAGATTTTTTTTCTTTAGTAGCACAACAAAAATAATACATTTAAATGGTTTGACTAACTACAAATACTCATCTGATGAAGGGAAATAGGGTGAAATCGATAGTTATGTGTAAGTATGCTTTATAAAATATGTATGGGACAAGGAATTTATCATCGAACTCAAAATGTCGACTAGATCCATTTTTTTATAATTCAATGATACAGTGTTCTTTACCAGCTGACCAGTAGATACGAGTATCTATACCAAATTCACGGATTCAAAAATATCTCTTGTATTAAGACGATTATTTATTCCTAAAAATTTTAAATACATATTAAAAATTGAGGACCGGTAGGAATCGAACCCGCGGCTTCTGGGATTGCGCCCGACGCTCTGACCACACAAAGCTACGGCTCGCTTGCTGCCAGTGACGAAATCTACACTAATATTATAAAGAGGAAAACTTTGTTTGTTTGTTTGTACTGAATAGGCTCAAAAACTACTGGACCGATTTTAAAAATTCTTTCACCATTCGAAAGCTACATTATCCACGAGTAACATAGGCTATATTTTATTTTGGAAAAAATAGGGTTCCGTAAGATATTTGGGTTTTTCGGACACAAGGTGTAAAAAATCAACCAGAAAAGTTACTTATTTTGCGTACGCTGCCTAAACTATAAAAGATAGAACCATAAAATGTTCTAATTAATTGTAGATCTTATAAATATCTACAAAAAAGTCCGCGACACACTATACCCATCTATGTCGAGTGAGGCACAGCAACCATTTTTTTATTTAAAAATCTTGAATTTTTTTTGGACTACATTTAAACGCGTTTATTTTACTCATGCTATTAATCCTTATCAAAATAAATGATTTCATCACTAAGAACAGTTTATGGAGATAATATTTGGTCTTTGAATGATTAAAATTGGACGTTTGGTTTTGAAGTTATGGCGAAATTAAAATATTACGATTTCTGCTGCACGGCCCGTTGTTGTATTATATAAAGAGGTAATGTCGTTAAGTTTGTTTGTAGGGGGTAATCTTTAGAACTACTGAACCGATTTTAAAAATTCTTTCACCAGTAGAAAGCTACATTATTCCTGAGTGACATAGGCTATACGGGATCTTTAAAAACCTAAATCTACGCGGGCGAAGCCGCGGGGATCAGCTAGTGCAATATAAAATCTCAACAATGAAAAAACCTTTGGGCGACCTTCGAACAACCGTCTAATCTTAACGCTTGACATGGGCTTCAAAGGGATTCTTTTTGTTCTTTTATTTTTCTTTCATTTGTGGCCGTAAGTCTGTATGAAGGGAATCCTAGTTGTCTCGCCAGATATTTGTCGTGAGGGTGCGCGCGCATTTGCCTTCGATCCGTATTCATTTGAATGAACGATAGTCACTCATAGAGTATAAATCGCCAAGTGTGTCGTTTCGTACCTGGCCGTAATTATTATCAATGAATGAAGATTTTTTCTATATAATAGAGGGGGTCTTTTCTATAACTAAAAACTGTCTGTAAAACGCAGGACCTACCACAGTGACATAGGCTATACGGGATCTTTAAAAACCTAAATCTACGCGGGCGAAGCCGCGGGGATCAGCTAGTCTATGATATATATCTTCACACAGTACTGAAGCGACTGTTAATGCCATGTAGTGACACTTTGCAGCTATCGAAACTATCGATTATTTATTATCCTATTATCCACACTTATCGTTTACTTTACATCCTGTATGAATAGGTAGGTACAGTTTATAGGTGCAATTAATGTGTGGTACCTACGAGCAGAACCGCTAGATGTTTTAACCAAGTTATAATCCCAACTGTCCTCCGTGTAATTAGAAAATCTGCAAAATTTTACATCATCAAAAGTTTTGTTGGTTGGTTGTAGCAATGTCTGTTCTTTCAAAGTTAATTTATAGTGATGATGGAGGCAATTTGCCTAATTAAGTTTGTAAACAAAGCTTTTGTCAGTGAGCTTCCGTTAGTAAGTGCATTAGTAAGCTTTTAGTTCTACAGAACCTTATTATACGCATATAGAAATAATTTCTCTACATAGTTTGACGACGACAATCTAGCTAAGTAACTGTGACAACTTAAAAAGATACTAGATTGGTTGGTATCCTACCAGTTGAAACATTGTTGTAGCTTCTCCCACAACAAGCAAAATCGCTTATTCGGAGGAGAAATAGAAAGAAGCAACCAGAAAACATGAGAGCCAATTTCGCTTATCTTTATGAGTTAATTTTATCATTCTGAAAAAAATCATATAAGTATCACCGAATAAAGTGCTACTACGGCTCAAAATTGTTCACGCCAACTTCAGACTTCATCTTATCCGTCAAAGCTAAGGCCTATAGAAGATGAAGATCTGTGCCAAAGCGTGGGCGTAAGTCGTGACGCGATAAACGCTGTTTTATGCGGCGCCCGACTGTCTGACGTCTTTTTCAGACTCCATGGCCAAATTATTTTAGGACTAGTTTAGACAGCGAATCAGCACGGATGCAAACCGCGCGAGTCAGTAGCGTGTCGTGTTGTGTCATGAGTCATGACGCGCCAGAAGCACGTCGGTTTCATACATTAAGGTATGTTTAGAGAGAGAGGCACGACACAAGGCATCACGATATGCCACTTCACTATAATGTGTCTCTTAATCATACTAAATGTACGAAACCAATGCTTATGCTTCTGACGCGTCGCGATACAACACGACACGTTAGTATTTTCTGGCTTTATTTACATGGCGTCAGCCGTCATCATATTCATTCATTCTTCAAAGTTCAAACCCGTTTTGCTATTAAGTACTGTATCTTGCCTATGGGGTTTGCGAATTACTAGTGGAATTCAAAAAATCAGCGTGGTGGTGGAATATCCAAAAATCCAATTTTCATCTATGTAACTTAAAAATGTCAGTCTTTCATACTAACTTCCATCTGCTTTTTAACCCCTTTAGGGGTTGAACTTCTAAAAACTTCTTTCTTTGTGGGTCCCTACGTTATAAAAAGAACCTACTCTCAAAATTTCATATTTCTAACCCCAGCGGTTTAGGCTGTGCGTTGTTAGATCAGTCTGGCAGTCAGGCAAGTATTTTATATGTATACTAGATGATGCCCGCGACTTCATCCACGTGGATTGAGATTTTTAAAAATCCCGTGGGAATTCTTTAATTTTCCGGGATAAAAAAGAGCCTATGTCCTTCCGAGGGATGTAAGCTAATCTGTACCAAATTTCATCGAAATCAATTAAACTGTTGGAGCGTGAAAGGCTAGCAGATAGACAGACGAAAGACAGACAGACACACTTTCGCATTTATAATATTAGTTGTGACAACTATCACTACGGACTATTTCTATGCTTTGTGGTAACCGCGCCGCACTCTTGTATACTCACATTGGACTGAATAAGATTAGGTAAATTGCACCGCGGTCCGCGCGTTTAAAACGCGCGGCTTCGAACATCGTTTTCTGCATTCTGCCCTAAGCTTTAACGTCTCTAGTTACATTTATTATATCAAATTATGATTTCAATTGTAATTTTATTTAGATTTGGTAAGGTTAACGGAAGTCCTGACGGTTAACTGCATTGTTTCTAGAACTTGAACATATTGAAATTGAAATCGAATTAGACAAATAGAATAGAATATATTTTTACTCAAGTAAGCTTTTACACGGCTGGAGCCGGAAAGTCCTTGAGTGGAGACCGCGTTTAAGCAAGCGTAGTGTGGGACGCCCTCCAGCACGATGGACCGACGATATAAAGAGGCTGGCGGGAAGTGGCTGGATGAGGAAGGCTGAGGACCGGGTGTGGTGGCGCTCTTTAGGGAAGGCCTATGTCCAACAGTGGACGTCCACAGGCTGATGATGATGATGATGAAGCTTTTACACTGCTTTTGAATCGTCAACTAGTGTACTAGTACAAGCTTACTTGAGTACTTTAGAGTACTTTAGAGTACGAGATTTACCACAATTTAAGTCTACCAGAATAGTTTACTTACTCAAGTAATTATGTGTTATGATTGTTATGGATCATAACTTATGATAGTATAATGTTTTAATCTCTTTTATGTTACCTATAGCGAAAAAGTTATAAATTAGAGTTGATTATACAAAAAAACCGGCCAAGTGCGACTCAGGCTCGCGCAACGAGGGTTCCGTAATTCAGTCGTATTTTTTCGACATTTTGCATGATAACTCAAAAACTATGATGCATAAAAATAAATAAAAATTTGTTTTAGAATGCACAAGTAAAGCCCTTTCATATGATACCCCACTTGATATAGTTATCTTACTTCGAATATTGAAAATACTAATTAATAGTTCATGACCACAATTTAATATTTTTTGTGTGATCTAACCCCAAATTCACGGTTTTCAGATTTTTCCCCTAAAGCCAGCTAAGACCCACCTACCTGCCAAATTTCATGATTCTAGGTCAACAGGAAGTACCCTGTAGGTTTCTTGACAGACAGACGGACAGACAGACAGACAGACAGACAGACAGACAGACAGACAGACAAGAAAGTGATCCTATAAGGGTTCCGTTTTTCCTTTTGAGGTACGGAACCCTAAAAACTAAATAAAACAACTATCCCATTGATGAAATTATTATATCTATTACCTATTGCTTCCTTTATAACTTCGGCGTATTGCGTTACAAAGAAAGACACTCATTTCTTTGAACAAGCCGATAAAATTGAAACAAAGATTGTTCAGTAAACGGTAACACACGACGTTTATCTAACTTGACCATTAACTTTCTTGTTAGACACAGCATTCGGGCAATAAGGCTCTCTTAGTATAAAGATTTATGGCTCAGAAGCCGACACTATTAATGTGGTAAGGCCAGCATCGTAAATATATACGTTGCTAGACTCTGCCAGATTTTATTTTCATCATCATCATGATCAACCCATCGCCGGCTCTCTACAGAGCACGGGTCTCCTCTCAGAATGAGAAGGGTTTTGGCTATAGTCTACCACGCTGGCCAAGTGCGGATTGACAGGCATCACACATCTTTGAGAACATTATGGAGAACTCTCAGGCCTGCAGGTTTCCTCGCGATTTTTTTCCTTCACCGTTAAAGCAAGTGATATCTAATTACTAAAAACGCATATAACAAAAAGTTAGAGGTGCGTACCCGGCATCGAACCCCCCGATCTCCGATTAGGAGGCGGACGTTTTAACCACTAGATAACTAGACTATCACAGATTTTATTTTAGTTCAGGCTAATAGGTACGTACATATATGGAATAACCACTGCATTGGCCCGTGGCCGTGATAAAAAGTTTCCATGACATAACAGCTGTGGATCATGCCAAATATGAAGCTCACTTGAATAAAGTATGAAACATAAAATTGGAGTGGAAACGTCGCTATTTTATTGCCTGTAAATTTTCGTGTAGAGGCTTTCGTGTAGATGGACGTTTTGAAATGGAAAAGACTGCAGCTTTATGCATCTGTACTTCCCAATTGCTTATTGACAGCGTTCTAGCAAACCCCCGACACACAGGCGATTAGCGAACTGATTTAATTACCTGTTACTACCTACTAGTTACTACCGTTACACCGATCTGTCCGTACACGATTTGTGTATGTGGGTAACGGTAGGACTATATGTAAGCAACATCTCGCTCTCCTGACAAGGTGAGAACCGAGTGACGCCAGCGCGGCAGTGCCAGTAGCCGTGCCATTACATTGCGGTCGACGATAACTTGACAGGGTGAGTGTCGCTTCAATACGTAGTACTAGTTAGAATTCTGTGGTTCAGGCAGTCCATAAGTAGACGATCAATCTGCTACATTAGCTTACTTAAATTCACGGCATCTAGTGACAAGACTTGCTCTGTAAATATCAATTCTCTTAGATAAAATTTATATCATTCTAACAACCACGTATTAAACGATCAATCTGACCATAGGTCACACATTCATTTGATACGAATGAGTGTCAATTGGGCTTCTTGAGACTGGAGTGACGTATCGGTGTGTACAAAAACTTCCATATTCGATGCTCATTCGATGCTAGAATTCATCTCAGTCTAACTTCACAATCACTAAGAAAAATTGTAAATTGATAAAGTGACAGCTTATAAAAATAACCGGTCAAGTGCGAATCGGACTCGCACACGAAATGTTCCACACCACCGCACAAGAAATAACTTTGTTTTTGGTGGTTTAACCACAAATTCACGGTTCTCGAGTTTTTCCCTTTGCTCGTGCTATAAACCATTGCTATCTGCCAAATGATTCTTGATCAAAGGGATGTAGTGGAAGTACCCTATAAATTTTAATTGAAAATGAAAATGAAAATGAAAATCTTTTTTTATTCGTATAAACTTTTACAAGTGCTTACGAATAGTCGGAGGCATCTACTACTGGTTCGGAATGCCTTTCCTGCCGAGAAGAACCAGCAAGAAACTCGGCGGTTGCTCTTTTCAAATATTCGATATAGGTACAAGATTATGCCATGTATAAAATAGTATTTGCAGTCTTGTGCGTTGCTGGAACGAGCTGCAGGTCAAATCCACGCTCTTTTATCATTTAGATAATCTTCAATTGTGTAATATGCTTTTTTCAGGAGCATATTTTTAATAGATTTTTTAAACTTGTGCAAAGGTAAGTCCAAAATAGTTTATTTTATTATAAAAGGTAATACCCATACCCACAAATGACTTTTGGACTTTCCTGAGGCGGAAAGCAGGAGCTGCAAGTTTGTCTCTGTTTCTAGTTAGCCTATTGTGTATATCACCAATTTTCTTGTAACTAAGAATATTTTGTCTTATAAAAATTATGTTATTATAAATAAATTGAGAGGCTACAGTAAGGATATCTATTTCCTTAAATTTCTCTCGAAGGGAATCGCGTGGTCTTAAGTTATAAATTGCGCGTATTGCCCTTTTTTGTAATACAAAAATTCTCCCAATATCTGCCGCTTTACCCCATATTAAGATTCCATAAGACATAATACTATGGAAGTAAGCAAAATATACTATCTTTGCGGTTTCCACGTCAGTTAACTGCCGAATCTTTCTAACAGCGTAAGCGGCAGAGCTTAATTTGCTAGCAAGAGTTGATATATGGGTGCCCCATTGAAGCTTTGCATCTAAGGTTATCCCCAAAAATGTTGTAGTCTCTTCTATTTTCAATGTATCGTTATTTATCATTAAATTAATGTTACTTGTGTTCATGGTATTGGGCAGTGCGAATTCAACACACTTAGTTTTTTTTGCATTTAAAAGTAAATTATTTACGGTAAACCAGTGAGTTACCTGAGATATGGCACTACTCACATCGTCAAAATTGTCTTTATTTCTATCAACTTTAAAAATCAAAGACGTATCATCAGCAAATAGTACAATATCGCAAGTATTTTGGACAAAATATGGTAAATCGTTTATGTATACCAAGAACATGAAAGGACCTAGAATAGAGCCTTGAGGAACACCCATTAGTGAGGCTGATCCGGATGACTTTACATCGTTAACACACACTGTTTGAATACGATTACCAAGATAACACGCAATGAGACCAAGCGCAGTGTCTTTGATTCCGTAGTGGCTCAATTTAACCAGGAGAGTCTCGTGCTCAACGCAATCAAATGCCTTGAATAAGTCACAAAAAATACCAATGGCATTCTGTGAGCCTTCCCATGCACTGAATATATGCTTTAACAGCATTGCGGCCGCATCGGTTGTTGATCGACCTTTAGTGAAACCATACTGCTCAGAATGGAGTAGCTTATTTAGATTAAAATGCCGAAGCAGTTGGTTGAGCATGATTTTCTCAAATATCTTGCTCAGTGTTGGCAAAATTGAAATTGGCCTGTAATTATTTGGATCACTTCTGCAACCAGATTTAAAAAGAGGTATCAATTTACTACATTTCATGAGGTCTGGAAAGGATCCTGAATCCACAGATTCATTAAAAATTATGGCTAGATATGGCGCAATAATATCGATAATAATAATTCCCTTGACGACAACATACAGGAAACGAGATGACCCTATAAAGGTACTTTTTTTCTGGAGATACGGAATCCTAAGAATATAATATTATGCCGACATCTTAATTACATACCTACCTAATCCGTAAGCAGTTTGTAAATGTAGGCACTATTATTTAGTTATCGGGGCTATAAATAGGATTAAGTATGGGGTATAAATAACACATAGTAATCGTTCATCCAGGTGGTCTTTGAACGGCCAGCAGCGCAAGCAAAAACCACTATTGAAGGGCTCGAGAGTGCGTTCTATAAATAGCTAGACTCCCGCGTGAGCAGGATGCTCCGAATGCACTTTAACATCTAACTGCGTTATATCTCTGCTGTTAACTATTCACTTTAATTTTTAACCGACTTACAAAAAGGAGGTGGTTCTCAATTTAGCCCGTTTTTTTTGCTAAAGCGATTTTTAATCGATGTGTTTAACAGACCTACTTCGCTTGAATAGAATTTCTGAAAATCCTTTCTAATCTATATATCTTTTTCTATTTTCTATATAAAAGGAAAAGCTGACTGACTGATTGAACTATCAACGCACAGATCAAACTACTGGACGGGTGGGGCTGAAATTCGACATTCGACAGATAGCTATTATGACGTAGACATCCGCAAAGAAAGGATTTTGAAAATTCAACCCCTAAGGGGGTAAAATAGGGGTTTGAAAATTGTGTAGTCCACGTGGACGAAGTCGCGGGCATAAGCACCAGATAATGAAAAACCAACATGCCAATCTCAGGTTTCTAGATCCAGCGGTTTAATATGTTAATACTGTAAGGCAACGTGTAGGCATTGTACACGACAGCGGTGCGCGGGGGTGCCGCCAAGCATTTCCCCGTGACCGCCGCAGGCGCGTCCCGGCCCTGCGTTTGCCCCTCAGTACTCCCATGTTCGACAACGTGCACGCACGCAAGACAGCGAGCTCGTTACGAGCCCTGCCGCGTTAACATTATTTACCTCGTGCCTATGTAATTCAAATGATTGTTATTTGCAATATACTTTTATTTTATGTGAGCCAAGCATTTTATTAGCTCATAGTGGCGCCTAAACGTGGAGCACGAGGAAAGAACATTCAATCGGGAGTACATACATACCTACCTTTGTGTGGTTTCGTGGAATCGCGTTCGTTCGATTTTTTCCGTCGCGCTACTTGTGGCCAACGTCAACGGACGTTTTGTTACGATCCATGAACACTGCCGTGCTAAAGTGAGGTCAACTCAATAGACGTTTTACGTAACGAACGGGGATACCTATCGCGTCGAGTTAATTACATCGCGTACGAGAGGTCCGTCGCGCTTCTGGGAAGCCAACGGCCATTTTGGGTGATTGTGAAGCGACACATCGCTACCTAACCCTACTACGACGCGATGACGACGCGCAGCAAGACCCGGACGGAGTCGAAAAACGAAGGGATGGCCAGCCCGGATGACCGGGAGCAAGAAGTAGAAGATCTCATCGGAAGCGCGACCCGGGAGTCGCCTTCTGCACTGATGATAACGGAGAGCCAGCTCGCCGCACTCATCCGAGGGATCTCGGGTGGAAATATCAGCACGCCGCCCGCGCCGCCGCCATGCGGGACGTTCGCGAAGTGTTCGGCTCGCTTCGCGGGGAGTTTGCCGCGCGATCCCGACGTGCTAGAAGCTTTCATCGATGCAGTCGAGGTGTATAAGGACTGCACTAACGTCTCCGATGAACACGCTCTGCGAGGCCTACCCATGCTTCTCACTGGTGAGGCAGCTGTCTGGTGGCAAGGCGTGAAGGCAACAACGACCACGTGGGCCGCCGCGATAGAGTGTCTACGAGGCATGTTCGGCGCACCACGAGCTCCATACAAGATCTTCCGTGACGTTTTCGCCGCCGAGCAACAGGACAGCGAGCGTGCCGACGTGTTCGTCGCGCGCACTCGTGCGATGCTTTCGAAACTTCCGTACAACCTCGAGGACCACATCCAAGTAGACATGTGTTATGGACTTTTACATAAACGCGTGCGTAAACGGTTGAAGCGTGAGGAATGCGTAAGTACTGAGGGGTTGTTACGTAGGGCTAGGGAAGTCGAAGAAAACATAGAAGAATTAGTAAACGTAAGTAGTAAACCTGTTTCAAAGAACTCTTCTCATAATAATAATATGGAAAGTTTGCCTAGTACTAGTCACGCTGACAAGGTAACTATTAAACCACGGCAAAGTCGCCCCAAGTGCAGCTTTTGTCATATTTTTGGGCATGTAGTGTCAGAATGCCGTAGGTTAAAAGACAAAGAGAAAGAAAAATCTGAATCAAGCTCTAAGAGCGACAATAGTAGTGCGTTGCGGTGTTATGGATGTGGCCAGCTAGGGGTAGTGAGATCTCGGTGCACTACCTGCAGGGCTGCCAGTAACAATAATAAAGCAGGCGATAAACAAGTGGATTTTCACAGCTTTTCAGAAGTCAACGAACCTACTTCTGCACCGGCTCGCCCCGTGGTGCGGGTGAGCGCCGCGGGCCGAGCAGGCGTCGCCATGCTGGATACCGGAGCGACGCACTGCATCGCCAGCCCGGGACTGCATCACATCCTGCTGGATGCAGGGGTGCAGTTCTACGAGTCGCAACGATCAGTGAGACTCGCTGATGGGACTCGCCGGGTGAGTAGAATTTTCACCGGTGACACAGAACTCGAATTGGGAGGCCGCGATTTGCCCATTACCTTTATGGTACTACCTGATGCTGCCGATGCTAGAACTTTACTCGGCCTTGACTTTATTACTCAGGCAGGCATGATAGTTGATGCGCCTCAACAAGTCTGGTACTTTAGTGACTCTCCGAGTACCAAGTATGATTTTGTTACATACCACTTACCATCTAAAAACGATGACCACTCACCATCGCAAAATGATGAACTTCTCGCTTTAAATAATGATCAGTCTGTCTACCTTAGAGATGAAGAGGGTACTAAGCTTACTAGTGACCAGAGGTCCCAGCTGGATCAGCTGCTGTCCAAGTATGCCGACGTGTTCGCAGCTGATGGCCCGCCTACCGAGTACGCTATGCACTGCATTAAGGTGAAGAAGGGTCAACAACCTATTGCGTCACCACCCTATAGAATGTCTGCAGGTAAGAAGGAGATATTAGAAAAGGAGCTGCAAAAGTTACTCGAGCAGGACATAATAGAAGAATGCGAATCACCATGGGCTGCAAACGTTGTTTTAGTAGGAAAGAAAGATGGAGGAGTGCGCTTATGCGTAGACTATAGGAAGCTTAATTCAGTCACCGAACCCGACCGGTATCCACTTCCTCGGATGGAAGATATCCTTCACGAGGCAAAGGCGAGCAACTACATGTCAACTCTTGACCTTCGCTCGGGATACTTTCAGGCTTTAGTGCAGCCTGAAGATCGGGATAAGACTGCGTTTGTCACGCCGTTAGGGACTTATAGGTTCAAACGAATGCCGATGGGTCTGAGGAACTCGGGCGCTACCTTTCAAAGGTTGATGGACCGTTTTAAATCCAACCTACAGGATATCAATATATGGGCTTACCTTGATGATTTGTGCTTACTTTCAGACTCATACGAGAAGCACCTGGAAGACCTGGAGGCTGTTTTTCAACGCCTGCGGATGTTCAAGCTGCGCGTCCATCGAGGGAAAAGCTGTTTCGCTAGAGACTCCATAAGATTTTTGGGGCATGTGATAGTGCCAGGCGGCTTGTCCACGGACTGCCAGAAAGTGACCGCCATCGCAGCCATGACCCCACCACTAAATCTTAAGCATCTCAAGAGCTTCATTCAAGCCGCAAGTTGGTTCCGGCGTTTCATCCCTAACTTTGCTGCTACAGCCAAACCGCTGACGGATCTGCTGAAGAAGGCCAGCACCTGGCGATGGGAGCAACCCCAGCAAGATGCATTCGAACAGTTAAAGGTAAAACTTACATCTGCACCTATATTACGACAAGCTGATGGCACAAAACCCTACTCGCTGTACACTGATAGTAGTGGCTACGCCCTCGGGGCTGCTTTGATGCAAGGGGAGGGGCCTGACGAACGTCCAATCGAATACGCCAGCCGCCTACTCAATAGCGCCGAGAAAAACTACACGACGACGGAGAGAGAAGCGCTCGCGGTTGTATGGGCGGTGCAGAAATTTAGAGGATATATAGAAGGATCGACAGTACGTGTGATGACCGACCACCAACCGCTGAAATGGCTCATGAGCTTGAAATCGCCGAGTGGTCGTCTAGCACGCTGGGCGCTGTCGCTACAAGAGTATAATCTTGAGATAAATTATACACCAGGTAAAAAGAACGTTATCGCCGATGCACTATCGCGTCCATCGTGCGCTAACGATGATGCGTGCGATTTCTGTTATACTATCGTGGATATGCCCACGCGAAACCCGGCAGATATCAGAGAGAACCAGATGAAAGATCTTGAAGTCAAGAAAGTTATAGACGACATGGAATCGAACGATCCCTTTAAAGCGCGAATGTGGTCCGATAAAGGCTACGTCATGTCAGACGGCATTCTGTACAGGTGCTCAGCCGACGACGAGGACGTCGAGCAGCCCTGCCTCGTGGTGCCGCAGCACGAGCGCGCGCGCGCCCTCGCCGACCTGCACGACGCACCGACCGCTGGTCACTTTGGTGTCGAGCGCACCTTGGAACGTCTGAGAGCCAGATACTACTGGCCAGGCATGAGAGCCCAAGTAGCTGACTACATCAAGCGATGCGTTCCCTGTCAGAGATATAAAGTGGATACCCGGAAACCAGCTGGCCTAGTACAGACGCCAGCTACGGCGAGAAGGTTCGAAGTCATATCTATCGACTTGTTTGGTCCTCTCCCTGAGACCCAAGAAGGGAATCGCTGGATCTTTATAGTAGAAGATGTATGTAGTCGGTGGGTCGAGCTGTTCGCACTTAAAGCTGCTACGAGCGCAGAGTGTGCTAAAATTCTCATCAACGAAATTTACTTTAGGTACGGGACGAGCCGCCGGGTGATTTCCGATAACGGAGTCCAATTCATCAGTGACGTGATGCAGCAGGCGTGCCACGCCATGGGAGTCACCCAGGCACTCACCCCACTCTATCACCCGCAAAGTAACCCAATTGAGAGGAAGAATCGAGACCTCAAGCCACAGCTCGCTATATTAGTCGGCCGAGATCACACCTCGTGGGATACTCACCTCGCCGCTATCCGCTTTGCGATGAACTCAGCTGTGACTGCCAGTACCGGATTCTCACCTGCTTATCTCACCTTCGGGCGGGAACTCCGAGCTCCTAGCGATGCCACCACCGACGTCCGCGCCATTTTAGAAGAAGACAATTTCGTCCCTAGCTTTACGCCTTACCTGAAAAAGATGGCTAATGTACTAGCCCAAGCCAGAGATGTGCATGAACGCGCGCAAGCGGAATCAAAGAAGTACGCAGATGATGGGCGACGGCCGGCGCCTTTGTATAAGGAGGGTGATTTGGTCCTGCTGAAGACCCACGGCTCCAACGACGCTGCCAGAGGGCAAACGCCGAAACTACTGCCGCGTCGCGACGGCCCGTACCGCGTGCGCCAGGTGTGCGGTCCTGCTACTTTCCAGCTGGAGAAAATCAGCGATCAGGAGGTTATTGGTAAGTACCACTCGTCTGATCTTACTCCCTTCGTTGGTCACATCCAAGCGCCGCTTCAGGAAAAGCGTAAACGGGGCCGACCCCGTAAGTTAGGTGCTAGTCCTATTGGTACCACGCTACCACCAGGACTATAGGGGGGAGATGTAAGGCAACGTGTAGGCATTGTACACGACAGCGGTGCGCGGGGGTGCCGCCAAGCATTTCCCCGTGACCGCCGCAGGCGCGTCCCGGCCCTGCGTTTGCCCCTCAGTACTCCCATGTTCGACAACGTGCACGCACGCAAGACAGCGAGCTCGTTACGAGCCCTGCCGCGTTAACATTATTTACCTCGTGCCTATGTAATTCAAATGATTGTTATTTGCAATATACTTTTATTTTATGTGAGCCAAGCATTTTATTAGCTCATAATACGAATTAAATAACAACTTGGTTAATGTTTTGCTTTATGACTTGCGTGCCAGATCAGCACAATGACTTCGTCAATTTCACGTTTGAATAGAAGAGTCACAGAGGGGATTATGAAAAGATGACACTACCTTATTTACACCGGGACCTCCCTGGCACAGTGGTAAGCGCTGTTCTTATTAGTGGGAGGTCCCAGGTTCGATTCCCGGCAGGAGTTTGTAATTTTATAATTTCTAAGTTTCTGGTGGGAGGCTTCGGCCGTGGCTAGTTACCACCCTACCAGCATAGCCGTGCCACCTGCCATACCCCTTCCAGGTTAGCCCGCTTCCATCTTAGACTGCATCATCATTTACTACCAGGTGGGATTGCACTCAAGGGCTTACTTGTACTGAATAAAAACTACTCTACTCAGCATCTTAGTTAGTTTCTAGGGGGGGTTCAACGCCCAAACCGCCCTCCGGCTGCTTATGGCCTAAGATACTGACTTAGTATAATTAAAGTAATGACAATACATTACGCAGTATGGTTCAGCGTGAAGTAGTTGCCACCTAGGTAACTATACTCGATGCACGGAAAGAAGTTAGTAGGTATAGCGCTTTTTCTGTTACGTAATCCCATGCAAGTGACAGAACCAAAAATCTCAGTCGGCGGTAAACATTTTGCGCCACAACCAATCATAAACATGTTTTAAAAAAACATTCGATATTCAATTCAAAAATGTTTTCAAAAAACATTCGAAATCTAATTGAAAAACAGATTCGTTTGTGATAGGTTGGTGCCTCAAAATGGTTAACGCCCACTGAGATTTTTCTGGCTCTGTCATTTGTATGCGATTACGAGAGCACTAATCTTTTGCCGTGGATAGAGTATAACCGCAGTTAAATACTAAAACCAGGCCAGATCTTATCAAATCAAAAGAAAATTGTTTTCTCTTTATGAAGTAGACATCAAAATTACAAAAACTAACACCGTAAATATGTATTAATAGTACTTATATTACGTCTTATCTTGACATGTAATGTGTCCTGTAATCTTATCATGAAACTTTTGTTACATTATAATAAGAAAAAAATATTTCTTAATTTTATTTTATAAGCAAATCTACACTATAGTTAAAAATAGGTAAGTAAAGTTTGTATGTTTGGATGTAGGAGATAATCTTCGGTAGAGCGATTGTCTAAAACCTGTATCAAACATCATTACAATCTCAATTGTTCTGATTGGCTGAATTTGTGCGATTCTTGTTGCAACAATGCATTGTTGCCAATAGTGAGCGAGCGTTAACCAATCAGAGATGATTGCGATCGTGCCATTGTAGCTGTCATTCTCCTGCAATCACGCAGCAGAACTAATGATCCCATTTTGACAGGTCGGCACAGCCCCCGCGCTAACCCGGTGCGAGATAGCGTGGGTGTGAGGGGCGTCCTCACCTCGATTGCAATTTGCAATCTCGACCTGTCGCGTACTTCATGAAGCTACATTATTCCTAAGTGCTATCACTACCCATATTATAAATATGAAAGTGTGTTTGTTTGTTGATTTATTGGTTTGTCCTTCAATCATGTCGCAACGGAGCAACGGATCGATATGATTTTTTGCATGGGTTTTGTAACCTGTCATTTGTGTTTTGTAGCGCAATAAAGAATATTATACATACAATATACAGACATATATTCAAAGACCTGGAGATTGACATAAGCTACTTTTTATCCTGGAGAAGCAAAGAGTTCCAAAGGGATTTTAAAAACCTAAGCCCACGCGGACATCAGCTAGTGGCTGTAAATTATATCATGTGAACAAAGTCACAGGCAAAAGTTACTCTTTATATTTAAGTGTATTAGAAAATATTATAGGTAGTTAGGTACATAAAATTTTCATGTGATTTTCAAAATAATTAAACTACTAATAGATAGTAGGTATAGTCTGTATCTCCAGTTTGAAGATTAAGATAACACTTATAAATAACCTTGCCAGGGGCTCAAGAAAAGATTCTATGACATCATACATGTTCATTATGAGCAGAGCGTCTTAAAAGTAATGCTACATTGAAATAATGTCTTATTTGGCATTGACTGCATGTAGATTTAGGTTCAAAATTGTGTGACCATGAATTTTGTCAGTAGTAAAGTTTAAGGTACATCTGTATTACTCAGTTATTAACCTCAATTAGGAACACAAGTGTTTGTTCAAAAATAAAACTTCATTCTTCACTGCTGGCGGGAAATAAAGGCCAGTGATTCCAGTTTTATCATATCGGTAAAAATTGATACTCGTTGAATGAGTAATTGTGATAACAATGTGTGTTGATAATACAATGTAAAGAAATAAATAAACATTTATCATTTAGTAATCCAGATGTTTGATTTTTATACCAGTGCGCAGTGTTACAATATAATTTACAACATAAATGGTTCTTTATTTTCGATTTTTCGGGTTCCGTACTTCAAAAGGAAAAAAGGAACCCTTATAGGATCACTTTGTTGTCTGTCTGTCTGTCCGTCCTGTCTGTCAAGAAACTCTATAGGGTACTACCTGTTGACCTAGAATCATGAAATTTAGCAGGTAGGTAGGTTTTATATTGCAACGCATCTGATGCAGAGGGCTAAATTCCTTTTAGTTATTAAGTACTAACATAGTGATAAAGTATTTTTTTACTAATGCCTTAGTGCTTCAGCGCTAACATAGTTATTAAGTATTTATTGTTACTAACACTGAATGGATCCATTATTGTGTGATTAAATAAATGAATATTATTATTTATAGCACAAGTAAAGAAAAAATCCAAAAACCATGAATTTGTGATTACATCACAAGAAAGAACTTAAAATGTGTTCATGAACTAATGTTGGTATTTCCAACTTTCAAAGTAAGATTACTATACCAAGTGGGGTATCATATGAAAGGGTTTTACTTGTACATTCTATAACAGATTCTTATTTATTTCTATGCATAATAGTTTTTAACTTATCATGCAAAATGTCGAAAAAATATGGTTGTTATGGAACCCTCTGCGCGTGAATCTGACTCACACTTGGCCGGATTTATAATTCAATTATATTCTGCAAAAACTATCTAACACGCTTTGCTCAAGTGGAATATCTCGAAATCTGATGTTAGTGGAAGACATATTATAAAGATACGCTTAATTGGAGAGGAAAGGATGATATTAGTCATTTAACATGGCTAATATTCTTAATAAAAAAAAATTAAAAAAAACTTGGTTGAGTTTGTTGTGGGCTTCTTCTCAGACCAGGGTGCATTTTAGCTTAGGTTTACGTAATGAATTATCACCATTAATTCAATTAAGTATCATAATTAGGTATTTTGAAAAAAAATGGCTTTGACTTTGATATTCTACTGGCAAAATCTCAAGTTTCTAGAAACAGTTGTTTAAACTATATTGATGTCTATCAGTCAATTTCTCATTCTATATTTTAATAACTTACTGATGCCTGGCAACTTCATCTGCATGAATAATGGATTTAATAAAGTTTTAAAAGTCTTGTGGCAAATTAATTTTCCAGGTTAAACTTTTCAAACAGGTCAAGTTGTTCAATTTATCAATGCTAAAATTCACATTGATCTGTTGCTCTGTTGTGTGGTGTTTGAAGTTTCTTATTTATAATATGGTAGTAATATATACATACTTAGATAATAATGTTTAAAAGGAACAATATTTTTTATTTTATAAATGATTAGGTATCTATTTATTTTATTATGACTAGATCTTTAAATACTTTTACTATCTGTAATAGAAAAGAATAGAAATGGCAGGCTAAACTTAAGGTCAAGTAGTCCTTAGCCTTACAGTACTTAAAATTGAGATTATTAAGTAGTTTAAGTTTAGTATTATCAAGACTAATTGCTTATTCGGAGTTTCTGTACGAATAAACTATGTTCATTAGGCATAAAATAAAACGCAAGCTAAGACATTTGAATAAACATAATTATTGTAATATCAACTTTCTTCTTACCTTTGCTTCGTAGCTGAACCAACCCCAGAAATCAACAAGGATCGCAAGAAAAGTTAAATGAACGCGAACACTACAACACAGTCAATTTTGGAAAGTATCGTTTTGTTCAGAAAAAGCTCTCCTATTTCTTATTTTCTTTTTGAATCATGAACATGAAATCAATACACAAAAAACAACTCGTTTCACATCCCATTCCCATATTCCCATTTCAATTTGACAAGTTCTACTTTTCAATGTCACTGTCAAGTGTCATCAAACAGTCTATGACCATAGAGATAGATGACAATACAGAATCCTTTCGACATGGATTTTTATTTAACCCGTAACAACTTTTTTCTATGAAGTCTATACACTTTCTAATCTTATTACACTGGTCTTTGTCTATGGCAGTTGGGCTATAAGAGAAAATATTACAATAAAACCTAAAGCTAGCCTTATCTAATTACTATACAAATCATGCCCGTGTGAAATAATGCCAATAATACTGGGTGCATTTGCACGCTGGACGGCAAGGCTGATCCATGGCGCAAAAAATGAGTCCGCCCTTGTGGCACCAGATGATGAGGAGTTTTTTAGCACTAAGACTCCATGGCCCCAAGGTCTCCACGGCAAACGGAACAAAAATGTAACTCTCAAAAAGAGAGGCATACTTGCACCGCTTGCCGTTTTCAACCATTTCTGCGGCGACTTCCGGTCTTGATGCTGCCTCCCTGATTTGACACGGGGACAATGTGTCCAACGCAAGTTGTGTCCCACATTAGCGCCCATCCCCGTCCCCAGGGAACCAGTGTCAATCCATCAGGTCTCTTGCCATCATTCCGACTAATTCTTGTCGGCTCAATGAGCGAAGGAATGTCTATGGTGGCAAGAGCCCTTTTGATCGTATCGTTAAGAGAGCCATGCCTAAATAGCCTACCACATGAGCACCTTTGACAAGAGAGTCCATGGATTCCAATGTTATCAACCTCTTTTCCACACGGACATCTGTGCTGATGGCACAGTGGTGTTTTCAATCTGATACCAAGAGCCACACGAAAACTTTCATTATATTATTCTAACACAGTGCCAAAATTTTTTGGATGGCAAGGCATGAAACCATCAATAATTATCCAGATTTCTTTTCAGATAATGCTAGAAGCCTGGCATAATCTCTGTCACTTGTAGTGTTCTGTGCTTGTAAGATTTTGAAGCAAATTTGAATGTGTCTGCTGAACCAATGGCAAGTTTTTGTCTAATAACTACGTTCCTTCACGATGTCAACATTGGGACATTTGTTCTTCCAACTCTCTAGGGCCTCTGTGGCATAGGTTAATGATACTAAATTTGATTTGAGTATTATTTTACAAGCTAAGCTCACTTATACTATACACAGAAGACAGAAAATCCGGAAGAGCTATACCGGAAATTTTCCTTACGCCGATGCCACTGTACTTGACCGGTAAAGTTGGTACCAGTGCTCATCAAAAGTTAAATTTAGAATTTGTTCTAGTGTACTTTTAAAAGTGGCATCTATGTTATCGAGTAGTCCAGGAAATTTCCAATTTGGGCTCGCACAAAGGATATAAATTAATTTAGGTACAAATAAGCTATAACTCAATATGCTATAATCGGGTGACTGATTGATCAGACGTGTTGGAAGTTGGGACCGACAAGGAACTGGGGAACCCAGGATCGAAGCTCCCTCCGTAATCGGACTTGATCACAAGGTGTACAACCGGTTTAAAATTAATTCTTGTTTTTATCTCTTTCACACATTACATACGTCATTCTCTCACGTTCGATGTGTGGTGTCATAGAGAAATATTCGTGATCGTAAAACTAATAGAAGAAAAAGTACACGAAATGTTGGATTTTATTTGCTAAGAATATGTATTACTTTATTAAAAATATGCTTGTGTCCTACTGCAGCTTAGTACAAATAATATAGCAAAGGAATATTAGTTGTTATAGCTCATTATGAACTGTCATCAAGTACTTAGTGGTGCCTGTAATTCAGGAGATCAATGTTTTGCTGTAGGATCAGTGGAAGGAATACCTTTTACAGTAAGTGTTTTATCCAAATCTTATATGTTATCGAGGTCTTAATCTCGAGACCAGAGATCTAGGGTACTAGGAGTTGTAATTGATGGGTACCAGGCTGTCTGTGAGCAGGAAAATGTAATTAAACCTTGATAAGAATATAATAATTATTTATGTCCGAGACGAAATATCAATTTGCACATTTTACGCGAGTTCTTGCCACTGTGGTGATGGATCACTGCATGAAAAGATTTTCCTTGAATACTAATTTACATTGCTCCGGCATTTAAATGTGTATTATTGTTAAAGGCATTGTTTACCTTGAAAATGCTATACATTACCATTGTGTAGATAGCTATTTACTGTTTAAATATTTACTAATTATGATATCTATTGAAAGCTAGCTAGCTTTCAAAATAATGTTCATAGTCTCTGTACATCCCATTACATAAACATTTTGGAATGAGAAATTTAAACACCCTACTGGAAAAGCAAGTTTTTTTTTACTTCAAATTATCATAAGCTTTATATTTAAAAAGCTACCTACTTCTAATTATTATTGTAGTATCAATTTCAAACTTTGCAAACTTATGCAACTGTGATGGAAGTGGAACTGGACCAAAGATACTCTTCATTGGCTAACAGCCACTCCATCTAGTTGGACTTGATTGACTTTCCTAGTGTGTCTCTTCTCCTTTGATAACATATTGTGATTAAAAGGGTCTTTCTAACTTTTCTGTGCAGTTCATGTTACACATAAAAGTTTGTTTTTAACTCTTGAAACTACAATTTAGTTATGTTTTCCAGTTCAATGCAATGTAGAGATGACTAAGGGATACAGATTTATAGTATACCTATATAACTTTTTTAGAAGTGGCATTCTATGATAGAACTGAACATTATTTATCATCAGGCAAGCTTTGATCAAATGCAAACCTATAATTGACAAAACACAGTTAAAGTAAAATAAAATGTCAGAAATCTTATATCAAATGGACATTTTTATGCAAAAAAGTGTTAGTTTTAAGGGGTTCCATCTCCCCAAAGGGAAAAAGGAAACCTTATAGGATCACTTTATAGTCGGCTGTCAAGACCCGTCAATGGAATCAACACTTATAGGATACTTCCTGTTGACCTAGAATCATGAAATATTGCAGCTAGCAATGTGTTAGAACACAAGTAAAGTGAAAAATCCAAATACCATGAATTTGTGGCTACTTCATAAAAAAAGTGTTATTTCTTGTGCGATGGTATGAAACCCTTCATGGGCGAAACATGCTTTCAAAATATGGGACATCATAATTATTTAGTATTTTGTAAGTTTCTATTAGATCACCTCTTTCTCACCTGCATTTGAAGGTGCTGAGTCCAAGTTTTATAATTTTTTTTTTTCATAGGGGAGACTTTTTAGTTCCCTAGGCAACTTAGTGGCTCATGCACTTACACTTAAATGACTTTGACATTCAACATAAAGTTCAGACCTGACTTTGTGTTGGTTAAGTCCTAATCTCCTAGCAATATCTAAATATAACAAAGATGTTATTATTTTAGGCATATGCAGCAGGATGTAACATAGTTATACTAGCATCCAATTTTGAGCGAGTCCAAATAATTCCTGGTGCTATCCACGGCTACGTCCGCATCAGCTCTCTGGATTGCAGCACCGACACTGGGAAGATTGCTGCAGCGTATGGTGCTGAAGTGTGCATTTTCGAACCAACGCCTTTGATCCATAGTGCTGCCACTACTCATGTAAGTAATTCAAATATATTTAATAATAGCTGATGCCCGCAACTTCGTCCGCGTGGATTTAGGTTCTTAAAAATACTGTAGGAACTCTTTCCTTAGGGTAAAAAGTAGCTTATGTCACTCTCCAGGTCTTTAACTACACCCATGCAAAAAATCACGTCCATTTGATGCTCCGTTGTGACATGATGAATGACAAACCAACAAACAAACCAACAGACCCACAAACAAACACACTTTCGCATTTATAATATGGGTAGGGAGGTAGTTATTGTAGATCGTAACATAATCCTTTGATCCTTACGTCCGTGACCACACACTAACAACCGTCAAAACTGCCAAGTCCCCTTTCGCTGGGTTCACAGAGCACAACCACTCTACTGACAACAGCAAAAGGGGCGGCGTTATATGCCGCCATACAGTCATTAAAATGTGGAGAGAGAGAAGGGGTGGCTATGTCCCTTCCAAGTTAGCCTGCTTCCATCTTAGAATACATCATCACTTACCACCAGGCGAGATCGCAGTCAAGGGCTCACTTGTATATGAATAAAAAAACGGGAGTCTACATGCAAAATCTCAAATTTCTAGACCCAGCAGTTTGAACTGCACATTGATGTCAGTTATTCAGTTTCTCCTTTTATACATATAAATAGATTTACAAGGTTGATACCAAAATACAGTTATCTAATTTATAGAAAATCGTTGAGAAAACCAGTCAGGCTGAACCAACTAGATTGTTGCATAACCAGAAATGAAGTAATTGTAGTAGGTATCCTCATTACACTGTTACCAAAAAATTGCGACGTTTGTAACACAACCGCGTTATTAGATTAGTTAAATTCGAATTCCAGAAGCACGCTCATGCGTTACCTTCACATTAAACGATCGAATGTATATTTTCTGTTCAATTACACGTTCAGATCGCGTGATATTTTTCGTCTACACAGTATTTTAATTGGGTTGAAAGATAAATGATTTGGGCTTTATGACAAAGCCGCGATTTTTGCGTCGTAGATTCAATCGAAAGACTTCACTGCTGGACATTATATGTGTCCTGCAAGGACCTCAACAGAACATGACATTGTGTTTAGTGAATGGATTCAGATCATTGGACCACCTAAAGGTTGTGGAGTCGTTAATCTAGCACTTTGGGGCTTTTATGTCTAACAAATTCTTTGAGAGGAATTGAGATTGGGAACTCTTTGATTTTCCAGGATGAAAAGTAACCTTCCGTTTCCGACTTTAAGCTACCTTCATCAATGTGGGTTTAGAGTTTTTAAAATTTCGAACTGTTTTATTTTTCGGGATAAAAGGTAGTGTATAACCCGAGATGCAAGCTATGTCTGTACCAAATTTCGTCAAAAACTGGCCGCGAAAAGCTAGCAGACAGACAGACACACTTTTGCATTTATAATATGAAATATTAATATTATTATAAGTGTGGATTCCTAAAGACACAGTCTAGAACTCTTAATATAATAATAAAAGCTTTATTTAGATTCCTTACATTAATTCTTAATTCTATGACACTACTCTAACAACATTTTGCTTATAATCTAGTTAATTTTTTAATCCTATTTCCGTCATCATATGTAGTAGGTATTTATAATATTTTCCTTATAATAAAATCATAATAAACATGCTTTTTACTTATTTGTGAGGTATATATTTTATTTATATGTAAGGACCGCCTGTGGCGGTTTAAGCCTCCTCCATTCCTCCCCATATGCATTATGCACCTGTCTCTAGCTAGAGTACTCCATGTCGCCAACGATCTAACATTGAAAGTGGCGTTATAGAATTTTTTGTTTGGTGGAGGGTTTTTGTCTACTGCCCCCGCGGTGACAAGCCGTTCTGGGGGAGATTTTTTTTTTAATTTTTATTTGTTCTACTTTTTTTTTTTTTTTATAATGTTCTGTTTTTCTATGCGGCTAGTGTTTTTCGGCGTTTGTATTTGAATTAGTTGCTATTGATTTTCTGGTGTCGTGCTATCTTTATTTTTGTTTTGTATATATTGGCGTATTCCATAGGACATCGTTTTATTCTTTTTATTTATTTGTATATTATCATAGTTAGGAGTACGCTCATTTTGATTTTCTGCCGTATTTTTTGCCTGTGGAGGAGTGATGTTCAATGGTCTTTTCTGTCTAGTTTTAGAGAGTTCTAGAACTCTTACAGAGCCGAAAACTCATGTTCAGTTTCTAAGCAAATGTTAGATAAGTTTGTATATAATAAGTAGGTAGCTATAGCAGACCACAATTTCGACAAAAAAATCATTTAAAAATGTGTGTTTTTTATTTGTCCGCTAAATATATCCTCTAGGCTCTAACATGGCATTGTAATTTTATTGTGAACTTTTAAAACTGAGATAAATTCCATTTTATAACTGTGCGCGTCGTTTAATTTGCACCTATTAGGTATGTCTATACGAATTCGGAAAACTAACACGAGTCGATATTATGGCATTACCTAGATACCTACAATAATAAGGTATATTTACTGACGCTAATTTTGAATGATGGTGTATAGTGTATATGGTGTATAGTGTATACCTACAGTCATGGAACATACGCCAGTAGATAACAATTAACTCGCCTGGGAATTAATTGGTTAAATTCATCAGATGGATGCCTCGTTGTGGCGCATAATATATTTGCGGCGTTAAAATATTTCATATATTTAAGACCTTGTGTAGAGTTGTTAGGCATCAAGTACTTAGGTACCTATAGTTGAAACAGTTTGCTGTATTCAATTCGTTCAACGCTCTCGTCAGTCACATGACTTACAATTGTATATTAAATTGCTCTTCATAATAAAGCATTGTAATCGTAGTCACTCCATGGTTATGTAGGTACGTCACGATTGTATAACTACCAGATTAAAATGAAAGATGGGTTTACTATACGTTAATATGCAAAATACAATCGAAATGTATAGCTACAAGCCAATAAGAGTACCTATACGATACTTCAAAGATATATTTAACTGTAACGTTCATCATACTCGTACGGTCTGCTATTTTAAAATAGATATAAAGATATTTGTCTATTAAGTATTAAAAAAAATTTAAGTAGGTATAGGTACATTAAATAAATTTTGATATAAGTACATAACTTTTTTTGTAAGAACTGTACTTACTCTACGCTGCCGCTTGTTCAAAAATCTGGCCTGTCCTGTGTCCTGAAGCAGTTAATTCATCATTAATATCTTAAAAGTTTTAGCTACATCATTGTGGTAATAAAGTTTTAGGCTAAACCTTCAAATAAATTAAAGCTGAAATATTTTAGCATTTAATTAGGTTACATCATCGTTAAATTGCTAAGGAAAACATTGAATTTACGGAAACCACACAAAATCATTGTCGCACCTTTTTACGAGCGCCGTAACATTCAACATAACACAATTTTCGGTCAATTACCGCAATTTTCATACAAACTAAACAATGGGGCTGATTCCCTTGTACACAATCTCTAAACTAAACTAAATTAACAGGTCTAAATCTAGTGCTATCCTTTTCTGCAGGCAAAATTATGAAAGGGATAGCAATAGATTTAGACGTGCCATTTTAGTTTAGTTTAGAGATTGTGTACAACGGAATTAGCCACAATATCCAGCTATAAATTTCTAAAAGATATAAAAATGTCGAGATAATCACCTACACCTCATATGTATGTATTTACACCTCATATGTATGCACTGATAACTTCGACCTTCGCTCCACTCGGCCTCGTAGGCTCGATTCATTCAGGGCCTCATTGTTTTATTCCGTTACAAGTTAGCCCTTGACTGCAATTTCACCTACTGGTAAGTGATGATGTATCTAAGATGGAAGCGGGCTAACTTGGAAGGTGTGTGGCAGTTTTTTAATAAAATATAAATCAGAACTGCTGTTTTCACGATCACTCCTTCAAATACAATGAACCAAAAGCTTAATTTGCTATAATCCGCTGAAACAGATCAAATCTGTATGGTGCAACATGCGGCATGTGACATGCACCATATGTATGTTGCACCATACAATTTGATCTGTTTCAGCGAATTATAGAAAATTAAGCTTTTGATTTATTGTATATCATGCATTTCCGCAAAGTAACACCTGATTCTATACCACACCTTCCAATGTTTAGGATTATGTTTTTTTAGTCTTTGAGTCTTGACCATTGCAATCGCTCGTCAAAAGTCGATGCGCTTTAATCAGTCTTGAAATGGATTAACAGATTTAATAGGTACTTAAAAATATTAGGTGTTGTACCTAAAAAATAAAATAAGTATTCTAAAAAAAAATTTAACAGGGCCTGGAATACCGCTGGGTGCAAACTGGCAAGTTGGTAGCAGACGGGCCGATCACAGCTCTATCGTGGAACCTTGAAGGCACACGACTTCTCACCGGAGGCAAGATCCTACAACTATGGCACCAAGCATCGCTTTATCAGGAGGACAGCCAACGTAAGGAACTAGACTAACTAGTGTATTCTAAATATAAAATTAAAATGTTCGACACATCAACACCCAGTCCAAAGTATTGGACCTAAAGGGTATCCATTTATAATGTGGACATGGAATAAGGCCGAATTTACGAAATTCCAACGGGATAGGGAATAAAGAGGATTTGAATTGCGAATCTGCGGGCTATCGCTAGTCCCCAATAACATGATAAGTAACGTATTCAAGTTATGTGACTAAAGATAGTCCAATCGCAAAGATCTTGTTCTGTAACACTTTACAATTAATTGCATGATGCATCTCATCAACATAGAGAGACTCAAACTGCAAACTGGTATTCACTATCCGGCTCGAAAGACCAGTTTTAGCCGGAATGAATTAAAATATATCCTTCTCTCTTTCTGTTTAATGGAAACAGGCATAATTCCGGACGATTGTGTATTCCAAACGGGGTTAAAGATCTGGTTATTATTTTGAAAAATGAATAACTTTCCCGTGTAATTTTTATACTTATTCTAATTTATGTTAATTTATTTGTGGAAGTAGATTAATTGACCTTGAATAATAACAGATACACGTGAATTAATGCGGTATTATATTTCCTTCAGTGCATATTATCTCGATGCCTTTAGATGTATTGAAACTTGATAAAATGATTAGCTAAGTTGCCGGTTGCGGCTGCGGCAACGAGAGATGAGACGAAAAGCCATTTTATGAATAAACTCTCGCACTGGCACGCTTCCAGCAAGTTTTCTGGTAACAATTTTATTGATTCTCCCATACCGGGTTAAAATAAATTGGCGTAAGATCGAGGTGCAATATTATTTATTTATATTTACTTCTAAATACCCACAATTGCGTCCGCATAGAATTTATGTTAATTCTATTTTTGTTTTCCCGTGGGACTTAAATATTTTTAGGGCTAAAAAGTAGCAAACCGTAGATGCAAGTCATGTCTGTTCAGCGGTTCTGTCGTGACAAGTAGATTAGTTTGATGATCAACCCATTGCCGGCTCACTACAGAGCACGGGTTTCCTCTTAGTATGAGAAGGGTTTGGCTATAGTCCACCACTCTGGCCAAGTGCGGATTGGCAGACTTCACATGCTTTTGAGAACATTATAGAGCACACTCTCAGGCATGCAAATTTCCTCACGATATTTTCCTTCACCGTTAAAGCGAGTGATATTTAATTTCTTAAAACGCACATAACTCTTAAAAGTTAAAGGTCCGGGATCGAAAACCGAACTCCCGAATAGGAGGCGGACGTCCTAACCACTAGGCTATCAAGGCTCTTTAGTATACTACTACTTATACTATAAACTGATATGGATTCTTAAACTACCTCCTGGCTTTGCACTAATGACTGTTAAGTAGATAATTACCCATACCTAGTTTGAACGGCGTTAAAGGACGTGACTTGAGTTAATAACAATCGCGTTGTCAGTTTTATTTATTCATACACTAGCTGATGCCCGCGACTTCGTCCGCATGGATTTAGGTTTTAAAAATCCCATGGGAACTGTTTGATTTTCCAGGATAAAAAGTAGCCTATATCACTCTCCAGGTCTTTAGCAAAAAATGACGTCGATTCGTTGCTCTGTTGCGACGTGATTGAAGGACAAACCAACAAAGAAACGCACTTTCGTATTTATAATTAGGGTAGTGATTTACTACTAAAAGAACTTTTCACTGTAACATTTTATCTCATACTCGCGGCGCGCCCCGACATTGCCTGAATTGAGCATAATTATAATGCACAGTAATATTATATTATAGCGTTTGTCTATCTGGAATAATGTACCTTTCAAATGGTGAAATAACTTTTCGAATACTGCATATACAAAAACTCACAAAATTCGCACTTTTTCTTATCTTCTTCTTCTAAATATATAAAACGAAAAGGTGACTGACTGATCTATCAACGCACAGCTCAAACAACTGGACGGATCGGGCTGAAATTTGGCATGCAGATAGCTATTATGACGTAGACTTCCGCTAAGAAAGGATTTTTGAAAATTCAACCTCTAAAATGGTAAAATAGGGGTTCAAAATTGTGTAGTCCACGCGGACGAAGTCGCGGGCATAAGCTAGTCTGTTACTATAATATATTTAACGATGGCTTTTGTTCTTGACAAAATATCATCTGCAATCACGAGATAGTCAGTGAATTATCACTGCCAAGATCAGCCAGTGGTATAATTTTTTAAAGATTTATTGAAATAAATATCACTCATTGGATTTAATATGGAACAAAATAAAATGGAGAAGAATTTGGTATAATATCTATTGACGCTTTGCGACACACAAGTGCAAACTGATTTAAGTTTTAAAGTGGAACTTTCATCGTCTTTTCTCAATGCGCATGCTGCATTGATTTTTAAGGCTCTGCATCGCGACGCAGATGTCACCTCTTTAATATTATAAGTCAGCAATCGATCTCTAACTTATTTAATACTAGCTTATGCCCGCGACTTCGTCCGCGTGGACTACACAGATTTCAAACCCCTATTTCAACCCCTATTTCAAGGGGTTGAATTTTCAAAAATCCTTTCTTAGTGGATGCCTACGTCATAATAGCTATCTGCATGCAAAATTTCAGCCTGATCCATCCAGTAGTTTGAGCTGTGCGTTGATAGATCAATTAGTATAAGGATGCGTTTCCACTGATTCGGAGCAGTGCAAAAGAATAAACCAATAAGATTATTAGGAGATGACAATACGATAAAGGCTTTCTGATAGTTATCGCATTTTATTATGTTTCATACCTAAGTGAACAGACATGCGTGATGTAAATGTAGATAACATTATTGCAACTGTATACACTATACATACTAAAATCAGCCAAATTAAATTTTGGCTAACCGTGATTATACGTAGGTACTTGAATTTTTGATATGATTAGTTATTATCAATATATAAAATGACTCTCGCTTATCTATTAAAAAAATCGTATTGTATAGGTATATAAAGCTTGTTTAAAACATGAAATAACTACTGTTGCGGAAATTATCTACTCCTTGTTATTATAGTATTGCTTTTTTACAATCTTCTTTGTTTTGTTATAATTTGTCATAAGAATATATTATAATTAACCCGGCGGGAGTGTGGTGACAAAATATTTCATCGAGTATGTGGCGGGGTATGAAATGCCAGTAAATTAAACTGCCTGTATATGATTATAATAATCAAATTTAATTGAAATTTTAATTTTATTTATTAAAACACAATCCCTATACTTATATTTAAATGAAAAACTCAGTCATATTTATATATTTCAATAGTTTTCATTACCAAAGTTAACACACTAATGTTTGGTTACAAATCAAAACAGTCTTCCATAAGAGTCTTCCATATCCTTTTTCACTATACAAATCACTTGCCCCACGCACGTATACTCGTGTGTATCTCGAACGCCGGCTGATGCAACACTTTGACCACGCCACTGTGCCCCTCCGTATTACCTCAGCTCCAGCTACTCATAATAAGCTAACTTATAATTTAAAAAAAATACGCCAGTAAAAAGAATTGGTGGGGTATGCTACACCCGACCACACTGCCGCCGGGTTTAATTAAAATCCAAATAACTCTATGCCAATATATTGACATCCGCGGATGCAGATGCGGATTATTAGAAGTTCACATTCGCGGATGCGGATGTATGAATTAATGCGAACGTTCCGCATTTGCGGATGCGACATCCGTAACACCCCTGTTGGGTACCATTGTACACTTTTTGATTGATCAGTTAGCGAACGAAGACATCAACTAGCAAACACGCGCGAGGCACGCGCCACTCTGGTCTTACCCACTTTCTTTGCAGGTCGTTACTTGTTGCAAATATGAATCCGCATCCGTAAAAGCTCCGCATTGATTGATGCGGATGTCTGAATTAATGCGGATGTTCCGCATTTGTGGATGTGGATGCGAATATCCGTAACACCCCTGCTCTGTACCCTGAAATGATGATCACTGAAATAATTTAAAATAGCCTAATAGGTACAATATTCTGTAAATATTGTTTCAGCAAGTTCCGGTGTCACATTCCAAATCGGCGGCGACAAAGACGAAAAAATCAAACCTCCAGAAGAAGACGAACCTGTAAGTGTTGTTCGCGTATAGATCGGTAGGTATCAGATAAGATAACGCCGTCTCTCGTGCTGATATCATTGTTTGAATCTAACATAGGTACGTTTTCCGTGTTATCTATAGTTTACCAAACGATCTCCGTTTGACTAACGGCTTGTTTTGATTGCATACTACAATCACCGTAAAACTGCTCCGGCGCAATGTTTTGAAATATCGATGAATTAATTTTACAGCGTTTTAGTAAAATTACTGGTATGATATCATACCACTTACCAGTAGGAATTTATGTAAACTATAAAATAAACGACACCCATACAACATGTAACCGTCTTGTGTCATCATTCATCACATATTCTCATACAAATAAATCAATACTAATGATATAAATGCGAATGTCTGTCTGTGTGTGTTTAAACGATTTTAATGAAAGGGACAGTGATAGCTTACATCCCAGGGACTGCGGACATCGGCTACTTTTTATCCTGAAAAATCAAAAAGTCCTAGTTAGTTAAAGATATTTAAAGACCCATCCGTTAAACCGATTTTAACGAAATTTGGTACCGTGATAGCTTGCTTTGGCTACTTTTTATCTTGGAAAATCAAAGAGTTCTCACTGGATTTTTAAAAACCTAAATCCATACGAGTGAAGCCGCAGACGTCATCTAGTAAATACTTTGCCTATAGTGGAAGGCATACAATCATCATCATCATCATCATGATCAACCTATAGCTGGCTCACTACAGATGACCCGTGCGGTCATCTTTCAGTATGAGAAGGGTTTGGCCATAGTCCACCACGCTGGCCAAGTGCGGATTGGCAGAGTTCACACACCTTTGAGAACATTATGGAGAACTTAGGCATGCCGGTTTCCTCACGATGTTTTCTATCACCGTTAAAGAGAGTAATATTTAATTAGAGGTGCGTGCTCGGGATCGAACCTCCGATCTCCCGAATAGGAGGCGGATGTCGTAACCATTAGGCTATCACGGCTTTTTTACACAATATTTCCTCAAAATATCGGCAGGGTTGGCTGTGCGTGTGGCAGTGTCACACGGCGACGCCGGCGCACCACCTCGCCTTCTCTCCGGACGGCGTTCTGTTCGCCACCTCGGGCGTCAACGACCGCCTCGTCAAGATATGGTATCAAAACAAAGGTACGTATCAGACACGGAAGCCAACAATTCTCTCAAAAAACTTGGATAGTTAATTCAAATCAACGGCAAATACACGTATGCGTCCACTGAATACAGCGCCTCACATTTCTCTGCTCTTTATCTATTTGCTTATCGTCACCATCTTGGTCTTTGCTCCTTTGAGCGGTAGGTCGGTCTCCCTACTCTGCATTAAGCACTTACAAATCGTCTTCATCATCATCATCAACAAATAGGCGTCCACTGCTGGACATAGGTCTCTCTTGACATAGGACTTCCACACGCCACGGTCCTGCGCCGCCTGGATCCAGCGGCTCCCTGCATCTGATGTCGTCCGTCCACCTAATGGGGGGTCTTCCAACGCTGCGTCTTCCGGTGCGAGGTCGCCATTCCAGCACCTTGGGACCCCAACGTCTATGTGCCCTGCCCATTGCCACTTCAGCTTCGCAACCCGTTGAGCTATGTCGGTTACTCTAGTTCTCCTACGGATCTCCTAATTTCTGATTTGATCACGTAGAGAAACTCCAAGCATAGCTCTCTCCATCGCCCGCTGAGTGACTCTGAGCTTTCTTATGAGGCCCATAGTTATGATTTATTTATGATTTATTTATTCATTTGCTTTCATGGTTACATGAAGCCCCGTTAGGGCATTGCAAAGTTAGGTACATTAACAATACATACATGCTAAATATATAATTATTATACAATTACATGCAAACTACGTGTTACATTATTTTATAATAGATTTTATCATGTAATTATATAGGGCATTCATTTTGAATCGAAATTATTTTTATTTATTGATCACACTAATTAATTAAGTTTGTTATAATGTCAATTAGTTTCTTCTTTGTTAATAATTTAGTAATATTAAGTAGGTACAAGTATGTTAATATAAAATAGTTTCGATTATCAGTAAGAATGTCATATTAAACTTAAATTAACAGGTTATAGTAAGTACAACATAGTCTGAAGCATGGATTTAGAAGTAATAATTCTTATAACTTACATAAGTATTAGTAGGTATTTAAAAATTCTTTGGTCTAAAGTCTAAACATACAAATAGGATATGCAAATATAGTGTCGGTCGTGCAATTGAGGTCATGTATTAAATAGGTAGGTATGGTTAGTTTTGCAGTAATTCGTCTATCTCATAGAAACTATTCTGTATGAGCCATTGTTTGAGTTTACGCTTAAAGGTCCTATCGTTATTTTCGTCTGTAATATATTTAGGAATTTTGTTATATATGTGAGTTGTTCTGTATAACGGGCCGCGACTAGAGATTTGTAATTTATAGGTGGGGTATACTAGTTTATTTTGCAAACGTGTGCTTCTTCCGTGTTTCTTTGTGTTTTCGGTAGTTTTGTATAAACTGTTATGCTTTCTGACAAACATAGCCGTCTCCATTATATATATTGAGGGTACGGTTAGAATTTTTTTGTTTAGGAAGTGCGGTCTACAGCTTTCGCGTGGTTTTATGTTGACTAGGATACGGATACATTTTTTCTGCAGGATGAAGATATCCTGTGCGTTGGTACTCTCCCCCCAGAGGATTATCCCATATCGGATCCAAGAATATGCGTATGCATAGTACGCGGAAAGAGCAGTTTCGTAATTTGTATTTGCTTTCAGTATGCTGAGAGCATATACAAATCGCGAAAGCTTAACGCTTAGGTTGTGAACATGCGTTAGCGACCATGTCTCGGATCCATATGTCATCACTGGCAACACACACTGTTCGAAGACTTTGGTCTTCAAGCACTGAGGAATTTTGGACAAATCGTCTTACTCAAGCAAAAATAGTACGTACATTATTCATCTTCCAATGCACACGTACGGCACGGCACCATGCACGGCGGAACTGAACAAAGACGTGCGGTGACCAATGTGGGAGGCAGTGTATAACGTAACATGACAGCCAACCAATCACGAACACTGCCAGTCGCGCTCCGCTTATGAGACCAAAAATATGAGTTCTCCACATTCAAGGTCTTTAGATTCTTGACGAGTACTAGAATAGAATAGTATTAGACGAGCTATGATAGCCTAGTGGTTAGGACGTCCGCCTTCTAATCGGAGGTCGGGAGGTTCGATCCCGGGCACGCACCTCTAACTTTTCAGAGTTATGTGGGTTTTAACGGTGAAGGAAAACACCGTGAGGAAACCTGCATGCCTGAGAGTTCTCCAGAATGTTCTCAAAGGTGTGTGAAGTCTACCAATCCGCACATGGCCAGCGTGGTAGACTATGGCTAAACCCTTCTCACTATGAGAGAGACCCGTTCTCTGTAGTGAGCCGGCGATGGGTTGATCATGATGATGACTAGTATCATATTATAGTAAATGGTTTGTCTGCAGTGTTAGTGCAAGCGCACGGCGAGCACTCGCCGCCCGAGCTCAACTACACGTTCATCTACGTCGCGCACCCGCGGGCCGTCACGCACTTATCATGGCGAAAGACGAGCAAGTATATGCCCAAGTAAGTGACGAAATAAACTTCTTACCAATAATAGCTAAAATAGGAAAAAAACAAAGTAAAAATGCTTATCAGCTCAATCCAAATCGTCTTAAAGTAAGCTTTATATTTTACTAGCTGATGCCCGCGACTTCGCCCGCGTGGACTTAGGTTCTTGAAAACCCCGTGGGAACTCCTTGATTTTACGGGATAAAAAGTAGCCTATGTCACTCTCCAGGTCTTAAACTATACCCATGTAAAAAAACCTTGTTGCTCCGTTGCGACGTGATTGAAGGACAAAGCCACAACCAAACACACTTTCGAATTTTTAATATGGGTAGTGATAACTTACAGCATATTTTCTTATGAAAGTAGTATGGTGTGCGTCATCAGCCCGAGATAAATGTTCATCTATATTGTTCAGGGGCAGCGTAGGCAACGTGCTGGTGACGTCATGCGTGGACAACATCTGCCGCGTGTGGGCGGAGACCTTGTTACCGGAAGACGAATGGGGCGGCGGCTGCGCTTCCGCGCACTCACGCTCTCCGCCGCGGCGCCAGCGAGCCACGCACCGACACAAGCACCGCTTTATGCAGCGCTTGAAGCATATGAAGTGAGTACACATGTGACGTCACAACAGGGCATCATCACCACAACAAACGCGTTCCTTGGATGCCCCCACTTGACCACCACTCCTAGTCCTTGGAAAACGAACATCTCGGCGCGCCAAGCTACATATTTTCATGTATAAGTCCCGCAAATTGCTATTGCGCTGGAACCATGTCTTATTAACATCGAAATGACGTCATTTTGTCGTATATTTAAGTAAAAATACACTATCAGCTCGAAACTTTAGTCTAGTGCAGACGTCACTAAAATGGCGGCCACGCGCATTTGCAATTTGCGGGACTTATACTGCTATCCATTAGCCAGGTGTCTACACAGCGAGTAACTTAAACAAATATCGTGCACGGTAACGGATAGGCGACTGACACCTGTCACGCTCGCGCTCTCTAGCAAAGATATGATCGTCGTGAACTGTTGTCGATTGTTCCAGAACGTGTTTCCATATCCGGCGGAACGCGCAGTCGTCGAAGCAGCCGGGCGCGCCCATCCCCACGCTGCCGTCCACCTACAGCGCGCACGACTTCCACAACCCCTACCACTCCACATCCTATACCGGAGGTCGGTACTTTAATTACCGTTACATACCCTCATACATCGTGAAGTGAAGCAATATAAATTATCTTAGTCCCAAAAGTTTTGAAAACTGCCATGTATTTTTATTTATCACTGCATGATGCCCGCGACTTCGTCCGCGTGGTTTTAGGTTTTTAAAAATACCGTGGGATCTCTTTGATTTTCCGGGATAAAAAGTAGCCTATGTCCTTCCCCGGGATGTAAGCTAACTCTTTACCAAATTTCATCAAAATCGGTTAAACTGTTGAGCCGTGAAAAGCTAGCAGACAGATAGACAGACACACTTTCGCATTTATTATACTAGTATGGATTGTGTGACTTGAGTTATAAATTCTAAATCAATTTTGCAATCTTTGTCTTAGGAAATAAGATACAATTTTTGTTGTAACCGTAACGAAGGTACAGTTCGCGGCCGGAAGTAATGTACATCGGGCTTTAGAAGGAGATAGCAGATTTGTAGAGCGTTGTCCCTGTCGTTGAGACCGACAAAACGTCATATAGGTATGAGTGACAGAGACAACGCTCTACATTACTTTCGGCCGCGTACTGTAAAGATTTTGTGTTCCTAGTATCATGTCATGTGCCCCACATGACTGCCAATAATGATAATAATTAATGTTCTTGCGGAATTCCTTATTATCGAAATAAATCATTTCAAAGTTCATGATGATACCATCTACTCAAGATGGTCATGCTTGGCCTATTTCAGGGTCTATAATCTATATAATGTCGTACCTACTCCTAGCACAAGCTTAACGCTTAGTTGGAGAGCAAAGGGGAATATTAGTTATTTAACATGGCTAATATTCTTTTATAAAAAATAAAAATAAAGTTGTAACTGTCCAGGCCTCCACTTCCACCTGGCAGCGTCCATAAACGCGGAGACGGACATCCCACTGGTGCCGTCGCTGGCGGGCGGCGGGCGCTTCATCCTGCACTGGCTGCACAACAAGGAGATGCACTTCACGAGCCAGGCCGAGGCGATATTGCACGATCTCACTAAGAAAGTACGTCGATATCACTTCAGTATATAGAGTAGGTAAAGGCCTGACCTCTGCTTATACAAGTTCGCTAGACTTGCGATTGCCGACCAATTTATTGTAGCAACTTGATTTTTGCCGTTTTGGCGCGTCATGTGTGCGAAACTAAATGTTAGTAATGGCAATATAGTCTCAACACAAAGGTCATTTGACACAGTGTCAGTTTGAATTCCCGGTACGCAATATGTGGCCCTTTGAATCGGCACAAAAAATAACTGTTATTTTGTATGGCACACTTCTAGCGTACTTGTATATGTCCATTTCAGTGAGCACGAAGACTGTGTTCTGTGGAGATTCGACCTATGTCTAGCTGTGGATCTCTATCGGTTGAGACGACAATGACGACTATTCAATGAACGACGATGATATTTTCCGTTAGGTTCCGTTCCCGAAGAGTGCTAATTACTAAGCTTCCGCTGTTCGTCCGCTGTATCTGGTGAACTGTAACAGGTAGAGAGTAGACATTTTTACAGAATGTGTATTTCTATTGCCACTATAACAACAAATAATAAAAAAATTAATATGGCGGACATGAAAATTTAAAAAAAAAACCGGCCAAGTGCGAATCAGACTCGCGCACTGAGGGTTTCGTAGTACAATCGTATTTTATCGACATTTTGCACGATAAATCAAAAACTACTTACTAGATCTCGTTCAAACCAATTTTCGGCGGAAGTTTGCATGGTAATGTACATCATATATTTTTTTAGTTTTATCATTCTCTTATTTTAGAAGTTACAGGGGGGGGGGGGGACAAATTTTAGCACTTTGGAAGTGTCTCTCGTGCAAACTATTCATTTGAGTTTCAGTTCTAAGTATGGGGAACCCCAAAATTTATTGTTTTTTTTTTCCTATTTTTTAAAAATCTTAATGCGGTTCACAGAATACATCTACTTACCAATTTCAACAGTATAACTCTTATAGTTTCGGAGAAAAGTGGCTGTGACATACGGACGGACAGACAGACAGACATGACGAATCTATAAGGGTTCCGTTTTTTGCTATTGGCTACGGAACCCTAAAAATAGAAAGTGTTATTCCTTGTGTGATGGTAAGGAATCCTTCGTGTTCGAGTCTGACTCGCACTTGACCGATTTATTTTATGACCAAACATTTCAAGTGAACCTTTTTGTTCAGATTTTAGATAAGGAAGAAACAGATGAAGGAGGCTCCGGTTCAGATCACACCACACATCCGGATGGAGAGAATGAGAGTACGTGATATTTCAATTTCCAGCTATAGAGCGTAACATGTAACCTCTTGCTTTCAATCTCATCACTGGAGTAAGTGAATAATGGCACCGATTCCGTTGTCTTTCTCTAAACTAAATTTAGAGTATCTGCATCCTTTTCTTTTTAACAATGCTAAAAAGGGACAGAACATGAACTTAACATTTAAAGACTCTTAAAATTTTAGTGTATGCTACAAATTTAAACAGTAGGCTCGCGACTGTGCGCTAAAACCACGGGTTTACCATCTAAAAATTAAATTTAAAACTGTCAAACTGCGTCTGTCCTTTTCATATTACATTAGTAAGAAGAGGATGCGAATACTCTAAAATTAGGTTGTGCTCAGAATCAGTACCATTGTCAATATAAAATATGCAATAATGAACAGCGATCTAGCGGATTATTTAAAAATCTATAAATCGCTACCCATGTTCGAAATGCGAAAGTGTGTTTGTTTGTTGGTTTGCCCTTCAATCACGCCGCAAAGGAGCAACAAACTGAGCGAACGAGCGAACAACGAATTGATACATTTATAGTTTCGAATTGGAAACTATAAATCTATCAATTCTGTCGATATGACATACTACTCATACTAAGCGTCTAACGAAAAAAAATCTGTAAAATTCTGTACTACGCGTAAAATTTAACTTTTTTGTCAAATTTCACACACTTCAATGTGTTATAAAAGTACGATTTAGTCCTTATTTTAAAGGTGAACCGTACTTTTAACATGACAGTGATATCAAACGAGGTTGAAATGCCGCGTGAATGGTCAATTTGTACTGACCATATAAGGTATGGTCAAATTGTATTATGCGAGTAAATGCTTAGCGTTATAATATAACTTACAATACAAAAAAATACAGCATATATGCATGTAGCATATAAGTATGGTTGAATTTTATTAAGCAAGTAAATGCTTAGCGTTACAATACGAAAGCTTTGACTTTGTGCTTTACTGCTTATTCCATGCTGCTATGTAGGACATAGGCGGCCGAGCCATCCTTTAACTAAAGTTCTGTCTGAGGATAACAGCAATAGTGATGAACAACCAGGTAAAATTGTACTGCTTATGTTTATACTCTATTATATTTATTACGTGACTACAGTGACGGTTATAAAGTTATATAGTTTTACAGTCCATGTAACTCATAATGTGTGAAACTATGACCGATTGAAAATTAAAAATAGCCAAAAAAATTGAGATAAAATTGAAGAATTTAAAAATCATCTGCGCGGGAGATAGAATATTGCACAAGTGTGTGCGCTCAAACACTGGTGCATTTTCTATACCCTCATTCTTATAACCCGATGGTTCGGAAATCCTACACTGCCGGAGAAAAATCAGATGCAGGTCGATGGCTTTGCGTGCTCTCCGAGACACCGCCTCTAATGAAACACCGCCAACGTCTTGGCCCAACCCGGGAATCGAGCCGATGACCTCTTCACCACAGTCGGACATGCTAACCAAGAAACTATATATGTATACTATACAGGTAGCGGCAACCACAGCCACCCCAGCTTATCAAACACCACATCGATAAACTCAATAGCAACGGACGTCACTTGCACCCACTTGCCCGACTCCCTCGACGCTAAGATAGAAGGCTTATTGCGCGACTGGCACCAAAGTCCTGATCTACTGTTCTCTATACACCCAGTGGATGGCAGTTTTCTTATATGGTAAGTGAAATAAAAAATATAAAAATGTACATAATTGTTATTGTTAATATACAATATCTCTCTCTCTCTCTCTACGGTCGTTCCTTCATTGCTGAAGATCGTGGTCCTGGCAACCTGCCCTCGAATGGATTATCTGTTTCCATCGGCTTCTGTCGGTGGCCATTTTCGCAATGTGATAAAATCTACACCTGCTGGACTCCTTTAGCTGGTCGGACCACCTAGTTGGTGAGCGGCCTCTCGGTCTTTTGCCCTCAGTGTTGCCCGTCACTATGAGATTTTCTAAGCTGTCATCCCCCCGCCGTATGATGTGGCCGAAATATGAGAGCAATCTTTGGTAACATATGGAGGAGAGTCGAGCAGTGATTCCAAGTTGCGAAAGGATAGACACGTTTGTGCGCTTGGCAGTCCACGGAATCCGTAGCATCCGCCTCCAGTACCACATTTCGAACGCATCTATTCTTTGCCTTTCTCTTGCTTTGATAGTCCATGTCTCTACTCCATACATAAAAATTGGGAAAATTAAGGCACAAACGAGCCGGGTCTTGGTTTTGAGTAATATGCCTCTGTTCTTCCAAATCCCAATAAATCTTGTCATGGCATTTTTCGCCATCGCAATGCGTCTCTTTATCTCTGGCACACAACTGCCATCATTGGAAATATACAATATACTTGTCATATTTTTATCTTTAATCAATACCTATGTAATATCTAATTTAAAATCCTCAATTTTTTCTAAAACTACCTGAAAAATATGTTGCTAAGTTCTTCGATGTTCTCATTTTCTGTTTTATATATGTACCTACTTTTTCATTTCGATCACTTCATTCGCTAACGTTTTCTATAATACTAAAGGCTTGAATGCGCAGAACTCATATTTAGAGCCTCATTAGCGGGGTGTGAGGGGCGTAGTGTCCTTGATTGGTTGGCTGTCATCACGTCATACTCTGCATTCCGCATTGGTTACCGCGCGTCTTCTTACAATCCACCGCGCACACACCTATCTTTTTTTAGAGCGAGTGGACGAGTGTACGCGTGCTCAAGTATCCCCACTATTTTCGCTCATGCCTCGAAATCCGTACCGGTGTTTACTGCATATACAGGAATGATCATGTGTTCACTCAGGGTATGCGAATGGCTAGACGAGCTACAAGCGGGCGCCATTCGTCAAGCGCAAGTGTCGTTCTCAGCGCGCATTCCCTCCGCCTTCCCACTCGGAGACGCTACCACAATGTGTACCCCGGCAGCACTGTACCACGCCGCCGCTCAACCCTTGTATGTGCGCCATCGGACCAAGCCAGTTACGCCAGGTAAATGTATTTTAAAGGTAAATCATATAAATCAAATGATGCATATTTGGTTGTACGTTTTTTTTTAAACTAAATTATTGACGGATCTAAATTGTTTCTTCGAAAAAGCATTACTCTAGCTTATTTAAAGGATTTAAGTACAGCCAAATTAACATCAATAACCTTTTAAAATAAGTCACTATCATGAATCACAATAAACCAAGATCGAATCGGTTTATTGTGAACTATGATATCCATTACTGTCGTTGGACCGTTTTCCTACTTACGATTTATAACCTTTTCTTGCATCAAATTTTAGTTTGTACCTTTATTGCACTATTTCCTATATTCCTATGTGCATAATTAGATAGCTAGAGACTAGTCGAGAACCTGTTTGCATGAATATATTGGCTAACATGTACGTGTATATTCATTATTACGTTAGGACAAAATCAACAAGGTGAAACTGTGACAACGCCGCTTGCAAGTGTACAGGAAGAAAAGGAGGACACTGATTGGACACAAAATGATGAGCAAAATACACAGCAAGAAAATGGTACGTTGTTCCATTTATGTAATGACTAAACCGCATGAGATTGCTTGAATACCTATGTAGGGTGTTTCCCTGTACGAGAAGTAAAGCCATTTGCCTATTGCTTTGGGATATTATTGGCGCCCGGCGTTTAATACGTGATTGCCATATTGACACTGGCGATTGCTTGTCAACATAACAGTTTTTAGGAAATGACAGATCGCGATCGAGTATTAAACGATCAGGAATATAGTTGATTTCGTTTATATTTGAAAATTCTGTAGGGCCACACGAAGAAAACAATAATGACATGAAAAGGAAAATGAGTGTCGCGACGGAAGACCTTGGAGACGATCAAGAAGGAGACGTGTTGGAGTCGGCACCAGTCATATCCATGGTCACTAACCACACCAACGGAACCCTCAACTTGTGGCAGTTAACGTTTGACGACAAGTCCAAGTTTTCTCAGGTATGCGAAAATTGTAATATCTGACAACAGGTCAGAGACAAATTAGCGGAATTTTGCGAGCGCCTAAACTAGCGCGGAATTCCGCCCCAATGGGCCGTATTTAAATCTTAGTAGAGCGGAGGTGCTGGAATGGCGACCTCGCACCGCAAAGCGCCGCG
The DNA here is from genome assembly GCF_902806685.2 of Maniola hyperantus. Taxonomy (NCBI): domain Eukaryota; kingdom Metazoa; phylum Arthropoda; class Insecta; order Lepidoptera; family Nymphalidae; genus Maniola; species Maniola hyperantus. The sequence goes on along the minus strand of NC_048552.1, from coordinate 8,894,351 downwards.
TTGGAAGACTTCCCACCAGGTAGACGGATGACATCAGGCGAGTCGCAGGAGCTGCTGGACCTGGCGTGTGGAAGTCCCTACAAGCGACCTATGTCCAGCAGTGGACGTCTATCGGTTGATGATCATGATGATGATGAAAGCGCTATTTATCTAGGCGGACAAGACAGTCCTCCGAGCATACCCGTGTGCCCGCGACACTGCTAGGTTGACGCGGAAAGGCAAGTTTGCTGGAAATCCGCGTGCGAATCTTCGCTCTCCGATTTTCGGTCAGATTTGTCGATCTTTAATATTTGAGGGTACCTTATATTGGGGGAAAAAACCAATTCTATCAAGTTGAACGTTCGGTTACCTATGACTTATTGAATAAAACTGAACGTGCAGTTGATATTTAAAGTAAAACTTAATTCACATATTTTTACAGGTGTTATCAATAGGACACGCTTCTAGGGCGTCCGGTCATAGGTTTAGAGTTAATGACATCACATGCCATCCAGTATTACCACTATTGCTTACGACAAGCCATCACAACATATCAGGTTAGTATGCCTCGAAGGAATAATCACTTTTTTGAATGAATAATCAATTTACTACTAACAGTCTATTTTGCTTAGCGTATTATGTTAGAATTTCTGCCAATGTTTCGCCTGAAAATGTTGGCCATATTTTAGGATTGGATCTTTTAACAATTTCCCAAGGTCTAATAAGGTATATCTTATAGCAAAAATATTAAGTATAGTTAATAAAAATAGAATAGAGTATGGTTGAATTCATGTTGAATTCAACCATACTCTCTTCTATTCTTATAATGAATTTTATGGTAGGGCAATGTATTGTAACTGCTAAATGGAATGAAAATAATAGCACTATTGAAATCGTTACTTATTTCTTATATATCCTATTTGTCGAGGAAAAGTTTCAAATATGTTGGAAATACATCTTAGAAAATCACACATCGCGATAAAGATGGATCAAACGTAGACGCGGCAACGAGCGGTTTGTACTCGAAGCTCATCATGTGGCGCATAGAATAATCCTTTAATTGGTCCGCTTGGCAAGTCGGGCGGCGACTTTGAGCACGAATCAACTCGCCGCACTTTTCAGCTTTCAAAAACGCCTCTCGATTGCCTACTCTATCGTCAGACCTGTCTATTTAACATAAGTTACGTTTTGTTTACTTAATCAACATGTATGTTCGGAGAAGTTTAAAATTTGAAATAGCTTAGAACATTTTGGGAAATCATATAGATCATATAGATCGTCAGACCTGTCTATTTAACATAAGTTACGTTTTGTTTACTTAATCAACATGTATGTTCGGAGTTTTAAATTTGAAATAGCTTAGAACATTTTGGGAAATCATACAGATCACGAGAGAGAAGTATCAAACGTAGACGAAGATGCAGCCGCGGGCGGTTTGTGCTCGGAGCTTATAATGTGGCGCGTGGAATGCGTTGGTCCGCTCGGCAAGTCCGGTGGCGTGTCCGAGCTCGCGCGAGTCAACTCGCCGCATCTATCAGCGTTTAGTAACGTCGCTTGGTTGCCTACTCTACTGCCCAGGTACGTGTGTAAATGCTACTTTTGTATGGGTGATAGGGAAGTTTTTCTTTTGTTGAATCTTCTATCACAGGTTACAATCGCGGCTTATATTCGTATACGGGCTATTTTTGTACCCAACATACGATGTCCGCGACTTCATGCTCGTGGTGGTCACACCAGACCAGACCAGGAAGTATACGACCCAGATACTCCAATTAATCCACATGTTATCTTTTAATTAAATTATGTGTGTTCTACTCCTTTTGTCTAGTATGTATTTGTTTTGGTTCAAGAGTAAGTAGAACACATTTGAGAACGTGAAAATTTTAGTTGATAAAATCTGCAAGGGTTTCATTAATATATTTACTTTACCTGTGCTTGAATATTTTATGTCATTTAGAACACTTTTTGTTGGAATAGGTTGAATTAGTGGTATCTTATCTTCCACAGTACAACCTTGGGAAACCTGTCCAATTCACCATCAGCTTGCTTTGTGGCGAGTGATGGAGAAAGCTTACGGTTATTCCAAGCGGTCATCGACGCACGAACGCTGTTAGCAGAAATCGCCACTTCAGAACGCCGGCATAAAGATGTTCTAGTAAGATTTAAAGTTTTATTTGTTGTTTTAAATTTGATTTGATCTCATTGTCGTTCTTGAACTGTATCTAATTTCTTGTGCCAGCGGCATATTGGGGACTAAAAACTTGTAAAAAAAGTGTAATCCTTTTCACAATGCTTCTTGCCAAAATGATAGTAGGACTTTTGGACCCGTAAATCTAATTAAGATATATGGGAATAAGTGATGTGCGCTCTACCGGAACGTTTGGAAGATCTTCCTCCGGACTATTGAAATGTTCGGGAACCCAGGCCCCAGCTCATCTGACTGTTGTTGGAATTTGTATAAATATAGTGCTCCATAGGGAAAATTTCGTTAGCGCGATTGAGGATGCATGGCGAAAGATTGAAGAAGACATCTAGTTTGTACGTTGTAAGTAACTTCAAAGTCAAAGTCAAAGTCAAATGATTTATTCAAAATAGGTAATAAATTACTCTTATTGATTGTCTGGTATAGTGTTAGATTTGTAAGATAATATAGTGGTGATAATTATAACGCAAACTTAAAACTAAAGCTACGAGGGTTCCAAACGCGCCCAGGTCTGAGAAGAGCCCACAACAAACTCAGCCGGGTATTCTTTTTATTATCACCACTTTACAAATTTATTGAAACTTATTAGAACTATCACAAAGTCGTTAAGCAACTCATTCCCAAGCTTGCTTATCATTTAAATAATCCTTTACATTGTAATAGGATTTTTCAATTAGTTTACGTTTTATGAAAACTTTGAACTTGTTGAGAGACATCTCCAATATGTCTTCTGGAAGCTTATTATAGAAACGTATGGAATTACGAGCAAATGAATTGCTAACTTTACTGAGCCTAGAGGCGGGAATTACAAGTTTATTTTTATTTCTAGTATTTATATTATGACAGTCACTTTTTTTTTTAAATTTATTTATGTTTTTATGTACGTATAGTAAATTTTCAAAAATATATTGATTATGCACTGTCATAATTTTAAAACGTGACAGCATGTAGATATTTTTGGCATATACCCATTTTTGTATCCCTAGCACCACGACACGATGTCGCTCTCATCCGACTCGACGATAGAGGAAGGCGGCATCCCTCTGCACGACCGCATCAAGATCGTGTCGCAGCAGTCCACGGCGCGGCCCGGCGCCATCATCCAGCTGCACGCTATCGCGGACGCCACGCACGACTGGCACAACACTCAGCTGCTGCACGTGTTCCAGGAACAGCTAATCACTGGTGAGACTCTGTCGTATCTCTAGCACGTGACATAATGTCGCTATCACTCTACTCGTCGATAGAGGAAGGCGGCATCCCTCTGCATGCATCGTCAAGCAGTCCACGAATGCTCCAGGATTATATGAAAATTGAAATGTGATTGGTACTTTAAAGATTTAGGTTAGAATAGCAATATTTTTATCTGCCTTGGTTGCCAAATTAATAAAATAAAATATGGGTCGAAACCCCGTAAGAGGTGCTTCTGGCCTGGTACCTTCATTTCTGGAAATCCCTCTCGGAAGTCTTTTCGGGTGTAGTACTCGCAAAACAAGTAGTTCAACCTGAATACGAGGCGCATGACGCGCAGTGTATAACAACAGATTTCAGCTGGGCTTGTGTATTTAATCCTTAGGTACTCCTTAGTCTATGGCCTGGGCAAACCGCATGTTGCAACTTCATGTTGGACTAATATTATGCCTCATGGAAAGCAATGATGAGGTCTACATTAATTATATCTTCTGCAAATAAATAGGTGAACGTACATCAAGCGACACGGATAGTTCGGACTCTGGCGTCGAAGGTTCAGACGTGAACACCATTACCGAAGCGGGCCTGGAAGCGATAGTGGATCTGCGCAAAACGGCTGTGTTCAACGAACCCTTCTACATAGTAGTGTTGGAGAGAACGGATGGGGGTTCCACAGTACATATGTGGCGATTGACAGTCTCTTCCCGAGCAGATCCGTCAGGTAACCATTTCATTTATTAATTAGCTAACACTCACAAACGTTGCGACAATAATAAACTAGTTAAAATATAACGCTCCGTCGTGGCGTGATTGAATTAATAACATGGAAAGTGATTGTGACCTACAGTAGATTTTTTTAAACTAAGAATGCATACTGTTTTGATGTCAAATCTATCTTGCTGTTATGCGTTGAAGTCACCAGCTAGTCATGTGGTAAAGATCGTATCTACTAGAGCATTGAGTACCTGTTATATTTGTCTGTCCATTGCAGATGACCTAACAAACAGCATGATGTACGTGCCGGATAGTGCCCTGGTGCAGGAAGACGAGGGAGAGTCGCGCAAAAACTCCGTATCTGTGGATGCGGACCGACCCCCTCCCACGACCACACACTCACATCTGTCAATTTCTACTAAGAAGGTCAGGTTATTCTACTTAAGTATAGTCGCCCTTAATACAATTGCCATAAAATTTACACTCAAATGTATATAAAATAAAAATGAAAACTTAAGTTTAATCTGATAACTTATGACCTAACTTGAACTTCAAAAATGTCTACCTTTAATTCGCTAAACTTTTTAAACTACAGTATTATTTAGGAGTAGAGTACTCTACAGGTCCTGAAGGTTCAGGATTGAGGAGTTAGGACTTGGAGTTATATAATGAAATCTATGCTTACTTGCTTACCCATATTATAGTGCCCCTGCGCTCGTATTTACAACTGCAGAATAGAGTAAATAATAATATTCAGTGTTCATGATGGATGCATGACTGTAAAGCTTTACTGAGACTGCATTGTGACAGAAAAATCTCATAAGTTTTTACTTATCTAGTAGACGTAATAAGCTGGTTTCTCTTTCGTCCAAACACCTCAAAACGAATAAGCGTTTGAGGATTATTCTAGTACTCAAGTTACAAAGTAACCAGGCTAGGTTTTACTTATTTCAACCCTATCGTATAGTATGCGACAGGTCGAGATAGCAATCGGAGTATGAGGCGGGGGGACACCCTGCACACCCGCACGTCTCCCGCGCTGTACGCATCGGATTAGTGCGGGGGCTGTATTGGTGTGCGGGGTGTCCCACCCCGATTGCCATCTCGGAGTACACCTAGTCGATTTCTTACTTATGCTTCGGCTACTACTTATGCTCAGGATGTAGCAATAGCCGGGCGACTTACACTTACTCACTTTTTTAATTTTTAGGTCTGTGAATGTCCGTTATCGCTACCAGATGGCGTTGACGTGATACACGCAACTCCCGCGGCGGGCCACTTGAGCTCTGCTTCAATATACCCAGCCTGTTTGGCGCCCTACATATTGGCCACAGCTTGTTCCGATAGTACTTTAAGATTTTGGAAGTGTAATGTTACCAAAAAAGACAATGATGAATTTGATTATGCGTGGAAAGAATGGGAAATGATGAACAAAGATCAAGAATCTACTATAGACATTCCAGGTAAGTTGATATTTAAAATTGTCTGTATCTGTATGTTATATCGTGCACGGGCCTAGCTGTGCCGCGATCCAGCAAAACATCAATTTGCAATCGGCGTGGCACGATTGAACACGAATTACTTCATATAAAAGTATAAAATAAATTCAATTTGAGTTTGCATATTAAAAAGATTTCGCCCTTCCTTTTTTCCATGTAGCAATACATAGACCGGAAAAAAATTACATAAAAAAATTACAAAAAGTGGTCCTTAATCCAAGCAGTCATTAATGGGTATGGTGCCCAATACGCTGGCTCTGTTGCCTCTCTAGATGGCTAGATAAGCTCTTGGATCACCAATCATCATCCATTTTCAAATATAATAAACCATTTGAAGCCTTTTAATTCAGGTATTTACTTATAATTCAGGTCAACCCCTCCACATAAGCGCGGCGTACTCCGGTCGAATCGCATGCGCCTACAAATGTGGTAGATCATTCACACGACCGAAGGCCGGTCTCACCGCTAACAACTCGAACTCCGACGCCCGGTTCGTGAACCTTTGCGTTTGCGTGTACGAGTGCGAGAGCACCGGAGGCGCGGAGTGGCTGCTAGAAGACACAATACCGTTACGGAACGTTAGTTTACCTCGTGTGGGCGTGTGTGCTGATACGCAGATCGATCTGTCGTACCTGCACGACACGTCGTTCATGCAGAAGAAACAAAGACTGACACAGGTTAGTAAAATAGGTACACCGAACACATCTGCGGAAGACCCAAATATTAGGACGATATAAGGGATATGACAGGACTTAGGTATCCGAAATCGGAACCGCGGTTAATGCATTCCGCGCGATTTTCTTAGTTACAATTCAATATTCAGACTCTTTTTTTTATAAAAATAGTGACCAAATATTTGCAGTACCAGAGGAACCGCCATTCAGGATTTTTTAATAACTAACCCCATATTGAGATCTTTATGATAAAAGTTCGAACATGCCACTCTTATATTTGCTACATATATATATATAACCTATACAGCTCGTAAATGCTCTGGCCTCCTTATATTTAAAGCTATGCCAGAATACTATTACAAGTAGGTAGACAAATCCCTCAATTCAATGTCTAACGTGTTCTTGAAATTAAGCCTTTCTGTTTCGTTATCGTTCTTATGTTTTGTACATTGCCTAAATTAAATTGGTTTTACGTTAGGTTCTGCAAACATTGTCATCGGACGAAAGCCGTAACAATCGGAACGGGGAAGGTGACACAGGCAAATCCGCGGGTCTTCTAGCAGTGCCGTCCTTCAGTACCCTACAATCGTTGCGCAAAAGCATCATGGAGAACGGGAACACATGCCCGCTCACACAAAAACACCTTGTGCAGTTAGACTGGGTGTCGAAGGAAGATGGATCGCATATACTTACTGTTGCGGTCGGATCGAGAGTGCTATTGTTCACACCGGTCTCGAGTGATTTAGCTCAAGCTAATTTAAAGGTATGGAATATCTTATATGTTTGCTATACTATTGTGCACAATATACACGTACGAAATGCTTTGCATCTTTATTCTTTACTAGCTGATATCCGCGATTTCGTAGGTACGCGTGGATTTAGGTTTTTAAAAAACCCGTGGGAACTGTTGATTTTCCAGGGTAATTCAATTTTCAATTATTTGCTTGTATGTATTTAAAGTGATATGTGAGTGAAATCTGATTCATATTGCGTATTGCGTTCTTGAAAAACAGCAGCTTCTGGTAGGTCGGAACGTAGATAGAGCAACGAACATAATATCGTTGGCATCAAACCACAGGGAACTTATAAACAAAAATCCGTTAATACTTTTGACTTACAATTATTGAAAGTCATTGTGATTTATGAGTATTTTTTGGACACGCTATTCAACAAACATAGATAAAGTAAAGATGTGCTTCTTATCAACAATGTCATATTAATTTTTTAGGCAATGAAAGAATCAATAAACAACAACCGGCCAATACTCCGCAAAGCGTCCTCCCTCGCAGCACCGTTATTCGTAGAAGAGATTCGATGGATGCAGCTTAGACGAATCCAGTTAAAGACAGTGGACGGTCTGCCGCCATTGCCGATGCAGATATCGTGGGTCCGAGACGGGATATTGGTGGTTGGGATGGACTCTGAAATGCACGTTTACTCTCAGTGGAAGCCGGAAATGCCACAGATAACATCCGGTCAAGGGGCTTCACAGGTAAGTTGCTGTAGAATTTTTACCATTCCATCCATTTGTCCATTATTATCCAGGCCGGGACTAAAGCAATTTATGGCCGAGTAACATTGGAAGAACGAGGCAAAGCTGAGTAGGTAGTAGGAATATTAATTTTAAAAGGATGCGGTGCCGTGCCAGCTGAGTCCCTTCAAAGTAAACGAAGTCGTTAACCGCTATTTCGGACAAGTCTTGTACTTTTTTTTTCATTTGCGAGGAAATAATGAACAAAAAGAAAAAAGTGACATTGCTGCTTGTACAGTGGTACTAATTTTTTAATAAATAACTTAAAAATTGTGTTAAAGTTGGTTTGCCTGCCGATTGTCTCTCTCTCAAGCTCGATGAATTTACTGCAGGGTATCGTCAATACGGTTGTTCAGTACAATAGTCATTTCGGGTAATTTATTGGATCAAGATCGTACCAGTTCTTCCAGTGTTTAACTTGTTTCAAGGAGCAAGAGGAAGGCGGCGAATCGCGAGCGCTTCGTGACTCGGACCTGCGCGTGTCGGCGCCGCACTTGCAGCGCGTGTCCTCTATCAACTTACAGCTGTTGGAGCGCGACGCCAGGAGACGGAACAAAACGCAACCCGACCAACCTCAAGTATGTTAACTCCATCTAAATTACTTTATAACATCACTGAAACTAAGTGCAATGTTTAAAAAATCCGTGAGGGGATATTTCCTAAAATCCTGAAACATGTATTTCTTTATTTTTAAACGAAAGCGCAAATGCCAATTTTCATGGGTATAACTTGAAAAATGACGGACTCTTATTCCCTGTTTAATTTCCTTGAAGTTGAATTTCTAAAACTCGTGAAACACAAATATCTAACTAAAAGCGTGAGTACTAATTTGACATGGATATAACTTGACCTTCATCCCCTATCAAGAGTAGAATTCCCATATTTTTTTCTTGAGAGTGTCTACGTTATCAAAAGAACCCTGTCAAAATTTCAAGTTTCTTACCCCAGCAGTATAAGCTGGTCGTTGCGTTGATGGTCGGTCAAGACAAGTCTTTTTATGTGTATAGATTAGCTTTTGCTCGCGGTATTATCGGGCGGCTTATTTGGTATTGGATCGTTTTTGGTAACTTATACGTATCTTGGTTTATACTCAACAGATTTCAAATGAATGAATGATCAAAGTTGACACATGTAAGTTTCTATCCTGCAAAAATACTTCACACATGTGGAAGTCAAGTTAAAGAATCAGTTTTGCATTAAAATAGTTAATTGTCAATCGTTTTTTCCAGCCACTTCTAGATTACATGCCAGATTTCGGCCTGTTCGAAGCTTCACAAATGGCTTGTCCAGTATTACCGCAGTACCATCCTAAGCAACTAATGGAGTTACTGAACAGCGGCAAAATCCGATGGGTTAAGGCAATTCTCGCTCATTTAGTCAGGTAAATATGAAATATACAATTTACTTGGAGTTTGTCAAATACATAATATATATGTATCTGGAAATATTGTTCCGAGCTGCGCTAGAGTTGTATGCAATGTGCCATAAAGTTCTGCTACAGTTAAGTCTGTTCTAGAGGTTTTGTATTGTAATTTAAATATAAGTCTTCCTAAATCTTGGTGGTATGGTAAGATATATTTTACTATTGCTAGATTGACCTGCACTTGACGACAATCAAGCTTAATAAAAAACAATGATGAGCAATAGCAATAGCCTAGAAGGTGTCTATTCTTCACTTATTCCTTTAAGGTATTTAGGGTATATGTGGCAGGAAACAAGGATGCTGGAAGGGCATTCCACACCTTAGTTCCACACCTCAGAAACGTTAAGCAAAAACGTTTCAAGCGAGTAGGTTGGATGACGACCACGTGAGGATGCCAATGTTCTATCAACAAAGTCGTACCGCCAAGCGCACTGTTTGGTATCATGTCACATACAAATACTCGTAAATTAGGTCTAAAACAACCTTGCAGACCCTTAACCCACATCTGAGTCCACGGTCATCAAATAAAAATATGTCTTTTTCATATGTCAGGTGCATTGGAGGAAGTTATACGAGTCGAAGCTCGCAAGGCGATGAAGATAGCGTATCGAGACAGGTAAGAATGTTTTGCTCTAGCATCTAAGTATCGTACAATTACAATGCAGATCATGTTTTATGTTGCTTAAAATTGCATTTTCTGTAATAATAAAAAGCCATAACTATATCTCATATTTTTTAATGTCAATGTAGTTTAGCTTATATTAAACAATGTATTTTAATTTTAATCATGGCGATTTACGCGCAATTTAACTGTCAAACTTGGCATGTTTTGCATCTGCATAACTCGATTTATATTTTAGATAATCTTTATATGGGGAATGCCTCTCATAACTCATAATATACAATTTGGCAGTACTTCATCTGTAGTACCACGTAGTACTAAGGTCCGGATCCAAGTGTGGGTACCATCAGACAATGGAAAAATTGACAAAACTGTTTTGTTAAATAATTATTTTTCGTTTTAACATTTTCATTTTTCATTGGTTAACAAACCTTAACTAATACAACCCATTTTGTTTTTATTTAAAATAAAAGTTTGACGATAAAGTAACTTTGACCGCCTGTTATGCAACTGGACCTTAATATTTCACTGGTACTCGACTATCTAATCGATTTCGAGCGCATTCAGTGTAACTAGCTTCAGCGCGTAATTCCCACTTGCAATTTTGTTACCAATATGACACGAGAATGAATCACTGACTAATAAAATTTTACAGTGTACATATACTCACGTGACTGATGAATTCATTAAAATCTTGCTATTTTCACTGTGATTGGTAAACGCTCAAATTGCACTGCATTGCCATATTAAAGAAAGACCAAACTATATCGTTGGCTAAAAATTTATTTAAGCGCACCGTTCTGAATGATTTATAATAAGATATGGATAAAACTAAGTTACATAAAAAGAACCATATTTATTGGATTTGTCTAATGTATTAGAATCGTGTATACTTACAATAATAATTAGATGGAAATGACTAAGATTTTAATCGAGGTCGATCTTTTACAATCCTTACAGTTATAACGTGTTATAGCGGTCGCCTTTTTGTCAGCATTGAAAGTTTGTTTCACGCCTGTATTAATGACATTGCTTCATATGCACAAAACACGTTTTAAATATTGTCATAGTTAAGGACATCGTTCATCAATACTGATGAAGCTGGAAAATCGAAAAACTTTTTGACTTGATCCGTCCGGAGACAAAATACGTACCATTTTCAAAACAAGTTCACTACTTTTCCGTACCCCGGATTCCTTAAAATCCGGCATTGCTTACTTTGCATCCGTCATACTACACGCCAAAGTACGTTCAAAAGTCGTAACCGTAAACATTGCCTACACAACGTAATCATTGCCATGAGCATCATAAACCGCGCAAATAAAAGCGCTGGCCTACTGCTGCGTACGCTGCAGCTTTGCACAGGTACACGGCGCGTTTTAACTATGCAGTTCCATTTGTTAGGGTATACGTTTCCACTGCAGCACACATTTTTTTAAAAAGAATATTAGCCATGTTAAATATTCCCCTTTCCTCTCCAACTAACGTCAGGCTTGTAGGAGTTGCTAGGAGTAGGTACGACAATAGTGCAATGGGCGGGGTTTGAACCGTCGACCTTTCGGTTTTCAGTCCACTCCTTTACCGGTTGAGCTATTGAGGCTCTAAACATTGTACTGTACATGAATATAATACGCGAACATTGCGTGTAGCAATGACGTCACCAAACACGTATTCGTGCAGTGTGTTCGCGGGTTGCAGTAGACGTTATCACATACATTTTCATACAAAGCGAAGCTAAGTCAACGTGCATAGTGTGACCGTACATCGCAGTGGGACCGCACCTAAATTGGGATGGTGCCTATGTCAAAAATGAATTACTCTTAGTAATTATTGATTAAATATAGTCTTATGATTAAATTCGTAAAATCCACGTCTACTGTTAGTTTTAAATTTGCTAGCCATTTTAAATTATTGATTTAACTCAAAAAAGTATGGCGAAAAGAAGACGAAGTTATGACGTCACATCTATGTATTTCATACAAGCTCCCATCCTAAGCGAGCTAAAAAGTTAGGTTTGATAATATAAAGTTGCTGATTTGTCTAGTAGGCACCATCCTCATTGTGGTCATAAGCGTGGTTTAAGTATGGCTAGAGGCATTGCATGCGTGGCGTGGCGTGGTGGTGTGATGTGCACGTGTGTTGCAGCGCGGCTGGTCGCGGTCGCGCACGCTGTCCGTGTCGTTCGCCGCGGGCGCCGCATCGCCGCTTGACGGCGTCGCACAGGTATGCCTAGCTTTTTGTCACTCCTTAGGCCGGCCATATTATTATCAGAAATCGTCTGTCTGAAAACTTTCAATCACATTCACTATGCAAACATCAGAACCGAACATCCGAGCTGGTAAAATTCTGGCAGTCTGATGGGTACAAAGTGTTTGAGCAAAGTGCCTTCCTGCGCGCATCATAATTTTGTCCCAACCGACAATTTCTGATAATATATGCGACAGGCCTTGGTCAGCTTTGGTTTCCTGGGATAGCAGCGCCATCACATAGCGGCCTCAATATGAAAGCAAACGGTAGAGACAGCTTTTTTTTCAACAGCGAGCTAAGAAAGATTTCGATATACTACGTTTCATTGAAATCAGTCGACACTCGACACTATTTCAATGTGGCGGCAAAGCTAGAAAGCTTTTCAAAAAACGGTCTCTGGAAACTCCGTGGTCTTGTTTCAGTAGACGAAATTGCAGTGTAGTTATTTTACACTATATCGGCTACTATTTGACAGCTATCCAAGGAAACTAAAGCTTTAGCCCTTAATGCTGATCGCATACTAACCCTCACATCGAATGACATCAGTAGGCGCTGTCTATTGTTCTAATTAGTGTGCGATCAGCTTAAATTGCCACTATTACCACAATTACCACTTGTGCAACTTTTTCACAGCAACTCTTACATTATCCACTATTTGAAATTGATGCAATAGTTCCTACCTTCGAAATAAATCTTATTGGGTTTTGAAGGGTCACGAATATTAGTGCAATATTAAACTTAATTAGCAATATCTAAATTACCAATTTAACAACAAATTTTTACAAAAAAATTAACAAAACAAATTATTAATAATTATATAATTAATAAGGCACCATTGACTCTACACTTCTTGACTTCTAGCAAATTCTTGTAAGTATTGCGCTGTATGCATCGTATAGCATCTTGACATTATAAAAAAATAGTTATAAATAAAGGTTTTATGAATAAGTTTAGTTAAAAGGTTAGATTGATTATTATACAGTACTACCTTTTTTACAAGTTACGCTGATGTACGCTGATTTCATTAGTACTAGTATATACTACTAGTACTAATGAAATCTTATTTTAGAATGGCGCGAAAATATCTCAGCTAATCATAGCGCACGTCCGTCCACTATTGGTTGTTACCTACGCGCCATGTTTTGTACGCGCGAATCATGAGCGAGATGGCACGAGTCCCTGTTGTTCTTGTGTTTAAAACCTTAACGTCAAGATATAAGGTCTGTATTTCATTGGTGTACATTAGTGTACATTCGGTTTTAGTCGGCGTTAGGTTGCGGTTTTCTGCGCAAACGAATTTCGCCGATGCGACTTATAAAAGTGGTAGTACTGTACCTACCTTTTTTAAACCTCCGTACTTCTATTGAAATTACTTAAAGTAATGGTAACAAATAGATCACAGAAGATGTCCAGCTTGATTACGCGGAACTGACGTCAGTGCCGCCATTACCCCTCTGGACATTATTAGTCGCGGACAAGGAGTCTGCACATCATCCGTCCACAATACAGGAAGCTAAGGTTAGATCTATTTTATATTATCATCTAATCGATCAATTTGTTTTATTCTCTAAAATCTCTTACTGTATATTCAAGCTTATAGATCGATCGAAAAGAGTAGAAATTAAATGAGGGCATCATTTTCGTTCTTTTGGTAACACCACGTACTGTAACTGCTACATGTAACAATATTGATATTTCACATTTTTAAATTATTAAAAACTCTGGAGAAGCCTATATTGTAATAAAAGTAAAAGTGTATATATATGTTTTGCTAAATATTGAAATGAAATATCATTATGAAGTATGCTTAGAATGCACAATTTATTAATTTCTTGAGTGAGGGCTAAATGTAAAGATATAATGTCATTAAAAGGGCTACATACCGGAAATACATGCTCTAAATATCCTCAAATACGATCAAAAGAATATGAGCTTGATATTTGGCCAAAAAGCGTATTAAAACTTTGTAATGCACTTCACGAGCACTTTTGAGAATCGTCTTGTAGTTAACGTGGCTGTTTTTTGGTGTTTTTTGTACAAATAAACTAGTAAATTGTTAAAATCCCTATAAATCAACAAAATATTTTTTATCTTTGACAGTACTGACATTAATTTTAGGGTTGCTCTATAAAGAACATTTTAGTTCCAAAAATTTTAATTTTTACGTGACGAATTTGGTTCCATTTTTAGGATTACAATGAACTCTTTGAGGGAACAATGGAAGTAGAGGATGATCTTGATGCGCTTTTGTTGGAGGAAGATGGTATTGACCGTCGTCCTTCAATGCCAGAAAGACAGCCGCTTTCACACTTTGGACCTAGACAAGGTAAAAATTGGTGCATATAATGCTGTTGTAGACAAATCCTTAAACTATATCAAATTGAGATGCTTATGACACAGTTCACGACAGTAAGGGAACTTCTAACAAAACGTCGAGGCTTCGACGTCACTGGCAGGCGCCAAATGTTAGTACATTTGACGTAGGTAGCCCTATTTTTCTTTAATTTAACGTCACCATTGCCTAATATTTAACATATCTTCGATTCAGAATTAAACCGAGATGATTTTTATTATGAGAACATTGTGAAAATGATAGCACTACTTTAGCCCTGTTGTTCAGAGATTTTTGTTCCATTCAAAGCAATTATTACTGGTTGATTTTGCTAGCAATATTGACAATACAAATTTCAGCAGGTTTAAATAAAATGTTCCTCTCCGCAGGTCGCATTCTTTCCCGGTTATTGACACATACTCATCTTCCTGGACTGAGTTCACTAGACCAAATGCATTTACTGGCTTTAGCCGATACAGTGTCAACTTGTGACGCGGACTTTGCCGAGCGACTTGCGTCAAATGCTCGGGTTGATATTAGCCAAGGAACTGGACAGGAAATACTACCAGGTAAATTATAATTCCGGCCACCAATCTCCATAAATAATTAATAGCCAACTGCGCAGGAGATATTATAGTGCATAAGTATGTTTGCAAACACAAGTGTACCTTAGTAGTAGTAGTAAAACCTGCTGTCTGAGAACTTTCCATTTCTCGCACTTGCCCAGCGTGGTAGGTGAACTAATCCTTCTCATTCTGAGACTACCCGTGATAAGTTGATGATGATGATGATGAAGATCCTAAAACATACAGTATTACAGTATATTATAGACACTATTTTTTCTATTTCTTTTTTAAATAATAGCGAGCGAATGAGCAAGTTAATTGCCTGATGAGACACACACATAACCACTTGAGGCACCAGAGGCAACCGCCAATACGGTTTTTGTGGCAAATTAAGAATCCTTATATCACCTGTATTTACATTCATTGCTGTAAGGTCTCACAGTGTGCTCAAACGCACAGTGTAGATTCCACCAATCAGATTACTGTATCACGTCAATTTTCAATAATCTGATTGGTAGAATCCACACTGTGCATTCGAGCGCACTGTGACATAGTAATTGATGATTGTGAATACGAATG
This sequence comes from Maniola hyperantus, assembly GCF_902806685.2. Taxonomy (NCBI): domain Eukaryota; kingdom Metazoa; phylum Arthropoda; class Insecta; order Lepidoptera; family Nymphalidae; genus Maniola; species Maniola hyperantus. The sequence goes on along the minus strand of NC_048552.1, from coordinate 8,878,791 downwards.
TCCAATCTACATAATGTTGTTACGCATCCAAGATTTTTTGCAGATTCTTTGGACGACTGCGGTTTAAGGTTCCTGCTAGCAATGAAGCATTATGGATATCTATTGCGGTGCCTTCCTATAGCGCAGCGCGCCTCCTTACAGCGTACAGGCGTTGGCACTTGCAACCTCGTATGGGCTTTCCATTCCGAGACCCACGAGCAACTTCTTAACCTAGTTCCTGGTTACGCTAAGGGTCAGCCTAAGTGGTCAACTATGAGAGAACTAGGTAAGAACAGTGATGTAACATTTATTAAGCTGTGTTATGGAATTCAATTAAATAACTCTCGAATTCGCTTAACTCTAAATTAACTAAAGGTTGCCTGGTAGAAATTGCTCTGAGCAATAATGCCGCATTTGCATACAATTGTTTTTAGTTCTTTGTTTTGTCTCACATAGTTATTTCATGTTTTGTATGCAATAAAGTGTTTCTAGCTATATCTATCTGTCTAACTTCTTGCAAAGTATCACGTCACATCTGGATTTTAAATACATAGTAGTTTTATTAGCTAACGGCTGGATATATATTTTACTGACTGTATTTTGACATTTTGTTTCACAGAAAATGCTGGAAATATTTACTTTCTGGTTTACCACTAAGTTTAATTCGCCCTTTAGTCGATTCTTTATTAATCCGCCTTTTTAGTGCTACAACTAAATTTACATATTTTTAAAAAATTTAATCTCTCTGTACTTACACCGATTTCAACGTGGATTTGTATCGTTTTCTGGTTATAAAATAGCTTCGTGCTTGTCTCAAGGTGTCGGCTGGTGGATACGCGGCGACCTCTTGCGCATATGCGTGGAGCGCCTAGCGCGTGCGTCGTACATGGCCAAACAAGATCCCATGGACGCGGCGCTATACTACCTCGCTATGAAGAAGAAGACGCTTTTGTGGGGACTGTTTCGGTCTAACCATGATGACAAGATGACAGGGGTATGTGTTTTTAGAGTTACTATCGTGAGTGATATATTCATTATTTATATTTATGACGGCTTAACTCACGTGTTTGTTGGAGTATGCCTTACTAATTTCGAACCAGTCCGGGGGCCTTGAGCCAAAATTTTACAAAGTTAGAACCAACTATTTGCAGAGCACTATTTTAATTGCTCTTAAATTATTCTTAACGTCTTGTTCCAATAACATGTTTTTTACAGTTCTTTGCAAACGACTTCGGTGAAGACAGATGGCGGAAAGCGGCGTTGAAAAATGCGTTCGTTCTTCTTGGAAGGCAACGTTTTGAGCACGCAGCCGCTTTCTTCTTACTAGGCGGTGCTCTTAAAGATGCGCTGGAGGTATGAACCTATTTATTCAAAATAATCTTAAGGGTTCCGTAACAGAAGGTTGCCAACGGAACCCTATTACTTCGCTGTCTGTCCGTCCGTCCATCTGTACGTCTGTCGGTCAGCGGGCTGTACCTTGTGAACAATAGTAGGTAGAGAGTTTAAATTTTCACAGAATGTGTATTTCTGTTGCCGCTATAACAACAAATTATAAGAATTAAAAGGCTTTTTTTGTATCATAAAGTGCTGACAACAGTACTTTACTGTCATTAAAATCTAGCCTATGAGAAAGGCTAATGAGTAATATTCTATTAACCTAAACTTATAAACGTATTTATACCTAAGTGTCGGTCCATTGACTTATCTTAGTTTATAGTTATGAGTCAAAATGGCTGCCATTAATATTTAAAAAATATATTGTACGATGGTTCGGAACCCTTCGTGTGCGTGTCCGACTCTATCTATCTATCATAATGCTGTAAGGAAAGAATATTGTTAAAGAAATCCTTTTATTACAGGTACTCATTACACGGTTAGGAGATCTACAACTGGCGATGGTGGTCGCGCGTTTATATGAATCAGATAATACTTTACCAAGTAGCTTGAGAAAATTACTCATGGATGAAATATTAGGGTAAGTAAATCGTGTAAAGCAACTAACGTGATACTGACTTTTTTATAATTACATCAGTCCATCAGAGATTTATTTTGTACTAGATGATGCCCGTGACTTCGTCCGCGTGGATTTAGGTTTTCAAAATCCCGTGGGAACTCTTTGATTTTCTGGGTTTCTTTGAATTTCGTCAAAATAGGTTGAACGGATGGGCCGTGAAAAGCTAGCAATCAGACAGGCAAACACTTTTGCAATTATAATATTAGTAGGGATGAACAAGCGTAATGGACTTTAAATGAATCCCCATTCATTTCGACATAAGTAGACTTAATAACTTATGTTGTGGGTTTTTATTATAGTGTCCGTTCAAAAGATAACAGCTCGTTATAAAACTCTTTAATTTGCCTGTATACAAATGTAATATGGCATTCCATAACTGTTTAACGTTTTTAGTGGTGAAACTGACGATGGAGAGATAGACTTAGAACATGCGCATCCCGATCCGTTCGTCAGATCAATGGCGTTATGGGAACTAAAACGTTATGGAGAAGCACTAGACACGTTGCTAAGTAATGCGGGAAGGTTGCATGTGGCCCGTGACAATGAGCCGATGCCCAGTGTGTTTAACTTCTACGTGTATCTACGCACGCATCCACGTCTCAAACGACACAATATGCCCAGTCAGGTAAGCTGTCGTAATTTAGTATTATTGAAACGTTATGGAGAAGCACTAGATCCGCTAAGGTGCGGAATGCCCTTCCGGCGTTCGTGTTATCTAACAAGTATATAATGTACATCGCCCTTTAGTAGGAGATAGCGGTTTTGTAGAGCATTGTCTCTGTCGTTGAGACCGACAAAACGTCGTATAGCTATGAGTTACAGAGAACGCTCTACAAAGCCGAAATGTCATTCTAAAGGCTGATATACATTACTTTCTGCCACATACTCTAACTTGAATATATAAGAGTGGATAGGCATCTTCAAGGCAAGCGGGCTCCAACCTAGAGTTCATTATTGCTCTGTTTCCATGATTCTTTAAGCGCAAGCCGATCTAAATGGAAATAAAAGCCTCAATAAAAAAAAATAGATTGCTGAATAATGCAGGGAGATTGCGTGTAATCCGTGACAATAAGGCAATAGCCAGCGTTTTAAACTTTGACGTGTGTCTAACTGAAAACTGTCTAAACTTCCAGCATTAAAACAAAATGTATATGAAAACTGTAAATATGTAAATGTAAGTGACCAAAAACCCCAAATATTATAACGTTTTCAGGGTGGCACACTAGCCCTATTGCACCAAGAAACAGACGAAGGCATAACGCGACTAGAGCGACGTCTGTACTTCCAAACCGCGCACGGCCACTTCAAGGCTGGCTGCCCAGCGTTGGCCTTGGAAGTTCTCTCGAAGCTCCCAGCGCGAGTCCGGGACGAGACGCGAGCTCGCCACGCGCCCGTGTCCGCCCCGTCCATGGACGAGGCCGTCATTCACACCGGACAACTCGAAGACACGACAGTCAAAAGTACGACAAATTCACGTCCGTTTGTACGTCGCTGTGTCTTTATTTGTTTTGGTTTTTTGGCTATCATTGCTTTCTTAGCTCACGGAGGCCTTGATACAATCCATTTTCTGCAAAAGTTCAATACACTTTAAGATCTGATTGTGTGGAAATGGCATTTAGTTAGATACCTTACTAACAAATGTTATTCCATGCAATTTTATCTGATAATCATTATTATGGGGCGGAAAAAGGATTTGGTCTAGGCTTTCTGAAATGCTTTGTTGTATGTATATGACTAAGTTTCCCTTTTGTCTAAGGATACAAAAAAATATTTTCTGCCCATTCTAAATTGTCAAAAATACCTACTGCAAACATGATTTTGGTAAGTTTTATTGTTATAATTTGACGAAATACTATTACGATATGAAAATAATTATTTTATTGTAACAACCAATTCGTAGTAAGTAAAGGTTAAACATGTGTTATCGAAAAGTTAATTTTTGAACTAACAGAGCAAGAGAGCGTGGATTGGAATTCATCTTCAGTAGACTGGGGCGCGCCGGTCAGCACGGCTAAGGATGACGAACTGGTTCTCAAATGGGATGACGATGAAGAGAAGTAAGTTTGTTTTCACTATTCAATACCTAATAATATGGCAGTAACTTATTGACTGACACTGCACATAACACAGAAAATAGAAATAAAATTAAAGACAGCTTCCTTCCTTAGATAGATAGATAGATAGATAGAAATACTTTATTGCACACAAAAAAAATTTACATAACTATTACAAAAAAAACTAAAACTAAAAAATAATTGTATGCAAAGGCGGCCTTATTGCTCACAGCAATCTCTACCAGGCAACCTTTGGTGAAAGGAGAAACTAGGTGTGTTGGATAGTACTTTAACCTCCGTACGTCCTTCCTTACGTACGTACTTTAACGTCGTGTCCTTTTAAGGGTTCCGTACCTCAAAAGGAAAAACGGATCCCTTATAGGATCACTTTGTTGTCTGTCTGTCTGTCTGTCTGTCTGTCAAGAAACCTACAGGGTACTTCCCGTTGACTTAGAATCATGAAATTTAGTAGGGAGGTGGGTCTTATAGTTGGTATTAGGGGAAAAATCTGAAAACCGTGAATTTGTGGTTACACCCCCAAAAAAAAATTAAATTGAGGTCATAAACTAATAATTAGTATTTTCAATTATCAAAGTAAGATAACTATATCAAGTGGGGTATCATATGAAAGGGTTCCACCTGTGCATTCTAAAACAGATTTTTATTTATTTTTATGTATCATAGTTTTCGAATTATAGTGCAAAATGTCGAAAAAATAAGACAGCAGTACGGAACCCTCATTGCGCGAGCCTGACTCGCACTTGGCCGGTTTTTAAGAGTGCCACAACAGTGCCACTTCGAAGTGCGAAAAAGAATATTTATCCTCGTCGCTGATGCTGACTGGAAATCACATAGTTTTTTTTTAATTTCAACTCCCAAAGAGGTTTTAAAATTATCTGGAAGAGAATGTGTACAAAGTTTTTAATCCAGTCTAGTTTTATCATTCTTTATTAATTTATTTAGGTCAGATGACTCGGGAGCTTCTACTCCTCCATTGGCAATGAAAATGGACAAATCGGCGCAACCTGAAGTGCAAGCTTCAGTGGAGAGTGAGAAAGAAGACGAAGGCCCTACCGTGGATATCATGGCGCAGCAACTGAAGTTTGTAGCCTGTTTGAAGATACTGATGGAGGAACTCAGCACCTTGGCTACTGGGTTTGAAGTTGATGGTAATGGTGATAAATGAATTTAAAAAAAATTGGTAAAGAATAATTTATACTTTAATATTATAAATGCGATAGTGTCTGTCTGCTTCTGCTAGCTTTTCACGGCACGCTCGATTAACCGATGTTGACGAAAGGTACAGAGATGGTTCACATTCAGAGAACATAGGCTGCTTTTTGCCCCGAAAATTCAGGGTTCCCACGCGGTTTTTTAACAACTGGATTGTGATTTCTGTCTGTGACAGCTTGAGAGGTGAAGCTCTCGCTACACCGCAGTGCCGTGACAACAACTCATGCAACTGTGTCGAAATATCGCTAATCCTAATCATCATATTAATCGTAGTATGTACCCGCTACTTACATTGTATTATGTCGTCAAGCAATAACCCTGAAATATTGTAATGATTTTGCACAGGCGGTCATCTCAGATATCAGCTATACATCTGGCTGGAACGCGAAGTGGAAGCCCTCCGACGTCTCTGCGGCTACGTGTCGGCTGCGGGCACGGCTTCGGGAGGCGAGCTGATCTGCGCTGACGGGGATCCCCCGCCGCTGCCCGAGAAACCTACGCTGCATCAACTGCTTATTAGAGAGAAGGCGGACTTTGAAGCCAAAGTGCAGAGGGCGGTGCGGAGAAAAAAATGGCTGAAAGGTACGTTTTAGTATGCAACTAGCGGACACCTGGCTTGTGCTACAAGCTACAACGCTAAAAATATAATGTGCCTAATGCATTGTAATGGTCTAAAACCATCTTCGCACTATTGCCGTTATAATTAAACCGATTTGGACACCGGTTGAATGGTTTCAAAAAAAAAATGTGTTTTATAGGTATATATTAGGATATAACACTAAGTGTCACTTTGGCGTATTGAGATTCGGAAGGTCATACGGTGTACAATACCTTTGCCGAGTGTGTACAGCTCAGCTTGACGCGGCAGTCAGTCGACTGCAGCGCTGGTTATGTTAGTGCTGATTTAAGATTTTATTTGGAAAACATTATAGTAGTTGTAAGCAACATAGTAGTTATAGGTGATGCTAAACTTCTTGACCGTTCTGATGTCGCTACGGTTGCCCGTCCCGTAGCCTAAACGCTAAACGAGCGCTGGTGTATTCTCTGCTCCCACTTCCCGCCATCTTGTCGCTGATACCTGTGTAAAATACGACGCTTCTCGTTATCATATCATATCTTAGCGATCAAGAAGTTTGGTTACCTGTATAAATGCCAATAATTATGTTTCCTTGTAGCAAACGAAACGCTCCTCCGAACACTCCTATCATACTGCTCGTTACACGGCGCGGGAGGTGGCGGGCTGGCCTCAGTCCGTATGGAACTAGTGCTGTTGCTGCAGGAGCTGGGGCAGGACAAACAGCATCAGCAGCTACTGTCGCCGCTACCCTTCCCCACCACGTTACCTCTGCTCGCGGCTGCGGTGGCGACTAACAATACTGTCGTCGCGGATCCTGTCCGACATTTGCAGGTATCACGTCATTGAACTGAACAGAAATAAACATTTCATGTAGGACAATTTATAATATGTCAAGACTCTACCATCAGTTCGGAAAGCAGTACTGAGAAGACCCGGTAAAAGCTCAGCAATGGCTCTTTTACTGCTCTTTTTTATGAAGAACTTTATTTCTTAACAAAGGGGTATCAGAACCTTGGGACCCTATCCTATCCTATCGGTTTCTATAACTTTTAAACTATATGCCCTGCTCGTATTCATTGCGATTTTAGATTCGCAGTCTGCGGAGTAATGTGGGTCACTCTGGGTCTCTTACGGATCTCTTCATTTCTGATTCGATCACGTAGAGGATGGTCACGTCTATACTCTAACCATGGAAAGAAGTTAGTATATAGGGCTTTCTTTGTTACGTAATCTCATTATAAACGAGACTATGTTTTCGAATTAAATTTCGAATGTTTTTTGAAAACATGTTTGTGATTGGTTGGTGACTCAAATTTTTTAATGCCTATTGAGATTTTCGTCTCTGTCATTTGTATGAGATTACGTAACAGAGAGAATCCTATGTTAATTTCTTTCCGTGGATAGAGTAGGTATAGTCATGTACAGTACGCGGCAGAAAATAATGTACATCGAGAATGAGAATGAGATTTCGGCTTTGTAGAACGTTCTCTCTGTCACTCGTACCTATGTGACGTTTTGTCGGTCTCTTCTTCACTCTGGGCTGGTTTCCGCACTTAAACGTTTCCGTCTGCTGTGCGTCGGTCGGTCTCAATTACAGAGACAATACTCTACAAATCGCTATCTCTATCTAAAGGTCGAAGTACATTATTTTCTGCCGCATACTGTACTCCTATTAATTTTTTTTTAACTTTGGGATGTTCATTTCAGTCCGTGGCACACGACATGCTCGGCACCTTGGGCGAGCTAGGAGTACCGGGAGGTTCTGCCACTCGCTTACTGCACACTTTACGAGAGCTGGCAGTTGCCTTGTCCGCCTGTATTTACCAGAGCCTGTGCGACTCCGATACATTCAGTTTAAAGCACGCACACCATGATTGGTAAGATTAGTTATAAGTGTTTTTATTTCATTTCAAGGAGCGGAGCGGAGCTGTGCAAATATCTCTATATATAAAAATGATTAGCTGAATGTGTTGCTGATCACAAATCTCGAAAACAACTGAACCGATTTCGCTAATTCTTTTTTTATAGTATTCCTTGAAGTACGAGGATGGTTCTAACGGAGAGAAAAAATTTAAAAAATCCTGAAAAAGAATCGACTGTTAGGCGGTACGAAGTTCGCCGGGGCAGCTAGTTAACCAATAAAAATGCATAAAATTCCCGCTCTGCTTCAGTGGACAAGGATTTGCGGACTGGTTTAAAAAATCATACATTTTACGCGGAGCGGGGAAGCCTATGTTTCGCGTAGAACTAAACCAATTGCCTGCCGCCTGTAGCTCAAATAACTTTATGCATTACTTTCTCGCTCCACTCCGCTACCTAGCTCCAACCAGTGAACAGGCAGCTTTAGCCCTTGACTGCGCTCTGACCTCGTGGTAAGTGATGATGCAGTCCTAGATAGAAGCGGGCCAACTTGGAAGGGGTATTAAATTCTTATCGGTTTCTACTTTCTACACAGCATCGTACCGAAATGCTAAATGGCTTCGCGGCACGGCTTTACCGATAGGCTGGTAGCCGCGGCCGTAGCCTCCCACCAGATAATAAGTGTAATATTATGTTCTTTATTTTGCGTATATATTTATTTACAGTATGATCGCTGAAACTTTTAGTACAACCAATCTTTTGATAAGACCGCGGAGGTATTCGACTGAAGAACTCATTGTAACTACTCCACCCAATAAGTGGCCCGGTATGTATTAATTTATTTAGTTTTAGTTTGATTTAGGTATTCCAACTAACTCGATAAATACAAATACAAATTTCTTTATATTTCTTATGAAACTATTCTCTATATTCTATACTCTGAAATTTCTTAAATAATGATTGATGACAATGATGACAGGTGTGTCAGCACTACGTGGATTAGCCCTCCGCGCGGCCGAAGAAGAAGAAGCGCCTAGATTGCCCGTGCTTCTAGCGGAGGCATTCTGCGCGGTATATCTCGCCCTTCTGGGCTGGGCACTAGCGGCCAGGGATGCCCACTTGCTGTACCGACTCGCGGCGCATGTGACGGATAATAAGGCCCACGCAAAATTATTCGGTGGAGGTGTAAGGAGGCTGCTTACTACAGCCCCCTCTCAGCCTCAGGTAAACACTTCTCATAACCACCTCCATATCTCGTCTCTTCTTATTGTATGAACTTATGATAAATTAATTATTGTCATTCATTTTTTCAATCGCCAAGAATGGGAAATTGGATGTAGTATGTAGTTTATCTATTTCAACAAACAAATTGAAAAATCAACTCTAAGTGAAATAATGGCACCGATTCCGTTGTCTTTCTTTAAACTAAATTTAGAGTATCTGCATCCTTTTCTTTTTAACAATGCTAAATAGGGACAGAACATGAACTTTACATTTAAAGACCCAAAATTTTAGTGCACGCTACAAATTTAAACAGTAGTTTTACCATCTAAAAATTAAAATTAAAACTGTCAAACTGCGTTTGTCCTTTTCATATTACATTAGTAAGAGGAGGAGGTATTTTCCTATTATTCTGATAAAAACTTACTCTTTATTTTGAATATTTCATTTCGTTCTCCTTTCGTACTGATCATGCTTTTAATGTTATCGAACAGCCGAAACTCGTAGAAAGATCCGAGGGCACATCTGTTTGGTCCTCGCTGAGGGAAAAAAGGGCGCTACTACACATGCGACTGTTAGGCCTGAGTCCCACCGCGCCACACAAGAACATTCAGGAGGGACGGCCTACTTACAGGGAACAGTTTGTGCCGCCTCATTGCAGCATATTGACCTTCCTGCTTACTAAGGTAAAGCTGTAATTTATGGGTTTTGTATTGTTTTATTACGCACAACTGTAGTCTTAAGCGTTTCTCAAGTACATTTTACTAAATTGTTTGTAGTGGACAATAACTATTTTTATTAATATCCTTGTCCCGATGAGACTGAAAAAATTGCTTTATCAAACAAAAAACCTAACAAACATCAGTTTATTTACAAAATTTGTTTTTTAAGTAAACTTGTTAGGTTCTTTGGATTTGGTTCATTTTGGGCTCAAAATAAATAAGATTGTTCGGTTATAGTTTATACTCTCTTTTACCGATTTTATTTTGTCGCTAAACCTCTCCAACTTTTTAAGGCATTATCTTCCTTTACGTCTTTGCAATTTAAACATAACCCACTCTCATTTTTATTTTTCTGTAAATGTGAATCTTGTAGTAGTCACATGACTATTTTAGGTTATGGCTAGAAATGTATATTTTGTTTTTAGCCAACGCCTGAACAAGATCCGGACAACAACGATTATGATTCCGCGGAGTCCGGCGCTGAGGATGCGGAGGAAAATGAGAGCGAGCCCGAAGACGACGACGACATCTTTGACACTTCAACCAACAGGTTAGTTTAACGCTTAGCCGATTTCTTATCTTCTAAATATATAAAAGGAAAATCTGACTGACTGATGTATCAACGCACAACTCAAATTACTGGACGGATCGGGCTGAAATTAAGCATGCAGATAGCTATTAAGTCGTAAACATCCGCTAAGAAAGGATTTTTGACGAAAATAGGGGTCTGAAATTTGTGTAGTCCACGTGGACGAAGTCGCGAGCATAAGCTAGTGTAATTGTACATTTCCAGGGTTCCGTACCCGAAGGGTGTCAATGAGACCCAATTAGTAAGCCTCCGCTGCCCGTTCGTCTTTCTGTCTGTCAGCGGGTTGTATATCTCGTGAACCGTAATAAGTAGTAAATTGAAATTTTCACAGAATGTGTATTTCTGTGGCCAGCAAGCAATAAACAGCAAATAATAAGAATTTGAAAATGGCTGCCATGTAAATTAAAAAAATTAAAAAGTGTTATTTCTTGAACGATGGTACGGAATACTTTGTGTGCGACTCCGACTCGCACTTGACCGATTTTGTTTTTATATATACCCCTCACAAGTTCTCAAGAACACCCGCGAAAGCATTTTAATAAGTTCCACCATCTATCTTTGTTAATAATAATAATAATAATAATAAATAAATAAATTATTTAAGAAAAAATATTTACAGGTTACACAAATTCAGGTATAATCATAAACTCGAAGCTTGAGTTTTTCCGTATACCGAAGCCGTTAACATTAGGTATCTACACGTGTTGTACCTATTCTTCCTCTACAACCTCCCACCCTGCCAAGAGACACTGGTATAGATCTCTTATAGAAATAGTGGGAGTAGATAAGTGTTGTCCATTTGAAATCTTTTTTTTTTAAAGTAACAAGTACTTACTTTGATACGTTGGGTTAATAACCACACTTCCTTATAATATTTCTAGGCCTGAAAAACATCGCAAAGGTGCCAATATGGAGCACTCGGAGCCGGACTCGTACTCGTGGCACGTGATGCGAGTCGCTGTGCTACGCCTTGCGCAGCAAAAACTGCAGCATTTCTTGCAGCTTTGCGGCATTGAAATGTCAGGTAAATGCTTAAGATACATTATTGTGTTGTTGTATGTCGTGACGCGACAGAAGGCGATCGGAGTTTTTTTAGTCGATCGTTTGGACTTTCGACGGTTATATTAGGTTTTAAGTGAGTATGAATATATGAGTGAACTAAAATTAGTGCAGGAATTTTTTATATGTTGAATAAGAAGCTTCGCTTCTGTCTCTTACTAGTTTGGTGTGATGCCCATTGCCCATAGAAGCGAATCGACACGCCTGGGCGTAACACCGCTAACACTCAGGGTGCACTTCTGTTGATCGATCATCACACCTAATTGCATTGTGACACACTACATTAAAACCGGTGTTTGTCACATACATTGCATAAAAGTTATCTCATAACCTAGGAGGAGAAGGGGAGGAAGAGAAATCTAGCTGAAAATCACGCGCGGAAATTTTCTCCAGCGTTTTGTACGCGCAGATATGGTGCTGCGTCCTATATCAGTACCCTTATTATAAATGCGAAAGTGTGTTTGTTTGTTTGGTTTAGATAAACACCTGAAGAGTGACTACTTTTTATCCCAGAAAAACAAAGAGTTCCCGCGGGACTCTTAAAAAACCTAATTCCACGCGGACGAAGTCGCGGGCATCAGCTAGTTCTAGTTATTATAGAGTAATTCCGTAGGCAGATTTCGCGTGCAGAATTTACTAGATTTGTCCCTGGACTAATGATGATAAATGATTGTGTTAGAACTAGCAACCACAAGCCCCACGGTGCACGGGGCTCTGCGTCGCGTGGAGCAGTGGCAGCAGCAGCTCACAGAGACGCTAGAGGCGCGCGCGCCGCCGCCGCACTACATCCCCGGCTGCTTCCCCGACCAGCAGACTTCCGGACCCCCTATTAATAAATACAGGTAATGAATTATGTAAGCCATTCGTCGTCGTTTAATAAGGGATGCTAATCTTCAATTCGACTCCGAAAGGTCGGAACTTCCAATTGATTTAGTACTTCTGACTTCAGCTCCGGTGATAATTTTGAATCGGAGTTATGACAAAACCGTGCGATGCGCGATGCGTGTCAACTAATATACACATGTACCAGTAATAAAAAAATCCCCGTCTACGGACAAGAGACCGGCATTTTGAATTTTTAAAAGAATTTTATTTTATGTGAACATTTTATAAGTTTAAACTTTAGAATCTAATGACGTATCATTTATCAAAATTGGTTGAGCCGCTGAATAGTTACGAGCTATATAGGAACTGACATATACACATTCAGGTCAAACACATAACCCCCCTCTGGGATTTGCCGCTGACAGGTAAAAAGGAAGGTTACATCGGTATTTTATATTTCCAGATGTCTGTTAGAAAAACACAACACGCCCTTCAACTCGGCGCTGTACAGCACGGCACCAGCTCGGCGATTATGGAATTTCTTGGTTCGACAAGAGCTTGTTCAGGTGAGTACTCGTTAATCCAGAAAAACAAAGTAAACGGTTCTCCTGGTCAAATTTAAAAAAAATAAAAAACCGGCCAAGGCTCGCACACTGGGGGTTCCGTACTACAGTCGTATTTTTTGACATTTTGCACGATAATTCAAAAACTATGATGCATAAAAAGAAATAAAAATCTGTTTTAGAATGTACAGGTGAAGACCTTTCATATGATACCCCACTTGATATAGTTATCTTACTTCGAAGATTGAAAATACTAATTATTAGTTTATGACCACAATTTAATTTTTTTTGTGTGTATAATACCAAATACCAGCTATTAGACCTACCTAACTACCAAATTTCATGATTCTAGGTCAACGGGAAGTACCCTGTAGGTTTCTTGACAGACAGACAGACAACAAAGTGATCCTGTAAGGGTTCCGTTTTTCCTTTTGAGGTACGGAACCCTAAAAAGTAAAAAAAAGTAACAAGAATGCGTAAGCACTAAATTAGTAGAGACAAGCTGTTCTAATTAATGGAACTGCTTATAACAACAATCTATCTCGTAGCTACTTTTGTAGATATTGAAAATGTCTATTGTTCTGGTATTTTTATTAACGGAAAATGTTCGTGGAATTCCGCTCGAAAGTGTTGCACCAGAATAACTATAAGTAATTTTTAGTGCCTACAAAAGTCCAAGAGGCGGCTATTGACAGTCTCTTTCATTAGAAACACCGTACATTACGGTTTTTAAGCATTTTCTGATGAAGAAATGCTCTAAGTTCAAATTAGTGGCATTGACTTTATTTTTAGTTGCTGAATTGTATCTTTTGTCTATTACAGGAAGTGTTCATAAGAGCAGTGTTCTCTCGGCGCCGAACACAGTCGTTGTCGGCAGAGGCACACGCGGACGGACGCGCGGGCTGCATACCGCACCAGACTAGAGTACAAGACGACGAGCTTCACAGTCCTGTGCGGATCATACATAAGGAGCAGGACTCTATCGCCGCGTTCTGTCTCAACAGAGTAAGTTTTATTATTCGAAAGAACCTAGAATAAACCTCATTGACGAACACAGTCCATAGGTTTTTAAACTGTTTGTTCTGTTACTTGTCAATTTGGTCAAATTTGTTAAAAAATGCTATATCCGCAAGACGTTCTATATTATCGAGTGTAAAGAAGGCTCTTCTTATACAGTCTGGCACCTATGTATTCGCTGATCTAGTATAATAGAATAGAAAGATTTTGTATCCAATAAATCTTTACAAGTACTTTTGATTCGTCAAATACTTTTACCATTGATTCGGAAATAATAATAACGGAAATGATGATGTTTTAATCTTCAATTTTTCTGTAGGTTTTTAGGCTTGCCTCAGCTAAAATACCGATGATGTTTTAATCTTAATAAAATTTTCTCTTGGCCTGTAAATATAAGGGCAAAAAATTGTACTATTCAGGTAGGTGGGGGTCTCTTAGCGGTGGCAACGGCTCGGGAGGTGCAAGAGATGGACGTGTCGTTACTGCTGAAAGGCGGCGCGTGCTGGGCCGAGGACGAGTGCGAAGTGGATCTGTTGGCGCTGTCGGCCGATCCCGCGTCGCTGCCCGACACTGGGTTCTTGCTTATACAGCATCATGATAAGTGAGTTAACGTGCTGAAACTTCTTCGTTTTAGCGTTCGTAGGCAGTATCGCTATCTAAGATGAGAAGCTGGTGAACGAATCGGTACAACTGAACTAAATTGAAGTTTACAGAAGGAGGAAAACCCTGAATAAAATCTGTTGAAACTTTACTGTAATTGTACTGTTTTAATCCAAATCACGAACATTGGCCTCAATTTTTTGCTTGAAAATGAGGCTTCCAAGCAAAACAGCTGCTTGGATATATTAACAGAAACTAGCGTGTTCAAAATGTTTTTATGTAAATGTTTGGTCAGTGCAAACTCACGGTTATGTTGTTTATGTGCCTTATATATCAACTTATTATATATTATATTACGATACTGGTGTTGTTTCTTCCGCAAAGTAATGCGTTCCTCATTTTCTCTCATATTTCTTTCAGATTGTATTATGGTAGATTAAATCACGACAGTTACGTTTTAAGGTTGGCAAAATTGTTTTCAGACCAAACGGAGGCTCAGTTCCTGGCACCGGTAACAGTTCACCACTAAACCCGAACGCCCCTCAGGCTCCGGTAGGCATGGCGGGACAGACGGGACGCGGCGCCAGTGTGGTAAGTATAGTTTACTCTTTACCAACTTGGAATTTACTACTATATTTTGTATTTAGAGGTTTACTAATCCTTTTCTAGATGGTATACCAAACTCGTTAGCGATAATTTTAAATATGTGGGAGAAATTAATATAGTTCACACGGGGCATGTAACTCGCGCAAGTATCTTGCACTTTCGTGGGGACACACGCAGGCTACTTGCGCGAGCAGAAAATGCATTTGATTTCTCGTGCCATGCCATGTCAACGTACACATCGCAAGTATCCCGCGCAGGTTATCGCTCATGTAACTCGCGTGTGTTTGCAAAGTTAAATTTAGATATCCAAAAAAAGTAATAATATACTTTTGTAGAGGAATAAGGTTTGAAATAATATTAGACACAATAGAGCAAGCTAGCATAATAAAATTATGGTTTGAGTTGTGCTAGCTTGTTCGGCCACCTGCGTGGGCTTCTTGCAAAGTGTATTCGTGGCATATGGGCCTCACAATTTTATATGGTAATGCGAACTCGTGGTGTATATGGGGCTTATCGCCAACGAAGTTGTATCGTAATAATGTATGGTTAGACTAATAAGACTAATATCAGAGTATACTACTAATTTTTCTAACCATCGATTGCCATAGTTGCTATTGTAGGATTTATCAAAACAATATGAATTTTGTAAGATATTTAAATATAGTTTTACCCGTGATAAAAGACTTCAAACAAAAATTAATTTCAACAATTTAAACACGCTTTCTTAAATGTGTTTTTTTAACTTTTGACCAAAAGCAGCACTTGTTGGAGTTTTTAGTGTTTGCTCAACAACTTACTAGGGCTTCAGTATTCAGCTGTCTGTCTTATTTTCTGTACATAATATTTTGGCTAATGACCACCCCAGAAGTTAAGTCAAAGTCAAAGTCAAAGTCAAATGATTTATTCAAAATAGGTAATAAATTACTCTTATTGATTGTCTGGTATAGTGTTAGATTTGTAAGATAATATAGTGGTGATAATTATAACGCAAACTTAAAACTAAAGCTACGAGGGTTCCAAACGCGCCCAGGTCTGAGAAGAGCCCACAACAAACTCAGCCGGGTATTCTTTTTATTATCACCACTTTACAAATTTATTGAAACTTATTAGAACTATCACAAAGTCGTTAAGCAACTCATTCCCAAGCTTGCTTATCATTTAAATAATCCTTTACATTGTAATAGGATAATTAAAAAAATAAAGTAATGCTGGGCATGAATTTGAAATTTGAACTGATGAAATAAATCCACAGCACGAGCGCCAGGCAAGCCAAACAAAGCCAACTGGCCACGAAGCGTACGTTGTCACAGTACGTGTACGATATTCACTAACGACTATTGCCGTTCTGAATGAGTGAATGAACGATATCAAAACTCGCCACCTAGACGCCTTCTAGACTATCTTACTCCTTGAGAGCATATTTAACATAAACGATGTTTTTGCTGAAACGTATTTCAAATAGAACCGATAAAGTGTTAGTAATTTTTTGTCATACATTCACTCATTCATTAGGTGTCGGGCAATCGGAATGGTGTTGGGTTTTGTGTATTTATATAAAGTGGTATTGTTGCGTGCCGCCTAAGCGCTTCGCTTATATTTCTAACTTACTAAAACTTTTATAACATTATATCTACGTATTGTATTTAATATTTTAATTCGCAAAAAAATATGAGACACGAATCGTAAAGTATTGTATTGTTGTGGAGGAGAAAAATATCAGTGAAATAGGGGTGTCATTATTACGTGTCTGCTCAAGGCACTGGTAAAGTTGGTACTGTTCTTCAAGAGATTATGGCAGGCTGTGTGTAAGATGTATGCGCGTAACCCAATGTTGGCCGCAGGTCAAGGGCCTGCAGTTCCCGGGTTGCCACGACGCCAAATACTGTCGCCTGGTGATGCATCGCTCCAAGCTTCTAATGAAACCGGTCAGTGATTGCCGTAACCTCTCTTCCCCCCTGACTTCCTTCCTCACTCCCCTCGAAATAACTACTTTTATCGGAATGCACTTTTTTTGCTGATCGCACATTACACGTACAGTACGCGGCAGAAAATAATGTGCATCGATCTTTAGAAAGAGATAGTGGTTTTGTAGAGCATTGTCTCTGTCGTTGAGCCGACAAAACGTCACATAGGTATGAGTGACACAGACGACACTCTACAAAGCCGAAATCTCATTCTAAAGGTCGATGTACATTATTTTCTGTCGCGTACTCTAGGTACTAAATTATGCATATAATGGTATCAGCTTACATTTCTAGACGGTTTCTAGTACTGAGAAATGCGTTGCGGCTCATCCTGTAATCTATGATCAGCTTTAATGTTATTTCAATTTGTTTAATCCTATTTTTGAAACGATTCTTAACTCCTAACTCCCTTCCTTGCTGTTACCTCAGAATGCTGAAAAATATATTATTGAACCAAACCTTACATTTTAACTGACATGACGTTTCGGCATAATATTATTGAATCGTTCCGTAAGAGAAGTTTCCCTAGTACGCTCCCTAGCGCTTTTCATACAAACATAGTTTGGTTCTCATTTCAATATTAACCAAACAAACTGAAGCAGATACGTTCTAAAACATAATATATTTGAGTCTGTGCCAGATTTCCGTAAAATAGTGTAGTTTCAATGTCTCAAAGTTTTGTATGTAAATTTGTTGAGCCCATATTGAAATTATATATTTTTACAAAAATCTGAAAACCACACACACAGATATTAATTATAAGAACATGGCTACAAAATTGCATTGAATTTGCTTGGTCAACCAAACCACGTATGTTTGGAGTAATCTATTCACTCAGGTTGCAGTATTCAACCGTTACTCCCTATTCCCTCGATACCCAATGCACCTTATTTAGTTCTATCCATTTTATTGAGATTTGTTAAATCCTGTATCCGATGCACACCTTATTTAGTTGAGTGTTTCGATTTGGCAGTGTTAACAGTCTTCGTTCGAAGAAATTTATTTTCTTTTATTTTGTTTTGTGAAGTTCCTATTTAATTTTTCGCTCACTCGCCAGTACCATCGGTTTCTTTACCTTTTTTTGGTTTCGATCATTATTGTTTTATTTTCGCATCTCATCGTAGACGTTGGTTGCTAGTTCGGTTTTACGGAAATCTCTAGTGAACTAAATTGACAAATCTCAAAGTATTACTATTCTAGAGTGAGGGAACTCTCGGTTTGTTACTGAATCGACGATGTCAAATATTAGGCTATTGTGCCACCATAAGACACCCTGCATCTAATGTACTAACATTTGACGCCTGCCAGTGACGTCGAAGTTCCCTAACTGTCGTGAACTGTGCCGATGTTCCCTACGGAAAAGCACTACTTACAATACTTTTAGGCCCGTCAATTCAGTTTAGAGATTTATGTTCAACTGAATAGTTACCATTATTAGGTCCTCGTCGGTGGTTTCCTTATTTATAGATTCTTGTTGTCTCGATATTAGAAAAAGTACATTATGTTATGAACGGTAAAGATGCAAAGCTTTGTTTGTTTCAATAGGCGCTTGCTGATTAATGTCTGTGTGCTAATGGCTTTTCATGTTATTTCAATATCGATATTATACAGTACTTAAAATATCCATAAACTTTTTCTTTAATACTCTTTATATTATATCGGACTTAAGTTATAACAATGTAAGGTATTAGTATTATTATTATTTAATTTAATGTGTTTATGTTATTATATTATTGGAGTTTCTAAAGAGCTTTCGTTTTATGATAAATTTTTATTCAGGTACTCAAACACAAAATTGACAATATCAAACGAATGGCCGCTCATCCTTCACAACCGTTGTGTAAGTATGTCTGAAACGGGTGAAAAATGATTTAATTTTATGTTACATCAAAAGGTACTAAAGTACTAAAAAGTAAAGTTAGCGTTGAGAATGTGCGTCGTACCCTGATTGTATTGCATTTTGACAGTGTTGACTGTCAAAATGCAATACAATCAGGGTACTCATTGTCATTTTTTTATTATCAAAAAAATAAAGGGGTCCTCCGTCCTAGGCATTGGTATCAGTCACCAATATAGTTTACTTTTCTTTTTTTATATAAATAGCGAGCAAACGAGTGAGCGGGTCACAGGTCAGCTGATGTTAAGTGATTACTGCCGCCCATGAACATTTACAGCATCAGAGGAACCGCCAATGCGTTGCAGACTTTTCGAGATTTTTTAAATCCACCCTTTGAAACGCCATGCTAAAATCAAGTGGGAACACCGCCTTCTCTGCTTCCTAAATGTGGGGTTCGTATTTGAAATCTTCATCCAAACATCACCGGTCCCAGAGTAAAATTGGCGACTGATTTTATTGTACCAACCTCTAAACGACAATAAGATATTCCATTTTTAGCACATCCTTTATAACGTAAGGGGTACTTTCATATCCTACTGCGAGATTATATCACATCTTTACATGTGTTAGACCTGACGGGAGGCGCAGACGGATCGGTGCAGCTTTGGGAGTGGGGTCACGGATCCTGCGTTTGGTCTCCCCGCGCGCCGGGAGCGTTCGCTAAAGTGACGCGCGTGCGTTTCTCGGATTATGGCAACAAGTTTGCGGCGTCTGACGCGGACGGCAACCTCGCGCTGTGGCAATTGCATCCTTCGGCAGGCTCTGGCGGCAACCAGCCGCACGCTTCGCCGCGACCGTTTTTTGTAAGTTTTCCAACCTTTTTTGGTGAAGCGAAATTAGGAGAAGCAAGCGCCGATGCAATCCTAAAACAGAATACAAATTGGACGTTGCCCCGCACTCAGCACCCTTATGCTGTCTTGTTCTGTGATGTGTATTGTAACTTAGCTATCAGCTAAGCCCTTTCAAGTCAAACATTTCATTACTTAAGGTTTTTATAAAATTCTATTTAACCATTAAAATGATTCGTCTACTTCAGTTAGCCCTTCCTAAACTATAACTACTACTTTTATACTAAAATAATAAAAATTGTTTGTTTCAGACTCATCAATGCCACAGTAAAGGCATAAGTGACTTCGTATTTTTAGGTTCCTGTAGTTTAGTTGCCACAGGTAATTATTATAAGGACTGTTTTTTTCAATCGCTAAATATACTCAAAACTGTCATAACGTCAATAGTATTCCTCAGTATTATTTAGCGATTGAAAAAACCACCCGAAATCGGTTTTTTTTTAATAAGCGCTATTTAATCATTAATGAAAAATATTTTTTATTGCAGCTGGTCACAGTTCCGAGAGTAAGAATGTTGCCATTTGGGATACACTGATGCCCATAAAGAAAGCTTTAGTGGTTTGTGAGTACCTCTTACATATTCTGTTTGTTAGCATAAAATCTCATACTTTATACTGGAGGAGATGGTTCTTTTTTTAAAATGAACATCGTTCGTTGTCATGTTTTAGACTGACTGCATACTGTAAGTATTTGTTGCTCAGAATATTGATCTGGCAGAAGAAACCGTGCGCGTTGAAAATCACTCTGTTTGTACATTTTGCACTAAATCCGACAAACCATTAGAAAACATCAGTATCGTGTCTCAGTCGCAATTGAGCTCAAATTCGCTGGAACGCTGATAATTATATTCGAGAATATCGTCGAGCGTGCGTTAGAACGTTTTTTGATGATTTTATTCTTATATTGCGCGGTCGGCGTTAACTTATGACGTTTGACAACATGACATGTCTTAGCGTGGACGTGCCACGAGGGCGGAGCGGCATGCGTGGCGTGGGCGGGGCAGGCGGGCGCGCTGGTGTCGTGCGGGCGGCGCGGCGACGTGCTGGTGTGGGACCTGCGCGCGCGCGCGCCTCGCCACAAGCTCAACGCGCACCACGCGCCCATCAAGTGCGTCTCGCTCTCACCAAAAGAGGACTACTACGCAATCGGCGCCGCTGACGGGGACATTAAGGTATATCTTTCTCTCTCGCTTGTGTTGAAGTAAAACTTCCTCAGGCGAAACTTGGGAGATTGCTTCAAAGTTAAGAGATCTTTTTCGAACGGGAGCACCGTTCATTTTCACATCCGCCGCAAATGGCCGCTAATTTAGTTAGTGCCATAGATTAAAAGCTCTACTTTTTTCTGTCTACATTACTACATTTTAAATATAATGAACCTTTCGCCGACTCATTTAAAAAAAATGTTCCCTCACCCGAATTGAGTTTTACTTCGACCGCGGGGTTTTTTTTTTTGTAAAAATTTACACTAAAGGACGACTTTAACACATTAAAATTAGTAAATAAATAGGAAGTATTGCACTAAAGCAACAAATAATTGTATAAAATTTTGCACAGGTGTTTTCGCTAGCTACACATCAGTTGCTGCACACGTTCGCGGGAGAGCACGCGAGAAGCTCCTTCTTCAAACACATTGGCCAGGGCGTAACACAGATACATATAGGTTAGTACGCACTTTTGTACAGTCATCATCATCAAGCCACGCCGGCCGGCTCACGGCTGAGAACGGCGGGGTGATTACGTATCTCGCGACAGGCTTGCGACAGGCGTAAATCTCGCGATCATTGCTGTCAACCGTCACTCGTAACAGCGGCTAGAGAGAGACAGCAATAGCCACAAAGCAAAATAATAAGAAGAAGAAGAGAGACAGCAAATGAAATGTCGCGTTGCTGTCGCTACTGCAACGTTTTACATAATCACCCCGCGGGTCTCCTCTCGTCTACCACGACGGCCAAGTGCGGATTGGCATTCTTCACACCCCTTTGAGAATGTTATGAAAAAAAAACAGGCATACAAGTTTCCTGTTGTTTTCCTTCACCGTTAAAGCAAATGATACTTAATTGCATTGCTAAGTCCTATCCTAGTTTGAAAATGACACAGGTACGAATACAAGGTTCAAGCGTCTAACCTATTTGACTTCGAAAATAGGCGAGGTTACTGATTCGACATTATTGATGTCTTAACGCGTTTTGTCTGCTGTGCTGTGCGGGCCTCGAGGCGTGACTTCCTTACTCGGGTGGGGCGCAAGGCATTTTAATGCCCCGGTGGTGTTCTTCTAGCCGTTATTTCACCGGCTAGAGCCTGCCGGGCCCTAGGACTTATTGCTATTTCCGTTGGAATCCGAGCTGCGGGCGATAAACTCGCAGCCGTACGCGGAGGTGGGGTCAGTCCCGTGGTTGTTCCCACGGGCGAAGGACTGGTGTCAGATCCGGTGAATTTGTCCTTTTTTCATATAAAAATAGCGAACAAACGAGCAGGTCACCGCCGCCCATGAACATTTGCAGCACCAGAGGAATCGCCAATGCGTTGCCGGCCTTTCAGGAATTTGTTGGTTCGCCCTATGTTTTAATCTAGTGGGAATACCGCCGAAGGGAGTTGGTTCCACAGTTCATGTCTGTTCTGACGCAGTGTTGTTAACGCATGTGTTTCCGGCAGACGGCGCGGGGCGCGTGTTCTCGTGCGGCGCGGACGGCACCATGAAGGTGCGCAAGCTGCCCGAGCGCGACCAGCCCGCGCATAACCACTACTCCACGGTGAGTGCGTCCACGTAGTGACAAGACAGAAACTCCCGGTGCCAATCGCCTACACTTTACTACATACTAGCCGTGTGTCATCTCTACTTAACCTCCTTAGTTTTACAGTTTCCACTGAAGCGTAAAGGCGGGGTTGTGTGGGATTTCTACCAATCAAAATATTATTGGAAGATGACGTGATTATCACATCATTTAACAATTACTTGCTTGTTTATTAAACACATTTCCGCTTCAGTACAAACTTTAAAATTTTACTCAGCATATCTTCACCTCGTGTAGCACAGATAATATTGCAAATGGATTACATGGTGGTCAACTCTATGGTAGGTATGTAAATATTTAGAATTTCGCTTCGATTCGCTGCCAATGTGAATCATCGACCCTTAGGATGAATTTTCAAATTAAATATTAATCACCAACGTTATAATATAAAGCTCCTGTGCAAATTTTCAAGCTTCTAAAATCTAAACCCACCGGTTTAAGCTGTGCGTTCTGTCAGTCAGTTATAAGAATTTTATTTAACAGAAAATTTACTATTATGGCACACACTCATTATGCGAAACACGAGTTGTTCCGTTTTATCTTAAAATCCGTATACTTACTCGCGTGCGGCGCGTACCAATATACGACAGATAATATGCTATTAGCTTTGAAAATATAAATTTATTTCCAGGTATAATCGTATGGTGGTCGAGTGAAGTGAAGCGAGTATATAGAGAGGGCCGGAGTGAAGCCCTACGTCCCGCTGTGATGTATTTAATTGTTGCTGTTTGTTGTACGATGAGGATTATACGCCGTTAGACTAGTCACTGAGTAGGCGATGTTGTATCTTTAGTGTATTACAAATGTTTATGAATCTTTAGTTATTTCTAGTACGAAATGCTTAAGGCAAAGACAGACCGGCCGCACGACGTATGAGATGCAACGTTCCTATATATTTTGTGTATATACTGGATTGACGTGTACTAACTACTGAGTATGTTTTGTGAAAACTTATTTAGGCACGTTGGGCGACTTTGGGATTAGCAAAAAGTCACGTCAACCCGTCGTTGCCACGTTGCGACGTGATTGAAAGACAAACTAATAAACCAAGAGACGAACACACTTTCGCATTTATATGGGGGTATTGATGTAGGCAACGTTGCTTCGCATACGTTGCGAGCATGGATCTAGTCTGTCTTTACCTTTAACGTCGTCTTAGACGAGAGGTATAGGTTCGATTTATTTATTAGCGGGGGATTGTAGGGAACAGCGGAGCTGCTACGGAGTGGAGGAGTGAACTCTTCGAGTGCAATAAGTCTGCAACTTATGAATTCGACTGCGGTCGAGCCTTTATTCTTGTTAACAGATACTCCTTCGAGATATTTAACATATATGAGTGCACATAATCTTAATACGTGTAACTTGTTGACGCATAATAAATCATTTACATATTATTATTAATAATAATAATTTATTATATATTACGATTTACCGTATGTTTGTTGTCGTGGCTTAATACGTGTAATGTTAAAGTGTATCTCTATATAATCATATTATCGACACATGATATGTTTCGAGTGACCTATGGAAAGCTTCGGAGCTTAAAAAATCTTTTTAAAAACTTCACACACCTATTAGGCGTAAGAGTTTCATCTATTCGTAAAAATTGGGATGATTTCGAAATTATACGTCCATTTTGTTTTATAAAAAGCAATACGTTATTTAAAAACATTACGAAAATAAAGCAATAAAGCAACCTTACACTGCATTACGCTCTGGTTAACAGTATTATTGATCACAGAATGAACGGCGGCTGAGAGATTTATTTCTCAGAATCAAAATCCGCGAACTCATTGGCGTGCATTCTATAAAGGACGTTTACAATCAATACTTTCAAAATGAAATAAATACATAGTTACAACCACATTTTAAACAAGTCATTTGGTTAAAGTATGTAAGTTGATTTTTTAATTATTTAACTATAACTGCCTTCGTATGCGCCGCCACTGCGTTCGCGGTGTTTGTGTGTGTTGCATATGATATGTTCTGACGCGGGACGTCAGGCTCGCATTTTATTCCAATAAAATCAAAATTATTTACTTTTCTACATATAATTTGGAAGATATTGTGTATACATCAATTGGTAAAGGCTCGGACACACATGACGCACGTCGGTGTCATGTCCAATGCGGCTCCTAGTAGCTTTCATACGAGGCGTTCACACTCAAATGCGTTGTTGCAGATTGCCATAGTGTGACGTACTTTAAAGTTACTTTGGTTACTAAGGTCTCAGGCTCGACTTACAGTAAACTATGGGAATGTGAGCTTTATATTGTGTGCCTTACGGTGGAACGTTAAGAATTTTAAAGAAGCGTCGACCACGCATCGTACCTACAGTTCTTTCAATAAAATGTTGAACATTCCACCATAAAGAACACAATATAAAGCTCACATTTCCATGCATGACTCGACTCACAATCATGAGTTCAGTCAGAGTGGAGTCTATTATGTATAGTCAGAGTGGAGTTATGTAATGTAACCCCAAATCGTCAGTATGACCTCTTTCCATGCGGTTGAACACGCTCGTAGTTGCCGCCGCGTTTTGTGTATCCAAGCCTTTTGTGTGTTTGTTTATCCTAATTTTTTCTATAGCTTATTTTTCGAAATATATATAATTTTATCTTAATATTTTATATACAACTCACGATTAATGAGTATTTAATTAGAGCATTTCTTATAATAATAATTTATTCTTAACATTATACTACTAAAGTTTTAATCATCTATTAATAAATGATTATATTAATGTCTTTTTTAATACGTAAAATCATTAAAAAGACGAGTAATTGCAATGGAATTGCCCCCTTGTATGTATAACCAAACCACATGTCTACTGTCAAAAGACATTTCCTAGACAGTTTCGTTATTTATATTCGGTTGACTATTTGTAATTTTTTTAGGTTAATATTATTTTATCGCCAAAGTTGTGTACAGCGAGTAGGTACGTTTAAATTCACTTTTGAAATAAGTTACCATCTTTTTAGGTCTTATTATTTTTAAATTCGCACGATGAACACATCATTTGATGTACCTACTGAACACATTGTCTATAACATTCTACAAATTACAAAAGAACAATTTAATTTTACTGACACATAATTTCGTTGAAAAGTATTTTACTCGTGCATGAGAAGCACATCGTTGAAAACTATTTAAAAAAAACCATTAAGACAATATTGACAGATTTATATTGGCTTAAGAAAGTTAAAAATTATGTATTTGTAAAACAATGATAAAATCTCAGGAAATTAATTAACTAGGTACAGACAGAAAAATTAAATAAATGTTAAAAGTGATATATCTGTAATACTACCTATTCCAGAATATTTAATTAATCAAATTAATAAATTGTAAATAGTACTTATGAGTATGTATTATTGTGTCTAAAATTTATTTTCTGTGAAAGTATTTACTACCTATACAATCCATTTAATTCGTTATTATCTACAATTTTTTTTGTTTAAGTATATAGTTGACGTTGCTCGTTTGTTTTATAGCAATTTTACTGTAGAAAAATTTACTTTTTGTAGGTAAATGTAATTGTTTTCATGTTTGTGTGATAATCATCATCATTATATCAATAGAGTAGTCAATAAGTTCGTTAATTAGAACATAATCATGTAACAAAATGTCATGTTTTTGTTCAATTGAATTGTATCAGCGCAGTGTCAACTGTGCATTTGCATATTCGCAAAATCGTCGTCATCCACATGTCACGCGTCCTCGCAACTACGTGATTGCGAGCCGAGGCCAGACACGGATGTCTGAACAGTGTGCTTGTAGTATGAGATTTAACCCAACGTTGATATCAGAGTAAAATGTGTCTAAAGCTCCTTGATTTAAAGTTAAAAGTTCAGCACCACAGATTTGAATTTAATCCACTTGGAGCGCTAGCTGTAGACATATGGACAAACTTGAGCTTTTGGTCAGTTAAGGACCATTTTGCTGTAATGCTGAAGTGTTTCGAATGTTCGAATTAGTATCAACGATGGCGTAAGGAAAAATCTCATACTAAGCACTCTGGTATCGCATATCCTAGCTCACCACTCGTCGCGCCCTCTCGAGCGAATGTGTAAATACACAATCAGGCGATATTACGTCTCCTAATATCCGTCGTCACATTGTTACATTTCTAAGCATGAGGTTTCAAGCTATGCCTGTATTTGAATAAGATGATCGTTCCAAGCTTACATGTTTGTAAACATTAATTATAATATATCAGCGGAAAGAAGTTAGTATAGCGCTTTCTCTGTTACATATTCCCATACAAATGATAGAGGCAAAAATTCAAAAAACATTCGAAATTCAATTAGAAAACATTGATTCGTTTGTGATTGGTTGGTGACTCAAAATGGTTAGCGCCCACTGATATTTTTGCCTCTATAATTTGCATGGGATTACGTAACAGAGAGAGAGCGCTAACTTCTTTCCGCGGATAGAATATAGATGGTGTGCTTTTTGGCGCCTCATTTATGAGGTCTGCTCAACATGATCCAACTCGATATAAAAGTGTTCTTTATTGTCATGTCATATTTATTAATTTACAATATCCATAAATATTAATTTTCATGATATGTTTAATACCTCTTATTTTATATTATTAAGATTTGAAATTACTTATTATTCATTTATGCTACTCACTTATGTAGTACATAGCCACCTATACAGAAATTTAGTAAATTATATAAAATCAATGTAATTATTTAATATGTATATAAAATTATTATTTTTTAGAAAGCTTGGAATCAACAGTTACTTGTGTGTGTTCTTTTATCAATACTGTATCTAGCTACGAAATATTGCAATAATTACAACCTGCCAAGCCAAAACTTAGAGGTCAGGCGGTAACTTTTCAAATTAATGAACGTGACACCAGAGTTGCGTTAATCCGTCAAATTAGAATGGAGATATCTGGGCTGTCCATATGCAATGACGGATTCAACGCCGGCGATGCAACCTTCATTAACTTCCAAACTTACACTCGGGGCCCTGTATCTATAGAATAGGTACCTAATAATAATTATTGTAAAATAGGGTTTGACAAACGCACAACAGACGGAAAAGTTTAAGTGCGGAAACCAGCCCAGAGCGAAAAGAAGAAGAAGGGTTTGACAATTTTTTACACGAATGTTATTTTTTCAATCAAAATATCTGAAGATTCTTCGGAGTCATGTAACGTGTACTATTCGAATAGTTATCTACCCCTACTGCGTATTCATCACCTTGATGTGATTTGTAAATCAAAGTCTAATAAAGTAAATTCTTGTTCAAAAACTATTTTATACTTTTTTCTCGCAATCTTGGTATTATTTTTATTTAGAAAAAAATATACTCTAACTTATAAACGAATTCCCTACGTACCTACCGACCTTTGATATCCAACATACAGACTAGTCACGTACCCTATTATTACAATATTTAATACCTAATCTACACGCTGCATATCTGTGTTATTGTAATTTGTGAACTATGTTCATATTGATTAAAGCTTATTTTGTTTTATTTATGAAAGAATGTTTAAAATAAAGGTTAATCTAAAACTATGCGTTTCATTATTCCCTGTCTTCATGAAAGTTGACATATGCATTGCATGAAATATAAATTTCTTTAAATAATTGTAAGATTTAGTTAATAAAATACGAGTAGATATTAAAAACCATTATTTATTTTATTAAATTCAACAGTCCACACAGATGATACAATACTGTAGTATACTTATACAGTTCTGTTTTTTTTTAACTGGGACAGTATGGGGATATCCAAAACCATAGGAGGTACAGAGAAACTGTCTTAGGAAACTTCATTTCTTTTTTTATGAAAACAATTAAAAATAAAACAAATTTGGCATTGTCAATTTATCGGTCAAGCGCGAGTGGTCCATAAAAATCAATGAAATTGACTAAATTGTTTTTAATGCCGATTGACTCAGTTTCATGAAAGGATCATTTCATTGTGTAGAAAGAAAAAATCGGGAAGCAGAAGTTAGAATTATGTTTGTTACTATAATTTCTCATTAAGTGAAATTTGTATATCTGATTTCTTTTGAGAATAAATTCTTTAACCACAAAATTATTCACGTAAATTCGACCAACTTCTGCTGTCAGTTTTTTTTCTTTCGATATTCAATTCACACTTGACCAAAACATTGACTATGCCAAAATTGCTTTCACAAAAAGAACTGATGTTTCCTAAGATTGTTTCCCTGTACCTCCTATAGTTTTGGATTTCCCCATAGGTCCCAGTAAAAAATTATACCAAGTCACAAGATCTTTGACTAGTGAAAATAAAGGTTGATTTACACTGACACACTCAAAGCGAAACGTCAGTTAAAGCGAATGCGCGCGTTATCATATTTTTGGTTAAAAAGTAAGTAAATTAATTACCTTTTAGTCCGTATAACCGGCGTGGTGTCTTTTTGTAGTTTGTGCACTATGTTGTGGAGCTCAATAAGAAAAAAATTATGTCGTTTCAATTCGCTTCGACTTTGTCATTGTCAATTGAACCTAAGTTTTAAGCCAAGCTTCATATATCGGTAAATAAATAAAGCAATTTTCAATTAAGATTTTTATGCCTAGTGCGTCCAAACCAATAAAAATTTGTGTCGTGTGTTGAACCGAAATGCTTCATGCGGTTGTTGAACCGAAATGCAACATTTTCCCCGTAAATTGAAACACGCAAACGATGTTGACGATTTGTGTTAGACATAATCATTTTCACCGAACACAATGCCACTTTTTATTGGTGTGTATGCGGATTAAAAACACTAATGGCTTAAAAATAGATACAGCAATAACTAGTGAGAAAGTTTGGATGTCAGCAACTTTATGATTACTTAGTTGAAGATCTTCATATCTTTATCAGTCAATTTCATTCCTAAGTTATCCAATACCTGTACAGCTTTCTCCGCATTTAATGTTTTAATGCCTTGTGGATTCTCTACAAAGAGTGTAGCAGTCTTTGAACCATTGGCAATATTTACGAACTTACAAAAAGGAATACTTTGTGATTCGACGTCTTTAGGTTTTGTGGGCGAAACGACAATGCTCTTTGCATTTAAATCAACTGTATCCTTTACTTCAACCCCATCGCACCACAAAGTAAACTTCATTCCATACAGGCCAAATAAAATTTCCACCTCCCTGTACAAACTATCCAGGTTTATATACTTATCTTTACTTTTAAGAATGATGCTTCCTTGATTCGTATTTACACCAAACCGCGGTGTAATATGTTGTAAAATGATATTAGCCCAAGGATTAGAAGGTAATTCGACCTCCTTTCTCCATGTAATAACTAACTTCAGGTGTGAACCTTTCAGGTCCTGAGTTTCTTGAATAATAAACGGTTTTGAAGACGACAATTCGTCGATAAATTTCAAAGGCGCCTTAACCGTGCCTTCGATAAGATCGCGATGTGCGTTTATAATACGCAAAATGTCACTTTCCTTGTTGACTGAAAAAAAGACGTCAACCTCATCGGTCGGTACCAAATGCGCTTTTTTTCTGAGTTTCTGTAACCTGTTTATGATTTCTCTGGCAAATCCCTCGTCGAGCATGCTCTGATCGGGCGTAACATTCAACAAGATCAACACGTCATTGTCACTATGAGCCTCGTATTGATCGTTGCCTTGAGCTTGAAATATAACTCTCACTTCAGAGAGGTCGACACGCTGACCAATGAGTTCTACGAAACCGTCAGCAACAAACTTTTCACATTGCTCATTGTTGAGATCTTTTAAAGCTTGTGTTACAGCTTTAAAGTCACCTTTAAGGCGAGCACCAAGTGTTTTGTGATCTGGCTCTACTCTTAATGTTATACCATATTTTTCTTTGTCACTCGAAAGTTCCACTTTTTTTATATTAATTTCTTCCAGAACATAATTCAACAAGGTGTTAATATCATCCAAGTAAGTTTGATCCTGATGTATGACAACCAGTTCAGGTAGGGGATATTTGATTGGAATCGTTTTTCTGTCTCTCAAAACTCGCCCAAGTTCAATCACAGACTGCATTCTTTGAACTGCTCTTTCGATATTCGTATCTACAAAATTCAGCTTCGGGTCTGGCATCATGTTAAAATGAACGCTTTCCATGGAGCTTCCAGGTAAGAGTTGGCGTAAAGTCTTGTACATGAGCTCTGTCAAGTATGGAGTAAATGGAGCCATTACTCTCACCATATCAAATAGAACACCGCACAAGGTATCCAATGCCACCTGACAGTCCTTGATCCCATTTTCACCCTTTAACCTCTTTCTATTCATCCGGACATACCAGTTGGTAAGGTGGTCGATGAATTTTGTCAGTCTCGGGACAACAGTATAGAGTCTGTAGGCAGCCATTTCTGTCATCACAAATTGAATCAAAGATTGTGTAAACGAAGTTATCCATTTGTCCATTACATTTTCTCTAACTGCATTTTCATTAAATCTGTAGTCAACTTTGTCTTCTTGAACAATCCTTTCAACATTTTGCATTAAAAATCTAAATGCATTGTACCATGGCAAGAATACATCCTTTATAACATCTCTTACGCCTTCCTCTTTGAAACGAAGGTTCTCAGCTTTCACAACTGGTGAATTAACGAGATAAAGTCTCAATGCGTCCGCACCATATTTTGATACAACTTCTAAGGGATCTGGATAATTCTTCTTCCTCTTTGACATTTTTTGTCCATCAGCTGCCAAGATCAAACCGTTAGCAATCAAATTCTTAAATGGCGGTTTGTTAAACAAAGCTGTGGACAGTACAATCAGTGTGTAAAACCAGCCTCTCGTTTGGTCTATTCCTTCAGCAATGAAGTTTGCGGGGAAAATATCATCAAATTCTTTTTTGTTTTCAAAAGGATAGTGACACTGGGCATAAGGCATAGATCCTGATTCAAACCAACAGTCAAACACTTCTGACACTCTCTTGAGGGGTGGCTGGCCAGGTCTTGCAGATGGAATTTCTAAATGATCAATACTCTCTCTATGGAGGTCTGTAATCTCTTTACCTGTCAAAGCACTGAGCTCTGCAATGCTACCCACACATACTATTTCTTGCTTGTCGGGAGATATCCACAGAGGGATAGGTGTTCCCCAATATCTATTTCTACTTATGGCCCAGTCTCTTGCTTCTTTAAGCCAATTGCCAAACCGTTTTTCCTTGACATATTCCGGTACCCAATATGTTTCTTCACTGGATTTTAAGAGGTTTTGGCTCATTTGTTCTACTCTAACGAACCAAGAAGGCACCGCCTTGTAAATGAGAGGAGTCTCAGAACGCCAACAATATGGGTAGCTGTGCTTCACCTGTCCAGCTTGTATGAGCCTGTTTCGAGCTTTGATGTTCGCAATAATATTTTTATCTGCATCTTTAACATACTGTCCCTCGAAATCTTTTACAGGTGCTACAAATCTGCCACTCGCATCAACCGGGCATATGATATCTTGGTCTCTTGTCACGATACCAGCCGCCAAACAAACTCTGTAATCATCCTCACCAAAATATGGTGCCTGATGAACAACACCTGTACCTGAATCATTGGTAACATATCCATCCGTTAGAACTTGATAACCATTGGGGCATTTATCCACAAAGTAATCGAAAATTGGGGTGTATTTTATTCCTTTTAGTTTTTGACCTAAGAATTTATAAAGTACTTCAAAATCTTCAGTATTTTTGAAGATAACAGGAAATCTGTCCTCTTGTAAAACATAGCAAGTCCCTGTTGCTTTTTCTTTGACTTTTAGATAAGTTAATTTAGGATTAACACAAAGGGCTAAATTGCTAGGAAGAGTCCAGGGTGTGGTGGTCCAAGCGAGGAGAGAAAATCCCTCTGAAGTAGGGAACGAGATCACAACTGCTGGATCCACAACATCTTTATAGTTCTGTCCAGCTTCAAAGTTCGACAGAGGGGTAGAACATGTAGTAGAATAAGGCATTACCTTCACTCCTTGATAGACCAAACCTTTGTTGTACAGTTCTTTAAACACCCACCAAACTGATTCCATGAACCATGGATATAAAGTCTTATAATCATTTTTAAAATCTGAAAAGAAGAAATGAATAATACATATTAGAAATTTTCATTTTTTTAACACTCAATATCTTGCATATATTATGTGAACCTTAAAGCTTTATTTCTGAATCACACAATATTACAAGAAATGCCTATCCGCTATGGCTATTTTGATTAGCTATTCTCAGAATGGGTGGTCTGAAAATTCACATAATGATTAAGTGAACTTGCAATACCAGCACCAAGTATTCCTGCTATAGAAACCAGTTACGCAATTGCGGTAGTATGACAGCTTCAATTTCACGATCGCAATCACCTCTGATTGGTTGACACTCGCTCTTTATTGGCTACAATTCATTGTTGCAACAAGAATACCATAAATTCAGCCAATCACAATAATTGCGATTGTAATAATGATTGATGCAGGTTTTAGACAAGATAAATGTAGCAAAACAGTAATGCACTGGTACACAGGACATTTAAAAAGAAAAAGGGGTAGACCAGTACACAGATGGGTTGATGATATTAGAGAAATAGCAGGCGCCACATGGTCTAGAACTGCTGGCGACAGAAATATATGGAGGCAATTGGAGGAGGCATTTGCCAAAAAGTGGCAAACAGATGAATTGTAGGCTATCGAGGCAGTACAAGACTTAATAAATAAGTAATATATAATCCATATTCATACTAATATTATAAATGCGAAAGTGTGTCTATCTGTCTGTCTGCTAGCTTTTCACGGCCCAACCGTTCAACCAATTTGGATGAAATTTGGTACAGAGTTAGCTTATATCCCGGGGAAGGACATAGGCTTTTTATCCCGGAAAATTGAAGAGTTTCCACGGGATTTTAAAAAACCTAAATCCACGCGGACGAAGGCGCGGGCATCACCTATATATATATAAAAGGAAAAGGTGATTGATTGATTGATTGACTGACTGACTGACTGACAGATCTATCAACGCACAGCTCAAACTACTGGACGGATCGGGCTGAAATTTAGCAAGCAGATAGCTATTATGACGTAGACATCCGCTAAGAAAGGATTTTTGAAAATTTATCTCCTAAGAGGGTGGATAGGGGTTTGAAATTTGTGTAGTCCACACGGACGAAGTCGCGAGCATAAGCTAGTCTAGTATATTATAAGTGTTAGAAATAAGTTACTTTAGAAGTAATAGTTATGTAAAATCGTGTAGTTTAATATTTTGTAATCTTGTACCTATTATTAGCGACTAACAATATTATTGTAAAAATGAAACATGTCTGAATAAAGGCATATTTATTATTTATTTATTTATTACTATGCAGGTTTTACGGAATCGACCAGCTGGTATTAAAAACTCAAATAACCTAAACATGGAGAAGCAAATGTATCCAAGCAAACTGCATTAGAATACATGAAACTGAATGGCACTCTTGACGAAGTGCGACATCACCGTCACGAACTGCTCTGTGACGTGCTTCATACAGTCCTTGTATAACATCGTACACACGTACGCGCACTTTTATTGTGAACTAGCTGATGCCCGCGACTTCGTACGCGTGGATTAAGGATTTTAAAACTCCTGTGGGAACTCTTCAATTTTCCAGGATAAAAAGTAGCCTATGACCTTCCCCGGGATGCAAGCTATCTGTGTACCAAATTTCGTCAAAATCGGTTGAACGGTTGAGCCGTGAAAAGCTAGCAGACAGACAGACACAGACAGTCAGACACACTTTCACATTTATAATATTAGTATGGATGTGTACCGTGCAGGTGCAATCCAATAAACCAACACTTTCGTATTTATAGATCGTATGGTAGATGCATCCGACTATTCGAAAGTACTTGTAAAAGTTTATTCGAATAAAGAAGATTATTATTTTATAATACCGCGACTTCGTTCACGTGGATTTAGGCTTTTAAAATTCCCATGGGAACTCTTTGATGTTCCAGGATATAAAGTAGCCTATTTCACTCTCCAGATTTTTAACTATACCTATGCAAAAAAAAAACACGTGATTGAAAGACAAACCAACAAACAAACACACTTTCGCTTTTATAATATGGGTAGTGATAATATAAATTCTGTTTGGCCATGCGTTACTTGCTTTCTGGCAATATATCTCCCTCAGTGTTCAGGCTTTAGGTGTGTTAGAGCCACAATGTATTTATTTAGGACATAAATGTGAATATAATTAATTACCTATCCATCTCCCCATGCGTGTAATAATAGTCTCCCACTCATCCGCATACTTCATAACAATTTTTCGACATTCAGCATTATATTTGTCTATACCCATTTTCTCAACATCTTCGGGTCCTTTTATTCCTAGACTTTTATCAATTTCGAATTCGACTGGTAGGCCATGGCAATCCCAACCAAATCTTCTTTCCACATGATAACCCTGCAAAGAAATGCAAACTTTGTTTTCATTAGTAGTCACAAATAAATGGATTAAAGTTTAGTACCTAATGTTGTGATCTTAAAAAAAGTACATTTATATAACAGACCCAAGCTAAGACTCAGAAGCACAAAAATAAAACTGACAGCATAACCACCATCAAAGTAATACCAGAGCCTCAATCAAAGATGAAAGAGCAGACTGAAACTCATAAGATTAACAATTAAACAACACCGCTCCCACTCCTTGCTCTCCTTATTCCTAGTTAAATGAGAAAAGGATATAACAGACATATTTAGCTCCTTATTTTTAGTTAAATGAGAAAATCAAATAATAGATATATTATGTAGCCAAAGGGGCATGGGTTTAATAAAAACTGCCATACCCCTTTCCAGGTTAGCCTGCTCCCATCTTAGACTGCATCATAACTTACTACCAGGTCAGATTGCAGTCAAGGGCTAACTTGTATCTGAATAAAAAAATATATTATTCATAACTACAATAATGTAGCTATGATCAAATAATTATGTCTATCATTTCTTTGAAAAAAAATATGTAAAAATACCTTTTGATGGGCATATCTGGTGACTACATCTTTTATTGTTCCAGCTAAGATATGACCATAATGAGGCAGCCCAGTGGCAAATGGTGGCCCATCATAGAAGGAATATCTATAATACATAAAACACCATTGAATCAATCAAGTACAAGTCAGACTTGGACATTTTTTTTATTTACATACAGATGGACGGACGGCCAGCAGAAGGCTTAGTAATAAAAATCAATTAAGTACTTAAATTAAAATGTAAATTGTATTGTAAAAATTACAGTACCATTCCTTTTTTAATTATACAGACTTGCTTGGCTGGAATGACAATTTAGATGATAAGTGATGATGTAGCCAACAACGGTAGAACTACTAGCCTACGTAGACAATGCCTTTATACTTTTGACTTGATGGTTTATAGAATGCAATATAGAAATAGACTATGGGTTACGGTTAGGATTGCAAACCTATAAGTTGCTATATAACATCCATATAAATGGCAATCGGGGAGGAAACGCCCCGCACAGCCCCCGCGCTAACGTGCTGCGGGCGTGCGGGGCGCCCCCTACCTCATACCCCGAATACCATCTCAACCTGTCGCGGTCTATACGATATTTCGAATTTAAAAACTATCTGACTAATTTTGTAGACAGACATAACGTATTTGAGTAGACTATACCACTCGGAAAATGATTTGAATTCTTTAGATCCAGAATAAAATTATGGTTTGAACTAATAACGTGCTAACATTTTATGCTTGAAATTGTTTAGTAGGCATATAGGTTAGGAAACTCTTACCTGGGTTTATTTTTTGAATGCTTTAGACAAGTCTGGAAAGCATCAATTTTTTTCCAAAATGCTAAGACTTGTTCTTCCTCTTTTGGAAAATTTATATACTCAGGAACCCGATCAACTTTTAGCGACATGATGAAAATATCGCCTCTAATATTTAAAACTTCCACGCAGAAATATCCACATCACTCACAGACAGCACCGACCACAGATTAATAGGGATACTACGTATCAGATGGCTCACGGGCAAACAAATTTTGACACCCTTGAAATGCAGCCCGTGATTGGTCGATCATCTGTCAAACTCTATTTTGCTATTTCTCTACTAACCAATAGGATCAGATTATTTGAGCCAATAGCTTGGCAAGATATTTTTTTAAATTGCCTCCTTTGCGCGGCTCTGAATTCTAGTTTTGTATTTTAGAGGATTTTTTTTTTGCAGCTTTAGCTTCTTGTATTTTGAAATTGTTTTATTAGGTACCTAAAGGGTTTTTTACTTAAATAACCTAAATTAATTGATTCTAAAAATAAAAAACACATTTTATTTCAAGACATTTATTTATTTTCTTTTAAATCTTTTAAAACCTTTATTAAATATCGATATGATTTTGACCCCTGATTAAGTAAGGATAAGAAATTTTTTTTTTCATCTTCTGTAAACCTTCTTTGTTTCTTCTTCTTTCCGCACAATCTTAATTGCATTGTGAGTATTTTTTTGGCAATTGGGTTCAATTTTTCCAATTTTTGATACACATTTTCACTGTCCAAGCTTTTTATGTCTACGAATAAGGTTAAGAGTTTTTTGGGAAATCCTATATTTCTTGTAAAGATGTTTGCATTTTGGTGAAAGAACTTCAATTATTCTTTTAATGATTCTAGGATTCCTTCTCTTTTTAAGTGGCATGGTAGTGGAACCTGGAATTGCAAGAGTATTATATATAATTACAATTGATATATTGGGTACCTATTATAAAAATTACATGTTTGATTTGATTTGCTCTAATAAGTATTTGCACTATGTGCATAATATCGTCGGTTAAATGGAAAAATGACATTTCTCAAAATTTTCAGAAAGTAAGGTTATCATTAAAAAGAGTCTGTTATCAACATTATTTTTATATGGATAAAAGACACTTTATAAAATTACACGTTAAGCTCACTAGATGTCGCAAGTGTCATTTCGGTACTTTATGTTCATCTGCCATATTGGTTGTAGAATAACGTCACTCTGCCATTTGCAACCCAGCCACGGAACTGAGTACATGTGCGTTTTTATAGAAAATTGTCATTTTTCAAAAAAGTGTTTGGATACGATTGCAAAAGGTAAGAAAAATTTATAGAACAATGTATTTTTTTGAGAAATTACGTTTGTTCTTTAAAATTTAACTGTAATTGTGTTAGTAGCTTATATTGAGAAACGACATTTTTAGAAATGTGACTGCTTGTTGTGAAATGAAGTTATTGATACTCGACTTATTTGTAATTATGACATTTTTCTGTATAGTTTTTGTACATTTAGTATCATGAAGTTCATCAGAAAAATGTAACAATTTCAAATATGACTGTGAATGCTTAGAATGAATATTTATTGTATTGTGTTTTTAAAATAATGACGGTTATCTATTAAAATACATAGTACATTTTAACGTTAAAGTACAAAATTAGTTAAAATGATTGAATAAAAATATTTGATTAATTTTGATTTAACCTTTAGAATAAAAAGATGGGTTTAAAACTTCTTTGTTTTTTGTAGGATGAAGCGTGGTGAAAAAATGGTAAAAATGATTACGACGTCTAAAGAATTTTCTAAGGAGAATCCAGTAGAGTTTAATTCAGTTCAGTTAAAGTCAAATGAAGATCCACAAATATCTGTAATATCTTATGTGCCCGAATTCATAAAACCAGTTACTACAGAGCCCGAGCCAGTTTTTCAAGACCATACCTCA
The DNA here is from genome assembly GCF_902806685.2 of Maniola hyperantus. Classification (NCBI taxonomy): domain Eukaryota; kingdom Metazoa; phylum Arthropoda; class Insecta; order Lepidoptera; family Nymphalidae; genus Maniola; species Maniola hyperantus. The sequence continues at coordinate 8,840,703 of NC_048552.1, read as the reverse complement.
GCTACTGAGGATAAATATCCACCAAACGAAGTATCTACATCTAAATTATGTGAGATTATCGTCGTCGAACCACTGCAAAATAATTTGAATTGCACACGCACTCCTTTGATTAGTTTAAGTAGCAATGTTAAGGTACCGACTCCTATTAGCAACAATTCTTTTTTGGATTTACAAATTATTCCATACCTGCCAAATGATCAACCTGGGCCGAGTACAAATATTATGGAATCAGCTGATGTAAGTGATTCAAAATCAGAAGAAAGTACTAACGTTCTCTTTTCAGGCCAACCCAAGACTTCATGCAATATAATAATATCGGAATCAGATATTTCCTATGAGGACGATGACGATAGTTCCTTCAACTCCATTCCTGATAGTCAAAAGGACTTTTCGTCTGACGACGTAGATAATGACCCTGATTTTATACTACGCAAAGATCTTGCAATGTCATCGACATCTTCGGAAGATGAAATCGCTACAGTGAATGAAAACCTAGAAAATACAGTTGACGATGGAAACAAAAAAGCAAAGACTGGCCGAAAAAGAAAAGCTGTACCGGAAGAATGGAGCAAAAATAAAGCTAAATTATTAAGAAATTCTGGAAAAGCGTATACATCGACATCGAAGTCACAAAAACAAATGCAAGAAAGACAAATAAAACCAACATGCACTGAAAAATGTAAACTGAAATGTTATAACAAGATTAGTGAGGAAAAGCGGAAACTTATATTTATGAATTACTGGAAGATGGGAAATTTAGATAAGCAACGTCAATTTATTAATAAACATGTAACCGCAATAAAACCGAAGTATAGATATATTCGCGAAGGAAGTACAAGAAAAGATTATAACCATGCCTTCAATTTTGAAGTAGACAGAGAAATAATTCGGGTTTGTAAGACTTTTTTTAAAAATACTCTGGGTATATCCGACAGACCGATAAGAACAGTAATTTCAATGCAAAACTCTACAGTTGGAGGGTTTCTGAATGAGGACAAAAGAGGAAAGCATCGCAAACACAATAAGCTTGATGCTGCAATTATTGATGGGATCAAAGAACATATCAATTCTATACCTAGAATTGAAAGCCACTACTGTCGAGCTAGTACGAGTCGGGAATACATTGAAGGAGGTCTCTCTATTGCACAGCTACATAGGGACTATATTACAAAATGTCGATTGGAAAACGTTCCTCACGCTGATTATCAAATATATTACAATATATTTACCAAAGAATACAATATTTCCTTTTGGTCTCCGAAAAAAGACCAATGCGAGGATTGCGCTGCTTATAACAATGCAGAAGATAAAGAGCCGTTAAAAATCAAATATTACTCGCATTTAGAAGAAAAAGATTTAGTAAGAAAAGAAAAAGAGTTAGACAAAGAAAATGCCAATGAAAAATGTATAATTGCCGTCTATGATTTGCAAGCTGTAATGCCGTGCCCAAGAGGTGATGTATCCAATTTTTATTATATATCAAAACTTAATGTTCTCAACTTTACTATTTACGAACTCGGATCCAAAGACGTAAACTGCTATGTCTGGCACGAAGGTGAAGGGGCCAGAGGAGTCAATGAAATAGGATCCTGCGTTTTAAGTTATTTAAGAAATTTACAAGATAAAATCAAAGACGATTTTGATGTCATATTTTATAGTGACAACTGCTGTGGACAGCAAAAAAATAAATATATGATTGCAATGTATATCTACGCCGTAACTTATCTAGAAAATTTAAATTCTATAACCCACAAGTTTCTCATAAAGGGTCACTCACAAAATGAAGGAGATTCCGCGCATTCTGTGATTGAGCGTAACATTTCAAGGTCTTTGAAATCCTCACCTATTTACGTCCCGGAACAATACATAACATTGATCAGAACTGCCAAAAAAAAAGGAAATCCATACAAAGTCCATGAACTAAATCATGAGAGCTTCTTTGACATTAAGAAAATTGCAGACGGTGTCGGTTCAAATTTTTCAAGCAATGAAGACCGAGAAAAGTTAAAGATGGGAGATATTAAAGTTGTCAGAGTGGAAAAAAAGTTTAATGATCGATTCTATTACAAATGTTCGTATAAAGAAGATAGTTTCAAAACTGTCATGGTCAAAACTAGAGCTACCAAGAAAAAAACTAACTTGTGTTCCGAATTACAGCCGCTGTACTCAACAAAATTGGATGTATCTGACACTAAGAAAGCCGGTATACTTACACTAATAGATAAAAACATAATTCCCCGATTTTATAAAAACTTTTATCAAAGTCTTTAACCAAATAATCTCACATTGTTTTTCTTTTGTGTGATACGTTATTTACTAAATAGTTTTTTTTTGGATTTTGAAATCATCTCAAAAACCTATTTACAATATCTAGGTAGACTGAGTATGAAACTTTACATATATTTTGGAATATTTTAATTTTTTTTGAAGAGGCTCTATAACTTTTAAATAAGTAGATACTAATAATATTTTAGTTTTATAATTGATTGGTAGAATCAGTACAAAAATGCATACTAAAGCTAATAATAAAAAATTGATTTACATAAAGGAGAAAACGTTTTCAATATCTTATGAAACATATTTTACAGATTTTACAGTTTTATATTCTTATTCAAAACCCAAAATAAGCAGATTTAAGTTTAAGCTCATTGATCTCAATATTGTTGCCATTGATTTATCTAATAAGTAGGGATTACTCTTAAAATAGAGGTTTGTTTATGATTGTTATTGCATATAATTTTAAGTGGATTTGTAATTATTTGAATACCTCAATTTATAAAAACCATATACTTAATAAAACCATATTTTTTCCATTATTGTGTTACATTTTTACAAAATTCATTCCGCAAAATGTTTTTAATTATGTAGAAAAATGACATTTCTTGCTAGAAATACCTCTTTTTTAGTAAATTAGTTAAAATAACCACACCATCTTTATTTTCATGTAAATACCTTTAAAATGATATATAACACTTACACATAAATATAAAACTCAAAAGGAAAAATTAGTATTAATTGAAGTGAAAACTTTAAATGCTTGTATTGTAAAATTTGTTCTTTTTGAATAACGTCACTTTTCTATTTAACCGACGATATGTTGTGTGCAATAAAGTGTCAATAAATAAATAAATAAATGTTATGTATGTGCATATTAAAAATATAAATAAATCTTGTTTATAAAGTACTAGATGATGCCCGCGACTTCGTACGCATGGATTTAGATTCTTAAAAATCCTGTGGGAACTCTTTAATTTTCCGGGATAAAAAGTAAGCCTGTGTCCTTCCCCGGGTTGCAACCTACCTCTGTACCAAATTTCGTCAAAATCGGTTGAACGGTTGAGCCGTGAGAAGCTAGCAGACAGACAGACAGACGGGACACACTTTCGCATTTATAAGATAAGTATGGATGGGTAACACACCGCGATTAATTTGTTAATTGTTATACACATTTAAATATCTCATTTAAGCTTAAAAACATAGTCTAGTAATAACTTATTTATGAAAATTTTGACCTGTAGTTAACACTGATCAATGAAAAGAGCAGATATCCTTATTCCTGTGGTTACTATATCAAGGCTATTAATAAATAGATGATTACCTGAGGAAATACTTTGTTGACAATCTGTAATCGAATATTCTTCTAATTTTCTTTTAAAAGTAGTGGGCAATCCTTCTAAAAAATAAGTTTAATGAGTACAAATAGGCAAACATCGATAAAAAAGTTTGATATAGTAAGTTATTTAAAACACTCCAAGGTTCTTTTATCTATCTCTTTTAGCTATCTTTCAAAGTTAGCAAAGAAACGACTTATTAGTAATATTATTATGAATATTGTTTCAAATAATAATAAATTATATTTTCTCACCTAAAAGCTCATTTTCACTTGCTGATTGTGATGTTTGCAGCTGTGTACAATAGTTGTGGTCATTATATATATTTTTGGAAGCATAATAATTATGATCAAGGTCAATCTTCTCTGATCCTGAAAGTAAATTAAATATTAATCATTTTAAAATTAAAGGCCAAAATTAGTGCTACACGGTGGTAAGATGATTCAGGCATAGAAATACATTTTCTTCGGTTTGGTTGTAAAATGTATGCTAAAGAAGGTTGTGATACATTGGACAAAACAACTGGACTGTGATTAGAGGAATGATATGAACAATATACAATACAAAAAGCCATCAAAACTTACTAGTACAAATTTCTTCAGAATCATGCAGTGGAATGGATGGAGTACCACTGAGGATCTCAGATTGCAGGAACAAAGTAGGAAATGCTGTTACTGCAAGACGAGATTTTTGTGTCACAAAACGCTTTTCAAAGTGCTTATGACACAATTGAGACTTATTTTTAAGATCTATTGTACTTTTACTTCGCAAAACATCACAATTTATATACTTAAGCCACTTTTTGAGTCTTTTGTCACACTGTGGAAACTTATGTAATATAGCGTCTTTTCGCGTACTGTTACAATCGGGAACACAGCACTTATAATACATTCCAATAAATTATATTGAAATAATGTACTATAATAACAATTGTTGCGAAGGGAACAGAAATGTACGGAAATAAATCGACGCAACCACCCTGCTCAACGCTTAACAACAATAACAAAATGGCGTCAGGCAGGCAGCAGGCAGTGAACGTGTGTTATTGTATCGTTCTGTGGTCGAATCTGTCAACTTCTATTTTGCTATTCGCATTTGTAAGGGAACGGAATTTGTATGGCCGTGAACCGCCCGTGGCACCGACCAGTGGCCCTACCGCGGTTGTTTGACAGCTACAATGTCACGATCGCAATCATCTCTGATTGGTTAATGCTCGCTCACTATTGGCCACAATGCATTGTTGCAGCAAGAATCGCACAAATTCAGCCAATCAGAACAAGTGAGATTGTAATATTTTTTTTGTTTAATTTTTTTTACGGCTCTGGATAGCAGTCCTTTAAGGCCTGATTGTAATAATATGGTAATAATGATTGATGCAGGTTTTAGACAATCGCCCTACAGAAATAAAAACTCACAGTCACATATGTTATTGGTCTGTGGTCACAGGCCACAGATATGTTATTGGTATGTGGGCCTCATAGAGGGTAGATGCAGGAACGTTTGCTTTCTCATTCGCACTAAAAAGAGAGCACAGATAAAGTTACTAATGTGATAAACAGAGATGCAGCTAACCTATTTTTTGTCCCTTATCGTGTAACTGGTTTTTTTCAAGATCACTAACTCTGAATCGTAGATTTAGAGTTAGTGATCTGTGACTATATTGTTTCTATATTGTTCAATCCTCTAATAATCTGTGATATTGTTTCTTGATCTAGTATATTATAGTGATCTGTGTTCTTGATTTTTTTATGAGATTTTTTAATAATTATTTCACACAGTAATTCCAATATTCCCCATTTGTCCTCCATTATCGAAACTTAGGACACGAGAATCTATAAAGCCATTATGAAATATTATAATCTTGAACCCAGTAAGTCTGTGAAAAGCTAGAAATATTATAATTATTTATCATGGATTGTGCATGGCTCAAAACATCTTCAAGGTACGTACTTATTAATAGACATTACTGGATAATATTTATTTTATACAAATACTATGCATTAGTAAGCCAATAAATTACCATGGTATACAAAACCATTGTGTTCTACAAGTTATCATCATCATCATCGCGTGCCTTCTTCGAAACGAAGTCTGTACCTACTTATATTTTATGGTCTGCAATCTGCCTTTGAGAATGTAGGTATTTATCTTTGAGTTATATGGAGTACTGAGTAGGTATGGACTCATAAAAACATAATTTTATATTTATTTAAATAAATATGTAGGTAGTTTTATTTCTTACTTGTTCAAATTACCTTACTTTGAATGACTGGCATAAGATAAATAAAATGTTACTTTTTCAGCTTAAAGAGAGGCATTGAAGTTGTGAATGACTTGGATGAAAACAGATTTGAACAGTTTCTCAGAAGAATCATAGGAAAATTAAAACTTCATGACTCTGAAATTTTCACTGAAGAAGAAAGAAGAAAGTTAGAAAAAATATTTCAAATCAATGAAGAACAGTTGCTGTTGGCTATCAAATCAATTCTGTACATATTTAAAAGACTTTTAAAGTTTATATTTATGCCAATTAATTTAAAAAATGATTTATTGAATATTGGATTTAATAATGAAAAGACAAATTTCCTTATTAAAGTTTGGTCAACAGAAACAAGTGTGGTGCTAAATGAAATGAGCTCAAGTTCAAATGAAAAATATGAAGATGATCCCATTCTTCATTGGAAGCTTAATGCAGAATTAAGTTCAGAACACCAAAAGAAATGTAAAATACCTAAAGCTTATATCTCATTCTTAGGTAAAAATGATGAAACTGAAATAGAAGTGACTCATCAGGATCTCAATTCAATGTTTTTGCAAATTGAAGCAATTCAAACTGAACTAGATAGTTTGTTGTAGTGAGAAATTGTTCTCTGTCTATGATAAATATGTGCCTTCTATGTTTATAATATATACACTTGTAAAAAATATATTAGTATAAGCATACCTACTTAATTCATAGTATGCGACGGGTCGAGATGGCAATCGAGGAAACACCCCGAACAGCCCCCGCGCTAATCCGGTGCGGGTGAGCACGCACCCCGCCTCATGCCCTGATTGCCCTTTTATTTTAGTTCGCTAAAAAGAATAAAATAAATTTTTAGTTATCAATTTTATTTAACTATAACGTAAAATTACACTTACAACCATAGATTAATTATTATTGGTCTTAAGACTTAAGAACTCGTATTTACTTAGTTTGAAAATTTTAAAATTCAAAATCAATCTGATCAAGTTATTTTACATACTTGTTAGAGGTAGGTATTTACTTTACTTACCTATAAAGGTTCGTACGCACCTGAGCGGCGCGGCGCGGCGCTTCAGTCCGACTGCAGAACGCGTCACCTCAGGCCGCTCGACGGTGCCTATCGCACTACAGCTTCAGTACGCGGCACCTCGCGTCACTTGCGCGTCACTTTTAGACCCGTTCGCGTACGAGCAACAACGTCGCAAGATGAGCGACAGTGAAGAGGATTTGATTATTATTTCTTTGTTGTGCAGAAGAAGAACGAATTATCGAAGAGAAAAAACCGGCCAAGTGCGAGTCAGGCTCGCGCAATGAGGGTTCCGTACTACAGTCGTATGATTTCGATAATTCAAAAACTATGATGCATAAAAATAAATAAAAATCTGTTTTAAAATGTACAGGTGAAGACCTTTCATATGATACCCCACTTGGTATAGTCACTCACTTCGAAAGTTGAAAATACTAATTATTAGTTCATGACCACAATTTAATTTTTTTTGTGTGATCTAACCCTAAATTCACGGTTTTCAGATTTTTCCCCAAATGTCAGCTATAAGATCTACCTACCTGCCAAATTTCATGATTCTAGGTCAACGGGAAGTACCCTGTAGGTTTCTTGACAGACAGACGGACAGACAGACAGACAGACAGACAGACAGACAGACAGACAGACAGACAGACAGACAGACAGACAGACAGACAGACAGACAGACAGACAGACAGACAGACAGACAGACAGACAGACAGACAGACAGACAGACAGATAGACAGACAGACAGACAGACAGACAGACAGACAGACAGACAGACAACAAAGTGATCCTATAAGAGTTCCGTTTTTCCTTTTGAGGTACGGAACCCTAAAAAAGAAGAAGAAATGGATTGCTGACATACCAAAGTCACGCTATCAAGAAGGATATCACATTTTGTTTCCTCGCCTTCTTAATGACTCTGTACCATTTCACATTTTCTTCAGAATGTCGAAGACAAAATTCTTTATGCTATTGCCTAATAGTTTTTGTGGAAATTACATTAGAAACAATAGGTATACCACACAGGTCGGTAATATAATCCTACAAGAAACCTATGTCCAGCAGTGGACATATCTATCGGTTGATGATGATGATGATAGTTTTTATGGAAATTATAAAAAAATATTTATGCATATCCATACTTATATTATTATCAACGCAAAAGTGTATTTGTCTGTCTATCTACTAGCTTTACACGGCTCAACAGCTTAACCGAATTTGATGAAATTTGGTACAAAGTTGAATTACATCCCGGGGAAGGACAGGCTACTTTTTATCCTGGAAAATGAAAGAATTTCCACAGGATTGTTAAAGGCCCATTTATATGAAGTTTGGACCAGAGGTAGCTTGCATTCCGGGAATTGACAGAGGTAGGCAACTTTTTATCCCGGAAAATCAAAGAGTTCACACGGGATTAAAAATCTAAAAAAAAATGCAACTAGATGATGCCTGCGACTTCGTCCGCGTGGATTTAGATTTTTCTATAGGTGAGCACATTTCTGGGAATTACCTACTAGTACCTATATACCTGAGATAGATTATACCCTGTAGGATAAAAGTAGCCTATGTGTACCTACACATAGGCTAGTTTTATCCCGAAAATCAAAAAGTTTCCACGGGATTTTTAAAAAACCTACATCTACGCGAACGAAGTTGCGGGCATCAGCTAGTCCCTTAGGTTCTGTGGAAATTACATTAGAAAAAGCATTTTCGCAAAATGTCTTTGTTTTATGTGCAATAGAATATATAAAATAGGCAGGTAAACACAGGTACATATTATATCTAAATACCTATATAAAAGAAAAAGGTGACTGACTGACTGATCTATCAACGCACAGCTCAAACTACTTGACGGATCGGGCTGAAATTTGGCATGCTGGCTAGCTAACTAGCTAATATGACGTAGACATCCGCTAAAAAGGGATTTATGAAAATTCAACCCCTAAGGGGGTAAAATAGGGGTTCGAGATTTGTGTAGTCCACGCGGACGACGTCGCGGGCATAAGCTAGTATAATATAAACACAAGTACAACAATAGGTAGGCATATTTCCGAAACTATTAATTCTACCTAGATGAAGTAGGTAGGTATAATATGTACATAATATATTATAGTTATTTAATCAGGATTATTTTTACCATTGATGTTTTCTCATAACGCTCGGAGAGACATTTATACATTTAGACACTGGGAAGGGGGGAAGCCGACATCCTAGGGGTTGGGACCTTTGAGGATATACTTCTAAGAGCATGAGGAACACGTCATGTGTCAAAAATTAAACCTACGTTATTTATTTTGAGGTCTATCTTTCCGATTCTTGCCTGTACTTTAAATACCTAACAAGATGCGCGTGTATCTTATTCGAGCGACGTACGCATACTGAAGCGCCGCGCCGCGCCGCTGGGTATGTCGCACTAGCGTCACTGCACTGCGCGTCGCTTCGGTGCGCTTCAAAATATTCTCTCCAGCCGTGCCGCGCGGCAACGCGCGGTGAAGCGCCGCGCCGCGCCGCTCTAGTGCGATATGCGCCATACAAAATGATAGAAATGATATTTTGAAGCTCTGTGCCGCGACGTGAAGCTCACTGAAGCGCCGCGCCGCGCCGCTCAGGTGCGTACGAACCTTAAATCACCAACATGCATCCGACATGGGTATAAATCTTTAGTCTGTGGTATAAATATAATAGGTTCACAGGGGTTTGCGTATAGACCATAATATTGGGTTTTCTGTGGTATTTTTTTTTTTTTTTTAATTTATTTTACGGCCCTGGATAACAGTCCTTGGCCTTTCAAAAATTTACAAATTCTAAAAATACGAAATTGTTCTAAAAATACAAAATTGCTTATAACTAATTAGTCTAACGTTTTTACACTTTATTTATAGTATTACTTATATAATTAAATATAGACTTAAAATATGACGTTTTACACAACAAGTCCTTTACATGGCGGGGAAAATCAATTTTTTGTTTTTGTTCCATATTTATAGTGTTTAGATCACTGGCTAATATAAGTCTTTGTATGCCAAAAGCTGGACATTTGAGTATCATATGATTAACATCAGCCTCCTCATAATCACAATAGTTGCATTTTTTACTGTTTAGTATTTTTATTTTATTCAGGTGTGTTGGCACCAGACAGTGACCAAATCTCAGTCTATTCATTAATGATGTAAATTTTCTAGATTCACACTTCGTTTTGAAATACCATGGTTGTATTGGTATTTCCTTTTGAATTTCCGCATACCATTTTCCTTTATTTTTATTAGTCACATCCCACACTTCACTCCACAATTTCTTTTGTCTTATTTTAATTGTATTGCATAAATCCGTAAATGGCACTTTGATGCTACTTGAACAATCTTCATAAAAATTACTTTTTCTTGTAGCAGAATCAACCACTTCATTTCCTGTTATGCCTCTGTGGGAGGGTACCCAAACAAATTCTATATTAATTCCCCTTTGTTTTAAATTAAGTAGTACATTTTCAATTTGGAAAATAATATAAACTAATTTATAATTACTAAAATTAAAATTATTTATAGCTAAAAGAACACTTTTCGAGTCTGTTATTAAAACATAGTTATTAATTTTAAACATTAATTCTTCTTTGATATATTCCAATGCCTTGAACAGGGCAACGCATTCAGCAGTAAACACACTGCAGTCAGAGTTTAATTTATATGTTCTACATTTTTTTAACTGTGAATCATAGAAAGCAGAACTTACAAAGTTCTCATTTTTAGAACCATCCGAATATATCCTATAATGATTTTTACAATTTTCTTCAATGAACAATAGGAAGTCTAAATTGGATTTAATATCAGTGATGTGTATTCTATTTCCGAGGTTTATTACATCATAGTGGCAATCATACATAGGCCAAACGTCATTCACATTTATCTTACTAGCAATACTATGCATATAAGTCATAATCATTGACATAGTAGGTCCTTTACCGGAAAGAAGTGCTTCCGCCGTAGGCTGTAGAGTTTCAATTGATGCTTCAGTAACTTTTAATAAATCCTGTGGAAGTAATAATTTGTTTACCAAGTTAGAGTTAGCGAATAGTTGCTTCAAACAAAACTTTTCAGCCAAATAAACACGTCTCACCGGCAAAGGAGGGATACATGTTTCTACTTCCATTGAATTAATAGGTGTAGACCGCATTGCTCCACTTATTATTCTCAAACCTATATTTTGAATGACATCCAATTTTTTCAACAACGATGGATTAGTTTGCATATACGCAAGACAACTATAATCAAAATGACTTCTAACCATACTATTGTACAACAAAGTCAAAACTTTGGGATCTGAACCCCAAAATGTACCAGCTAAACATCTAATAAGATTAATGCTTTTTAATGCATTTTTACAAATGTAGTTAATGTGAGCATCGAATTTTAGTTTTGTATCAAAAATTACTCCTAAGAACTTCTTATTTCTTACAATTGGAACATCTAAGTTATTATATTTAATGTTTACATCTACTGGTGCACCAAATACCATGCATGAACTTTTAGAGGTATTAATACTTAATTTTAAAGTGTTTTGGTAATAATTTTGCACCTAAGTCAATGCTGAATTAACATTATTTACAGCTATTTCTACATTTTTATTTAGACTATATAATAACAAGTCATCTGCAAATTGTAAAATTTTAACATCCTTTGTTGTTACATATTTCTCAATTTGAGAGGTATATAAATTGTATAAAATTGGAGATAATGATGCACCTTGCATAAGGCCTTTACTTGTTGAGTTAGGTCCATGAAGTATATTATTATACTTAACATAAAACTTTCTGTTATTTAAAAAATTTGATAGCCATTTTAACATTTTTCCAGGAATGCCAATTTCATGAAGAGAAGTAATAATCTGGTTTAAATCAACATTATCATAAGCACCTTCTATATCCAAAAATACACATACTGCAGCATCTTTTGATAACTTACAGCTTCTTAAATCCGATACAAATGATGTCAAACTCTCATTAGCACTTCTTCCTTTTCGGAAACCGTATTGGAATGTTGGTAATAATTTATTTTTTTCTGTAAAATGATCTAATCTCAGTTTCAGCATTTGTTCAAATAATTTTCCTATGCATGATGTTAGTGATATTGGTCTGTATGAATTACAATCAGATGAAGATTTATCAGGTTTTAAAATCGGTACTATACATTGGATCTTCCAACTCTGTGGAACACATTGATTATCCCATAGCCTATTAAATATATCAAGTAAAGCTAATTGACCTAATTTATGCAATTTTTTAATCATTATATATGGAATGTTATCTAAGCCGGGTGTAGAGTTTTTTCTTGATTTAAGTGCTATATTAAATTCTGCAAAAGTGAAAGGCTTTAAAAGTAACATATGCTTGTCAGAATCATTATTACATTCGAAAACAGAGGTATTTAACATTGTGTTATTGTTATCATGTTTAAATTTTGAAATAAAATCGGGAATCCATACATCATTTTTATGCTGTGGTGGGTTTTTAATATGTTTAAACATTTTCATATAATTCCATACTCTAGTAATAGGAGTATATCTATTGAATGTTGAACATAACTTGTACCAACTATTTTTCTTAGCATCCTTAATTATTAATTTTTTTTGTGCATCCAATTGTTTATAATTAATGTAATTTTCGATCAACCCATTTCTTTTATATAACTGTAAAGCTTCTCTCGAATTTTTAACAGCAACTTCACAGTTTTCATCCCACCAAGGAGCAGGCGTTTTAAAAAGTCTAGGACCTTCAATTTTTACATAAGGAACGAATTCTTTTCTAAGAGTATTTAAAACTTCACAGAACTTATCATACGACTGTGAAGGATCTTTTTCATCAAAAGTTATACCTTTAAAGTACTCCTCTGATTTTGCATAATATTTGGTCCAATCTGCTTTATGAAATAGAAATTTCTCTACTTTGTCATTGACAGAATATTTAGATGGAACTAGGCTTAATTTTGTAAATGTTGGATAGTGGTAACTACCCAAAGGATCGTCACCTACTGACCATTCACATAGAGGTGCTAGTACGGGACTCACCCCTGTCACATCAATAGCAGAGCTATTTGCATTAGGTCTTTGTACTGTAGTAGATACACCTGTGTTTAACAGGCATAGGTCATGTTCATCAAAAATTTCAAACAATGTTTTACCTCTTGAATTTGTACAATTGCACCCAAAAGCAATATGATGCGCGTTAAAATCTCCTGAGACTATACAAGGTTTTGGTAAGCTAGCAATAATATTTTTAAGTTTAAATTCTACAATAATTGTTATTTTTATTTTTAGTTGGGCAATAAACACATAGAATCGACACGGAACCAATATTAGTTTCTAGAGAAATTGCTATGGACTGGACATCTTGATAAAATTGTGTTGGCAATATTTTATATTTTAATGTATTTTTTAATAAAATGCCTACTCCACCATGTTCATTATTTGCATTTTTTCCTACAAAATTATATCCTGAAAATCTAATAGGATTACTTGTATTTTTTTGCCAGGTCTCATTTAATAGCAAAATCAGGCCGATTCTCTTGTACGCAATCTCTAAACTGAACTAAAATGGCACATCTAAATTTATTGCTATCCCTTTCATAATGTTGCTTGCGGAAAAGGATAGCACTAGTTTTAGACTTGTTAATTTAGTTTAGTTTAGAGATTGTGTACAAGAGGATCGGCCCCAATATCAATATTATGTTGTCGAAAAATGTTTTAACCAAGGGTTTCTTATTGTTAATACTTTGGATATTATGCTGCACAATAGTTAGGTGAGAATCCATTATATTTTACTTAAATGTTCTAAAAATGTTTCTTTGATTTGATTAGTAGTCTTAATATTATTAGAGTTCCCTATTGTAACCAAAGTGTTTACTATGGCTCCTAAAAGCTTAGAGTTATTTACAATATCATTGTGTGAAATTTCTGTCTTTGTCTGTGTAGTTTGCTTAGGCTGTGAGTATGTAGTTTGGTTTTTTTGATATGTCTGAGGGCTCTGAGGCTTTGGGAGTGGAGGGAAACTCGCACTACTTGTTTGAACTACTTTTGAGTAGGTTTCTTTTTTGTTCCTCTCCATTCTCGCTGCCTTTACAGGACACGTTTTTGATGATGCAAGATGCAAGATGCATGCATGCTTGCAAGATGCGCACCCCCACAATTGCTGCACTTCAGTGTATCCGTCGTGCAGTCCTTGTAATGGTGCTCACCAGCGCACCGTGAGCATATTTGCTGATTTTTACAAATTTTCCCATAATGGTTAAATTTCATACATTTAAAACATTGCATCAAAGGAGGAACATAAGTGAAAACTTTGTATCTCCAGTTGTCCAAATAAATATACTGTGGTAGACTAGTACCGCTGAAAATTACACTGATAGTGGACAGAGGAATTAGCTCCTCTCCTACTTTTTTCAAAAATCTCTTTACACCTATTACTTCACTTTCCGAGGAGAGTTTATTGAATAGTTCCTGATTGCTAGATTCTTTTGGAATAAACCTAACCACCCCCACCCTTTCCACAGAGGACGCCGGGATGAACGCTCGAAGTTTATGAACTGAAAGGCACTCGTGCTTCAAAAAGTCATTAGCCGCTGTCGCTTGTTTGAAGACAAGCATAATTTTAGTAGCGTTTATGCGCCTACTTTCACTTACACCTTTTACTTGTTTAAAATATTTGGATACCACCAGGGGATTTTTGTTTCCTAGTTTGATATCTTCTATGCTTTCTACGTATACAGGGAATTCTGAATTGGTACTAGTATCGCCGTACGCCCGGCGATAATACCCTGGTTTTATAAATGGTTTGTATTTTGCACCATCACTTTCAGAGGGTTTCTCCTTTTGCATTTTCTTCCCCTTTTTGCCCGCTGCTGGCTCTAAATCACCGCCGTCACTATCTGACGGCATTGTACCACAGTTTAACGAAAACTATCTACAAAATGTACTATTTACACTCAAAAACTATATTTTTTTAACAATTTTCAATTAAAAAGCGCGCTTCGCGTTTCTCGCCAAAAACGCCTCTGTGGTATAGCTTGCATACCTCTATGGAGATTCGTGGGTCGCTAGAGCCCAGAGGCGTAAAACCTGTTAAAAAAAATTCTTGGCATCATAATAATAATACCTTGTTAAAGCAAGCTAGGTGTATAGAAAAGCCTCTGAAGAGTGATAGAGACAAAAATATAGTTTTTTTGTCTTTGTAATGTTTTTAGCCACAGCCTCCTACGAAGGCTATGGTTTAGCTTTTTTTGTTGGGCACCAACAAACCTCTGCGATAGTAATTTATTGCGAATAATATTACGAGTTTTTATTTAGTTTTCTGTTTTAAATTTAGTATTGAAGGTGTGTAGAAGCCATTACTGTGTCGGCTGTAAAAGTTGTAGCGAACGCAAATTATGTAACACTAGCTGATGCCCGCGACTTCATCCGCGTAGAATTAGGTTTTTTAAAAATACCGTGGGAACTCTTTTATTTTCCTGGATAAAAAGTAGCCTATGTCACTCTCCAGATCCTTATCTATACCCATGCAATAAATCACGTCAATCCGTTGCACTGTTGCGACGTGATTGAAGGACAAACCAATAAACCAACAAACAAACACACTTTCGCATTTATAATAAGTGTACTCATACTCATAACCTTTCATAGTAACTAATAACTATGATTTCTTTTGTTGCTTTGCCCCTTTCGGGTATACGATGGGTATACCGTATACGCGTCTGACTGACAAGTCTCCTTGATTCATAGTCTGAGGTATGCTCTATATATTATATTGGTCTGTGAAGAGTGTATTATCTATGGCACTTTGGCAACCCCTGGGTGAAGTGTGAACTATTTTCTTCATTGTTGACCTTTCCTAAATCTTAGGTGTAATTATTTCATCATTAGGAATATTTAGACAGTATCATAATAGTCTAGTTAATAAATATTTTATCTCCACGATGGATTCTGAAGACGACACGAAGGACGATGTCGATTCCGGTAACGAATCCAGCGGAGACGATGTCGACTTCGTCATGGACGAGACTCACAGTACAAGGGAACGGCAAACGGAACTCGAAGAATATCCATACGAAGTGTTATCTACCGAGGAAATCGTCCAGCACATGGTTGATTGCATCAAAGAAGTGAATACAGTAGTTGAGGTCAGTATGTTAGTAGTAAACAATGGGTACTTCGAATGAGGTTACTCGTACGTTGGTTTACTTTACTGTTTTATTTTCATAACTCTTTCTAAATTGTTGCGAATACTGTTCCAAGGATATAGAATCAGCTCACCTTGTATTTAGTATAATATGAATAGAGCATTATGTCTAACTGGAATAATATTCGATCAATGTTATTGTTGCAATAAAAGTAACTAAATCAACGAAATGCAAAGCACAATGAGTCATACTATGACAATAGTATCCTACTAGCTTTTTTTTCAACCACAAAGTATATTCCAATTCTAAGTTCCATAATTAGTTCATTTAATTTAAGAGAATAAGTGATTTTTTTTGTTCATGATTTACATTAATATTATTACTAACAATACATTAATATTATTTCAAAGAATTTTAAATATACACAATTGATGAAAGGAAGTTAGTTTCTTTGTGTGTTTTATATCATTTTTCTAAATATCAAATAAAACATAAATTGCGTCCTTTACCTTTACAGTGGACCCCTGGTAATCCGACAAACATTTTGCAGGGCATTGTCGGACTATCGAATTTGTCGGATTATAGAGTACTGCCTAAGACCCCCTAAAGCCGGGTTTTTTTTTTTACAAAAGAGTGCCTTGTCATCTGACAAATAACGATTTAGGCAGTCTAAAATATCACATTTTTCTTTAATTGTCAGTATTTTGTGATAGACAGTAAACAATGAACACATGCTAGACCGCGCCGTTATCTTTAAGAACTTCACATTTAAACTAAACAATACCCTACGTGTCGAGCACAATAGTGGTGGTGCGTACAAGTTATAACTTATTCAATCATGCATTAGCAAAGATTGGCATGTCGGATTACAGGGGGTGCCGGATTAGACAGGGGCCGGATTACCGGGGGCCCACTGTATATTGAAATGATAGAAAAGTAACGGTTACCTATTAAACACATGTATTAATTGTAGATACCAGCCACAACAACACGCATACTTCTGAATCACTTCAAATGGGACAAAGAGAAACTAATGGAAAGATTCTATGATGGAGATCAGGATCAGTTGTTTGCCGAGGCTAGAGTTATTAATCCATTTAGGAAACCAGTCATACAAAGGCCAAAGGTAACAAGTGATGAACCAATATTCAACCATAATATAAATTTATTTTATAGTTGATAAATACAGTTTATTACACATAAAAGGATTGCTGGGCGATAGTGGAGGGGATGTGCCTGCATAGTTCATCATCTCAACTCATCACTGGTGCCCTACCGAGCATGGGTCTCCTCTCGGAATGTTTGTGACTTCACACATATTTGAGAACAATATGGAGAATTCTAGGTGTGCAGGTTTCCTCGCGATGTTCTTCTACTGTGTAACTACAAGGTCAGCAGTCCTTTCATGGAAAACAATGATTATATTATGACCATTAAAAATTGTTCTTTGGAGTAAAAAATATATGATAATAACCTCTAATAGGCTCACATGTGGGAGTTCTTTCGACACGATAAGTTAAACTGTTTAAATTTTTACTGCATTTTGTATTGTTTTAGTTGCCCAGACGGATATCATCATCAGGAACAGAGGAATGTGAAATATGCTTTACAATTCTTCCAACTTCAGTAAGTTTTGAAATGATCTATTCGAATGAGCTCCTTGAATAAATGATCTATATTAAATTCATACTAATACTTTATCAATATATTATATAAACCAAATTTTGTTCAGCCACACTGCCCAATCTGCATAGAAAACCATCTGCGTGGGAGATTCTATAGTGTACTGCTCAATTGTGTATGCACTCAAGCAAAGCACTCTCATAATCTGACATAATCGAGAGATCAGGCGCCAAACAAACAGCTTTACGTGCTCTTCAATACATGGGGGGGTGTAATGCCATACACTTTCTTACTACTTAGAATTTCTTAATGGTTTGGACCCACTGCGCGAATGTTTCGAGTTTGGCGAAAGTTTTCCAAACGGCAAATCTTCTAGTCAGTTGCCAGTGTAGCCACCACATTCTTGATTCAGCGAATGTTTTAGACTAAGATTTTGAATATGCAGGTAGGTATCTGCTTTTTTTATAGAACTTAATTCTTATGAATAATTCATAATAGTAGAACAGATTACAGCAGGGTTGGCTAGAAAAATTTAGTCCCAATTACCTTTAATGCATTTAATATTGTAAGTAATTAATTTTTGTTAAAAATCGTTTAAAAAAATTATTACAATTTACAGATAATTGTGGCTAAATTTTGCCATGCAAACCTGCTGTGCTGTAATCTATTCTACTATAATGTATCATTAAAATAAGTTTTATCAGAAACTGATACCTGCAGATTCAAGGGCTGTATCGTCTAATTTCCATTAATGCGGGCCAAGTTGCCACCTCAAGACGAATGTTTGGCAAAATATCTTTTGACTTTGAAAATAATTAAAATTTAACAAAGCCATTTTTTTTCACTCTTTACAGATGATGACAGGCTTGGAATGTGGTCACAGATTCTGCACACAGTGCTGGTGTGAATATTTAACAACTAAAATAATGGAAGAAGGCTTAGTGAGTATTCATTTTCATAATAATATTGTTTCATTGCAATATGATTAGCTACTTTATTAAAATTTATTTAGAGTTATTAGTTAACAATGTAATAGTGCTTATTAATCAGTAAAAAATCCTGAAACCAGAAATCTAAGTTCTGAAAGTGTCTGTGTAGGTTTTGTGATAAAAGTGTTTGGGACCTTTCAGTTAACCTAATTTTATCTATTAAGACTTGTATCTAATAAAATGTAAAGGCTTTTGGGTTTATTAAGAAAGCTCAGCGATATTCAGTGATTGAAAATAATGCCCGGTAAACTCATACACATAGTTCACCAACTAAATCTGTATGTACCTGAAGAAAATGATCTAATATAGTGCTGTTTGGTAGGGTCAAACAATAGCGTGCGCGGCCCACGCATGCGATATTCTGGTGGACGACGCGACGGTCATGCGGCTGGTGCGCGAGCCGCGCGTCAAGCTCAAATACCAGCACATTATTACTAATAGTTTTATTGAGGTAACTAGTATTTACACTAAACTTCTATTAGAGCAAATAATAATATTGAGATCAAGATGTACAGATGTTCTATTTCACGAAGACCATTTGGTTATATTTTTGTGAGTGCAACACATACACATTGATATAGTCGCATAACAGATGGAAACGTTTAACGCGGAAACCAGCCCAGAGTGAAAAAGAAAATTTATAGATACATATATAGTGTGGTGTGGCGCTCAGTCACGACTGCGGCGACGAGGTTTACGTTACGCACACAAATGCGTCTAAATCTTTGATCTTACACTCTTTGGGAATTGTTTTTCAATCTGTGTGTACAATAAAAATAAAATTAATCTAAGGGCTTGGATAATATGGAAAATGAACATAATCCTTGTCAATTTCGTGGTGAATATAGTAAGATTTGGTCCTTCGAGATGTATATTGTTGTTTTGCTCAGTGCAACCGGTTGCTGCGCTGGTGTCCGTCGCCGGACTGCAGCAACGCGATCAAGGTCGCGTACGTGGAGGCGGCGCCCGTCACGTGCCGCTGCGGACACAGCTTCTGCTATGCGTGTGGCGAGAACTGGCACGACCCCGTGCGCTGCTGCCTGCTACGCAAGTGGATCAAAGTGAGTACAACCTCATGTATGCGTCTATACGGCCATACTGACGGAAATGTGTGCGTTGACATAGTAATTTTTGCTAAAATAGAATGCAAGTTTGTAACCCTACTATCTAAAATAAAATAAAAATCTTTTTTATTCAATTAAACTTTTGAATCGTCAAATGCATCTACTACTGGTTCGAAATGCCTTTCCTACCGAGAAGAACCAGCAACAAACTCGGCGGTTGCTCTTTTCAAATATTTGATATACAATATTATGTCACATTTTCGTTTTATATTCTTGTTACCTGAAATTTTAGTTTTTAACTGAATAAAATATTACAATACTATAATCCGCAACAGAAATGCGACGACGACTCGGAGACGTCGAACTGGATCGCCGCGAACACGAAGGAGTGTCCGAAGTGCAACGTGACGATCGAGAAGGACGGCGGCTGCAACCACATGGTCTGCAAGAACCAGAACTGCAAGGCGGACTTCTGCTGGGTGTGTCTCGGGCCCTGGGAGCCGCACGGCAGCAGTTGGTACAATTGCAACAG
Organism: Maniola hyperantus; assembly: GCF_902806685.2. Taxonomy (NCBI): domain Eukaryota; kingdom Metazoa; phylum Arthropoda; class Insecta; order Lepidoptera; family Nymphalidae; genus Maniola; species Maniola hyperantus. The sequence continues at coordinate 8,820,448 of NC_048552.1, read as the reverse complement.
GTGACTGTGTTTTTTTTTAATTCTGAACATTTAAGGTATCTTTGAATCACCATGTGATTATGCCAGATCCATAGTTGAATCTCAATCAATATATTCTTAATCAATATATTTAGTGCAATATATTCTCAATTATCTATTATTCTTAATATAAATTCATAAAGAATACTCGCAGCTGAGTAAAATGCACTGCGACAACACTTTGGAAAAAACTTACATCGGATAAATTGAGGCTGGACTGAGTCATCATTAATGTGACTATGTTATACAGTACAATAATATGAGTATCACTTGTAATAGTATTATTATTTTATGGAATCACATCTGATATTTGAAACTATGTACATTATAACCAATGTAATGTTATTGTGTAGATACGACGAGGATGAAGCGAAAGCGGCCCGCGACGCGCAGGAAAGGTCGCGCGCGGCGCTGCAGCGCTACCTATTCTACTGCAACCGATACATGAACCACATGCAGTCCCTGCGCTTCGAGTCCAAACTCTACGCGTCCGTCAAAGAGAAGATGGAAGAGATGCAGCAGCACAACATGAGCTGGATCGAGGTGAGACGGAACTGAGGCATAATGAAATCTCGTCATTTTCACGACCCTGGACATGTTCGAAATACCGATGTCGTGTCGATTTAAGTCGTATCATACGACTTAAACACAAGCAAGAGCCACGCGCATTTGTGAAATGCAATAACTATATTGAACAAGCTGATGCCCGCGACTTCGTTCGCGTGGATTTAGGTTTTTAAAACCCGTGGGAACTCTTTGATTTTCCGGGATAAAAAGTAGCCTAGGTAGGTAGGTATATCACTCTCCAGGTCTGACTATACCCATGCAAAAAATTACGTCGATTCGATTCTCCGTTGCGACGCAATTGGAGGACAAACCAACACACTTTTATAATATGGGTATAGTGATAATGATATGTTAAGTCAATCTATACTAATATTATAAAGAGGTAATGTCGTTAAGTTTTTAAAATAAAATAAATAAAAATCTTTTTTATTCGAATGAACTTTTACAAGTACTTTCGAATAGTCGGATGCATCTACCACTGGTTCGGAATGCCTTTCCTACCGAGAAGAACCAGCAAGAAACTCGGCGGTTGCTCTTTTCAAATAGGTAGTTTGTTTGTAGGGGGTAATCTCTGGAACTACTGAACCGATTTTGGAAATTGTTTCACCAATAGAAAGCTACATTATTCCTGAGCGACATAGGCTATATTATATACACGCGGGATCAGCTAGTTTGCTATAATCTGATTGGTGTTGGCCAGGTGCAATTCCTGAAGAAGGCGGTGGACATCCTGTGCCAGTGCCGGCAGACGCTGATGTACACGTACGTGTTCGCGTACTACCTGCGCAAGAACAACCAGTCCGTCATCTTCGAGGACAACCAGCGCGACCTGGAGTCCGCCACCGAGACGCTGTCCGAGTACCTCGAGCGCGAGATCACGAGCGAGAACCTGGCCGACATCAAGCAGAAGGTGCAGGACAAGTACAGGTACGTTGACTACCTCCCTGGCGCACTGGTGAGCGCTGAGGTCCCGGGTTCGATTCCCGGGATTCTTTATTGTCCTTGTCTGGTCTGGTGAAGGGCTTCTGCCGTGACTAGTTACCACCCTACGGCAAAACCGTGCAGTCAAGCGATTTAGCGTTCTGGTACGCTGCCGAGTAGAAACTGTTGAGGGGTATGGATTTAATAAAACTGCCATGCTCCTCCTAAGTTAGCCGGCTTCCATCTTAGATTGCCTCATCATTTACCACCAGATTGCAGTCAAGGCCTAATTTGTAATGAATTTTTTTTAAAAAAAGGTACGCCATGACGACTTTACAGCATCTGTGAACGTGTGCTTATTCAGAGTGCAGTCGGGCGCATGTAGTTTCAATCAACAGAAATAGAAAGATTTTTATTCAAATAAACTTTTACAAGTACTTTTGAATCGTCAAATGCATCTACTACTGAATCTAGGCGTAGTCGTACTAAAATCTAAATACTCAGTGCCATATTTGTCTCCAGATATTGCGACAGTCGGCGTAAGGTTTTGCTGGAGCACGTGCACGAAGGCTACGAGAAGGACTGCTGGGACTACACAGAGTAAACACCCCCCTTCCTTGTCCGACATACTGTCATGTCACATCTAGCTATCTCTCTCGCACCACTCATGACCGCACGCTAACACTATGACATAAGCATAAACTATGCCAAATATTTTGTCAACTGTACATAATATGAGCCTGGAGCTTAAAAAATTTAAAAACGATTTTAAAATCATTGTTTTATTCCACAAGATTTTATTAGGTGAAATAATATAACATACTCAGAGAAGGCTTGTCATAAAGTATAAATATTATATTTTACGTGAGTTAGTATAATAATTTTTCTTTTAATTAATCTACTAGGAAAGTAGATAAATCAGGTCTATAGAATTTATAGTGTTTAGATGGCCTTAGTGATTTGCGACGATGGCAGTTCAGTTATATTGGTTTTACTTGCGCTAGTTATAATATTATAGCATCGATCGACGCATACAACATTGTATAGGCAGTTCATTTTATCTAAATTTTATGTTCTCATTTGGTAACTCATGTAAGAAATCCATAGAAACAGTCTTTGCCACTATCAGTAATACAAAGATCTCATAAATAGATATTTTCATTAGTGACTACTATATTGATACTTGATAATATATAAATAGAAGTCGCTGGGTTCTTTTTTTTAATTCTATATTTTATTTGGGACTTTTCTTTTAGTTGGGTTCTTTCGACTGTTTATTTCATTAAGGCCAGAACATTATGGTGCGTTAACACAGGGTACACACCAGAAAAATTGAAAAAAAAATGTGACGTGTGTCATTTTATCGAACTTGTTTTTGAATGGCAGCTTAGTTAACGGAACGTGGCAAAATTGACAAGTACCAATGCCAATCGGTTTAACAAATACGTTAGCGATTGCCACTTGGGTAATTTTTTACAATAGGGAATATGCATGGGTTTAAATTTTTTTATCGTCCAGATATCATATCTAAACCATACATTTTTAATTTGATTTGAAATGACAAAATTAGTTGCGAAATATTTAAATTTGCTAAACGCACACCATTGGTTAGAACATAAAGTGACGTCACCAACCATGTATTTAATTATCTCCACTATATCTTACAAATCCAGCAACTGTCAATCGAAAAGTGTAAATTTTGCCTATAATGCATTAAAAATGAGTCCTCACTTGCTGTTTTAGGCCTTATTTAAAGGTGAACCGTACTTTTGACATGACAGTTGACCCATAAAGTAAAATGGCGCATTAGGAGTCATTTTTACGGACTATATTTTGAATAAATGATTGATTTGACTTTTGCAGCAGTTGTCAGTCAATCAGGGTTATTGGATTTTAAAGTATGATGTCACATAAACGTACACAGAATGAAAGCACGGTCCATAATGGCGGCGTTTAAATCGTGAGATTGCAATTGAAATATTTGTTTATGTATGTATAGTACGGGCCAGGTCGAGACGGCAATCGGGGTGGGAATCGCGCTAACCCGGTGAGGGATAGCGCGGGTGACGTGTGGGTGTGAGGGGCGTCCTCCCGCCTCATACCTCGATTGCCATCTCGACCTGTCGCGTATTATAGTATATTATACTTTTTTTTCTATTTATTATGTAGGTAGATGAATAAAAAATATGAAAATTGCATGCATATTGCCTATTAATGTTGACCGCGCGTGAATATATCACTTGCGTACGTTTTGATGAACACAATTGCCCCGAGACACACAAACATTCAAACACACATCATAGTTTATTGCCGCTTTTGAACCATGAAATAGTGTCGGGGTAAGTAAATGAAATCATTTTCTTAGATCTTTTTTGTTTGACATATATTTTATTCTTCAATGCCTATCTTATTCAAAAATAATAAATAGGTAGAGATCAGTAGGGCGATTGTCTAAAACCTGCATCAATCATTATTACAATCCAATCTCAATTGTTCTGATTGGCTGAATTTGTGCGATTCTTGTTGCAACAATGCATTGTGGCCAATAGTGAGCGAGCATTAACCAATCAGAGATGATTGCGATCGTGACATTGTAGCTGTCAAACAACCGCGGTAGGGCCACCGGTATTGGTAATATCTACCCTCATCTGTTATTTAATTGTGATAGAGAATATATGGTAAATAATAGTAGCGTTTTACCTGAAAATAAAACGCATATTAAAATACTTACCTCACTGGAAGCTTTATATTGAGAGTAGCATTTCCGTTTCCGTCGATTTCATGCCAGTTTTCGTACTTTTATTGACGTCACGTCTGGTTCTGTGGCGCCACCTGGCGGTGTCGCGCTCGAAGTTTTCGTAAATAGCTCAGCGCGGCCATTGCTTCATTGGCTCAATATCACCAGGCAGGAATTACTGAAAGCTTCCAGTGAGGTAAGTATTTTAATATGCGTTTTATTTTCAGGTAAAACGCTACTATTAAATAACTTGACCGTAACTGGAAGCTTTATATTGAGACCCTGTTTGTTTTCGCCTGGTGACGCCACATAGGTAATAGGTAAAATGGAATTAGTATGATTCTACGCCAATGTGAGTATAATATAATAAAATAGTTTGTACATAATGAACCTTTATTTTCCATAACTCATAATATTATGTTCTTCACAACAAAATAAATAATAACGTTTGTTTATTCGATTTTAATTAGGTATCTAATTTAAATATAAAATCAAACATTTGAATAGTTTTCAAGAATCTCCATAGTTATATCTGGTCAATCAAAAAATCAAATTTTAAATTAAATAAAAGGTATATTTTGCAGTACGAGTTTTGAGACAATATTGTCAATTTATCGGATTGAATAATTGAGTGACACCCTCTGAAATAGTTAAATTACTTTCAATCACTTCACGTCTATAAAATTTTTGAAATGTATTGGCTGATCGCCAATTTCCGCGGGCCAATATCTCATCAAGGGAATGATTTTCCCACCAGCTCTTGGAAGCTACCGCTGAGCGAATGCTACCAGGAGTAGCAGATATGCCAGCTTCTCTGAACAAGGTTTTTACCCAGCCTGCTATAACTGTACGCGAGGCGGGTTTAGCTAAACCTCTAACTGTTACAAATAGATTAGTTGACCTTGAAATCTTACGTCTGTCGTTCAGAACTGAAATACACTTTTCGATCCAAAAAAGAGGATTTAGGTTGCGATTATCCTTATTTACAAGCAACTTCCAGCCTGATTGTCTATATTCACTGGTGTCAGTTTTTGAGCCGAATTGAGGCCAAAATATAATATACTCATTAGATCTTACACAAAGTTTATCATCTACGCTAAGTAAGGTCAGGTCATGTATACGTCTTCCTGAACATAACAGTAATAAAATCGCAGTGTGACGAGATATTTGAAATTCGTTATTTAAGTCTATTTTGTAATTAACTAAGTAAGAAGTTAATTTGCTAACATCCCAAACTGGTGGTTTGGGAACTCTTGGATTTTTTAAAGAAATTGATTTTAAAATATGCTTTACAAGAACATGACTACTTAATTGACTAGACATTTCAGCATTACATAAAGTCGAAATCACAGATTTGTGTAACAGAATCGTATTATAAGACAGTTTATCATGTAAATGTAAATCTGCCAAAAATTGTGCCAATTGTGACCCTGTAGGGTTCTTGGTATCAATATTTTTAGTTTTAGACCATAACGACCAACGTTTCCAAGCGGATTCATAAGTTTTCAGGGTAGATTTTCGCCAAGAATCTTTAAGCAAAGATAACTGTTCAGGATTCCATGTTTCTATTGCCTCAGACCACCCCCACATTTCCAAACCTCTAAGACGATGTCCTCGATTTTCGGGGGTGGCAGACCTGTTGCCGTGTCGATTAGAAACCTGTGTAGATTTCTCAGAGTTAACGGCGCTGCAAGCGCTCGGGCTTTGAGGTCTGCGCGCCAAAATACCTTCTTCCATCGAGGTACTACCATCAAAAATATTCCTGTTGACCGGTTGAGATGAGTCAAGACTCTTGGAATTAGAAATGGAGGCGGAAACACCCATGCAAGTGGGAAGTTCCACGGGACACTGAATGCATCGTGGAACAGGGCTTGAGGATCCATCAAATCTCGGGATACATAGTTGTGTACTACGTGTGCTTTCTCCGAGGCGAATAGATCGACCACCGGAATTCCCCACTTCGCAAACACCATTTCCACGCAAGTTGGTAGTAAGTGCCACTCTGGAGGTTGGCGATGACGCGACAAATGATCCGCATGATTGTTGTACCTGCCGGGTATATATTGTATGCTGTGGTGAATTTGGTGTTGATCTAATAATTTCAGGATTTTGAATGTTATTTCCAATAGGGGTAACGACTTCGTCCCTCCTTCCCTCCGTTAATGAGCGACTGCAGTTTTGTTGTCGCACTGTATTAGGATTGAACTGTGGCGTAAGAAGTAAGCCTGGTTCTGAAGGGCATGTAATATAGCTAACATTTCTTTTTGGTTGGATTGTAGTGCTTGTTCCTCTCGTGACCAAGTGCCCGATAGAGGGAGATTGTTCAGTAGTGCTCCCCAAGCCTGGTCCGAGGCATCCGTTACCAAGAATTGAATTGGCGGAGGGTAATGTAACGGAGTTGGTAGCTGACAATTCTCCTTCCACCATATTAGTTCGCTTATTGCGGCTGGCGGCAAAGGATAGGTCTTGGACGACCGGTCTGGAAGAGTATTTTTGAAAAGTAACAAGTGTCGATGATTGAGTCGTCCTCGTGGGACAACAAAGCTGGCAAAATTTAGAAGTCCTATTATTTTTTGTAATTCTTTTACAGTGACTTTTGTTTCTTTTAGAATCTGACTCACATTTCCGATTATGACATCTGACTTCTCCCTTGGTAGAATTTTTAGATTGTGCCAGGGTCTCCATAGTATTCCTAAATAAATTATACTTTTTAGTGGTGAAAGAATCGATTTCTCGAAATTCACTTGCCAACCTAGGCTTTGCAGTAATTGTACTGTAATTTTTACATGATCGCGAAGAGCATGTACATTTTGATTTGCTACCAGAAAATCGTCCAGGTAAACTAGGATTCTTATATTCCATCTTTCTCTTAATATTTGAGCCACCCAGTTTGTTAGCATAGAGAAAGTTTTGGGTGCCGTGCTCAGACCGAACGGCAGACAGGACATTTCTAGCAATTCCCCGTCGTATACAAGGCGTAGAAAGCGCCTTTGGGACTTCTTTATTTTCACATGAAAGTAGGCTTGCATTATGTCTACTTTGCATAACCAGTCCTGGGGTTGAAGAAAATCTGGAATGCGGTGCATGTTTATCAAGTGAAATGGTTCTGCCACAACATAGTCGTTTAGTGCTTTGAGATTGAATATCGGTCGGAATGACCCGTCGGGTTTTGGAACCAGAAACAGAGTGGAAAGGAAGCTTGGTGTGTGTGGCGCAAGCTTTAGTACCCGTTGTTTTTTCATTTTGTGTACCACAGCAGACATTTCCTCTGAGACAGGAGTGTGAAATGCCTTTCTGGTTATATTGGGAAACACAAGAGGTGGTTTTTGAAAGAATGGTATTCGATACCCTTGAATTAACTTTTGTATAATTACTTGTGCACCCATTTTCTTCCATTGCGAAAGATAGTGCACTAGACGACCCGCTCGGAACGAGGTCGAGTCAATTTCTCCAATGTCCTCTGGAAGATTTGGACGCAGTCGATCGTCCCTTGTGACTTCCTCTTTCGGGCCGCGAGCCCCGGTTGTGAAAGGACTGTTTATCTTTAGAGTTATTACGATCGAATTCCTTTTTAGAGGATTGACCTTTGTAGAGATAATTGGTGCGCTGGTATCCACCCCGCGAGGGTGGATTATATTGATCATGCTGGCAAGTATGCGAGCATTGTACATGCCGAGTAGTTCCACGCGATGGAACGGCAATATTTTTAACGCCTTGCCCCCGCGAGGGGCGGCCGTTTAGTTGATTAGCATTTGACTGGGCAAATGTGTCCTTTTTTGGCCAAAAGGCTTTCTTAACTCCACCGGCCTTTTCCAAGGCTGAAGTAAATTGCTCTGAATTAAATAGATGGGTAGCTGATGGTGGTATTTTATTTAATGAAGTCTTCACCAAAGGGTCACGAGCCTGGCTCGTGATAGTTTCACGGCGCATCTCAATGCTTTCTGCTCGGTGGCCGCACACTAATTGTAAAAGATCCGAAGAAATCTTATGAAACTCACCTTTTTGAAATATCTCTTCAACTTTTTCGGTAAATTGATCAGAATTTATATTAGTATTTTGTTTGGTCCAAGAAAGCAAGCTTCTTATAGCTTCTTGCAAGGCTACTTTTTGTTTTAAGATGCAGTATGTGATAGCTGCATAAGCTTTATCTGCATTTGCCAGATGACGCAAGGTATCATACGTTTTTACCTCTTCGTTTGTTTCTAGGTTGATAAAACCTGGAGTATGATTATAGTTCTTTTGTGTTTCGGCGTATCTAACTTCAGACCAAGACGCGTCGCCTAAACGCTGAACGTCAAGTAACATTTTCAGAAATTTTTCGGATGTCTTCGGAACAGATGGTTCCTTGAGTTTAGTTTCTATATCAAAAGTAAAGTTTGAACACGAATTTTGACATTCCATTTCACCCTGTTGATCGTCAGGTGTGATATGTTCATAAAGTTCACCGCTAACTGGAGAAAAAATTTCATCATGATTAGCTGTTGAAAAAATGTGATTGCGTAGCTCACCGATCTCCTTAAATAGCTTGTTCATGTTATCTGTAATTCGTGATTTTCGCTCGTGCTTGTTTCGTTTACGCTGCCTGCGTGTTCGTTTTTGGCTCGAGGAAGAGCTAGAGCTACTACTGGACGAGCTGGAACTGCTAGAGCGGCTTCGTGTCCGTTTGCGAGCCTGCCCACTCGGACCAGCCACAGCTTCCTTTACATTATCCATTACTGAAATTAACACTATGTTAACAACAGCTAAAAATAAAATCTAAATACCATAATCTTTATTATTAGTAGTCAAAAACTAACTAGCAGCAACTGCAACTGCCGATCAGAGCTACAGGAATTCACATTGTCAAATATTTGATATTTACATTTAAAATTAAGTTGATGTACGATATACAACACACCCACATAAGGGCAAAATTTAAAAGTGAAACGAAAGAAATACCGTTGTATGTTTGCGAACAACTGGGTTCTTAACACTTCCTAAAACTCTAAGCCTTATTGACTTATCTGTATCTGTGATTTATCTCTGATAAATGTAATATTTCAACAAAAATACGAATTACAACCATAATGTCGGTATGTAACAAAAATAAAATAAGAGGGTACTTGTAGAACAGTACACGGCACATGGACGTAATCAGCGTTTCAAACGTTACATCGTGACAAGTACGTACAAAGTAGCGATTACAAGCAGTAAGTCACTACCTACTGGCTAAATTTTTTATAAATATTAAGTAGTGATCCGAACGGATAACCCGTTAAAAATAATGATCACGTACTAATTATATAAATGATAAGTACTTACTGCGAATTATTCACACAAATACACTTTATTACCACACTTTATAAAATAATTTTGCAACGTTGCGTATTGCTGTTGCAAGCTGTTGTTTCGACGGAAAACAAGACGCCAATGAAGCAATGGCCGCGCTGAGCTATTTACGAAAACTTCGAGCGCGACACCGCCAGGTGGCGCCACAGAACCAGACGTGACGTCAATAAAAGTACGAAAACTGGCATGAAATCGACGGAAACGGAAATGCTACTCTCAATATAAAGCTTCCAGTTACGGTCAAGTTATTTAATGTGTAGATTAATACATCGCACATAGGTTGCCTATCTAAATCACGTGCCAATGATGTTAAAAAGTAAAATTAAAATATATTTTTTCGATCAATTTCCTTTATTCGAGATCAGTTGAAAGATTATACCTCAAGCAGTTGAAAAAACACAGGTTGCCTAGTTTTCCCTCAGCGCAACTATGGGATTGACAGGTATAAACAGATAAGTAAGCGTTATTAATATACCCTCATTAAAATAAAGATTATTTTATTCCCAATTCAAACCAAACCGGAAAGTTGATCGATTACATTTAATTTTTTTTACCGTTTAACACCATTGGCACGTGATTTCGCTAGGCAAATATAAGTAAAGCAAATATAGTTTTGTTTATTGATTTATCTAAAACTATGAATACCTATTCCGCTACAATTTATTTAAAAGTGTTAAAATTACCTTTTTCAGGGATTTGTTGATAAGATATTATTCAAATTTCATGATTTTGAGTCCCATTTTAGCATACGTAATGGCATGTAGGTAATGTCAATGGACTCAACCTAACATTTATTATTAAAACAATTAATGTGGACACGTCACAATTTTATGTTTGTATGAAGGTTTGCGCGCGATAATCTTAGATGTACCAGGAAAACCTATATTTAGATTTTATCCAAATTAGATTGTCACCAAATGAATTAGGTTCTGTTTTCGGCGACATTAGTGTAATAAATTTTTAATTGTTATGTATATTTGATTAAAAAGTACCTATGTAAGGAAATAGTTTTTCCGTCACTCAACTAAGCGTGCGATAAAATTCGATCATCCTAAAAGTGGGTAACAATCATCAATCACATCAATGGAACTCATAGTCAAGATAAGGGCTTCTTTAGGGGACTATTCAGATGACATGTGTCATATTCAACCTTTATGCAATGAGTAAATAGGTTGAAAATATGACATGTATATCGCCTAAATGGTCCCCTGAAGAAGCCCCTATTTTGACTATGAATTCCAATGTAAATATAATATTAACCAATTTCGGAGTGATCTAATTTTATTGCACGGTAGTTTAAATTTTAAATAATTCATATTTTTAGTGCAAATGTTTTAATGTAAATGTCGGATCTCTCTAAGTTTAGAATTCATTTCATTTGTACTAAACATTTTTAGAATTCGTATTAAGTGTAAAATTAATTTGCTGTTTGAGGTCTTGTCAAACGGAGGCTTGTATTTTGGCTTTGAATAGTTTCGTCGCGTACGACAGAATAAGTTTAATGCTAACGATCTGATGAAATAAACTAATAAGCTATGAAAACATTATTTTTAACCTTTTTTTGTTGATGTTTGATGAGACTTATACCGAGATCTATAGAGTCTACTTTGACTTTGCTGAGACTTAAAGTTTGAGTTTAGAAGAGTCAGATTTATGTCACTTATATAACGCTTTGGAAGACATCTTTAAGCTTCTGGATTGAAACGGACTTGGCATTAACATCAACGGCGAGTACATCACTCACCTTCGATTTGCCGATGACATAGTCGTTATTGCAGAGACTCTGGAAGACCTCAATACAATGCTCAATGACCTTAGCAGAGCTTCTAAGCAGGTAGGCCTAAAAATGAATATGAGTAAGACGAAAAGCATGTCTAATACTTATGTCCCGCCCCACCAAGTAATCGTTGGGAGCTCTGCAAAATTCTCGAAATTGTAGACGAGTGTCTATACTTAGGACAAAATCCATTTAGCTAGGTCCAATTTCGAGATAGAGGTCAGCCGCTGAATCCAACTCGGCTGGGTAGCGTTCAGGAAGCTTTGAGAGGTCTTTTGGCCCAAAATTCCTTGGTGCTTGAAGACCAAACCCTCGAACAGTGCGTGTTGCCAGTGATGACATGTCGATCCGAGACATGATCGCTAACTATGGGTATCATAAGAAAGCTCAGAGTCACTCAGGGGGCGATGGAGAGAGCTATGCTTGTAGTTTCTCTACGTGATAGAATCAGAAATTAGGAGATCCGTAGGAGAACTAGTGTAACCGACATAGCTCAATGCATTTCAAAAAACCGATGGACGTTAGGGTCCCAAGGTGCTGGAATGGCGACCTCGCACCGGAAGGCGCAGCGTTGGAAGACCCCCCACTAGGTGGACGGACGACATCAGACGAGTCGCAGGGAGCCGCTGGATTCAGACGGCGCAAGACCGTGGCGTGTGGAAGTCCCTACAAGAGACCTATCTATGTCCAGCAGTGGGCGTCTATCGTTTGATGATGGTGGTGATGATATAACGATGTCTCATTTTAACAGTGTCTTAAGTCTGAGCAAAGTCAAAGTGCGCTCTATAGATCTCAACATCTGAGTAACGTTCATCTTCATCGCTTATTCAAAAGTCATCCTTCCTGTTGTATTTTCTCCAGACTTGATTCAAGTCACTCGAACAGTCACGACCTCATTTCAGTAACTGAATAGTATTGCGTGTAGCTTTTAATAATGTTGGCTTTATTCTGTTATTGATTTGGATTAAACTAAATCTTGGAATCATATAGTGGCACAATATAATTAATATAACTATCGGTTAAGGGAAAACGAAAAAAAAATATTTTTTACCAAAAATCATATTTTTGTTATTAGAATACTGTTTACCGACTATAAACATTAAGCTAGTTCAATATAATTATAGTGTGTTTCTATTCTGTGATTAAAAAAATTTCGACGCCTCGAAGGCTGAACTAAGTTTAATTGTGGGCAGAATTTTCGTCGAAAACGCAATGCTGGCATAATAAATTAAACTGTTAATAATTATATTAAAATTGTAAGGTCTTTTATTAACTTTCTAATAATATTAACCGACTCTGAAAAGCTAAACATAACAATAAGTGACATCGCCCACGATGAGTTTTGTAGCGATACAACCGCGCGTATCATGAACGCGATTCTGAATCTGAATCGCGACAGTAGCGATACAGATTCGCAGGTATGGGTACACACTACACACAGACTGGCGACGACGCGACGCATCGCTCCTGTAACGCGACCTACTGCGCGATGTATTGCTACTGTTATCGGTGGGCGATCTCCCTGAAGTTTGATTAAGAATATGTTTGACAAATTCTAAATATATTTATATTAGCTATATTAATAGCTATACTTTCACGCATAATCTGATTTGGAAGTGATACCGCGGAACCTCTGCTTGATTGTACAGTAGGTACTTCTAGCACTACAACATATCTGCATTGGATTGTCATTTTAGTCGGTACGGATTGTGCATAAGTCGTTGCACTGCCAGTAAACGTGGTAAATTGTACTAATGCGAAGCTTGGTGTGTGTTCACTTAGTGAACTATGTTTAGAGTAGGCTGTCCTCCGTTACACCGTCGCGCGGCACGACTGTGGCAGTTCTGCAAGCCGCCTCGGTGTGCGCGGGTGACGATAGTCGACACGAACAGACGTTGTACATATTTAGATGCTGTATAAATATTTATACTCTAATTCACGATTATGTAATTAAGGGCATCTTGTATGTGTGTCGCGGTAAAGACACATAAGGTGTCTTAAGAATTAAGACGGAAATAAAAATAGTACCTAACATCGAAAATTGTATGTTATTTTATAACACTACTACGTCATATTAACCCACTTCCTCGATCCTGTAAATTTCCTTAAGTTTTAAACTAAATACCTAAGTAATCTTCTGAAAATATACTACTTATTTCAATATTTCAACAATAACTTTAGATTCGCTTTACGAAAAGACGTTTTTATACATTACATTGTGGAAGTAGAGGTAGGTTACCATGTATGGATTCGCTTCGAGTCGCTGTGATTTGCTTCGACTCTATGCCCGAGTCGCCGTCAGCCCTCCCGCACTGCGCAGCTATCTCTGGAGCCGTCCCCGTTGAAGGGGGGCTACCCTTCAATCAGATAGACAGTTCTCTAGATAATAAATATTGTTTGATGCAGGGACGCGCTGGCGCCTTCTCCTACGAGGTCTAATAAAGCATAATGAATGTTCATTGGTTCGTATACTTTGCTATGTTTATTACTATCTAACGTATGCTTTTTTAAAATTTTATCATGAACTCTAGGATGTGCAGATAAGGTCTAAATTCATTTTTGGAACACAAGAAAAGAAAACTTTTGTTTTGGTTATTATATATAAATAATCGGCAAAGTAAAAAGATTTTGTTTTGTTCTTTTGTCTTGTTCTTGATAAGATAACTTCAGTAGAGACTATTTTTTTAAATGAAACTTCTTTATTCGCGTATAAGAGCCTATACGCACGATCGACTAGTCGCCCGTCAACTCGTTTCTCCGATTGCCGTCGCAACCTGTCGCGGTTATTAAAATAGTTTAAAAAAATATTTTTTATGAGCAATAAAGTATGATACACATCGAACGCGCCGGCGTTCGATAAGGCCCGGTATCCAGTTTAAGCGAAGCGGAGTAACACTGTGTTCAGCAGACTCCGCCCATCTCCGCATGGGTGAATAACGGACCTAACGCAAATCACATCATTTTTGTCTTTGCAGACACTGCACTGGACACAAAAATGATCATGTCTCAAAAATTTTACAAGTGAATAAAGACGAAATGGATAATGATTTTCATTTTTTTTTGTAGTAAGACGATCGTATGTTATGACAATCTCCGTGTAACGTTATTATAATAATAAAATATATAAATAAATAAAACCAAAATAAAAATAGAGAACGAAGTTTCATTTTGTATGTAGATAAATACTAAGTTGAGATATATACAGGGCCGTCCTTAACCTATTGGAGGCCCTGGGCACATTAGAATAATGAGGCCCCTATGATATTGACAGAGTAGGTACTATTTTCTTAGAATTGGCAAAGAAAGTAGATAATAGTCCAGCAGCCGCCTAGTGTCGGATATAAGTCAGTCTTTTTTTATTTTTTATTTATTTTGTTTATTTGAAAGTAATCAACAGCGTAAATACATAATTATTATTTAAATTTAAATCTAGGTATAACAGAAGGCCAAAAGAGATTACTTAAAATTATAATTAAACTATTTTAACAGAATAGAGTTAGAATAAATGTAGGTATATACAATAACTAGTATTTTGCTCGCTGCTCGAGCTGCTAAAGCAGCTCTCGAGGTCTATAATCGCCATTTTGAATAATAAAAAATTTTGTATGAAAAGATAAATGCCGCCATTTTGAATTTTTTTTTCAAGTCATCGAATAGACCTTTGGATCCTGATCATCTTTTGCCAAGAAACCACTCTTCCATCTTTCATACCCTCCGAGATGGACGCTGATGAAATTTGTATGGCGGCCATCTTTTTTTCGGAATTTTGAATTTTTTTTCAAATTTTTGGCAATTGGATGAGGTTTCGAATGACATTTGGTCGAGCACCTCCCACCTATCTTCGATACCTCGAGCGTGCCCTTCACCCGTCTCCGAAATCCTCAATCATCAGCTCTCTACATATGTTGCCCTAAAGGAATCTTTGTCTTCTATATGAAACCATAAGTGAAAAAAAAAAGTTTCATACAAAATTTTACAGGAGGGAATTTTTTGAAAATCTCGGCCGCCATCTTGTTTTTCCAATTTTTTTCACCTTTTCTAAAAATTGTTTACTAATATCTTCAATTGTTGCAAGTTGTAACAAAATCGGTTGGAAAACAAAAAAGTTACAAACGTCAGGTCGGCCGCCATCTTGTTTTTCTGAAATGTCATAATTTTTCCCTACTCGAATCCCACTCCTGAACATATCTCCCATACATTATTATATCATTTTCTGTCTCTTTCTAGGAGAACAATTATGTCAATGAGTGAGTCGGCGGAAAAAATAAATTCCGCCATTTTGAATTTTTTTTCAAGTCATCAAATAGACCTTCAGATCCTGATCATCTTTTGCCAAGAAACCACTCTTCCATCTTTCATACCCTCCGAGATGGACGCCGATGAAATTTGTATGGCGGCCATCTTTTTTTCGGAATTTTGAATTTTTTTCCAAATTTTTGGCAATTGGATGAGGTTTCGAATGACATTTGGTCATAAAGGAATCTTTGTCTTCTATATGAAACCATAAGTGAAAAAAAAAAGTTTCATACAAAATTTTACAGGAGGGAATTTTTTGAAAATCTCGGCCGCCATCTTGTTTTTCCAATTTTTTTTACATTTTCTAAAAATCGTTTACTAACATCTACAAGTGCTGCAAGTTTAAACAAAATCGGTTGGAAAACAAAAAAGTTACAAAAGTCAGGTCGGCCGCCATCTTGTTTTTCTGAAATGTCATAATTTTTCCCTACTCGAATCCCACTTCTGAACATATCTCCCATACATTATTATATCATTTTCTATCTCTTTCTAGGAGAACAATTATGTCAATCAGTGAGTGAGTGAGTGGTAATTGAGCTATATATAGTATAATAACTAGTATTTTGCTCGCTGCTCGAGCTGCTAAAGCAGCTCTCGAGGTCTATAATGGCCATTTTGAATAATAAAATTTTTTGTATGAAAAAAAAATTCCGCCATTTTGAATTTTTTTTCCATCCATCGAGTAGACCTTTGGACCCTGATCATCTCTTGCCAAGAAACCACTTTTCCATCTTTCATACCCTCCGAGATGGACGCCGATGAAATTTGTATGGCGGCCATCTTTTTTTCGGAATTTTGAATTTTTTTTCAAATTTTTGGCAATTGGATGACGTTTCGAATGACATTTGGTCGAGCACCTCCCACCTATCTTCAATACCTTGAGCGTGCCCTTCACCCGCCTCCGAAATCCTCAATCATCAGCTCCCTCCATATGTTGCCCTTAAGGAATCATTGTCTTCTGTACGAAAGTATTAGTGAAAAAAAAAAGTTTCATACAAAATTTTACAGGAGGAAATTTTTTGAAAATCTCGGCCGCCATCTTGTTTTTCCAATTTTTTTTACATTTTCTAAAAATCGTTTACTAACATCTACAAGAGCTGCAAGTTGTAACAAAATCGGTTGGAAAACAAAAAAGTTACAAAAGTCAGGTCGGCCGCCATCTTGTTTTTCTGAAATGTCATAATTTTTCCCTACTCGAATCCCACTTCTGAACATATCTCCCATACATTATAATATCATTTTCTGTCTCTTTCTAGGAGAACAATTATGTCAATGAGTCAGTCAGTGAGTGAGTGGTAATTGAGCTATATATAGTATAATAACTAGTATTTTGCTCGCTGCTCGAGCTGCTAAAGCAGCTCTCGAGGTCTATAATGGCCCTTTGAACAATTTTAAAAAAGTCATACATTTTCTATGAAAAAAAAAATTCCGCCATTTTGAATTTTTTTTCAAGTCATCGAATAGACCTTTGAATCCTGATCATCTTTTGCCAAGAAACCACTCTTCCATCTTTCGTACCCTCCGAGATGGACGCCGATGAAATTTGTATGGCGGCCATCTTTTTTTCGGAATTTTAAATTTTTTTTCAAATTTTTGGCAATTGGATGAGGTTTCGAATGACATTTGGTCGAGCACCTCCCACCTATCTTCAATACCTTGAGCGTGCCCTTCACCCGTCTCCGAAATCCTCAATCATCAGCTCCCTCCATATGTTGCCCTAAAGGAATCTTTGTCTTCTATATGAAACCGTGATTGAAAAAAAAAAGTTTCATACAAAATTTTACAGGAGGAAATTTTTTGAAAATCTCGGCCGCCATCTTGTTTTTCCAATTTTTTACACTTTTTCTAAAACATGTTTACTAATATCTTCAATAGTTGCAAGTTGTAACAAAATCGGTTGGAAAACAAAAAAGTTACAAAAGTCAGGTCGGCCGCCATCTTGTTTTTCTGAAATGTCATAATTTTTCCCTACTCGAATCCCACTTCTGAACATATCTCCCATACATTATTATATCATTTTCTATCTCTTTCTAGGAGAACAATTATGTCAATGAGTCAGTGAGTGAGTGAGTGAGTGGTAATTGAGCTATATATAGTATAATAACTAGTATTTTGCTCGCTGCTCGAGCTGCTAAAGCAGCTCTCGAGGTCTATAATGGCCATTTTGAATAATAAAAAATTTTGTATGAAAAAATAAATTCCGCCATTTTGAATTTTTTTTCCATCCATCGAGTAGACCTTCGGATCCTGATCATCTCTTGCCAAGAAACCACTCTTCCATCTTTCATACCCTCCGAGATGGACGCCGATGAAATTTGTATGGCGGCCATCTTTTTTTCACAATTCTAAATTTTTTTTCAAATTTTTGGCAATTGGATGAGGTTTCGAATGACATTTGCTCGAGCACCTCCCACCTATCTTCAATACCTCGAGCGTGCCCTTCACCCGTCTCCGAAATCCTCAATCATCAGCTCCCTCCATGTGTTGCCCTAAAGGAATCTTTGTCTTCTATATGAAAGTATTAGTGAAAAAAAAAAGTTTCATACTAAATTTTACAGGAGAAAATTTTTTGAAAATCTCGGCCGCCATTTTGTTTTTCCAATTTTTTTCACTTTTTCTAAAAATTGTTTACTAATATCTTCAATTGTTGCAAGTTGTAACAAAATCGGTTGGAAAACAAAAAAGTTACAAAAGTCAGGTCGGCCGCCATCTTGTTTTTCTGAAATGTCATAATTTTTCCCTACTCGAATCCCACTTCTGAACATATCTCCCATACATTATTATATCATTTTCTGTCTCTTTCTAGGAGAACAATTATGTCAATGAGTCAGTCAGTGAGTGAGTGAGTGAGTGGTAATTGAGCTATATATAGTATAACTAGTATTTTGCTCGCTGCTCGAGCTGCTAAAGCAGCTCTCGAGGTCTATAATCGTCATTTTGAATAATAAAAAATTTTGTATGAAAAAAAAAAATTCCGCCATTTTGAATTTTTTTTCAATCCATCGAGTAGACCTTCGGATCCTGATCATCTCTTGCCAAGAAACCACTCTTCCATCTTTCGTACCCTCCGAGATGGACGCCGATGAAATTTGTATGGCGGCCATCTTTTTTTCGGAATTTTGAATTTTTTTTTAAATTTTTGGCAATTGGATGAGGTTTCGAATGACATTTGGTCGAGCACCTCCCACCTATCTTCAATACCTCGAGCGTGCCCTTCACCCGTCTCCGAAATCCTCAATCATCAGCTCCCTCCATATGTTGCCCTAAAGCAATCTTTGTCTTCTATATGAAACCATAAGTGAAAAAAAAAAGTTTCATACAAAATTTTACAGGAGGGAATTTTTTGAAAATCTCGGCCGCCATCTTGTTTTTCCAATTTTTTTCACTTTTTCTAAAAATCGTTTGCTAATATCTAAAATAACTGCAAGTTTAAACAAAATCGGTTGGAAAACAAAAAAGTTACAAAAGTCAGGTCGGCCGCCATCTTGTTTTTCTGAAATGTCATAATTTTTCCCTAGTCGAATCCCACTTCTGAACATATCTCCCATACATTATTATATCATTTTCTATCTCTTTCTAGGAGAACAATTATGTCAATCAGTGAGTGAGTGGTAATTGAGCTATATATAGTATAACTAGTATTTTGCTCGCTGCTCGAGCTGCTAAAGCAGCTCTCGAGGTCTATAATCGCCATTTTGAATAAAAAAAAAATTTGTATGAAAAAAAAAAATCCGCCATTTTGAATTTTTTTTCCATCCATCGAGTAGACCTTCGGATCCTGATCATCTCTTGCCAAGAAACCACTCTTCCATCTTTCATACTCTCCGAGATGGACGCCGATGAAATTTGTATGGCGGCCATCTTTTTTTCGGAATTTTGAATTTTTTTTCAAATTTTTGGCAATTGGATGACGTTTCGAATGACATTTGCTTGAGCACCTCCCACCTATCTTCAATACCCTAAGCGTGCCCTTCACCCGTCTCCGAAATCCTCAATCATCAGCTCCCTCCATATGTTGCCCTAAAGGAATCTTTGTCTTCTATATGAAACCGTGATTGAAAAAAAAAAGTTTCATACAAAATTTTACAGGAGGAAATTTTTTGAAAATCTCGGCCGCCATCTTGTTTTTCCAATTTTTTACACTTTTTCTAAAAATCGTTTGCTAACATCTTCAATTGTTGCAAGTTGTAACAAAATCGGTTGGAAAACAAAAAAGTTACAAAAGTCAGGTCGGCCGCCATCTTGTTTTTCTGAAATGTCATAATTTTTCCCTACTCGAATCCCACTTCTGAACATATCTCCCATACATTATTATATCATTTTCTATCTCTTTCTAGGAGAACAATTATGTCAATCAGTGAGTGAGTGAGTGGTAATTGAGCTATATATAGTATAACTAGTATTTTGCTCGCTGCTCGAGCTGCTAAAGCAGCTCTCGAGGTCTATAATGGCCATTTTGAATAATAAAAATTTTTGTATGAAAAAATAAATTCCGCCATTTTGAATTTTTTTTCAAATCATCGAATAGACCTTTGGATCCTGATCATCTTTTGCCAAGAAACCACTCTTCCATCTGTCATACCCTCCGAGATGGACGCCGATGAAATTTGTATGGCGGCCATCTTTTTTTTGGAATTTTGAATTTTTTTTCAAATTTTTGGCAATTGGATCGGGTTTCGAATGACATTTGGTCGAGCACCTCCCACCTATCTTCAATACCCTAAGCGTGCCCTTCACCCGTCTCCGAAATCCTCAATCATCAGCTCTCTCCATGTTTTTTTCAAAATGATTTCTTGTCTTTCATACGAAAGTATTAGTGAAAAAAAAAAGTTTCATACAAAATTTTACAGGAGAAAATTTTGGGAATATCTCGGCCGCCATCTTGTTTTTCCAATTTTTTACACTTTTTCTAAAAATCGTTTGCTAACATCTAAAATAACTGCAAGTTTAAACGAAATCGGTTGGAAAACAAAAAAGTTACAAAAGTCAGGTCGGCCGCCATCTTGTTTTTCTGAAATGTCATAATTTTTCCCTACTCGAATCCCACTTCTGAACATATCTCCCATACATTATTATATCATTTTCTATCTCTTTCTAGGAGAACAATTATGTCAATCAGTGAGTGAGTGGTAATTGAGCTATATATAGTATAACTAGTATTTTGCTCGCTGCTCGAGCTGCTAAAGCAGCTCTCGAGGTCTATAATCGCCATTTTGAACAATTTTAAAAAAGTCATAAATTTTGTATGAAAAAAAAAATTCCGCCATTTTGAATTTTTTTTCAATCCATCGAGTAGACCTTTTGATCCTGATCATCTTTTGCCAAGAAACCACTCTTCCATCTTTGATACCCTCCGAGATGGACGCCAACGAAATTTGTATGGCGGCCATCTTTTTTTCGGAATTTTAAAAAAAAAATCAAATTTTTGGCAATTGGATGAGGTTTCGAATGACATTTGGTCAAGCACCTCCCACCTATCTTCAATACCTTGAGCGTGCCCTTCACCCGCCTCCGAAATCCTCAATCATCAGCTCCCTCCATATGTTGCCCTAAAGGAATCTTTGTCTTCTATACGAAAGTATTAGTGAAAAAAAAAAGTTTCATACAAAATTTTACAGGAGGGAATTTTTTGAAAATCTCGGCCGCCATCTTGTTTTTCCATTTTTTTTTACATTTTCTAAAAATCGTTTACTAACATCTACAAGAGCTGCAAGTTTAAACAAAATCGGTTGGAAAACAAAAAAGTTACAAAAGTCAGGTCGGCCGCCATCTTGTTTTTCTGAAATGTCATAATTTTTCCCTACTCGAATCCCACTTCTGAACATATCTCCCATACATTATTATATCATTTTCTATCTCTTTCTAGGAGAACAATTATGTCAATGAGTCAGTGAGTGAGTGAGTGAGTGGTAATTGAGCTATATATATTATTATATTATATAATAAAATAAAATTACAACAGTGTGTGTATGATTGTATGTGAGTGTGTATGCGTGTGTGAGTGTGTGCTTATGAGTATGTGTGAGCGTGTGTGCATGTGTGTGTGTGTGTAAATGGGAGTGTATGATTGCATGCATATTTAGATGTTAGCTACTTTTTTTTTGTTTTACGATGATAGTTTCTTAATTCCTTTTTAAATTTATTGTTTGATAGGTAAAATAAGTCAAACTCAGTCTTGACTAGTTAACAATCTCTATCGTCGTTGGTTTGAGAGGACCTTTTTGACCTTTGATTTTATCGAAATAAATATGTTTTTTGGTAATAAAACATCGGTCGGTTGGTTATAGTATGGTGATCTGGCAGGGATTAGTGGGCCCCTATCAATCGTGGGCCCTGGGCACGTGCGCAGTGGGAAAGAGGGCCCTAGATATATATCCTTACTAGCTGATGCCCACGACTTCGTCCGCGTGGATTTACGTTTTTCAAAATCCCGCGAGAACCAAAGAGTATATAATCACTACGTTTTAGCGAGAACTCTTTGATTTTCCGGGATAAAAAGTAGCTTATGTGTTAATCCAGGGTATACCTAATCGTCCCCTAATATATCTCCATACCAAATTTCATCCAAATTCGTTCAGCCGGTTTTTTGCGTGGTTGAGTAATAAACATCCAAACATCCAATATCCAAACATTATCCAAGCATCCACGCATTTATAATATTATTAGGATTAGGATAATGGTTTGACATAGGAGTACTTATAGGTGCAGTAATAGTTAGAAAGAGATAGCGGTTTCGTAGAGCGTTGTCTCTGTTGTTGAAATCGACAAAAATTCATATCTAGGTATGAGTGACAGAGAGTTCTGCGAAGCCGAAATCTCTTTCTACAGGTCGATGTACCTACCGGCTACTGTACTTAGGAGGTTAACCCTCTATACCCTGTTCATCGAAACGAGTTAAGAATAAGGAAATAAAATAACCGGCCAAGTGCAAGTTGGGTTTCGCTCTTTTAAGGTTCCGTACATAATTATGAACAAGATAGTTATTGTTATTTTACCTATTAAATATTTCATTTCCGAGCTAGACATCGCAACAAATCGAGAAAGAAAACCTCAAAATTGTTGATTTGTTTTGGTCAAAGCTTACAAACTGCTTATATGAATTGTTGTTTTCAGTAAGTATTTGTTGTTTAAATACAGTACATTAATAATTACAGTAATTGTTGAATAGTATACGGTATATACTTAATATACCTACCGCAATTTCACATTCCTAACTAGTTTAGTTTAGTTACAAAATGAAAATAAAACAAGTTGTTAAAGCAGTCAAGTTCTATATTTATCGTTTACTTAATTTATTTTGTACAAACTTCAACAATATATATATAATAAATACTCAATTAAATCTCTATTCATTCAGCAAACTGAACTCACTTTTTGTCATAAGTTTATTTAAAGAAATAACACAATGATATCGTAACTTATTGTCTAAACTTAATTAAACACAACTTTTTTGTGCCAATATGCCTAATAGTAGATAAAATTTTTGGTTATACCAAAACAATAACTGTATATTCCGTAATAACAAAAACATAATTTCCGAGCGTCAAGGTGCGGTTCATTAATCATAGTAGGTACTTATGTAAAAATATAACTAAAAATTTAGCCTCGTTCTCTGTACTTAGACAAAAAGGTTGTTGACAATGATTTTTGTTCTACTTACTTTTCACAAATTTTAAACACTAGACTTGTTTAAAAAATGTTTTGCTTTAGCGACATACTCGTACATTAGATTATTACAATAATAATTGTATCTAATAGACGTGGTAGATGTAACTAACCTATCTATCAATTTCGTATGTTTTTGGGTATTTTTATCCTATTGAAGTAGGCCACTAAAACAAAGGGATGAATGAACCGCTCCCTGCCGTCATGCTCCCGTTGCTTGAGCACGGCCACGGCGCGCTGTTGTGTCGCGGTGTGGTCGCGCCTCTGTCGACTGTCAACTGAACGAACGAGGAGTGCGGTCGCGGCGACGCGTGCGTCGGCGACGGGGAAGATCGCTGATGCATGCGCCACGCACTGCTAATCCTTCATAAAAGTATCTACATATTTATTTTCTGGAACCGTTATTATTATTGCAAAATAGGTGCAAAACGTTAAGCGTCTCATCTTAGTTTACAATACACCGACTCTTCAAAATTTTGCAACGATTAGATTGTCTTGCACTTCCACAAATATTCACATTTTATAAAAACGAATTGAAAAAACAACCAACACACAACTATTCAGTGACATGATTCCATAATAAAAAGCGAAACTCGAGCATACGTTAACGTTATTGCTTCTAGCTTATTTGTTACTCACTGTATGGGAGCTGTCGATACAATGCGACATTGCGACGTGCGATTCGGGTCTGACCGGCCATTAGCTCTGAATATGTACAGAGAAGTAGAAAATTTACCACTTTCAAAGGTAATTTACAAAATGGAATGATTTATAAACATTCTTGTGCTATAAAAGACAATACTGACGGAGCACAATTCAGATCAATCGTGTCGCCGGCGCGGAGAGCTGCAGGCATCCGACGCGGCGATCGCATTCTCTCATCGACTTCACAATTGCGCTACTTCCATTATCTAGAGAGATGTCAATCGAAAAATAAAAATATTTCAATAATATCTACCTTACTCGGTAAGGGACGTTCGATTTCTTAGTTATTTAATAATATCTCTTATTGCTAATTTCATGTCTTTCGGATAGCTCAATCGGTACGCTTGTTCTGAATTGGGTACAATAATAGATATGCAGCCGCAGCGCGGTAGGCGTTACAATATTGCACTCAACATTGATAAAATGACGTGCAAGACGTGTACAAACGAAGCGGTGCCAGCCCGCTGGCAGCGATCGGAAGGGAGCCGCAGCCAATGTAATCCAGGGGAAGGCGATTACACTAACTACGAGAAGAAGGTGCGCATTACGTAAAATGGCTCGATTCCTATGATGCGTACTGAATTAGGACGGAAGTGAACTCTGGTACCAATTTCACTGCTGAATTGCTAAGCTTACATAGACGACTTTGCAAAAAATTCTCTATAAACTTCTTTATCCGAGCAGACCGACCTTGAATGGCGACTCTGCTTCGGTTAACTAAGAAGTGTAAAATCGGATTCATCAATAAACTATTACGGACAAAATTGATATGATCGGCGGCGTAGCCATTGCTTCTTTAAGCGTTTACTTAGGCTTAAATAAATACAATCACGTTTATACGCAGTAGATAGTTTTACACAGGAATTCATAGTCAAGATAGGGGCTTCTTCAGAGGACGATTCAGACGACATAATATGTCAACACAACCTCAATGCATTCCATACTTAGATGAATGTTGATTCCATATAGGTTGAATATGACACATGTCATTTGAATAGTCCTCTAAAGAAGCCTCTATCTTGATTATGAATTCTAGTGTTAAACGAACGTATCGTTACATAATATGCTAGATAATGCTGGTGTTTGATCGTTTTGATACAATACAATGAGATACAATGAGCGCGGCGCCCGCGAGGCGGCAAGGCGCAGCGCACCGCCGCGCCGCCGCGGACGCAGGGGAAGCAGAACTCGGCGGCAGCAAAGCATAACGTCACTCCGCGTCGCTCTCCGGCGCTACAGTGCTCCTGTTTGACACCATTTTGGGGAAGGAAAATGATGTCCCACAGTCGATTTACATTTTATCTTAGTTATCATCGTAGCGATCTGTTTTAGAACATTTACACAGGAATAGTGTCAATTGTCGAATACAAAAATAAGCATTTCATGTTTCTCAATTTTATCCGATATCTTACATCACTAGTGACAAAAACGGCGTGCTCGCTAAAATGATCTTCTCCGACTGTTACTTACACTTAACGAAACGACGAAAGTAATTTTCACTAAAAAGATAAACTCGGTAAACGCGAACATCGGTCGCAAAACAAATCGTCTCGCAAGCTTCGGCCACGTGAATATAAAACACTCCGATGAACGCTCACGTCTCCATACGCGCAAGGCTATCGTCCGCGAGAGGGCGCGGCGCGGACGTCCGCGCCGACTCGAGTCGCGTCGCTCGCCCGCCGACACTACGTCGAAACATCTAGCGTAAAAAATAATTAAGTGCGCTTGGGTGGGCTCAAGAGCTCGGGCAGCGGTGCGGGCAACGGCAGCGGCGTGTCGTCGACGAGCGCGGGCAGCAGCGCGAGCGCCAGCGCGGGTCAGACGGGCGCGGGCGGCGGCGCGGGCTCGGGCGGCCGCGGCGCCGCGCCCGCCGCCGTCAGCACCACACGGTGCGCGCCGCCCGCGCCCGCGTCAAGCAGCACGGCCGTGTCCGCGCCCGCGCCCGCCTCCGCCTCCGCGCTGCCGCTCGGCGACTGCGCGCGCCGGTGGCGCCGCCACGCGTGCTGGATGAGGCGCGCGCAGTACTCCTCGCGCTGCCGCCACAGCGTCGACGACACCGGCTCGTAGCCGACCTCGTCGGGCCGCCCCACCTCCACCGGCTCCTCGATGGGGTTGCCCTTCCGCGCGAAGAAGTCCTTTGTCAGCGCGTCCAGGATGTCCACGCAGAACATCATGTCGCCGCGACATATGGGTATATCCATTGATATTATTTTGTATTTGTTGGGCTTGTGGATCTGTAGCGGCGGTTCTAGCACGTCCAGGAAGTCGGACAGTTGATCGTATCTGATATACTGTGTGCCCTCGGGATCGAACCGCTGCCATATTTCGTAATACATGTCGTAGTCATCGTCCGTTAGGCCTTCTTGCACGTCTTCGGTAGCCTAAAAAAATTACAGGAAACATAAGTATAGGAGATCATTGAAGATAGGTAATCTTTCAGCAAATAGCAATACTCATTAAAAGAGATGTTGGTATATCTACCTGTGAGTAGTTTTCGAGAATGACGGCAATATACATGTTGATGACGATGAGAAAGGATATGACGAGATAGGAGAGTAAGTAGGTGATGCCGATGGTCGCGGAGCCGCAGTTGCCAGGGTATCCGCGCTCGTTGTCTGGTAAGTCGCATTCTTCTTCGTTTATTATGCCGTCCAAAACACCATCCCATCCAGCAGAAGTTGACATCTGTTTAAAAAATGTATTTTCTTGGTAAGTATAAATTATACCCATGTAGGTATCACAGCACGAAGAAGATAGCGCAAATTACCTGAAAGAGCAGAATCATGCTCTGGACGAATGTTTTAAAGTTGTACACATCATCAAGTCCTCCTTTGTCCTTGACATGCATGAAAAACGACATTCCGAATATTGCGAATATGAACATTACAAGGAACAACAGTAGGCAAATATTGAAAAGAGCTGGCAGCGACATGGCCAGGGCGAATAGAAGTGTCCGGATGCCCTTTGCTCCTTTTACGAGTCTAAGTACTCTACCAACTTTCGCTACTCTGACTACTCTTAGTAGAGTTGGTGACACGAAGTATTTTTCTATAATATCACTCAACACCAAACCTGTTAAGAGAAAAATAATTAACTCATCACATATATACGTAAAATAGTACTAAATATATTAAACTAACAAAATAATTGTTTAATAAATATTAAGTAGGTACGTACTAAGAATAGAAAACATGACTACAACGAAGTCGAATAAATTCCATGGTTCCACGAAGTAATGGTAACGCAAAGCGAAGATTTTCAACAGGCACTCTGAGCTGAATATTACTATAAATATCATGTTGAGGTAGTCCAGGACTTGACTGAACGTATCTGATTGTTGATAGTGATCTAAAGTCATCGTCAACATGTTGAAGCCGATGAACAACATTATAATCATATCGAATTTCTTGTCCGTTACAATTTCAAATACTATCGCTTGCGGTCGCCACTAAAAGAGAAAAGCATGATATTATTGAACAATTTATTAATTAACAGGTAAAGGGACTCTTATACTTAAGTATTTTTAACCAACTTCCAAAAAGGAGGTGGTTCTCAACTCGGCGCGTTTTTTTTCGACTTTTTTAAATGTAAGTACATCGATTTTTTCCAGGATTCTGGACCGATTTGCAATTTTTTTAATCAACAGAGGATGTTTTGGTGGTGGTCCCATAAAAAGTTCTGGATCCAACTCCCCAATCCCGATGCTGCAGAGTTACTGCCCGCCTAAGTTATCAAGATTCACGAAGTGTTCATAGTGAATTAATGTTGTAGCTACCAAGCAACGACTTTATGCTTGAACTCCAAGCCCCAACTCCTCAACCCTGATGATGTAGGGTACAGCACTCCTAAACTATAGTGATTCAGGAACTGCGGATGATGCAATATTATTTTTGTTGCCAAGCATAGACTACACTATTCAACTTCAGATACCAACTCCTCAATCCTGATGCTGCAAGGTATTGAACTCCTAAGCCGTGGGGATTCGGGAATTTCTGATAGTGAATTGATATTTTAGGTATCAAGCAACGGTTTCATGATTACACTCCAAGTTCGAACTCCTCAAACCTGATGATGCATGGTACAGCGCTCCTAAACTATAGAGATTCAGGAGCTGCTCCTGGTGAAATAATATTGTAAATGTTGAGCATAGACTTTGTTATTGAATTCCAAGTCCCAACTCTTCAATCCTGATGTTGGAAGGTACTGAACTCCAAAGCCGTGGGATTTGGAAAGATTTGCTGCTGAATTGATATTTCAGGTACCAAGCAATGACTACTTACATTAAAAATAAATTATCTCTGATTAAAAGCTTAAAATAAAATAAAAATTATTAAAAAACCGACTTGCAAAACCACTACAAAGTAAAAAATAAATTTTGTTTCTAGTTTCAACACGTGTAGGTATGTATGTATGAAGTCGGGCAAGCATAAAAGAAACTAGAAATCAAAGCGTGTAGCTCGCTCGATTTCAATATACATACCTACACGTGTATAAACTAGAAACAAAATTTATCTTTTACTTTGTTTTTATGATACTATCAAGTATTTATTTCCATTTTTAATAACAAGAGTTTTCAGTTTATATAATAGGCAAATAGCCACATACCCTCGGCCTAGGAATTGCCTTTAACGGCTTTTTGGATCCCATTTTCTTCATTGCGTTGTAATACTTTTTCTGATCTTCAGTCATGAACATTTCAAGACTTCCTCCAGCTTTTTTCTTTTGTTCGTTAAAATTATCGATGATCACTCCGATGAACAAGTTCAAAGTGAAAAAGGATCCGAATATGATAAAAAATACAAAATACAAATACATGTATATGTTAGTCTCTCTGATTGGCTGCCGCCCAACCTGAAGTACCAATATTTAAAATATATTTAAGATACGGTTTATCATTGTTTAGTTTAGTTTCAAGGAATAATTAAGTACTTACCTCTCGTGAATCGATTGCATCATTCATAATTTGAATCCAGCCTTTAAAAGTTGCAACTTGAAAGAGACATAAGTAGGCTTTGCCGACGTGGTCAAAGTTCATCGGTGAATTTTCCCACGTGTAGTTTTCTAAGATACATGCATTTCTATCTGGTATAATTTCATGGCTAAGAGTTGTATGGTTCATATCGACACACTGTAAGAAAAAAGTTTTTTATTACTTTTTTATTCCAAAAATATTAAAATTCAATCTTTCATTAACGGTTTATTGTAAGCTAGTTGAAGCGGTAATGGTTTATAAAGTACCTACTTAATATACCTACACTTAAAGGAAATATTAGGTATTGTCTAAATAATTTATTTGATACCTGCATAGTCGTAAATCCCGCTTGTTCGGCTTTTGATATTATGTAAGTATCTAAGAATTTATTTAGTAGTAGTAGATACAAAATTTTTGTCTTAATTTTTTTGCAGAATAGGTAAAATCTTTAAATAATTGCTACACTGGCCTTAAAATATTTTCCAGCGAAGAGTTGCACACCCATAATAGCAAAGATAAGCCAGAATATCAGACACACGAGCAGCACGTTGAAGATGGATGGAATCGCTTGCACCAGAGCATTCACTACCACCTAGAATTGACAGCATCGGTAAGTTTCACTTTCGTAAAAATTCAAACATTTCGTATCGAAATTGAACACGGCATATTATTAGTTTCCAGCAAAATGATTGTAGAGTTCTAATTATGAATAGATAATGATATGTTAATGGTAAGCTTAAATATTTTTTTAAATTAATATTTTTCAATTCAGTAGCATTAATTTACATTTGAAATATAAGTAACTAACTATCTAAAATGGATCGGTTATCCTAATGATATTATTTTAAAACAAGAGAATATTTTCACTTTGGATATTTCTATAAAAATTGAAAATATTCACTTGTGACGGTTTTCTGCTAATCATGCAAAACGGAACAAAAGCAACAATAAATTATAAAAACATATAAAACTACCAAAACTGAAGCATAGCTAACTTACCCTCGTTAAACGTGAGTCTATGTCCAGAAAAGTACGTGAATGAAACTAAAGTCTACCGCATGCACGCAGAAAATTCTTCAAAAGACGTTGCCGATTGAATGCAAGAGGTTAAACTAATGTGCTATCTAAAATAACATTCCAGATATATCTATAATAAATATCTACACTAAAGAATTTAGAATCCAACAGAATAAAAGATTATCGAAACATGATAGTGATTTATTTAGACGACTTGAATCCGACTGATTTAAAGAGGTCGTGACGAGCCATGATGATACTAAGCCATTCAGGGGTGCCATCGAAGACTTCAGAATGATTTGCTAATTTGACTTATTGCCAATAAATTCCATGAGTTCTTTGAAATTGAGAAGTAATTACAGTACACAAATGATTTCAGAAATGATCTAGATTGGTGTGGGATGTTCTTTGGCCCGTGAGCTTGTAGGAAATTTTGAGGTATTTGATAAAAGCTGAAAGTTTGTATGACTATGGTGGTGGGTTTACAATTCTTAAAGTTTTAGAGGAACAGCTAGGTATTTTGAGTCTCTTTAATCATCAGCAGTTAGAACAACTCCATAATATTATATTTACATGAAAACACTCCGGTGTTGTGAGGTGAATCATGTCAACACTGGATTCTTCATAAAGTAGGTCCTTGTCCTTGTCTATTATTGGTCCGAAAAGAACTTAAACGCCCCTACTAGATCCCGGCAGAATCGCTTGCCACTTTTTATTACTAAGACGATAGATTTAAAAAATATACCTATTGGCTATTTATCAGCATTTCTGTTCGTTTATTATTCAATAAAAATTGATAGTGATAAAAACCTTGTGGGCCACTAATTTTCGGCTGGTAATTCTTTAAAATACACAGGTAATGCAGAAGAATCACCATTCAATTTTTTAGCTTTTATCAAACACGTCCTCAAAATGACCCACGAACTCCGGGCCATAATATGTTTTAAGTACTTGTACAATAGTTCTGTGATTATGAAATTGGACTGATGTAGATGTGAATGTCGGTCGGGCGCTGGCGTGTGATGGTGAGAGGTGGACAGTCAGTAAGAGAGTGTGGTAGAGCTCGCGAGGCAGAGGTACATACCCTCATGCCCTGCATTCGGCTCATAGCTCTGAGCGGCCGAAGCGCCCGCAGCGTGCGCATCGTTTTGAACGCCTGAATGCCACCGGCACCACAGAGCGCCGCTACGAAGTTTATAAGCGATACCTGATAAAATCAACAGTAGCACTTAACACAAAATATACAGTAACAGCGCATTAAACCTATGAATAATAGCATTACAATAGTATGTTCTGGACCGAACCTACAAATCAAGAAAATCTGTGAAGAAGGTCGAAAAAAATGTGATTCAAGAATCTTGAAGACTTACAACCCCAATAACAAATAAAAAAGGACAAAATACTTTATAATTCTTGAAGACGGATATCTACCACCAACCACTCATAAAATCATAATGTTTCAAAGTATGATTATTATTTGAGTAAGTTCGTAGACTTATTAAACAAATAAGTTATCAGATTAAGGTTTTAGGTCACATTCAGGAAATATACAAAGCATGAGATGCCAAAGAAATCAAATTAAGTCTTTCTTTGATCTCTCATTTTATTTACACTCAAAGTGAATGCACATTTTACATACATTTATTAATATATTTATTGCATCGTATGACATCGACAGCATAAAAGTAGGAAATGTGCCATTTTTATTTTGAGTCACAAAGTGTATAAACTTAGTTACTTTTAAAATGTTAATTCTTAGTATAATTTTATTATTCTCGTGTTAACCTAAAAACGGCACAGTCGCGGCATAAGTATAGGTACCATTACATGCACGTTAAGAGATTTCTGAAGTTGAAGTAAGGATTTCTATTTATTAATGAATAAATCGACTCATGGGTAAGACAAGAAGCAAATCCACATACAAATAACGGTACGACATCGAGAGCTGGTGTCAGCGAGACCGGTCGTACTCCTCGCTGCGGTTGACACTGAACAGTCAAAGCTCACGCTTTTGCGTCGCGCTGCCTGTATTTTATAGAAAACTGGAAACTCCGAATTATCGTTACAAGTTACTATACTAAAATTTAGAAAAAGGAAATGTAATTATGTATTCGAAACAGGCAGCACGACTTGACCACTTGCTGAGCAACCAATAAGTTGACGTTGACTGCGCGTACTCACGCGCATGCCCTCCCATCTGGAGACCGCGCGGAGAGGTCGCAAGGCGCGCAACGTACGCATCGAACGGAACGCTGGGATGTCGTCCGCACCGGCCATCACGGCTCCGTGGTTTACGAGCGACAACTAACGACACCATTTCTCATTTATATAATATATAACTTCAATTTCGTACAAAATTTACCTTTCTACCATCATTTCTTACATGCGCTATATTTTTAGAATCATAAGATTAGATGCAACCCAGGGTAAATATGGTGGTATTTTAGAAATACTGGCTTTAGTAGAAAGGACAAGTTGATTTGTTCATAGAATTCATAAGTCACGTACGGTCGGAAGTGTTGTTAAATATTGCTTGTAGGGTTTCTGGTCAATAAGAAAGTGAAGTTACGAAAAATAAAGTTGTTAAGATAAAAAAGTCGATTACCATTACAATGATGAAATCAAGCCAACACCAAGCATTTGTAAAATACTTCCGAAATCCAAGAGCCAGCCATTTGATCAACATCTCGATGAAAAATATAACAGTAAAAATGCGGTCCATGTAGTACAGGATATCTTGTAGGATTGGTCGATGCGGTAGATGTACATCTTCTAACGCCTGCAAATATGAAGTACGGTTAAAATATTTTGGAAGGAAACCTTTCAAGATAATTTTCGAAAAAACAAGGTCTCACCAAAGCCAAACTACTGAGTAAGATCATAGTTATCACAGCTGTTTCAAAGTAGGTATTTTCAATAAGTCTGAATGTTTTCAGTCGTAACATTGCCCAGCCTTGCCAAAAAGGCGATTCATCATCTCCAGCCAGGAATGGAAAACGTTGATAGCAAGGGTCTGGGAAGCAGTCCGATGGAAATTCTTCAATTTCGCCTTCTATTGCTTTAATGTCTATTTTTGGTATGCCATCAACCATTTCGACTTCTTCTTGAATCATTTCTGAAAATATTTAATTTAATTTAATACATACATATTTGTCTAGTGGTTAGGACGTCCGCTTCCTAATCGGAGGTTGGGGGCTTGATTCCTGGCAAGCACGTCTAACTTTTCGGAGTTATGTGCGTTTTAAGGGCCCGCTATCACTTGAACTATGAAATTCTAAGATTTCAAGCTCCAAATTTACCATCATAGGACGACTTTCATATAATTGAATACATGTTTAAAATAAATCAATCTTTCGTATTGACCTTTAATGTATCATATTTACAAAATCTATTTTATTTATTTTGTAGTGTCCAATCTCCCGCATCTAGTTTTAATTAAATAAATAACAGACTCAACTTTGAAGCCCTAAATCTGTCCTTGAAAATCATCTTATTTACTGGAAAAAAATACCTGAATACCTATCCGAAATATAGTCTTATTGACTTGTAATGTACTAGAATATGGATTTTTAATCACATTACCTACTGGGTAAAAAAAAGAACTGTTGCAAATTTTTACGAATTATATGGCTAGTTTAAGACAACTACATAAATATCATAAATTCAACCAAAAATTTATACCAAAATAAACTATGTTCTTTAACAAATCTATTAGTATAGTTTTGGTAACAATCCATTTATTTGATCAAGCATAAAATTGTAAACATCACTCTAAATTACTATAAATAGCCACGCAATGCCTTCGTTAGTATTTGTCAAGGTAAACATCATGAGGAAACCTGCATGCCTCAGAGTACTCCATAATGTTCTCAAAGGTGTGTGAAGGCGGCTAATCCGCACTTGACCAGTGCGTGGTAGACTATGGCCAAAACCCTTCTCACTCTGAGAGGAGACCCGTGCTCTGTAATGAGCCGGCGATGGGTTGATCATGATTATGATGATGATGACGATGATGATGATGATGATGGTACATATTTGTCATGCTAACTGGCCTAAATAATGGGCCTCATAAGAAACGTCAGAGTAACTCAGCGGGTGAAGGAGAGAGCTCAGAGTTTTTTAACGTGATTAAATCAGAAATGAGATCCTATGAAGAACCAGAATAATCGACAAACTCAACAAGTTGAGCAGGTTAAGTGGCAATGGGCGGGGTACATAGTTTGAAAAACCGATAGATATTAGGAGCTCAAGGTGCTGGAATGGTGACCTCAGCTCAGCAGCAGCAGCTCAGCTTTAGCACATTTCCCCACTAGGCGAACAGACGGCACCAAGGGAGCCGCTGGATACAGACGGTACCAGATTGTGGCGCGTGGAAATCCCTACAAGAGAGCTATGTTCATCTGTAGACGTTTATCGGTTGACGACGACAGTATTTTGTCTTGCTATATTAATTTTTAAAATTCATTTCGATGTGTAAAGCCATAAACTTATTGAAAGTAATGTAATTTATTGCATAATATATTTTAAATTTACCTTCTTCTAGTCCTAAGTCTTCTTTGCTGGCATCTTTTTTTTTCTTCGCCATCTATCGTATCTGCCGATCCTTTATGACTCTCATCTTTGAATGACCTTATTTTATGGCTTCCATACGACTTCTGACTTATTGTATCGTCATCCTGTAATGGTTTTAGGGAATATTGATAACTTATTCATAGATAACAATAGTTTGTAATACGTTAGTATCCCAAATTAGGGTCAGAAAGTACCTGAATAGGATATCCGTGGTGGTTGAGCTCACAGTTGATTCTATTATCAGTGTGATTGTCAGTTATTGCATTTATATTGTTCATTAATATTTTACCTTTCTTATATTTATTGTCACCTAAAAAGGCACAGCGGTTTAATAGAATATTTGAATGTTGACAATGTATTGCAATTAATTAATTTCAAGCATTATTAAATTTACCCGGTATCGTAAACTCCATTCCGTCACCGATCGCTACTTCTACTTGGTCTTTGAGCTTCTTGTCTTTGTAAAGCACTCCATCGTCGAGGTCTGCACTTAGCTCCAGTTCATTGTCCACACGTTCTGAGGAGACACAGCGGCCGCATAAAGCCGCCTTTAAGCCTACATGTTGCGCGTTATTGTCGACCGCGCGCGACGCCGCAGCACCCAAGCATAGAAATCAGACCAGGGCAACTCACTTAGTTAACGATCACGGAAAACATCTCAAAAATCCAAAATGGATCCAAAACCAAATTAAATAAGTATGTGGGTATATAAAAATAACAAAATAAGATTTTATTTGAATGTTTTGAATGCAATAAATGTGAATGGTTATTCGGCGTTAGATGGAAAACTTATATAAGTAGGTACTTACAAGGAAATTATTTTATGTTATTTAGTTTTTCAGTAAATACAAATTGCATTCTTTAACAATTTGTTTAACAAAACAACAACATCAAACAAAACAACAAACAAAACAACAAACAAACGAAACTGTAACAAATGACGTCCGCAACATGCATAACACATATAAAGCGCTTAAATAATAGCAATGATACTTATACTTACACTCAATAAAATAAAATATACTCACACACTGAACAACACAAACGCAATAACTCGAACCTTATATATGCTTAAATAATAATTGATAGAAAAAACCAATCGGAAACACAAAAACACTTATACATAATCTAAAACACGACAGGTCTGCAGCTCTACACTTGAATGCTAGGGGACAAGCAACGCTCGTGTACACAATATAGATAATAATATACATATGAGAAATATACATAAACAAGAAACACATAACCATGCTTTTTAGACCAATTTTTAAGTTTGTCAAAGCATGCGACGACATAATAAGTAGGTAGTACCTACGTAGTCACGGAATTATCAGTTAGAAGATTTAATGAATTTGTAAATTAAAGCGATGCCTTCAAATACAAATTTTTGTGATAGATATAATACTGATGACATAATTTTTTACCAAATTAAATTAAATTAAAAATCCTTTATAGACTCCATTAACAATAAATTATAATACTTAGGTACACAGTAGGTATAAATAGTAAACTTACGGCACAAAAACTTGAGTAATAATCCATAAATTGGGTATGCCTATAATACGAATACACTACAACATGCTACAACATAAATTATTGCACTGAAACTATTCTCAAACATAATCTTACCGGGAGCGTGTATGGCAATTTGATTCGTGAGTTTGTTTTTGACTAGTTTCAAAACGTCAGCCGCGCTTCTTTTTACCCAATCGATAAACCTGGATATTCTATTAAAGGCTTCAGCTATTTTGTTTGTGTCCTGATCTGCCGTTGGCGAAGACAAGTTCGACGAGCCAAAATTTGACAGTAACAGGGCCAAGAAGAGGTTCAGTACCTATGAAAGAACATCTTTTGAGTGCACGATTGTAAACAGCTAGTAGGTACTAAACGACTAATGTTTCATTAAAGAAAATGTGCTTAAGTAATCATAGAGGAAATACTGACCACAAGATTACCAATGACTACAGTGGCTAGGAAAAAGGGGATACAGGATACGTCTCCAACGAGCATACAATCCCACATGCTCTCTATCCATTCTCCACAAAGCACTCGGAAGACAATCATGAAACTGTGCATAAAATCCGTGAAGTTCCACCGCGGAAGATCACCATCAGGAAACCGGTCTACATAATCTGTGATATGAGATTAAATTATTAATACGACAAACTCGTATCAAAACATTATAATACAATAAATAAATAAGTATAAATACATAAGAGCAGTCTTGCATATAAAGTTTATAAGAAATTAAGAATATTTAGTTATAAGCTCGTGAAATATAACATAGACGAAAGTAAACCTTTCAGAATACAAGATAAGAACAGAAATATAGAAAAAGATCAATAATGAATTTCGATCGATACTGAAAGTATTATTATTATTATTTTTTAATTATGG
The DNA here is from genome assembly GCF_902806685.2 of Maniola hyperantus. Taxonomy (NCBI): domain Eukaryota; kingdom Metazoa; phylum Arthropoda; class Insecta; order Lepidoptera; family Nymphalidae; genus Maniola; species Maniola hyperantus. The sequence goes on along the minus strand of NC_048552.1, from coordinate 8,783,476 downwards.
ATTTAAAGCTCGACAGTAATTTTTTTCCATGTGTAATAAAGTTGCAAAATTTATTATTAATAGTTGCGTTCTTAGCAGAGATTTCGTGTTCGAGATTTTTTATTATATAAGTTAATTATATATTTTCCAATATCAAAAAAAATCGATAGCTTTAGTTTTTGAGGTTTTGGTACAATATTTTGAGATAATTAAAATAATATTATCGTAACCTACGTAATTTTGCAACAATTTCACATGATTTATCGAAAACAACTCGAAATCTCTCTTATTATAAATAATAAGTTACTTGTGAAGAAAATTCCATGCATTAAATAGTTTGCAAGGATTTTCTACTGACCGCAAAAATGTATAAATATATCGAAGAATAACTTCTAGAATATGTACATGCATAATTCAAATGTCTACTCAGCACTTTATAATCTTATAATTGAAAGTGTACTCAGAAACTATATTTTAGCTTGATGGATTTGATATAATTGGAAGAATAAGATGCAAGAAGTAAGTCTGCTATAAGTTGAAAGGATCAGAAAAGCTGGCAATGAATGTCTCACAAGTGAGGCGCCTTCGCTGGGGGCTTTAAGAGTAGATAGATATAATATTCGAAATACAAGCTCACTTGGAAGGATAATATAACACCGATTCTTGCCAATCACCTAACAAAATGAGCACAAGAGTGTGACGCACATCAACACAATAGTTACAGTATACCGTGACTAAAGCCCGAATTAAAGTGTGGAGTCGAACATGTCACCGCGGAGATTTGACCCCAACTAATGACGCTATCCACACTTTAACAAACAACTTGTCCATCAGTGAATCTACTTCAATCGCTATCAGAGCTATACACCCAAAAACTAAAGAACAGCTCAAAATAACACGACTAGTTTAACTATTTTCACAAAATTTCACACAAGACTCGGCTAATCTCTCTCGAAGTAGATTCACTGGCAAGTTCAGCGGGCACTGCGTCACCAACTTTAAACATACACCAACGAACATGCAAGACTCCCACCAATTCGACTTACCCACGTAATTTTTTCCGAATAGTTGCATACCCATCACGGCAAATATGAAAATAATGATGCACAATACGAAGGTCAGGTTGCCCAAGGCACCCATCGTCCTACCCATTATAGAGATGAGTAAATTAAGTGTCGGCCATGACTTTGCCAATTTGAATACTCGAAGCTGCAAGTACAAATTGTGAAACAAGGCGTCACACAAGCTCGCTTACCGGCGCTTCACCTATGCTACTGCAGCACCTTTCTGAGGACCTACAATCACTCCAGTCATTTCTAAGTTTCTATTCTACCAAATATACATGTTCGGAATTACTTGAGTGATTCTAGATCTAATTAAACTAGAGTTAGCAAATGTGTGCTTGAGTAACCTATCAAAAATGTGCGTTGATTTTTTCTGTATGAGTGGGATATATGTTATTCTATAATTTTAACTAATTGATTTGTGAGAGCTTTTCGATTCGTAAGTTTTTGTAAATGTGACTTCAGTATTTTTTTTCATACAGCCACAGTCTTTTATTGCCTAATACTGACATAGATCCCATCAGTTGTCGTCCTGATCATCGAAATACCCTCGGGAAGCGAAGCTGCATGTTAGTTCTATGTTACTTGATGCAAAGCTTAACTTATAATCACAAGCTGCGTGGAATAGCTTTATAACGTGTCTCATCGCAGGCCCATCCGTGATGGAGCCAGTTCTGGTTATAAAGCCACTGCGGGAGCCAACGGTCCCGGTATGAACGTAATGGTTAATCAAGCCCTGTGTGAAATACTGGGGAGTGTGAAGCTGAATATAATTAATAACCAAGCCTAAATTCTTTAGAGATGCTAAATTGCTTTTTAAACAGAACCTGTATAGTTTTTCCCAAACAACTGCATTCCCATCACCGCAAATATGAATATAATGATGCAAAGTACAAAGGTCAAATTCCCTAAAGCTCCCACTGTCCTACCCATTATGGATATAATAAGGTTTAGCGCCGGCCAAGACTTAGCCAGTTTAAATACACGCAGCTGAAAATATTTTATTACACATTTAAATACATATATGTTATTAAATTTGTGTTTAATGCATGTACATAACAAGTGAAATGTTATAAAATTCATAGCGACATTAATATAAAATGTTAATTTTAATCACAAGAAATATGGGTAGTTGGACTAATACCTTTTATCATTAACTTATCTCTATATAATGTTTTGTGTGTACATAATATATTAATTATTTTATAATTTCATTATTCTATTAGAAAATTGAAATACAACTTACCAAACGAAATGAGCGCAATACTGACAAACCCTGTACACCTTCTAGACCCAGCTCTAACAATGATAAGGCCACAATAATGAAATCAAATACGTTCCAACCTTCTTGAAAATAATATTTTGGACTCATTGCTATTAATTTGAACATAGCTTCTATACCAAAAGTTGCTGTGAAAAACTGCAAAAGAAATTAAATATGAGTAGGTACCTATACAAATTGAAATATTATATTTGAAATATTTATAAAATATGATTTCAGTTGAACTGATAAACCACTCTTAAAATTAGAATAATTCTTAAAATTGTTGTGATCCACAATAGCAAACGGACCATTTAGAGTGTTTTATAATACGATGTTTAAGTACATATTGTGTAAACATACTTACATAATTGCCACTTTTAAGTGCTCTCTCCATATCTTTGTCCATATCGTGATGATCCAATGCCATGAACAACGTATTGACCACAATACACAAGGTGATGAACAGTTCTACAAACGGGTCGAACACTAGCAGAGCCACGTACTTCTGGAACTCCAGCCACAACCAACAGCAGTCCCAGACACAGAAGAAATCTATTGCTTTCAGAGAGAAATCGATGAATCTGTCTCTGTAGGTGAACCCATCCTCGTCGTCTTCCGCTGTTGGGAAGTAGTACACTGACACTGTTGTGTCCCATTTACCGGAGTGCAGATGTTTTGTGTGTTCAAGAGAGAAAGAAACAAGTTTGTTAGTATTCGCTCATTATTTCTTTTCTTAAACAGCTACTAGCCTTGAGTCCGAATAAAATATTTAAGTAAGAACTTTAGGTTTCGGTCGAGGTTATTTTCTTACTCTTAGACACCAATATTCATATTTTTTGAAATTTGTTGGCTGTCATTTATCTCTATAGGTAACAAAGTATCAAATCCTCGAAAATCTCAAAAGTAGAGACCCGCTCGTTATGGGTATAAATTTAAATACCACGCCTTTGGATAGTGTGCATAATACGGAATACCGTGCTCCAAACACCTAGAACCACGTCAAAAGCGGCTTCTTAAAGATCAAGTGACTCACTCAAAGCTTTTTTGCATAGCTACATGATGGCGATGATGCTATCATTAAATTTTAAATCTAGTTTTAAAATTGAAGTACCAAAAAATATGAATATCGTGATTTCTCAACATTACCTAAGTGATAAGGGCCACTACTTATATAATATGTTAACAAAAAAACAACAATAATTAATTTGGGAGTTAAGATTAATTATTTTGACTGATTAAAATACGTTTGGAGGCAATTAATATCATAAACTCATAAAGTAAAATAAAAGTGATTTAGCAATGCATGCGTTCACATAAAACCTTTAAAGCTATGTAAAAGCAAGTAAATAAAGGTTAATGTGCACATAAATTAATTATTAAGTTAAGTAATGATTTATGTTTCAAGAAATTTATTTTAAAATTGTATTTTAAGAAAAAAAAACCGTGTGTCGTTTTGTAGGAAAAGCTTTTTCTAATAAGTTACTATGCTGCATTATAATAAATGAAAACAAAATAATCATAAAGTAAAAATATTTTATAAGCAATAAAAAAATTTACAAAAAAACATAAAAACCGACTTCGATACACAAACACAAAAAATTTAAAAATAATTTAATTTATTACCGAATATATTATGAATACAAGAGTTAATATAGTTCCATAATAATATTTTTTAGGGTCGGTGCCAATGAGGTGCCATTGTGGAGTCTCATAAAAATATGAAGTCTAGACGATTCGCGCAGCTAAAGCTAGTTGGCACCGGCACCAAAAAATATTATTATGGAACTATATTAACTCTTGTATTCATAATATATTCGGTAATAAATTAAATTATTTTTAAATTTTTATTTACTTATTATTTATTTAAAACAAACATACATTTTTAAATACTAGATTACAGACTTAATTCCGATGCAGCAAAAACCTGGTCGGGTTTATCCGTGCACCGGCGTTCCTTGTGCACGCTCGAGATATTATAATATATATTTAGTGTTTGTGTATAGAAGTCGGTTTTTATTTTTTTAGTAAAAAAAATTTATTTCACAATTTTTGTGGCCCCATGGTATTAAAATATGCTATGCCTGGTTAAAAATCTACTGTTTACTAAGCTATAACACTGATCGCGAGCAATTTACTCTTATCCGTTGAGGAGTTCCATTATGTTCATCAGATCTTCACCAAATTTAAATGGGACCAACTTTGAAGTATACCCTTTCAAACAAAAAAAGAATTTTTAAAAATTGGTTTAGGCGTCTTCGAGTAATCGGGTAACATACATTAAAAAAAAGATTCCGACGAATTGAGAACCTCCTTCCTGTTTTTGAAGTCGGTTAAAAAGCACGTTTTTGCTCTTTGAGATTATATTGCAGCAAAGCAAAGCGTAAGTATGCAGTGATCTATGTCGTAGAAACTTAAAAAGATTTACTGTGACTTCAAGAGCTTCCGCGATGATCAAGCGGCTTGACGTCAAGCACTTAGATTTTTGCTTTGATTTGCATTTGACCGTTTACAAAGTTTGCTTGATGCTTGAGTCAAGCATTTACGTGCTTGACACGTCATTAATGCGATTTTATATTTTTGCTTGACGCGACGATCGGACAATGATCGAGATATGAGAAAGTACCATTAATTGTTTGATCAAGCCGCTTGACGGGCGCATCAAGCTCGCATCAAGCAGCTTGATCAAGTAAAACAAAACTACGTGCTTGACCACATTAAGCCGCTTGACCGTGTCGGGAGTCCTTTAGGTTTTGTTAACAGAACGTGTCGATAATTTAGTGCGTGGCTCTCATAGATTAGTAATTGTGCTAGTGCTTTAGAAATATTGAGAATTAATAAATGACACCCACAAATGGTTCAGTTTGCCAATTATGCTTTTTGCATAATGAGCAAATACCTTTGTGTTTGAAGTGTTGTGTACCTAAATGAGTAACATTTTATTATGTTATGTATCAAAAGAAACAAAAGTGAGTTGGTACAGTGATGGTTTTAAAATAGTTTATGTATGACATTTAATTCATATTATATTAATTTTTCTTTTTATGTAAAAACACAAGCGGTAATACTTAAAGTAAAAAACACATCGATACAAATATAAAATAATATGTACAGGAAACTGATAGGTATAGGTATTAAATTATTAATTGATAATTCATATTAGCTGTAAGTTTTCCTGTTAAATAAAATAAAATAAAATAAAAATAAAAATTATTATTTTGTATATAACTTTTCATAATGAGTTGATAGATAGGTATATACATATATCTAAAATGTATTTGGTTTAGGATCTTACCGTTTTGTTCGCTTGCTCTACTTTGCCTTCCAGCTTGTTCTATGATTTCATTTAGGACCATTACATCTGGAAATTGATAAAAATGGATTAGATTTACGCGGAACGCTAAGATGAACAACCTTTTATTCAAAAGCATTGAGTAAGTAATTTGCGTAATTTGCAAATTATGAGGGAACCGACAAACTTCCATTAATTCCCGAAAAGCAGCAACCCATTGACGGTTCCTCTGATACTACAAATGTTCATGGGCGGCGGTAATAAATACTTATTATCCGAGAACAGGGTGATTTTGAGTTTTAATTAGAAAAATCTACTTGGGTTTTATTAGAAAACTAGCTTATGCTCGCGACTTCGCCCGCTTGGACTACACAAATTTCAAACCTCTATATCACCCCCCTTAGATGCCTGCGTTATAATAGCTATCTGCATGCCAAATTTCAGCGCGATCCGTCCAGTACTTTGAGCTGTGCGTTGATAGATCAGTCAGTCAGTCAGTCACCTTTTTCTTTTATATAGATTAGAAATAGAAAAATCTACTTGGGTTCTTATATTTCGGAAGAGAGGATTCAATCAAAAGGAATCCCATAAAGAAGCTACCGGTTACCCTTTGGAAATACGACACATGCTGAGGGAGTTTCAGTGGTAATCCCACATAATCTATGTTCGAAGGTTGATATTGAGAAGATTAACGGTTAATCATGGTCAATAGGTCAAATCAGTAGAATCCAAATCTTTATTTTTTTTACTACTTAAACTTAATTTTTATGACCCTTTTGTCCGACACGGGCAAAACTAAATCTTGTCCAATGTAATCTTTGCATGATGTACTCATAAGTTTTCTTTTTAATAAATAAAAAGCCAGCAAACGAGCTGGCGGATCTCGTGATGGTAAGTGATTACCGCCGCCCATGAATATTTGTAGTATCAGAGGAACCGTCAATGCATTGCTGCTTTTCGCGAATTAATTGATCCGCCCCTTGAATAAACTCATGTTGGATTGTAGTAGGAACACCGTCGAAGGGAGTTGGTTTCACAATTTACATGTGCGTGGAACGTGCACCCATGCAGTAAAGATTCATTATAATTTATCTCACCTCTCATGTCGACTACGTTGGGCTGCTGCGATGATTCTATGAAAGGATTGTCATTGGGCTGCTTCAGTACTTTCCCGGCTTCGTCTGTGCATTCTGTTGTGCTTATTTCCTGTAATACATGGATAAAAGCTACTTTTAGCTGAGAGTTTCTTATAATTAACTAGTTTTTTATAATTAACTAGCTTATGTCCGCGTCGACTACACAAATTTCAAACTCCTAATACCTTAGGGGCACACTACTACTACGTCATAATAGCTATACTATTCGCATGTATAACTGCTATTTGCATGCTAAACAGCCCGATCCGTCCTGTAGTTTGCGATGTGCGTTGATAGATCAGTCAGTCACTCAGCTTTTCTTTTTATATAGGCTAGTTCTTGCCCGGCCTGGCGTTGCAATGCGTCTCGCGCACCGCCTATTATACGTTGATGGTATCTACTAGCACCCACTAGCTCCGTCAGAAACCTTCACGCAAATGTACCTACCTATTCTTACTACCTTCCTTCAACTTACACACAGACAAAGCTTTATTCGCTATAATCCGTCAAAACGACAAATCAGTATGGTAGAACGTAGATACATCATGCCTAATTATGTACTATTCGCCCACCCACTGCTAAACATGCAGTAAAACAAGTAGGTACTGTGCATTGTGAACTCTACATCTCCTGAGGTTGATCCGGTGTCTGAGTGAAGCGTACGTTGAAGTGTTTTAGAAGATATGTGTGGTGGTGGTGCGTATTGCTTGTTTGGTTGCTTACTTTACCGACACCGGATCATCTTCAGTTGATGTACACTCCAATATGCACAATGCTTTTCTTGCATGTTTAGTAGTGGGAGGGAAGGCGGTGCATCTCGTATGCTATACGCTGTACCATACAGATTTGTCTATTTTGGCGGATTACTTATTGTTCCTTATGATACTATACCTAAGGGTGCCGTTTTTCCATTATGAGGACAGAATCCTAAAAAAGCGATAATCTATAATATAAAAGAAGAATTTACGTACATATTCTCTGAGAGGTCTCGACGCGAGCGAAGAATCTTGTCGTGGTAGAGGATACGCATGCGGCTGTGACGTCACGCTGTGATTCCTAGACGCTGATCGTCCTCGAAGTCTCGCTTCCTTTGTCTGTGCCTTGCCTCCGAGCAGATCTCCGTGAGAAGTGTACGACAACCGGGACTGATGTGACGTGTACGACGAATGCCTTGAACCTATAGCAGACAATGCTAAACTTCGAAGTTTATAATATAAATTGCTAAATATATATAATATATATAAATAATTCTCCTAAATCACAAAATATTTCTTATAAATTTGGCAAAAGCAACTTAAATCGTACAAGACAAGAAAAACTTGGGCAGTAGCTTAGACTCTAGTCTATATTACTTAATTCTTTAGAATTCTTTGATTTATATTTCTTCACCGAAAAAATAAGCCCAAAAAATTATGATTGTAATATTTATGTTAATTTATGTTATCGCAGGTATATCTAGAACTAAAAAGCTTTTACCTGACGTAAGTCATCACAACGAATAAATAGTTAATAAGGCTATGGACACTGCATTGAAGATAAATTAAAAGAGAACGAGAAATCGAGGTGAGAGAAAATGATGGTCACGGAGACTAAAGTGGATGGTAGATACTGACCTAAATTAGCATAGTAGACTGGTATGATGATAGCACCGTTTTCTTCTGACATTGGAGTGACAGCGTTTGAATCATCCGCATACGGTAAGTGTTCTTGAGCATCCAAATATGTAGACAGAACGAGTGGCTTGCGATCGGCTCCCGGGGGATATCGATTCCTTCCGTTCGGCCTCAGAGCCATTTGATGCGACCCTCGAGAACCTCGCCGTAAATTGAATGGTGATCCGGGGAGTGACAATGAAGCCTAAAGCATTCAATATCTTAGAACAGTTCCAAATAATCACAAAAAAGTAAGGAAACCATTTATATAATCATTTAACATAAGTATATTTTTAATTAGACTCACATTGTAATTAAGTAATTGATTATATTTGGATTCGAGAAATACTAAAGTTATCATGTCATTTAATTTAATGTTTTCGTTCCTCAATTCAGATCGAGTATGAAAAATGAATATGAATATTAGTACTGATTGGCAATTGTCACAGAGGCTGTATTACTTCAAGCATTTTGGAGTAGGTAGGTAGGTACTTACTTAAACTATTATATGCTTAAATTTTACATTACGATGCCTTAAAATTTACTTTCATGTGCCAATAAACAAGTAATAAAACAATAAATTCAGTTTGAAATACGAATAAAAAGGAAAATACAGCAATAAAGTGCGTACAGCCTAATTGCATCAATGCATGATTTACTCGTACTTAGGACATGTATTTATTCGAAAGCCACTATTGGTAACAAATGTTTGTCATGAATTGCTGCAATATGAAGGTAGGATAATCTAGATCTAAATTAATTAATCAAATTTTAGCGAAGGGAAAGAGAACAAAAACAGTTATCCAAATTTTAAAGGAAAAGGAAGGGGAACACAAACACCAACGTGGCTATCTGGACAAACCTGCGAGCCTTCGCGCAGTGGCCCATATGACAACTGTCCATATTTATTTATGCGTTCAGGATGGGGAACCTTTAATACACAGAAAAAGTGGAATTACAATCACCTTCGAGAATCTTACTAAGAAAATAGACATCCACCAGACAGGACGGACGGGCATCATAATTTCCGAAAAGAAAATAGAAAAAAATTACAAAAAATATAAAAACAATCATGATTCCCAAATACGTCAAATAAGCAGCATAAAATTGAGAAAAATTAAATAATTAATTAAATATTTGATGAAACTGATGTTACAATAAGATTATGTAGAATTTCGAAACGAGTTTTACGTTACGTTACGTTGAACATGGCTTTATTTTCTACAATACTCTTACTGTAAACAATAATTTACATGAAGAAGTATACAGAAAAGAAGCGATGGCAATGATGTTAAAGCAACAGTTAGTCCAGTAACTTTGTTTATAAACACATGAAGTAATGTGGGGTTAAATTTCATGCATTTTTGCATATTGACTAATTCCTACCATAGCTATGTTCTTTACGTCTACATCTATAGTCATGAGAACTGTTCTTTATAGAGTAGCCTCCTTTACTCATCAAAATTGAGGAATTTCTAAGTTATTATTAATTGTTAAATTCTTAAGGTTAATAGTGTTAGTACATAGACCGAACCTACCTCTCCACCGGTGATATATGTTCAGTCTCAGCTCGGCCCGTTCGTACGTTTACATTACCAAAGAAACAATCTAACATGACAATAGACTCTTATTCTCCAATACTGTTTATTCTGATTGAAATATTTAATATAATTAAATAACATAATAAATAAATTCATGGCAAAATAAGGGCTCGTTTAGATGTTGCATGTAAAATTAAAGACCACTCGAAAAAATAATATTGGAGATCGAGATTTTAAAAAACGAAATCCAACTCAATAGAGTGCATTGAATGGGCACAGTCTCTACAATCTAAGTATATAGAAGTCATTTACTAAACCATGCTAAAATAATACAGAGATTTATTTTTCTATCAAAATGTAAACAAGGGCGAAATAATAGGTACGTTTAATAGATAGAAAAAATTGGAAATCCGTAATTGCTACGTACTAGGGCAGGCCGACAAAAATGTAATGCAAATATAAAATCTGCAGATGGGCAAGTATGAAGAATGGAAAATGAATAAGATTAAAATATATGAAAGTGGCAGTAGAGATGGTAGGTTCAACTAATAGCATGCCTCGAAACCAAACTCCAAATAAATTCTTGAAATCAGTGTTAAAAATAATTAATCGTTAAATTATGATTGAAACCAAGTTAAAAATAACAAAAAATTATGGCAAATATCCAGATTTGTATACTTAAATTGATGAAAAACCTCTTCTTAACAATTTATGAAAAAAATTATGAATACAAACAATTCAGCAATTATTGTTTATTGTAGTAAAATTTTAATATAAATTGTTTCCGATTTTAACAATTCAACAATTTTTAATTTCATTATTGGTTTATCTGTATATTTGCTAAATAGCAGATCCTCGAAAGGAAAAAAATTGAAGCTTTTAACGTCACGTAAATTATAAGGTAGATATTTAATCATTTTTTTTCAACTTGAATTATTTATGTGACAAATGTGTTAACAGTGATGATGACATATGATTGTTTTAACATTGTGTTCCAATTATATTATTTATCATATTTTTTGCTATAGTGGGTAAGCAGCGTGAACTCTTAATAATGTCAAGTTGAAAAAAAGTCTTCCGCTGCCAATAATTACATCAAACTAATAACATTGTTAAAAATACTTTGAAACAGAAACGTATACTAATAATATTTAAACGTATTATTTCTATTCATAAACCTAGTTTAGTTAATTGTGTTATAGCAAGTGCTTTTTGCAAAATATATATATTAAACATATGTTTTTCTCAGTCTTATGGTAAAGTAAATTCTTGTTCCTTCAATTACTATTCTTAATAATCCTATCTCTATATAGTATGGTAAGTATATTTAAAGCTTTACAAATTTTTGTCTTCGGCTTTTAATCTAAATATATAAAAGGAAAAGGTGACTGACTGACTGACTGACTGACTGACTGACTGACTGACTGATCTATCAACGCACAGCTCAAACTACTGGACGGATCCGGCTGAAATTTGGCATGCAGATAGCTATTATGACGTAGGCATCCGCTAAGAAAGGATTTTTGAAAATTCAACCCGTAATGGGGTGAAATAGGAGTTTGAAATTTGTGTAGTCCACGCGGACGAAGTCGCGAGCATAAGCTAGTTAATAATAATAATAATAATAAATATATTTATTTAAGAAAACATATTTACAGGTTATAACAAATTGAGGTATAATCATAAACTCGAAGCATGAGTTTTTCCGTATACCAAAGCCGTCAACATTAGGTATCTACACGTAACACATTTATCTAATTAAAAGCTAAATAACAATTACTATAAACTAAAAACATTGAACCACATGTAGGATATTTTAAAACTTATATTTAGTAGGTAAAAACGCAATTATTAAAAAAAGATTCCGACGAATTGAGAACCTCCTCCTTTTTTTGAAGTCGGTTAAAAATTATAAATGAATGTAGGTAGGCAAGTAAAAAGTTCGTTACCGCACAGCGGAGTACCTAGTTAGGGTGTGGTTATCGTGCGACGAGCGTAAGACGCTCACTCACACTAGTTCGTGTATGGTATTTTAAATTCTGGTACAGCGTGATTATTTTATTTAAGTTTAATATTTAACTCTAATGATATACTAATTATGTTGCTGATGTGTGATGGGTCTTAGTGAATGTTATTAACAAGTTAGGTTATTAGTAAGTTTAGTTATTAGTATTCTTAGCAATTTAAGATAAATTACATAATAATTAGTAAGTTAAGTTATTAGTTTTATTAGTAAGTGTTAGTTGTGCATGGTATTCTAATTATGTCAATCCAGCACAATGCACTTCGATTTTACAGCTTTATAAAAAAAATAGGTTTTTGAACCATTGGCAGCGGGATGTAGGCGTGAGGGGCGCATACTCACCATGCTGACTTTCCTTTGCCGGCGTGCCGTTTCGTGGTGCGATTCGGTGGCAGTTGGCTTGTGCGTTGGCTGAGTGCTCACCGAGTCCTGGAAGGGGTCGCTACGGAGGGACATGCGCTCGCGCGTATTGTCGTCCTGGTTGCCGCGCTCCTGGTTCACAAACAGCTCGTAGCTCTGACAGGAGGAGTCGCTAGGGGACTTGGCCGGATGTGCCTCGGCATATGCTGCTGCTTCTGCTGCCGCCGCCTGTTCCCGCGCGTGTGCTTCCCTAGCTTCCTGCTTATCCGCTCTTGCTGCTGCTTTCTGTTCTGCTTCCTATAATAATAGATAGATGATATTTAATAAAATTGATAAGTTTTACAATAATATATTCATCAATTCTTTAACATGTTTTGAAGGATTCGGGAAAGAATAGCTTTCATACCCTTAGAGCTTCCTCTTCAGCTTGTTCTTCTTCTTCGGCTTTCTTTTGTAGCTCGTCGTATGACATGGCGACAATAGCCAAGATCAAATTGACGAGATAGAACGAGCCCAAGAATATGATCACTACGAAGAACAAAACGTGCCATGAACCCGCTGATCTTAGCACCTGAAATAGAACACGATTATTCAAAACGATAACACATTAAATATGAGAAGGTAAGAATAATATTGTTGTACTGCCCCTAATACCAACCAATTGGTACAAATTTTCCCAATAGTCCTGGGTCATTAGTCTGAAAGCTGATAAAAAGGCCCATCCAAATGTATCAAAACTTGTGTAGCCATAGTTGGGATTCGGACCATACCCTTGCAAACACACGTAGCCCGGTTCACATTGCCTAAAAAGGAAAACGAAGTTACGAGAATTTGTATTAGGTAGATAATAATTTTATAATTTAAATCTTATCTTATGTATGCAACTAACCCAGCGCCTGAAGAATTCCCACAAAGAGGATAGTTTCCATCTTCACCATACCAATTTGCTGAAATGTAATAATTTGTCAAAACTTTTGCACTTAAAAATATAAAGGGTTTTCTACACATTCATATTCGTAATCTTACTTTCATTTTGACAAAATCTCTCCCAGTTTTCGTCAGTAAGGTTTCCCCAGCTGCCGTCCTCTGGGAAGACTTTGACACATTTCTGTGTCAATACACCCATGTAAATCTGCAGGCCCATTAGTGCGAACACAGACAGCGAAAACATTGTCAATATTATTACATCTCGTAGATTTTTCACCGATTCTATTACGGCACCCACAATAGTCTTCAAGCCTGCGGGTCGTAATTTTATCATCGTTCAATAGATATAATAACTTCTATCTATACTGAAATCTATCTATGATAAATTTTCACTCAACACTTTACCAAAACTGGTATAACAAACACTCATACTTACTTCTGTTGTCTCATTTATTTTTAGCCTGGTTTATCCTACTAGTAAAAGTTACGTAATTCATTCTTCTACTTTTAGAAAGCTCTTTATTACTGCCTACTAAACATAATGTACGTAATCTTAATATTTCTATATACATAATTGGATAAACAAATTTACCCGGTACGATGGCCACAGTCTTCAAAGCTCGGAGAACTCGGAAGGTTCTTAGAGCGGCCAAGTTGCCGAGATCTATGCCCATCGTCACATAACTGCAACACACACCCACAACCACAACATCTAGATTAATAATATCTACAAAACTACATATCAATTAACTATAGTAGTGTTTCCACAGCTTCTTACAAAAATGAACTTTTAGGAAGTAAGTTTTGAACCATGATTTCTTATCCGACAAATCGTAATATCAATTAAATTTATTTATAAAACATACAATCATCTAAGTAATTTTTCTATAACATAACTATAAAATTATATATTTAATAAGATCAGAACGAAAATCTACAATTTAACGGTTGTAACATCTTGCTACATAAATATAATAAAATTTGTCTACTACTCACGCTAAAGCTATAACTACGAAGTCAAGCCAATTCCATGCATCTCTAAGGTATGTGAATGGCTGTAGTATGAAACCCCTGGCCATTACTTTCACCGCCGATTCAAAGGTGTAGATGCCGGTAAAGATAACTCTGTAAAAATTCACCTCCATTGTGGAACGCCGTTCAAAAAGTAGACAATAACGTCACAATAAAATAATTCTAGGGCTTTCAAGTCAAATAAAACATCTAAGTTTAGTTCATGAAGGGAAGGTTAGGTAGCAAGAACAATACAATTCTCTAAATACACCTAGGAAAATAACTAAATGAAATTGAAATACATACCTATGTATTTACAATATTTTTTAAGGTTGTAACAAGTAGGTAGTGTCGAAATAGAAAGAGTTAAAAGAGATGGATTTCTAAATTGTAAAGATCACTGCGTCTTTGTGTCGTGGTTGATGATGTGTAATTACAATATTCTCTACAATCACTCATCGCAACGCGAAACACACCAACGTTTTTAATGAAAACTTACATAATGCAGATGATAAGTACCTTAACGACACTATTTTCGAAAAATATGTACATATTGAAGGAATTCTATTTTGCACAAAATTGTAGTGAACTTGTGAAAACTTCGATTGCAGCCGACAAACTAATTTTGTTTGTAACAATAACCTCCAGCCCAGATAAGTAAAATATTATATTGTTTGAAACTCTAGTTCATTATCAAGGAAATATTTTGAAACAAACATACTTATTTACTGTTAAATAAATTGGCTTAACTGACCGTTATAACAAACTAACCACTTAGTTATCTAATACTAAGTATCAAAATATAATAATTAATTCGATCATCTAAATGTTACGATATTTAGACAAATCGAAAACTAGTTGAATACTAAAAATTTTGAAACTAACGTGCATTCTACTAATGATTAGATGATATAAATTGGTAATCTTTTATATAACATTTACGTAATTCATTTAGAATTTTTAACTAAGTATCATTTAAAAGTTCCAAATTAATACTTACTCAGTACTTTCGACTGTTGGTGTGGTAGGCATTATCATAAGTATACAGTTCCCAAGGATGGTAGTTATAATGAACAGGGAGAACAAAGGATGCACTAATATGTATATTGCCACTCTTCTTATAGGATTAAATGGGTCCAATATCCACAAGGCATCGGTCGCCGAAAATCTGAAGATATCTCTACCCTTGCTTATAACTACGAATGTCTGAAACAAGTAAAATTAATATCAATTCCACTAAAAATTATATGTATAAAAATGCACTAGCGAAATTAATGATGTTCATTGCTTGTCGTTAACTAAATATACTTTTATTTATTTATGCTCTATACCTTAATGCAATAAATGAATTTTGACTTATGATTTTCTGACTTTAGTTAAAAGTATTAAAAGAACAAAATTGTATAAATTCTAATATTAGCTAACAAATATAATTAACTACGCAGTAATAAAACATCAAGGTGCAAACTGGTGGTCTCAAATAATATGTAATTCGAACTTACGGTTTGATTGCTGTAAAAAGGATCGATATCCTCGAGGGGTGTGGATGCAAGCTCGTCAGGGAAGGAGCCCTGCATACGAACTGGCAGAGGCACGCCCTGCTCCAGTGTCGCGTCTGGTTGGGGGCCCTCGTCCTCGTCCTCGTCATCGTACCGCACCTACACGACACACATCGATTATACATATCGATACATATCGATTTCAAGCATTGGAGCGTGTACTGACAATTTTCAATTCTATAATAATACAAAACGAGCTATGCTTGTTATGTTAAGCTATGTTTTAATATACATCAACAATTTATCTAAATTACTTCTTTAGAAGTTTATTGCTGACTTATTACAAACAAAAATAATTTGTCGATTGCCAAAACACGCTATGTAATTAGTTATCAAGTCGTATGTTATTTGGGTTAGATTGTTGTTTTGTGGAATGCTGAAATGAAAAGTCACTTTATACTACTTGATTAAGGCATTATTGTAACAATACTGTTGGATCACATCATGTATTATTCTCTGATGTTCTAACTTCTAGGTAAAAGATAGAGAAAATGTTAAAGAAGGTAATGTGTTTTTTAGAGAATAGTACCTACTTTTGTTAACAGCAACGAGTATTATTACGGTGTCTGAGCCTTGCTCGTGAGCGCATTTGAAGCAATTTGCTCTTTTTTAACACGTTAGTGCTGCTGTCGGTGTTATCATGATGCGATTTGGCAAAACTAGAAGCGATTGCAGAACGTTTCCCTCTATTGCGTTACCGTTTCAAAACCATTAACTTTGTTGTAAATATGATTAAAAGTGATCAAAATAAAAATATGAAGTTTCACACAATCATGATGTTGGCTAAATATAACGAAATAAAATTAGTTAAGTTATAATGGCACACGAATTGCCAGCAGCAATTTAAGAAGTGTTCCTTTCCGTATTTAAGTGGTTCCAAGACAAAAATAAAGTTAGGCTATAAAAAATGGTACCAAAATAGGGGGTCGTCCGTTTCTTGCGCTAAACCAGCTAGGTGATAACACCATGCCAGACCTAGATGACAACAGCCGATGGATTTGCAAATATGAGCCAATCGTGTGCAATGCATGATGATGGTTAATGTTATGTGCTAAATTGTGTATTTCTTTTGTCCATTAATTTGGGATTTTGTTAAAGATTTAGAGGGTGACAATCACACTTTAATAGGTTTTTACTTTGGGAACAAATTATTATTATAGGTGTCTATTTTTCTGAGGTGTAAGATTGTGGAACGTTTCACAAGGCTCATTTTGTTAAAATGTTGGTCATCTAAACACTCTTCTATTTCTAATTTTTGAAATTTATAACACTTGGGAAGATTTTGTTTTTTATCATAGGGGCAATAACTATTCTATACTATAGTGGGTATTCTGTACTATTGATCGTTTCATCAAATCGATCGGGAATACCTTAACATTATCGAATGCAAATAAACATGATAAGCTTTCGTATTTAACTACTGAAAGATTACCTGCAAGAGTTTGCTAAATGATTCAAACAGCTAAGCTTCGGGATATTTCCATACATTCACGACTTTGTTAACAAAGCAATGTGTTCAAAAATGCGATTAATATGCATAAATTAGAATGCAATGCAAGTTATCGCATTGACTACCGTCACGCCAATTTTTGTCAGTATTATCGACACTCAAAAATATAATTTTGAACCAGCGATAACTTGCTAAATATTTGTTCTAAAAACGAGTCGTAAAATGTAAAAAGGGGCAAGCAAACAATCTTACTTCTTTTTTCTTTTTCGTCCGCCCCAAATCGGTCTGGAATAGTTTAAATAAAAAATATCTGTCAGTGTCTATTCCACTGTAGTTCAAAATAATCCTTTCTTTAAGTTCATTTCGGATGAAGGTAATGTAAAGTTATGTGTAGGATATGCTAGTATTTATATTATTATGTTGGTATAAGCCTACAAGTTTGTAGAATATTACAAATTGTTCCACGGTTGCATGGCGAGCATTAGACACTTCTGTGAGACAGAGCATACAGAAAAGGCTGAAAGTTGGGGTTTAGGTCTCACCTCTCCTTCCGCTCGTTTTTTCTCGAGTTCTTTTTGCTTGGCATGCTCCTCAGCTATGCGGGCTTCGATAGCGGCCAATGATTCTCGGGTGAAGGGTCGGAACAAGCTGACTTCTTCCTCGCTGATCGAGTCCAAGTCCTCGGACATTGTCTATCGAACTCCCCCCGAGTGAACTGCCTACTGAAAAATAAACAAACACGAGGCATAAAATGTAATGATTAATTCTTGAAATTCGCTGCATTAGAAATCGTTCCATCATTGCACCGCTTCGTATCATTGACTTCTACAAGCAGGAACTCGCAAGCAGTAGCATCTATACCATTCAGTAGAATGGCTCAAAATATAGATTAGGTACATCGTATGCGTAAAAGATAGATTGGAGATAGTAAATTTTCAAAAAGAGATCCAAGATTCTTTAGATTTTCTTAACGAAGAAGAAATTGTAAACACCTACAAATTAACACGTACTTTGAAGAAGTATGTTGCTATTTGCAGTTTACGGGTTCAAAGGATAAAATAAATACCTGCTAACAGTGAATAGGCGGGTGTGTGTGGTAAGGAAAGCGCGCGCGGCTGTACACTCTGCGCCCGCGTGCTCCCGCCGACCACCTACGGCCGGAGCGCCCTTCTGCACATCACATGAACACTTTAGTGATCATTTTAAAAGACATGATATGAGTAGATGGTGAAAAAACTGTGCAATTATTAAGGGTTTACGTACCCGGGCGATAAGGAGCCTTGTAAATAGTTTACATACTTATCTGAATTCATTTTTAAGCAAAACGGTCTAAAAGTGTACTGAATTGATAATCACAAAGTTCATGATTTGCGATCAATGAATAAAAATTTGAACTAATTTTCAATGAAAACTGTGCTAAAATTTAATTAAAATTTTGAGATATAGATCAAAAGTCAAAACGGTAGGTAATTACAGTGACTTCAGTAGCTTTCAATTATTTGTTTGCTCTTGTAAAATTTTATTTTGTGTTATTAAAGCTTTTTGTTCGACAGCTCCTCATATTATGCACAGTTTATATAATTTTGCGCTTATTTTAATTCAGCCAAATTGTAGCAACTTAACTACTATACTACACTATACTATACTATACTATAATCACAACTTTCGCGCTAAGGAAGC
Organism: Maniola hyperantus; assembly: GCF_902806685.2. Classification (NCBI taxonomy): domain Eukaryota; kingdom Metazoa; phylum Arthropoda; class Insecta; order Lepidoptera; family Nymphalidae; genus Maniola; species Maniola hyperantus. Next base: position 8,764,541 of record NC_048552.1, on the reverse strand, counting down.
TGGAAATGGAGTTGTGAACACGAGGTATAATGCCTAAAAATGACTTCTCATGCGTCATTTAAACTTTATGTGTCAAATATCACGTCTAAAGTACGGTTTGTCTCAAAGTACTCAGAAACCGTGCAATAGTCCATATCAAGGTCCATATTTTAAAGCTACTTTTGATATTACAGTTGACCTATAGAATTAAAATAGGCTCTATGCTCTATACTAGGTCCCTTCATGTTCTTGGTATATATAAACGATTTACCATATTTCGTTCATGATACTTGCAATATTGTGCTATTTGCAGATGATACGTCCCTAATTTTTAAAATCGATAGAAATAAAAACAATTTTGACGATGTAAATAATGCCATATCGCGGGTCACACATTGGTTTACTGTCAACAATTTACTTTTAAATGCAAAGAAAACCAAGTGTGTTATATTTTCTCTGCCCAATACAAAGGCGACCAAGGACATTAACTTAATGATAAATAATGATATGTTAAAAGTGGAGGAGACCACCGTGTTCCTGGGAATCACGTTAGATGCAAAGCTTCAATGGAACGCCCATATATCAACACTTGCTGGTAAACTCAGCTCTGCTGCTTATGCTGTTAGAAAGATTCGACAGGTAACTGACGTGGAAACTGCAAAAATTGTGTATTTTGCCTATTTCCACAGTATTATGTCTTACGGAGTCTTGCTGTGGGGTAAAGCGGCAGATATTGGGAAAATATTCGTATTACAAAAAAGGGCAATACGTGCAATTTATAATTTAAAACCGCGCGATTCCCTACGAGAGATATTTAAGGAAATAGGTATTCTTACAGTAGCTTCCCAATATATATACAATAATATAATTTTTGTACGACAAAACATTCACAGTTACAAAAAAATCAGTGATCTCCATGATAGGCAAACTAGAAACAAAAATAAGCTAGCTACTCCTGCGCTCCGCCTCTGGAAGGTGCGAAAGTCATTTGTGGGAATGAGTGTAATATTTTATAATAAAATTCCACAAGCAATTTTAGACTTGCCTTTACACAAGTTTAAAAAATGTGTTAAAAGTATGCTCCTAAAAAAAGCATATTATACAGTCGCAGACTATGTAAACGATAAAAAAGCTTGGATTTGACTCGCTCCAGCAATGCACGGGGCTGCAATGGCTTGTATAGTACGGTATAATAACATTGTAAATTGAAAAATTAAAAAGAGCAACCGCCGAGTTTCTTGCTGGTTCTTCTCGGTAGGAACGGCATTCCGAACCAGTGGTAAATTAAACCTGACTATTCATAAGCACTTTTAAAAAGTTTACATGAATAAAAAAAACATTCTATTCTATTCTATTCTATTCTATAGCATATGAAAAATCCATCGATGGAAAAATCATTTTGTACGGATTATAGAGACCCAGAAAGCTACACGTAAAACTAAAAGTTTTCACAGCATTTTACCTACATCTTCAGATCTGCATCGCATGCCCATTGCGTCAGGTTTCTTTCGGACTACAGCAAAGCTTGTTCTTTCTTGTGACGATAACTTTACTCATGTAAATATTTCAGTAGGTACCTGTCGTCCACGAGAGCAGTGTGGCCGCGGCTACTAGAGAGATGAAAGTCACCACGTACTCGCTGATAGGGACAGCCAGCAAAGGAGCGAGATTTTTCATGTCCGACCTGAAACAATTATTGTTTTCCTTATAAAATTTAATTTTAACAGTTGCCTATTATAGTTACCTGTTTGATCCAGGGACTTCTAAATCTAAAATGAGTTGATTAGTCTAAAATCAATTCGTAATTTCAAATCAAAAGCCTCATAATATCTCAATAGGTAAAGGAGTGAACCAAAACCAAATGGTCGGCGGTTCAAACCCCTACTGTCGTACTATTGTCGTACCTACTCCTAGCACAAGCTTCACGCTTAGTTGGAGAGGAAAGGGGAATATTAGTCATTTAAGATGGCTACTATTCTAATATGTACCTACCTACATAAAAAGATAAGTATATAATAATAATAATAAATCAAAATGTAGGTACCTAATTGTGTTTTATAATCAACTTTGAAATGTTCAAAATAATACTAAGTAGATATAAAGTATTCACTGTAGTAAGACGATCATCATAACTATTTTCGTAAACTTTACACTAAACCTATTATTAAGGTACTGAATGCGCTTTGATCATAAAAGAAGTTGATAACTAACTCTTCCGGGTATCCTTTTTATTCACCATCACCAGCCACCTCACAACCTTATTCGCGCAATTCAGTGATCATCCTCTTGTTTTTAAAAGCAAAATAATTAATAAAACGAATAAATACTGAGCACTTACAGCCTGTCGTGAACACAATATCCATCTCCACTAAGTTTAGTTGATGTGTATTGTGTAAAGTGCAGACGCTACGCTCACAATTGGTTTAAATGGAACTACCGGTTAATCTCATCATCTGCGTCATTTAGATATAATGTTGTGTTATTTAGGCAAGTAAAGGAAACGGCGAATTGTCTTCGCAAATGTGCGCTAAACGTCTGCTGAGTAATATACATTAGTTTTATTTTCACACAACTCGCTCGACAATGCCTTATTACAGACCGGTTATCTAAAGGTAAAGTAAGTCATACCGTTCCTATGACTTAGCCAGGTTGTAATGTTGTAGGTACTGAAATGATTTCAGTACACTATTACTACGTATTTACAACATTATTACGTAATGGATTTCAGTGAAATCCACTATGCCTTGGATGTAATTTGCTTAGATAGATGAAAGGGATTATGATATACCTACAACATTAATTGAACTAGGTACATCAGATTTCGACTCCTCAATACTAACTTATATACTGGTGCCAATAATTGTCAATTGATATTGTGGGATAAGTATAGAGGTAATTAAGGTATTTGGTAAAGTATTAGTGTATATCTAATCTTTGAAAATAGCAACCGCCAAGTTTCTTGCTTGCTTGGTAGGAAAGGCATTCCGAACCAGTGGTAGATGCAGCTGACGAATTAAAAATACTTGTAAAAGTTTAATTGAAAATATTTTTTATTTATTTATTTTAACCTATATACAAAAATTGTGAGAGCGGAGAATCTACAGTTTAAGAATGGATAGGTATGATTAATGTGTTTAAAATTTAAAAAAAAAACACCTAAAACTTGTTTAAAATAAGTTCGGTACTTTATAAAAATCATAATAGGTATAGCAATGCTTTAAAACGCTAGTGGAATTATCTAGGTACAGGCGCGCAAATGAGAATGACACAGATCCGTGTGTAATGCCACTGTCGATTATGCTTATAAAGTAGGTTTATGATTTGTAAGGCTTCAGTGACCGATTACTATCATTATTGTTAGATATCTTATAATAATTCGGTAATGCACCTGCATCTATACCTACCCTTAGGCCTCTTAAGGCACGTCCCCGGTATTGCTCATTTAGCCATACGCCACTAAACTTCAGCTTGCCGCCTTGGCTAAAGGTTTTGCAGAGACGTGTGCGGGGGTGTTGTAGTATCCGGTTATGCTCGCGTCGTCTTCATCCGCGTTGCCGTCTGTCTACACTTTCGGGTTTCCACGCTAGTGAGGGCGTCCATTCGGTTCATGTGGATGTCCATTCAATTACCAAGAGCTTGTGGTGTTAACCCGTGAAGTTGTATGCACGGTCCGTTCAGGGAGACTAAGCTACGCGACTCCGACTTGTGACGATTTGTGACAGCTGAGTGTCGCAAGAACTGTAAATATCTAACTAACTCCGGAAACTATTAATGCTCAAAATGTATCAAATAAACGATTTGCTCCCAGAAACTTCTAAAGACAGATAGGTAGGCACCTATTTAAGGATACGAAGATTTTGATTTTATTGTCTCGTCACTCGTGAGATGTGAAAAGTAGAGTATTGAGCGTGGAGGTAATACTGCCTTAGTCTTAGGCTAAGTGTCGCAGTCGCTCACCTCAAATACATTCAATACATTTCTATACCAAGCAATGTGCAAGTATCGCGTGATCGCCTAGCTGAACGACGAAAATCTACCTTTATCTGTGCAGACTGGGTATCTGGGTATATGTATCTGGGTATTTCTTATTACATTACCTAAGTGCATTAGGTAGCATACGTACTATAAAATAATGCAGTGTTGTGTGTCTAGAGGGCGCGCCGGGTGGTGGCCGCGCCGCGAGCAGGCCGCGCGCGCTCCTCTCTTCCGGCGAGATGCGCGCGCAACATCTGCGATACACCTTTACCTGCGCCTGGAATAAAGACAACATCTAATCACTTCATCACTATCATCAGAATAATGCGTCTGGGGAATTAAAGTAAAACAAAGTTTCCTAACGAGTGTCAAATAGCGATGGGCGTTTTTTGTTGGAGAAAAATAACTGATTGATAGGATTTCTTCTGTGTTGGATATTGAGCTAAACTGACCAAGAGGAGAAAGCCAACACGCGAGAAAATAATGAAGACGTAATGACGTATTTCATGCAGACTTAAGGCTTAAGACTAAGTGCGCAAGCATTTAAGGGCCGGCCACCGCAATGCATTTCATTGCAAAAATCCTCCTATCACTTTCGTACATTTTGTTTGAACCATCGATCACTACAGATAATACACTAGACTACAGATACAAAAAGTTACACCTGCTTTTTTAATTTTTGGACTAAATTTCCTGAATTGAATCTGCAATCAAACCTGCAAATGCAAGTGGTGTTGCAGCCTAAGATGGAACGGGCTGGCCTAGAAGATGCCTATTCACTCTCGATTTGAAGGTAGGTACCTATATTACAAATGGAGAAGAAAACTGAAACTGAAAGAGCATTCTATATCCTAGTTGTTCAAATTAGAAACGAGGGAGCTAATAGCTTTGTATGTATGTGTCCGTGGAATTTCGACCAAAGATACATACAATAGGTATGCAGGACATAGGTCCTTTCAATACTATAAACTATATCCATACTGATATTATAAAAGCGAAAGTGTGTCAGTCTGTCTGTCTGTCTGCTAGCTTTTCACAACCCAAAAGTTTAACTGATTTTGAAGAAATTTGGTACAGAGTTAGCTTACATCCAGGCAGTGGCGTGCAGGTCATGGAGGCATAAATGCACGCTTACCTCAGTTGTAGCTCAATGCATATTTTTCACTAGCTGACCCGCCCCGGCTTCGCTCGGGTGGAGTATTTCGGACTGGAAGTGTCATCGTGAAGCCGTTGCTTGATACCTAAAATATCAATTCACTATCAGAAATTCTAAAATCCCCACGATTTAGGACTTTAGTACTTTGCAGCATCAGGATTGAGGAGTTAGGAGCCGAAGTTCAATGATTTAGCCTATGCTTGGTACCTAAATTAATTTTGCATCACCCGCAGTTACTGAAACATTATAGTTTAGGAGTGCTGTACCCTACATCATCAGGGTTGAGGAGTTGGGACTTGAAGTCTGAGAATAAAGTCGTTGCTTGGTACCTACACTATGAATTCACTATGAACACTTCCTGAATCTTTATAACTCAGGCGGGCAGTAACACCCTGCAGCATCAGGATTAAGGAGTTGAATCCAGAATTTTTTATGTGACCACCACAAAATCTTTTTTGTTGATTTAAAAAAAAAAATACAAATCGGTCCAGAAACCTCGAAAAGTTCGATGTAGAAAAAAGAACCACCTCCTTTTTGACAGTCGGTTAAACCTTGAAATATTTACGGATCAATTTTTAAAATATCCCCTTTCTAACAAAAAGTGAATGAATAAAATCGGACTGCGCGTTAATGAATTACAACTCAGTATACATTTTAACTTTCATCCCCTCTCCTACGGGAACCATGCTGAATTTCGGGATAAAAAGTATCCTATATTCTTCCTCATAGTATGACTTCAAATCGTACCAAGTTTCATTGGAATCCATTCAGTAGTTTCAGCGTGATGCGCCGCCGTGATACAGACAGACAGACAAAAATGAAAAAAATTACAGTTTTGGGTTCAGTATCGATTATAGAGTGCCCTCGAAAAATAATTTTCAAAATATCTTCAATGTACAGAATTTGACCTGTTACAGTTTTATTATAAGTATTGAATTGATTGATTGATGATATTGATGATATTGATGATTATGACCTGCCAGTAAACAGGTTCGACTACCTAACTAATGCCTACCCTGGCTTCAAACTCTGTGCACGCCACTGCATCCAGGGAAAGGACATGGGCATAGAGATTTTTAAAAAACCTAAATCCACGCAGACTAAGTCGTGGGCATCATCTAGTGTACCTACATATAAATATTCTTTAAGAAATACGTAGATAGGTATACTTAAATTTTAAATAATGTGGTTTCAACACAAATATTTGAAGTAGGTAATACTTACCTAAATAATATTTTTTCTTTTGTTTCAACTACCTAGTACCTACTGAATGTTTTGTTGGAGTCTTTAGTACATGTTATAAATATTATAGCAAAATTGTTTCAGGTAAACTTTTTGGTAGAATTCAGAGCCGTGTATGTATGATAAATTTTTTCTCAAACTTCCGCGTCGAGGTATCCAAGAACACGCCAACAACCATCGTTCTTGACCCACAGCGCACAGTTAATGTACCAAAGGGAGGAATACATTTGAATATTATACCAAGAAAAGTCGCAGAGTGATTCTATAATTAAACTTAAAGCTAAAATATTTTACAATAAGTGTGAGAAGAACAACAAAGTAAATGAAATGAAGTGAAAGAAGAAAGAAAATAATAAAAAGTCAAGGTTAAATATTACATTCGTTGGTAAAACCCGAGAAAACGTGTCATTTAAAGGTTAAAAAAATAATCATCAAAAAATTGAGTTTGTTATTAATTTAAATTTTTATATGATATAACGATAACAGTCTTGCAGGACACAGCAAAATCAGCAAATCCTCATCCACATTTAGTCCATGAAATACTCGAGGATGACACTGCCTTATATTGGGTACCTAACTTTAAATTGCAGTGTGATATAGCGGCGAAATTAAAAATTAAGTAGATTAAGTAAAGGCAAAATTTTAAACTAAGGGCTCATATTCGGAGCTTTGTAGTTTGTGTGCCAAAATATTGAAAACCGGGTCAGGTTGGAAGTATAATATCGCGTGGTTAAGCTTGATCGTTATCGATCTAATATGCTGTCAGTTCTGATGGGCCATTTTAACTGTCGATTCGTTCACTCAGTACTTCTGAAAAGTTGGTGTGACTGACAGGAGTCCAAACTATATGTAGATTCTAAGATTTAGAACTCTATTGAAACCAACGTTCTTTTTATTGTACCCAATGATTAAAAGGATTGCGTACTTTACTTATAGGTACCTAATAAATGTAGGTATGTGTTTGTTAGACCGATGACCTCAAACTGGTGGAAAGGAGGTTGATCAGAAAGGCTGAGGACCGTGTTTGGTTGTGTGCTGTTGAAAAGGCTTTTAAGGTCAAGGAGTGAACGCATGCAAGGCGATGACGTATTGAATGTAGGCATTGGTTGATTGGCCTACCCGAGACTTTGTCAGCACAGTATGATAATTGTAAAAATATGTTCTTTGTAATTAAAACTTCATTCTACACCATATTGTATTTAAAATAGTCTCTTAAACGTACTCTGTCCCTCTGCTGTCCCCAGAGACAACACAATATCACACCGATACTGGGTCATTTTAACTTCTGCATTGTCGCGAGGTTCCACTCAATCGTTACATACTTTCATTGACGTCACGTTGTGTTGTTATAGAAATTTCAATTTAGCGTCGAAAGCGGACAATGCCAGACAGGTTGACGAGCCAACCGATCGTCACTGCTTCATGAACGGAGAAAATCGAGGCAACAAGGAGAAAACAAATGTTAAAAATTCTAACACAACTCGTGTAACGATTTTTGAACATAACCGTGCCTTGATTCCAATTACCACAATACTTTACTGATCAAAAAAGTCGTGGTGGGCGTTTAGGCATTATTTTAGAACACTTTTAAGGTTCCGTACTTCAAAAGGAAAAAGGAACCCTTATAAGATCACTTTGTCTGTCCGTCTGTCTGTCTCGTCTGTCAAGAAACTATAGAATCATGAATTTTGGAAGGTAGGTCTTATAGCACAAGTAAATCCGAAAACCGTGAATTTGAAACCGTGAAACAAAAAAATATATTTAAATGTGTTGATGAACAAAAAATTAGTATTTTCAACTTTCAAAGTAAGGTTAAAATACCAAATGTATCATATGAAAGGGCTTTACCTGTAGATGCTAAAAGATTTTCATTTATTTTTATGCATGATAGTTTTAGATTCAGCGTGCAAAATGTCAAAAAAATACGACTGTAGTACGGAGCCCTTGGTGCGCGAGTCTGACTCGCACTTGGTCGGGTTTTTTTTAATGGTTTTCTTTCAGTTATAATTTTATATTATAATAGGTACCTATAGTTAAATGACCTGCGCAGATGAGGGATTATTGTCCGCGGAGAACAAAAATGGGTCACCAAGAACTGCATCACATAACGCACACGACTAATAGTGCGGCAAAACAGCATAGTAAAAGATAAGAGACTTTGGTCCTCTACGGACAATAGTCCCTCGTTTGCGCAGGCCCAAAATATTACCAGTTAATTCCATTCTATGAAATTGGTGGATATGCTGAAGCCTAGGTGCAGTAAGGTGCTTAGCATCGCGTTGTTTTGAAAATATTGCATTTTTTAGGGTTCCGTACCTCAAAAGGAAAAACGGAACCCTTATAGGATCACTTTGTTGTCTGTCTGTCTGTCAAGAAACCTACAGGGTACTTCCCGTTGACCTAGAATCATAAATTTGGCAGGTAGGTAGATCTTATAGCTGACATTTGGGGAAAAATCTGAAAACCGTGAATTTAGGGTTAGATCACACAAAAAAAATTAAATTGTGGTCATGAACTAATAATTAGTATTTTCAACTTTCGAAGTGAGATAACTATATCAAGTGGGGTATCATATGAAAGGTCTTTACCTGTACATTCTAAAACAGATTTTTATTTATTTTTATGCATCATAGTTTTTGAATTATCGTGCAAAATGTCGAAAAAATACCACTGTAGTACGGAACCCTCATTGCGCGAGCCTGACTCGCACTTGGCCGGTTTTTATATACTACTATCATATGCTATCACTTATTGAATATTAAGTACATGAAAAAATTATTGACTCCCGACATAAATGCAATTTAACGACCCTTTTCGACGTCTTGATATTTTAAGTACTTTGATGTTGATCTAATTCTGCTCGTTTTGCCACAGAGTTCGTTATTATGCCAGTCGTATATCTCTTTAACAGTCCTATTTTGACCGTTTTGCGTAACATCAGGCGGAAAATAGCAGTACATCAAGTCAACGTTACTAAGTTTGAATCGACGCGTCGACGTTTTGGCAAAGTCTCCATAATATTCTCAACAAAATGTGTTAACAGTCTAGTAGGTACCTAACAGTCATAGATTAATTATTGGTCTCGCTCCATGCAAACAGTAAATACAGAATTGGCCGGGTTTTTTTTAGTAGAAATAGATAGGTAGTAAAATAGTTGTATTTTTTAAACAGAGGACCAGTTAGTGTTTATTAAAAATTAAAGAAAGCTCATAAGCGTGCTTACTATGACATACATCGCGTAGATGAAACTGGGTCACTGAAAACTAAAAGCTGTTCTTACCGTTTATGTTAAAGAAACGACCAGTAACATTATTTTAATTAAATATTTTGGTTTTCAGATATTGACATCTATAAGTGTAATAATATTACAAAGATAATAATAGTGTGTGTAAGTAGATATCTATTGTGTATATCATATGTATTATGGACATACATATTATAATAAATCTTGCGTTTTTTTTAAATTTACTGAGTTCCTACTTTATTTGCCTTTCATCTAACGTAACATTTATAAATGAAAATTAATTAGGACACTGGACAGTTCCCCCGGCAGAAAATATTGTACATCGACTTTTAGGAAGGGATAGCGGTTTCGTAGGGCGTTGTCTCTGTGTTGAGATTGAGACTGACAAAACGTCACATAGATATGAGTGACAGAGACAATGCCCTACGAAGCCGAAATCTCTTTCTAAAGGTCTATGTACAATATTTCCTGCCGGCTCCTGTACATCATTGTATTGCAAATTCAGAAATTGACCATCAGAAAGTGTACAATTTGTAAGTACCTACCCAATTTGAATAAACGATTTGATTTTGATTTTGAAAACTATGTAAATTAAACAATAATTATTTAGTGTAGGTACTCACCTATACTTAAATGATTTTTTCAGATCATGGATGATACAGATTTACCTATTTGAAATCCTTACTTATTTAAACAAAATAATTTTCAGCTCCGATTCAACTTGATTAGGTAGTTAATAAATTATACTTAATAAATTACCTAAGCTGAATTAATATACAGTATACACAGGTCGCTCTAGTAACAATGCAAATTACTATGAAGTTAGCCTCACAAAAGCTGGACATACTCATACATAACATATCCTTGGAGTTTCGTACCAAAATCACAAACAACATATCCTTGGAGTTTGGACATAATTATATTGCCTACCCTAGTTAAGCATAACATTCATGTTTTAATATTATCTATATAGATACTATAGACGTAATGAATTTCTCAATATGAATAGTTGCCTAACCTCCACTGCTGGACATTTCTCTTGTAGAGACTTCCACACGCCATGGTTTTGCACCGTCTGAATCCAGCGGCTCCCAGAGTCTCGTTTGATGTCGTTTTGACCACCTCCCTGGCGCAGTGGTAAGCGCTTTTGTCTTATTAGTGGGAGGTCCCGGGTTCAATTCCCGGCAGACGTTTGGGATTTTATAATTTCGTTTTACCTTTTAATATTACGATTTTACTAACTTTACTAAGATAACTGGCTTAAGTCATTTGGTAATCCGAATGTAAGCTTCCAATACAGTATCGGTGGCCGGCTAGCGCCGCAGCGCTGTTGCCCGCAGTCACTGTTTCTGACAGCGCATGCGCTAACCTCTGTCTGTGCTTTATAGCCTGGCCTTTATGTAACTTTTTTTTAATTAGTATATCAATAAACTCTTATCTTCCTACTGTTTGGGTGTTATGGTAAGTAAGTTTTATACATAAAATATAATTTTGTTTTAATAAAAGCCGGTGTGGATTCGGGCGTAAGTACCGAAAGGATAAGAATAATGAACTTGATTTTGAACTGAAGATTGAACAAGGGAGTCATTAGTTATGTACCAATTTGTAGTTAAAACAACATAAGGGCGGGTGCATAGTACGCGTTTTTATTTTTCATGCGATGTATAATGTATAGGAAATTAGGAACCTAAGCTTTATAATTTTCAGTTTAATATTTAAGCTTGCGTACGTAAGTATCAGAGTTAATACTTAAGAATATCTTTATTCAGTTACACAATAGATGTTAAACAGTAGGTAAATAGTAAGTATCCTACTTACCTACTTAGATTCTTATAATTATTTAAAACTGATATTACCTTACGGCTAAGTGCTTCTATATATTTGTTGAATCACTTTAAAAATATTCAAAAGAAATAATCTGTATGTGGACAACATGAATAAAAAGCTATTTAACCCGCTTAACTCTAGTGCGTATATGTAGAGGTAGATACTGCATGTAAGACGATTTGTCTAAAGAAGCTAGCCAGCTGCCAAGTCCTTGCCAGACAGGACGGCGGCGGTCATCTCAAGCGGCGCGACATAGAGAAATATTATTTATCAAAAAGCAACGCTAATCCTTTCGAGGGCGGGTGGTGTACGCAAAGTCTGCCAAAGTACTGGTTACCGAACCACTTGGTCAAAAAACGTACACCGATCATTAAGATTTGGGTGAATAGGGTCTTGGACAGTAGTAATAAAAATAAAGATGTGATTTTTTGTACAGCGGTAGTTTACGGGGCTAGAATACATTATTGCAGTGAATAATTAAATAAAAACCGCCAAGTGCGAGTTGGACTCGCGCACCGAGTGGGTACAGATACAGAAGAAGTAAAACGGCAAGAATCACTTTTGTTAACGAACCGCAAACCTAACTTTGTTTGTAAAGGTTTATTGTTAATATCAAAAACACTGTGATAGTTAGAGCGTTAATTTTATTTTTCCTTTAAAATATACATCAATTTCTATTAACCTGAATTGAGATTATTTAGGATTTTTCGACTGGTAAACTTCGGGGATAAGAGGGAGAAACGGTATGTTTTTTCGATATTTTGCGCGATAAATCAAAATAAATAAAAGTCTGTTTTAGAATGTACAGGTATTGCTTTGCTATTATACCCCAATTGATACAGTTTTTTTTTAAATTTTGAAAATTGAAAACAGTAATTTATTAGAATGAACTATATTATTTAGGACCAACTTTAACTGTGCCCTATTTAACTGAAAGGGGAATCACCGCTTTATGGGTATTCTCTAGTTTTCGGCAAATCCCACTAGCGCAGTGATGAACACTGCGGCCGTGCAAATGAAATGTCTTGAATTCGATTCGATTCCCGGCTGGTAAAATTTGGAAATTTATAATCTGTAAATTGTGTCTGATTTTGCTTGGTGAGAGGTTTTGGAATGGAGAGAAAAACCAATTATAGTATTGTTATAGTATACTCGTAGTTCGCGACAGGTCGAGATGCCAATCGGGGTACCTATGAGGCGGGGGGAGGCCCCGCACACCCGCACGTTACCCGCGCTCGCCCGCATCAGGTTAGCGCGGGGGGTATGCGGGTGAGCGGGGTTTGCTTCCCTGATTGCCATCTCGACCTGTTGCGTACTACATATTATGGGTTTAAATAACCAGGTTACCTCACTTCATCAATGTTAGACTGCATCGTCCCTTACCACCAGGTGAGATCACAGTCAAGGACTGGCTTACAGCTAGTCATTTGTGTTATAGATTGAATAAAAAATGTTTTTTTTTAGTTCGTATACTTAATTGGAGTAAAGCACTCTGCAGCGATAACAATGATTTTGATTGTAGTTGCGCGTACCTATAGTTATACAATTATATGTTAAGTATTTTATTACGTACTAGCTGATGCCCGCGACGTCGTTCGCGTGTATGTAGGTTTTTTAAAAGCCGTTTTATTATAAGTATAGAGAGATATTTTTAATAAGGTGTCTGAAATTATATTAGATATGTTATGCTATTTGTAAATTAAGTTATTTACAAATGTTAAGTCTATGATTCATGAAAAAGGTTAAAATAGTCACTTACCACCTAGTAGGTACCTATAGGTGTGTATGTGTTACTAAGAACAAATCTTTTTTTCTCCATCTACGGACTACTACTACTACTACTTCATCATATAAATTTGGATCTGGATTGTATCATATAACTAGCTTATGCTCGCGACTTAGTCCACGTGGACTACACAAATTTCAAACCTCTATTTCACCCCATTAAGAGTTGAATTTTGAAAAATCCTTTCTTAGCGGACGCCTACGTTATAATAGCTATCTGCATGCCGAATTTCAGCGTGATCCATCCAGTAGTTTGAGCTGTGCGTTGATAGATCAGTCAGTCTGTCAGTCAGTCAGTCAGTCAGTCAGTCAGTCACCTTTTCCTTTTATATATATACATTAGGCCCGCGACTTCGTCCGCGTGGACTACACAAATTTTAAACCCCTATTTTACACCCTTAGGGTTGATCTTTAACTATGAGATTTTAACATATGAGCTTAATAAAATATGTATGTCATACTGCTAATTGCAAAAATATTAACTACAAACTTCTTTATAGACACTTCAAAACTGACAGACTTTCATACAAACTTCAAACCCCTATTTTACCCCTTCAGGGGTTGAATTTTGAAAAACCCTTTCTTAGCGGTCGCCGACGTTATAATAGCTATCTGCATGCCGAATTTCAGCGTGATCCGTCCAGTAGTTTGAGCTGTGCGTTGATAGATCAGTCAGTCAGTCAGTCAGTCAGTCACCTTTTCCTTTTATATGTATAGATAGATACTGTGTTTCTATGAATAAGAGGATTCATGCGTATTAACCTTAGCTCGCAAAAGCGCAACTTCAAATCACATAATAGGGCTTAAACGATTTAGTTACTACGTGCGCTTGCATTGTGTGCAATTCATATGTAACCTCGACTTACGATGACCTACTCAGCACCCGTATCTGTACAGAACACGCCTTGCCTTTTGACGACTGCCTTGACGAAGCGGTGGTTTTATAAGTGGAAGGTCTTGATTTCGATTCTAAGCAGTAATAAACCTAATGTTGGGATTTAGAATTTCTAGATTCCCTTTTGGTCCGATCTGGTGCCTGATGAGAGATGACTAGTTAATACGCTACCTATATATTATATTGTCAATCATTAGGCGAGATTGCGATCAATAGCTGACTTGTATCTAAATAAAAGAACACGTTACCCCCCGACGGTCCCACCCACGCCTACTAGCAGATTAACAGGCTTACGTTGTATGTAAGTGAACAAATACTCCACTTGCCTACTCATGCTTCGTTGCATTTAAGACTATCGGATATGGAAATAACATCTTTTTTAGGGTTCTGTACCTAAAAAGGAACCCTTATAGGATCACTTTGTTGTCCGTCTGTCCGTCTGTCTGACTGTCTGTCGTGTCTGTCAAACAACCTATAGGGTAGGTACTTCCCGTTGACCTAGAATCATAAAATTTGGCAGGTAGGCAGATCTTATGGCACAAGTAAAGGAAAAAAATCGGAAAACCGTGAATCTGAGATTACATCAAAATTAAAATTAAAATGTGTTCATGAACAAATAATTAGTATTATTAACTTTCCAAGTAAGATTACTATAGGTACCAAGAAGGGTATCATATGAAAAGATTTTTTCTGTACGTTTTATAACAGATTTTTATTTATTTTTACGCATAATAGTTTTTAATTTATCGTTCAAAATGTCGAAAAAATACGACTGTAGGTAGTGTACGGAACCCTCGGACTCGCACTCGTTTTTTTCTATAATTTTTATAACCACGTACCTATGCTTTTCGTACTTCTTTTTTCTACGACTTGTAGAGTTAACATTTTGATAAGTTTAAGTATTTAGTTTTGCATTCCGGGTCACAGCTGAAATTAGCGTTCTGCATTTTATGCGTCTGAACGTATACACTGTACACCCATTTTGGGTGGTGTCACAGGTGAAAATGTTACATTTGTTTGTTTTTATTTATGACATCACTCTTTTCTTTATTTCATTATTTTCCCAAAAAAACTACTACTGTGACTAACGGAAAAAAGTCACGAACCTCAAAATTAGGGAGAAACATCGAAACTATACAATAAAAAAATATATCGTACCTACTTTTTAATGGAAATGTAGAAATAATTAAATTGAATGGAAATGCGGAATCTAAAGCTCAAAAGGAAGATATGAAAAGACCTGCTGTTAAAGATATCATGAAATAAAAACTCGATAATTAGCATGTATATACCTTTCTACTCTTCGATACTCCGAGAAGAAATTTTTAAAGTACGTACTTAGACAAAATGAAAATCTGTTGGATGTTGGTAGGTAAGTAGCTAGTATTTCAGTACCAATGGAAGCCTCCCTTAAATAATACAAATACAGGAATAATGATGTAAATACAGGACACTAGCATAAAGTCAACATCATGATTAGATTTAAGTCAAAGTTTTGCTGTGAACAAAACAACAAAATAGCTGGAAACGTTTTAAAACCAAATGAATGGCACCACAGAACTTTGTAGCTACAAAAATGACCTTTTCAAGCACCTCCCATAATGAACCTTGGCATATAACTTACGGACTACGATATGGGAATCATGTCATACCATGAAAGATAGCAACAAACACGGTATTTATTTAGATACATGAGGTAAAATTATGAGATATTTAAGCCTGAAATCAATGCTAAGGCTAAATAATCTTTCTAAGAACTTACATAAAAGCAGCTGTATTTTTTGGGTTGTAAATAAAATGCTTAAGATTCTATCAAATATCCATGATTATAATGCACGAGTATGTAGGCACATATACACTTACGTTGTGGGATTATAATATCACATGGCTTTCTGGCAAGTAAGATAAAGACTGGTATACGATATCAAGGGCTACACAAGGGAATTAAGTTTTTTTTTAAATGTATTAGTGTAAGTAGCCGTTAGTTAATTTAATAAATAAAATAAAAAAATAAAAAATAAAAAGGGATATACAAGCTACAGATGCGCAATTTACCTACATAAGACCTAGCTAACCTAAACCTACCTACCTATTTCTAAAGGCCCTACGCAGCGCTCAACGCGGCTATGGCTATGAGTCGTAGTCGCGACGACGCGACGCGACTTTGCGACCATTGGCTTTTGTTTAGCCTACGATCACTACTATCACAGTTTAACGAAATACTACCAGTTGTTCGACGCCTTTGAAGTCGAGCGATGCCGCCACTCGTGTAGGTATACGTGTTCCTACGCAAATATGCAAGGGCTGTCACAAAATTGGGATTAAAATCGCGGGGAAATCGGTGAAATTTTAGACCCTTGTTCTTTTTAGAATTCGTATAGCATCCGTAGACAACAGCAATGCACCATTTTATGATAGAACTTACTAAACGACACTTAAAATATTTAAAACCACGCTCACGTAAACCCTCGTCCATCAATCACGCAGACTACGCGAATCTGCGTGCAGCGGGCCGCGCCGCCCGCGCTCCGCAACCCACCCCACCGTTGCTCTGTACAAGTACATTCGTAACAATGATTATACCCAAACTTTGTACCTATACTTACTATGAGCACCCGTGTACTGCTTGTGTGGGTATTTATGTATATTTCAATGCAGTATTTAATTCCGAAAATTTCTCAAGGAAGTTTTAAATGTTATTGTATCTATTTCTGTACTCAAAGATTTCATATTCTAGAAATCCAACTAAAACTAAGTACCTAATAGATACACTTATAAGTGCCTAAATTGAGAGACTCGAAACTCTTAATCCTTGTTCAAAGAAGTTTCCCTATCGTATGTACCTAAACTTTAGGCCCCGTGTAACTTTAAAAATACACATACATATTATTTACAGAAATCTGGAAAACGGCATACATAAGTATTCATTTCTGGAACATTTCTACATTGAGTTTGATTGGTTGGCATTCAAATGAAAACCAAACTAAGGTTGCTTAGTGTGCGCTGTGAATAAACTCCTATTGTTACTACTTAAAAAAAAATTAAAAACGAGACAAGATCAACAGGGATTCACTAAACCGCACATACATCGCTGAATGAATAGACAGACATTAAGTAGATACACTTAAATGAGGGTCTGAGCCCTCATCTCTTAGGAGAGGATTTTCATCTGAATTCAAACTTTTTCTTACACGGTACAATAGATCTCCGCATTATTTATTCATTGTGTAGCCGGTAGCCGGGCGCCTTGTAGAAACACAACTTTAATCCGTTTCACAAGAACAACCTTATAATATTATTATTACGCGCGTGAAGGAATAGAAGACGTGATCCTATTTTCTAGCGTTGATATTACAGAAAACCGGCGCTAGAGCGAGATTCTGAAGACCTGCTTCAGTTTACTTTTCTTTAATTAGATTACTGTTTTCGATTGCTAATTTAAATAGAGCTTCAGTGAAATCCCAATGGGTGTATGTTCAAATCTCATCTCTTGGACTGTTTGGACTTTTGTTGTGCCTTTTCCTAGCATAATGTTCACGCTTATTTGGAGGGAAAACGGGAATATTTTTCATGGATAAGTTTTAATTACAAAATCTATGATCACCTACATATTTTTGTTGTAATGTCTTCATTTCTCAAGTTTCACGAGTTCAAGCATAAAATATTCAGAACTAGGTCTCATTAGCCTATAATATAAATTTCGCTGATTTCTGAATAATATCTATGTGGTTTTATTTTATTCTCTTTTTGTAGAAAGTAAGGTTCGTAAGACCTCCAACTTTTGTGTGAACAAGGCTCAACTTTTTCTAGATTGCTTGTTAAATTCGAAATGCCACTCTAGATATAATTGAAAGTATCCGGCTACGTTAAAGTCGGTTAACAAGAGAATGTTTTGAGCACTTGAGCACGACTCACGTTTCCATTGAAAGGCAAAAAACTGTAATTTGGCTTCGACTACAAAAGTTATAAATTTAATACAAAATTGGCACAAGAGAAGCTCTTGAAACATTTAAATATTTTTATAACATAATATCAAAAACTACTGAGTTCACTTTTATGAAATAATTATCAAGAAATTCCTTTATAAAGTTATTAGTTACGTACCTACTACACAATTTACATATTCTAAGTAGGTACTTCCTATATTTATAAAAGCAGAAACTGAAGTGTGGCAAATTTTGTTGTACCATTATAATGAATAGTACAATAGTATAATATAGAAACTTTAATTAACTAACCAGACCAGTACAAATTACTAGTATCGATTTACCTGTTTATATGTACCTGCCTACCCAAGAGTTGTGACGGAAAAAATAAGCAACCTAACGTTCGCATATTCTATAGGCTTCATACTCTCGATTAGTATGAAATTTGTCTATTAACCAAACTAAAGAAATGTTAAAAAAATTAAAGCTGTTAATTAATCATATTCTGGAGTGAATTTTTTTAGTCAACCCATTTGCAATATATTTTTTGACATATTTAATTTGATATAAAATACTTTTCATCCATTATCCTGCTCGGTGAAGGTCGTTTTACACTGGGATCCTATACTAGACAGTATGATGGGTTAACTTTATATAACGTAGATCACTATATTTTATTTAATACCTAAGTATTTTGCAGATTTTCGAGGAAGCTTTAAAAATTTGAATCTATTACGCGTATGAAGTTGCGATAGTAAACTAGTAGATAAGTTTACGACTATAATATAAAACATAGAGGTAAATGACTAATATAATTAGTCTATGATATAAAAAGAGAATCTCACTGACTGACATAATAATAAACGTAGAAACTCTGGGCTTAGAAACTCAAGTTTTAGAGCCCCACTAAGAAATTATTGTATGTAACTCCACTCACGCGAATCCGCGGGCTGGGTCAGCTAGCTTACAATACCTACCTACGCATAATCTGATTTAATAATTAATCAGATAAACAACTTTTAAACTACTTCCGAGAGATTTTCTTTGAACTCGTAATTATAAGAAGTTTGCCCGCAGTTCGCTTTCATAATTTGAAGCATTTATAGCCTAGAGCTATTTTCAGATTTTCATCTCTCTCTGCTCTCTGTTGTAATTTCCTTTTCTAGAGCACAAGAAAAGCGAGGTCTGTAAAAAGCGAAAGTAGGTTTTAGGTAGGTAGCATTGAATTAAATTATAGTCCGTAAAAATGACTCCTCACGCGCCATTTTACCTCAATGGGTCAACTGTCATGTCAAAAATACGGTTCGCCTTTAAAATAAGGACTAAAATCGTACTTTTGATACGAAATTTGACACATAAAGTTAAAATGGCTCGTGAGGAGTCATTTTTTACACATTATATACAAAAATATATTTTTTGTGTTACAATAAAAAAAAGTGTCCACATTCGAAAATAAAAATATCCAAATTAGCTACTTAGTCTAATGATAATTATCTACAAAGCATAGACTTAGATATGTAACTTTCAGCTGATGAATTGTATATCTCACACTGTACCTACTTGCATTCGGATGGAAATATTTTTAATCCTGTAGATACCACGTAAATAAATAATTGTTACCAGTGGCTCATCCAATGTCAATGATAATTACCGATACAATAATTATGAGTTGTGCACACAAATAATAGACCCTTTACCACATTTCGATTTCTCCAATGCTATTTACCTACCTACCCTATTGCAATAAATGTTGAGAAAAGGGGCAAAATCAGCAGAAATAAGAACCTTAAACAATCACTATCAAAATAATTAAGTTGGCCAATCTGATTTTGAGATGCAGTGATAAAATTATTATGACATTTATAAGTAATCTTATTGGTCTGCTTAACACATCTCCGCTCCGCTCCACTCCGCTTCTGTGGACAGTTACCCTAACGAAATACATTAATTTAAAATTCAGTCGTGTATGATTTACCCGTAAGTCACGCTCTAAAAACTTTATTTAAGGCGACAAAGAGAAAAATAAAAGCTCGTATATCATTAATTCACTACAAATGCTACGGGCGTAGAACCCGTAGAACTTACCTACGTATAAAAAATAACATAATAGTTTATGCTAAAAGCTTTTAGTGCAGAGTAAAACGATTCTGTTTTCGCATTGTAATTTTGCGACATTTCCATAAAATTTTACGATATATCTATGTATCCAATCCGAGAGATCTCACAAGCTTATTTTAATAATTTTCGTATTTTTTAAATATTTGGGACTGGAAAGCTCTTCATAAAATACACAATCATTACCGCTCTATCGGTTATATTTTCGTAAATAGTAAAGCCCCCTTAGTTTCACGTACGAAAAGCGAATCGCGGCGCGAAATACCGAAAATATTTACGGAGCATTTGGTAAATACTCCGTACTTGATTGGCGCGATACAATACCATCTATAAGTTTGAATGATAATTCTATAAGTTGGAATGATGAGAGGGCTTTTTACTATTTATATGTATAGATAGAGCGGTAGAGGATGTGTTTTTGTGAAAAGCTTTCCAGATCCAAATATTTAATAGTGCGAAAATCTTCAAAATGGTCTTGTGACCTGTCGGATACCTATCGTATGGAATGCGAGTGAAAAGCAGCCCATTTGTGACATTTAAAATATACATAAAACCTGCTAAAAGCTGGCCAAGTACATATGTCAGAATACGCATAAGGTATATAGTTAAAAACTTATTTTATTTTTGAATAAGGTATTTCTAAGTTTTATTAACCAAATACTGGCACAAAAAGATAATATTAATTTTCAAATACCTACCTTTATAAGGAGGTATCACTCGAGGGGGTAAACCAATTTTTTTTCGACTCTTACTTTTCACGTTTAGACTTCAGGAAGCAACCTGATTTTTCTTTAATTTTAATTTACCCCTGTGTAGCTGTAACAATTTAATCTGTGCTAAATTTCAACAATACAGCTCTTATCTTCTATAATATAAAAATGAATCACTAAATGTGTTGCTCATTGCAAATCTCGAGAACAGCTGAACCGATTTCGCTAATTCTTTTTTTATAATATTCCTTGAAGTACGAGGATGGTTCTTACGGAGAGAAAAATTTAAAAATTTGAATCGACTGTTAGGCCGAACGAAGTTCGCCAGGGCATCTAGTATTTTATTAAATATTGACACAGGCTGGACTGGATGTAAAGGTTTCTTATTTTATTAAGGAACCCCAACAAGATAAAAATGCAATAATATTATATATTTAGTTCTGGAAACAAGAGCCGTAAGGTGACCTCAGCATTTTATGCTTAATCGTTATTATTGATCGTGAATTTCGTGACTCGAGACGGCATAATTTGTTATTCACAACGTACTTATTTCTTAAATTAGAAATACTTTTGTACCGAGCCAACTCCGTTTACCTTCTTTCTGCACACTTTCAAAACATTTGAAAGGTTGTTTTTTCGCCACTTGTAAACCTAGATACATAGGTAAAAGGAAAAGCTGACTGACTGACTGATCTAAACTAAAACTACAAGACGGATCGGGCTGAAATTTAGCATGGAGATAGCTATTATGACGTAGACATCCGTAAGAAGGAATTTTTGAAAATTAAATCCCTAAAGGGGTAAATCAGGAGTTTAAAATTTATGTAGTCCACGCGGATGAAGTCGCGAGCATGAGCTAGTGTTCTTGTAATACTTAACAAATTTTTAATAAAAAGAAATCAAGGAATTCATACAAATCTGGAAGAGTAAATATTTTGGAGACACTTTTCCAGGACAAACAATATTAATGACAAAGATGCAAGGAAGAACCGCTTTCAGCTGCCCACGATATTGAAAACTGGCCGGTTACCTGTTCTGCATATTACATAGTACATGAAATAAATAAGCTTAAGTTTGTCTATGAAATGCTAACCCCGCTCAGTTCATACTGAAGCAGCATGTTGATGGGTCGCGTCTTTATATTATATTCTTTGTATACTCAAGTGAAATTTGACTAGAAAGGTAAAGGGTAAAGGTAAAGAATATGGTGTAATGAAATGTATATATAGGTAGTATAGTAGATTGGTTTGTTTCAAATTAAAATAAAAAAACCGGCCGAGTGCGAGTCAAATTTGGGCACAGAGGGTTCCGTACTACAGTCACTACACTTGGTATAATAATCTTACTTTGAAAGTTGAAAATACTAATATTTATTCATGAACATATTTTAATTATTTTTTTTCGTGATGTAACCACAAATTCACGGTTTTCAGATTTTTCCGCTTATGTCTATTATAAGACCTACCTATCTGCCAAATTTCATGATTCTAGGTCAGCGGCAAGTACCCTCTACGTTTCTTGACAGACAGACAGACAGGCAACAAAGTGATCCTATAAGGGTTCCATTTTTCCTTTTGAGGCACGGAACCCTAAAAATCGTTGACTTAAGCTAAATATCTATTAATTATTATGCTTAGTATTAAATATGAACACTTAAAAAAATCAACGATTGCAAAACATTGTTTTTAAAAGTGTTGACCTAAACGTGAAAATTTAAAAATCAACGAAAACAAAACTTTTTTTAGAGGTATGTAAATCGGCAATAAGCTTTAAATAATAAAAGTCTGCATAAGTTATTTTGGAAAAACCCCCCTTAAGGGTGGTAAAATAAGAAATGAAAGTTTATAACGGTAAGTTTTAATTATTGGTAACTTGTAAAAGGTAGGCTCTTTTTAAGCTAAGTAACTATATCAGCTAAAAACATTCGGCGAAAATTCACAATGGGGGTTGAAAGGTTATGTAAAAGTCCTTTGTTTTTGAAGTTAAGGATATGAGAATCAGCATTTAGGTATTCTGGGTTCTGTGCCTTAAGGTGACGCAGGACGCTCGACCGAAATTGGCAGCGCACGTCTGTAACATGTTTGCTTTTCACTTGACATTGTATGAGAAAGTTGAGAGGCACGATGATTTTCACCGAAATCAAGCGCGCGAAAAGGGTTTAGGAAAAGTATTTTTGAGAAAAAATTGCTGAATTTATGTTTGCAAAGTAAAGTTATTTCAAGTAATGAATAAATAAACTACGTCTAATGATAAATTGTTTTAGAATTTTCATATCCCTAATCTTATTTATTTACGCCCAAAGTTGTCATTAATTTAGTGTTAAAATAGGAATCTTTTGAGCCTCGTAACTTTTAAATCAATATTTTTTTTAATGTTTCATATATCAATAAACCTAGATAATGACGAGATAAATCGATATAATTCTTAGTATTGTGCGTACAATATCGAATATTGTTGTAATTGCCCTCCTACGTTTGTATGACGAAAGTACCGAACTGAGTCCCCTTAAGGTGTAAGGTGGAGTGAGTAGGAGGGATTTTGCAATGGGAAAATTTCTAATCTCATGAGAAACCAGGAATTTTACGAGGACGAAGTCGCGGGCAACTGCTAGTAAATGATATAAGATACACAACCTAAGGTTCAAAAATGAAGGCATTTACTCAGCAATGGTATTATAATAGACACCTCTTATACCTAGTCACTTGGCAGGTAAAGACAAACGATATTAGGTCCTAGTATCGTTTGTCTTTGACCCATATTTGCTTGTTTGTAATTAGTGCATGCCATCGAATGTTTAATGAAGGAAACACAACACTCGTGACATAAATGCAAACAACGGATATGTCATTTAACAGAATAACTCGCCCAGTAGGTACTCTCATGGAACTATGAATCAGCTTAGCTTAAAACTAATATTATGCAAGTAACATTCAAACGTGCATTAACAGTACTAAATCAAATAAGCCCAGACACGTGGCAACGTAAATCAATTTATTTGGGAGAAATTTTGCTTTCTAGGTACCATGAGTTTGCGTCGTTAATGGCATATACTTACTGCATATAAAGTACATAACTACCTAAGTACTTCTCTAGCTTCTTTCATGTTCGTTCTTTAAGGTAGGAGCAACATTCTGAAACGGATTTCTTGTAGGTAAATTACCTACCGTTACAAAGTTATTGGTTTCGACTTTCACTTTTGTTGTTCCGAGGGAGATTGTTTTGCATAGGTAGATAGTTACACCATATAGCTTTCACGAAATTCTGTAACTTTGCTTTTTATCAGCTTTCAATAAACCTTTAAATAAAACGTCTGTGACAGAACGGGATAATTCCACATACATGTTTTGTTCTTTTTCTCTCAAGTAGGGACGGAACACTAAAATAAACGTTTTAATTACCTATTTGTGTAACACAGAAACATTCACGTTACGTACCTCCTATAGCGGACGGTTACCTCAAAATGCGGAAAACAAACCTAGCATAAAGAAGAAGAAACGTGGAAACTGCAGAATACGACTTTTACGCGCGTTTCGCAGCGCCGCGCCGTCCATGTATGAGTATTATTTCCATGTATTATAATATAAGTAAGAGTTGCATTGGCTACGTTGCATTTACCGCTGGTATAACCACAACAAGGTACAATCGGCGGGTCGATCGATTTCACCGACCCGGTCAGCGGTAGATAACCCGCCGTTTGACCCCAGTATTCGCGGGTTGACTCTACGGTCGATATCGCCTGTTCCTGAACGGAAGACTAAGTCATTCTGGCTTATTACCTTAAATGATGCCAAGGTGTGATTAGTCGGCTTTTGAAATAGGTTAGTTGGTGACAGGATACCTACATATTAATTTAGAATAGTTTGTAACTTTATTTATTTATTATAGAATAGCGCTTGACTGCAATCAGACCTGCTGGCAAGTGATGATGCAGCCTAAGATGGAGCGCGTTTGCTTAGAAGATGCCTATTCATTCTTGACTTGAAGCAACCTACCTATATTAAGGAGAAACAAAATAATGGAATTATGTTATCACGATTGCTTAGCAGAACGTATACTTAAATCAGTACCCTTATTATCAGTACCCGTATTATAAATGCGAAAGTGTGTTTGTATGTTGGTTTGTTGGCTTGTCATTCAATAACGTCGCAACGGTGCAACGGATTGATATGTTTTTTTGCATGAGTATAGATAAAGACCTGACATAGGCTACTTTTTATCCCGGAAAAAAAAAGAGTCCCCACGGGATTTTTAAAAAACCTACTTTCACGCGGCCTAAGTCGCGGGCATCAGCTAGTATAATAACAAAAATCCAACTGAAGAAGCAATAAAATAAAGTAATAATAACTGAAACCAGTAAGCGGCACAAGTAAGTATGCCTTTCTTATATAGGATTTGAGAGTTACCTACATATTTGTTGCGTTTGCTGTAGAGACCCTGGGACCATGGAATCTTAGTGATAAAAAAATCTTACGAGACATTTCACCGCGGCTCTTCTGGTGACCCAAGGGCTGGCTCAACTTTAATTCATTAAACTGATCAGTACAAATTACTAGTATCGATTTGCCTGTTTATTTGTTGCCTACCCAAGAGTTGTGACGGGAAAAAAATAGTCAACCTAACGTTTGCATATATTACAGGCTTCATACTTTTTATTGTATGTAATTTGTCTATTGCTCAGTAAAACATATCCTAGATCTTTTAAAAGCAAGGAGGCCTGAATACAGATAGCTGCACAGCGTTAGAATAAAGATTGCTTCGCGGCATGCTCCTAATAGAGGCGGCTTTCAATGCAGGTTTCTTTACAAACCGCTTGCATTTGAAATTTCTCGGCGACTGACGTTTGTATGAAACTTTACGCACTCAGTTTTTTTAATATACTTAGAAAAAAACTGTATTAAGTATTATTTGCACTTAGAAAACCGACACAGAATCCATACTTCCATAAATACTTAATGTTGTAAAAGCGAAAGTATGTCTTTCTGTGTCTCTGTCTGTTAGCTTTTCATGACTCAACAGTTTAACCAATTTTGATGAAATACTAAATTTCATAGTTAGCTTACATCCCGGGGAAGGATGGGCATAGGCTACATTTTATCCGGGAAAATCAAAGTGTTCCCACGAGATTTAAAGAAAAACCTTAATCCACGCGGATGAAATTGCGGGAATCATCTAGTAATCAATAAAATGTATAAAGGTTTCATTGATAGTGATAATAAACTCTTTCACTATAAAAATGAACGTAGGTAGGTAAATACTTATCTATATTTAGAGTGCCATACTGTTCCACCACAGGGATATTCTTAACTTCTTAAAGGTTCTAAGCTTAAATCATACGTTTAAGCAACTCTTTCTGAGTTGTTTGAAAATTGAGCATTCGAAAAGTGCTAGTTACCACGACGTTCGTCAAAGAGAGAATGGTAGACATGTGGGCGTCAGGTATCGATCGCGAGCTTCTTACTGCACTCAGTCTCAAAGCAAGAAAAGATAAAAGTTTCATTGTGAACTGAAAATTGTAAATTCTTTCAATGCAATTCCTAGAATTAGGGTGCTATTTTTTATTTAACATCATTACATTATATGTATCTAACATATAAAGAAAATATGCATTATTCAATAAGCTCGTTTGTATGGTCAATAGACTGTCTGGCATGCCGCTACTAGCGATAGCGGTTTGAAATGGTACCTACCGAAGAAAAAGAGACCAAAACGTTTTTATCTTTAATTACTTACTACAAACGTACTTTTGTTCTTTTAAGTAGATGAAGGTTTTAAATCTTTTAATATTAAAATTTAATCTGGTATTTAACAGGAGGATAGTGACTGGTGAAAACATGTAGGAGAAAGGATGTAGAGTTAATGATCTGAAGCCCAAGTACAATCAGTCTGACAAAACTTTCTGTCAGTTTTTCGTAAGAAAAACTGCGAGAAGAATATGTTGCATTTGTTGCGCTTGGGCTGCTGGTTCCATACTTTAGTGCGTAGGAGAGTCCGCAACCGTGACCACGTCTGTAATTGTAATATTTTGTTGCGTCATGTGAGGGCGTAATTGCCACTCACAGATTGGCCTCCCAGTTACCGGTAACCGGAGAAAAATTTCGTCGAGCCAATGTTAAATCGAGACTTATACGATTTATGGCCTTATCTCAATTCTTCTATCATCTAAATATATAAAAGAGAAATACCACTTACTCACTGACTGACTAATCACGAAATCTCAGAAACTATGAAGCCTACAAACTTGAAATTTGAAAAGTAGGTGACATCCAAGAAATGGTTTTGAAAATTTCCCCCCCTAAGGGTGTGAAAGGGGGGATCGAAGGTTGTATGAAAGTCCTATATTTTTGGAGTTAGAGACGTGAAAATCGGCATTTAGGTTATTAGCTTTAAATAATAAAAATCTGTATAAATCAATTTGGGAAATTCCCTCCTTAAGTGTAGTAAAATAGGGGGGAGATGTTTTTATTGAAAAGTTTTAACTATTGTTATTTTTACCTGAAATTTGAAATGTAGGCTATTTCTAGGGGGTAGGTATCAGATAAGAAAGGGATCCAACTAAATTCCCCTCCTAAGGGAGTAAAATGGGGGTGGAAGGATTATATGAAAATCCTATGTTTTTGAAGTTAGAGATATGAAAATTGGCATTTAGGTATTCTGGGTTCCGTGTCTTAAGGTGAAACTGAGTGAGTAGGTAAATGAGGCCTTTTGCAGCGGGAAAATTTCAGATCTCATGAGAAACCAGAAATTTTACGCGGACGAAGTCGCGGGCATCAGTTAGTTAACTTATAAATGCTAAATGTGTTCCTCAAATCTTCTATCATTAACCATAATATTATAAATGCTAAAGTGTTTGTTTGTTGATTTGTCCTTCAATCACGCCGTAACGGAGCAACGCTCAGTGTGATTTTTTGCATGGATTTAAGGAGAGTGACATAGGCTATTTTTCATCCCAGAAAATCAAAGAGTTCCCACAGAATTTTGAAAAACCTAAATCTCCTAAAGTAATAAACGCGGTAAAATTCCAAAAATCAGCTAGTAATCTTATAACTACGATAAATAATAATAATGATATGTTGAAATTACTGCACCACAATTTAATCATACGAAAACTTTAAAATATTTAGCATAAATAATAATGTGGCGGAATTTGTATAAGTACACAACGTTTTCAGTCTGCGTTTTTGTCTTTCGAATGAAAAGGTCGTGTTTCAAAGGGTATTCCAAAAGAGAGTTTCATTTCAATGAAAGAAGCCGCCTGTGTCCCATATTTCGTGACACCTACAGCAGTAAAGCGCTTTGCCAACGTGGTAAAGAAACATAAATACCTATAAAGCAAACGCGTCGTAAACTGATTTGATAGTTTGAAAACTCAATAAAAGAAAAATCCCTAGTAATAAATAAGTTACTTATATATAAAAGCTTTTTAAACAATACTGCTTTTTCATTGTCTTCATGGTGACCTAAGTATATTTCCAATTTGCCAAAGTTGGTCCCTTTAAAATGAATGAGTAAGCACAATTTTCAAAGAAAGCGTGCTTTGTTAAGCTTTGTTACTTACCGAACTCTCAGACATGCATGTTCCCTCACGATGTTTCCCTTCACCGTTAAAACAAGTTATAGGTACTTAATTAATTGCTTAGAACGCAAATAACTACGAAAACTCAGAGGTGCGTGCCTGAATAACCCCTGGACCAAAGGCCTAATCTTACAAATCTAAGTTTCTCCACCAGTCTCAAAATTGGTTCCTTATTATAATTTATTTGTAAAGAGTATAAGCAGAAGCTGACATTGCGATCAATGCCGTATTGGCCTTGTTTTCCTTTCATACTGAAGACAATGCCCGTTAGCTTCGACTTGAAATAAAAACAATGTGATCAGAAGTGAGTTCGACCTTTATAAGAGTTTTTTTACGCAAACTGAAGTGAAGCTAAGTGCCCACTTAAATGTAGAGAGCTGACATTTTGGGAGAAAAATCTATGCCCTAAGTAGATATCACAAAAAAACATTATTGGTGAAAACTTCTTTAGGTGCGTTGGGCGATGTTAGATAAGTAAAAACTTCAAGGTCGCGTCACCTTCATGCTTATGTTAATACTTAATAGTGCTAGTAAAACTAAACTTATGTTATGAGTTTAATTTACAAATCATGAAATTTTATTTTTATTATAAATTAATAATATAAATTGAATTTGTAGCTTTATAAGTTTTTCTCTTCTGTTGACAGTTCCCACTGACTGCCAATTTAATTTTTACTAAGTATCATAATTTTTCAATAAAGATAGTTGCAATAAGTAGATAAAATTTCATACAAGTTGGTAAGTGAAAGTAATTATCCAGACTTTAGTTACATTTTTATTAGAATTTATTTGTGCCATCCAAAGAGGCAGGTTTTTTATTTTTTACTTGTTTAACTTTTAAATAGATCGTGGAAAAAATCACGTATTTTTATAACTTTACAAGGACTTATGGCTAATGATCATGTAAATTAAGCATAATTCGTAAAAAATAACTTCTTACGAGCCATTTTAACTTTATGTGTCAAATTTCTTGTCAAAAGTACGGTTCGCTTTTAAAATAAGGACTAAAATCGTACTTTTGACGTAACGTTGTTCGTACGTTAGGACGTCCGCCTTCTAATCAGGTCGGGGTTCGATCCCGGGCACTCACCTTTAACTTTTCGGAGTTATGTGGGTTTTAATTAATTAAATATCACTTTACGGTGAAGGAAAACATCGTGAGGAAACCTGCATGCCTTAGAGTTCTCCATAATGTTTTCAAAGGTGTGTGAACTCTATCTACCAATCAGCACATGGCCAGCGTGGTAGACTATGGCCAAACCTTTCTCACTCTGAGAGAGACCCATGCTCTGTAGTGAGCCGGCGATGGGTTGATCATGATGATAATATATATAATATAATGACACCAGAATGACTGAACCTATTTAGACCTTTTTCACCTACTTTATACCTGCTAAGTAGGAACGCGTACCTACTAAGTATAATACACTATTGTCCACGAAATCCTCAATCAATAAAATGTCACTGTGGCACAACAATATGAGCGTATTCGGAGCCAAAGGTGCTAATCACGTTCACGTCCACAAAATGCTTGCCTACTTGGGTGACCTAGTTGCGAGCTCCGCCAGCGCTCACGTCGGCGCGTCGCCGCAAAGTGCAAACTAGGGAAATTCCTAGAACTCGATGGTTTTTTTAATTAGTGCACACGACTTTCTCTGTTGACTTTACGCCAATGCACTGCACGAGCGGGAGATTGCATGTTTTATTTACTAGAAATCATTTTAGAGAAATAATTCGCTAATACTAAGAACTTTATTGGAAACATCTGCATTCGGAAGTGCAAAATATAACTAAACTAGCTCTGTCTACATGCATTAAGGTTTTTTTAAATCCCGTGAGTACTCTTTTATTTTCCGGGATGAAAGTAGTCTATGTTTTTTTTTCCAGGTCTTTAACTATACCCATGCAAAAAATCACGTTGATCCGTTGCTGCATTACGACGTGATTGAAAGACATTTATAACACATTTATAATATGGGGATTGATATTATTACAGAAGGTACAATTTTTTTACATGTTAGATAGGTATATTATGACTCACTGATGCGAGAGCTTAGGGCAATAATGAGTCAGCACTTTATCAGGATACTGCTGTACTGAATCGTCAAATTAAAAAATAATAAAAATATATTGCTACGAGTACATTATAATAAACTTTTATTATAGAGAGAATGTTTAAAAATCTATGGAAGATGAAAAGCCTGATGAAGAGGTGTTTGAAGGTCAAAATAAAATCAAAACAAAAATCATGCCTGAGAGTAAATTTATTGATTTAAAAGGATAATACATAATAATAATTTCTTTTGAATCTATCTAATGAACTTGCGTGCAACAAACTCTGAAATTTTCACATTTGTAGCTAACAGAGTTGATTTAGGTAATGTCAGAGATTACCACGTTTGTCTAAACAAAACTCACAATAATTCGATATCGTGACCCGAATCTTCACGTCAATGCATGGTTCGCGTCGCGCGCTGAAGTTTCTGCGGCCTGTCGATATTCTCTCGTTAGTACCAATATTGACTTTAGTCTTCATACTGTAAAAATTAAAACTGTAATTCATTTTTAAATTTTCGTGTTTAAATGGCCATTTACATTGCATAATATAATATATTTGATTCCTCAAGGTTTTACTTGTATAACATTGTACTCATGCTATGATGGTCCAGTGCTACGAAATCGTAGCACTATCGTAGCATATCAAAATTTCGATCATGTTATCTTCAGCAAACCTAAAACCTTTATAATCTATATTGATAAGTAACTTAAGGATGTTTAATTAGTACCTACGATAATACTAGATTTTTTAAGTATGTATCGGTATTCAATTTTCTTGTTAGTAGGTACGTACTTGTAAGACTTGCTCGTTGAGCTTGAAATAATAAACACGTAGTTTAACTGTCAACTGTGCAAGTACATGAGTACACTTATATTTAAAAAGTTGATAAAGAAGATACTCGAACAATTAATATATTTGATGTTATTTACGTACATTTTTAATCATTTATTAGGTGTCCATTTATTTTAATTTGATGAAATTCAGAAATAGGCCAAGGAAAATCGACTCTTTTAATAACCAAAAAAACTTGTTCGACCGTATTCAATAGCTCTACTTTAACGATAATTATGGAAATAGTATTACAAAATTAGTTGTACGTCAGACTGATAAAGGAAAAAGTAAGTTTTTCGAGGCCGGAGCGGGTCGGGCGGGGGCGCCAAGTGGAGCGCAAGAGGGAGGGGAGCTGGTTCAAGGTTCCCGGTTTCAGGCGCCACTGCGGGTCTATGCGTACCTACATGTACGAGTATTATCCGACCAAATTGAGACCCAGCGTAGCGTATCTACAGCCTCCGCCGAAGAGGACGTAACCGTTAATCTTAATTGAGTACGTTTTAACTTAATAGCATAATATTATAGACCGATCTGTGACATTCATGAGACAGTTGGTTTTCATGTGCATACAGTTTTAGGGGTTGCATGGTATAGGAACGTGTGCGTGATATTTTATAAGTTTCAGATTAAATATTCAATTCATGTTTCTAGGCTAAGTGAGGACTGAGGCGGTATGCAATAGTTAAGTCACAAATAGGGAAGTCTTTATAAGTAGAAACTATTTTTAGCTGACTACAGCAAAGCCAAAAGGAAGGGTTTGGATTTTAGCAGTCGCTTTTACAACTTAGCCGATTTTGATGAATGACGTGTCAATCGATTCGTTGTTATGTTTCAGCGAAAAAAAGGTAGCATAATATGCTACATTTTAGATGAACAAAATTAATATGGCAGATCTTACATCCAAAAAGTGGGCCTTTTCTGTTTTAAACTTTATTTACTAAATATTCAAACTGTACCATCATCCATGTTATATTTTACTAATTACCTAACTTTTAAGGAATTTCTATCCTTCTTGAATTTATATCTCGAGACAAATAAACAACCAAAGCGAAATCTAAAGACAAAACGCCAAGAAATACCTACCAGGAAAGTATGCAAGAAGGAAATGTCACATAATATATACCTGAGTACTTGACAGTTTCCCACCTGATTAACGGATCGACCTGATTTTCGGCATGGGTGTAGGTAGTTAAAAAACTGGCAAGTGACAAAGCTACTTTTTATCGCTGAAAATCAAAGAGTTCTCACGGGATTTTTAAAAACCTAAATCCACACGAATTATATCGCAGGCATCAGCTATCAAAAGTACAGCCAAATGTAGAAATTAGTTAAATATTAGGTATAATTTTTCTGAGTTTGTTCATATGCGATTTCACACAATATTATTAATTTATGCAAAAAATAAATTTAAGAGCTAGGCTTACCCAACTACCTACTATTATTGATGATCTATCTACCACATGGATGCTGTGTGCAAGTCTGTTGAGACTGTGTTTGTCGGGTATAGAAAATGCCTTAAAGGATCAGCAGAAACAGCTGAAAACGGCAAGCGGCGCAAGTATGCCTCTCTTATCGAGAGTTACATTTTTGTTCCATTTGCCGTGGAGACCCTGGGACCATGGAGTCTTACTGCAAAAAAAATATTACAAGTCATTTCACCGCGATTAATAGCCTCAACTGGTGACAGAAGGGCTGGCTCATTTTTTGCGCTACGGATCAGCCTGGCTGTCCAGCGCGGTAATGCAGCCAGTATTCTTAGCACGATTCCATGCGGGCAGGATTTGTACAGTAATTAGATAGGGCAAGCTTCAAGTTTTATTGTAATATTTTCATTAAAAAAAAGGATCGTACATTTCCTAAATTTTGTCTATAAATTCTAATATAACTATCATAGCAGACAGTTTTATTAAACCTTAACTACGTTTAGGGGGCAAGTTTCATGACCAAGGGCTAGTAGGCACACAAGTAGAACTTGTACTACTTTTCAGTTTATGGTTTCGTTTCGTTTATTTCGTTCGTTCTATAAATAAAACATAGTACCACCTAATAAAAGTCCACAATAAAACTTACAGCTTACCACTTAAACAGGACCAAGGCAGCGTGGTCGCAGCGGAGGCATTCAGATGCAGGGATTCCTCTCAATTATCCCGGGACTAACCCCCGGTTTACTATAGTATATATTGTGTACTACACATTAGGTACATAAGTCCTACCTTCTAGCTTTGTTGTATACTTATTCTTAATCTTCACTTACCTCTCCTACTGCCAAGGGTCACTATAGTAGAGATAAATGCTTCCCTGTCACTTTCTCATCTTTATTCTTTTTACTATTACTAATTTTGGTACGATAAGTAAAAAAAATATGTATACTAGATGATGCCAGCGACTTCGTCCGCGTGGATTTAGGTTTTTAAAAATCCCGTCGGAACTCTTTGATTTTCCGGGATCAGAAGTAGCCTATATATGTTCCTCCCCGGGATGCGAGCTATTTCTGTACCAAATTTCATCAAAATCAGTTAAACGGATGAGCCGTGAAATGAAAAGCTAGCAGACAGACAGACAAACAGACAAACATACAGACAGACACACTTTCGCATCTATAATATTACTTAGTATGGATTTACCTGTATATACACAATATAGTGCTCTTTCAGTAGACACGGGTGGGTACGGGCGCTCAAGTCTTGGCGTCTTTGTGACGTTGTAAATTTTGAACTACTAACTAGTGTCTCGCTTTTAATAAAAAAATCTATTTTGTTCAAAGTATGTTGGTGCCACCTAGCATCAAGGTGCAGAACTACGCGTGGGTCGATGTTCAGAGTTCATTCGAGCCACAATAGATGGCGTTTGCTTCGTTGTCAATTGTCGTAAAAATAAAACAAAATAATTAAATAAAACCATAATATCATTTGTTTATTGTTAAGTCATTAACAAAACGGTTCTTATAATATATCCTTAGGTTCCGCAAATATTCAAAAATGAATTGGCTTCATGATCAAACTAAATGAGAGCGGCCACACTCGGGTTGCGTCTGGCAACACCGATTGGTGAGATTTAGAATTTTTCTGGAGTCAACATGTGAAGACGAATTTTTTCGTTCCAGGAAAATCTCACTCTTTTTCGCCCATGGCTTCGCCTGGGAAAATACAATTGTTATAAATTTAGTCATCCTAACGTATTTCAATGTTTCATCAATTATGGTGAGTGAAAAATCAAGTAATGTGGATTCGACAAAATGGCGGTTTGGTTAGAGAAAATCCTAATTTCATGATTTCCCTTTCAGTTCCAGTTTATTTTACCTTCCCAAATAAATGAGGATAATGGGTTGTGGGTGGACTCCTGAAAACCATTGGTGGCCAGGAGTTCAATAGGTGAGTTGTGTTTGATCGGGAAAATTCCACGTGTCGAAATTTTCACACAGCACAAATTATAATCTTGTTTTTCTTTGTTACAGGGTTTCCGTTTGCGTTTCCGTTTGCGTTTCCGTTTGCGTTTCCGTTTGCGTTTCCGTTTGCGTTTCCGTTTTTAGTTTTCGGTTTTCGTATTTATTTTCTTTTGCACATTCACGTTGGCAACTTAATTTCTATGGATAAGACTTGGTGAAAATCTTTGTAATGAAACATTTCGGTTGTGAAGAATCAAATAAATTGAGTTTTGGATCTTGGCCGATGCCGTCCAGCTACCTTGCAGTCTTCGCACCTACAAGTAAGCAAATGTTTGTATCCTGGAACAGTTTAGTGAACCTTCTTAGTGTATGTGTACAGTAAGAACCCTGTCTTTACTACTGAGCTTTTATTTTGAAACAATTTTATGAATTTTACTGTGTCATTGTCTATTCCATGCCAATGGCATCTTAAATTTAAAACATAGATTTTATGTACTATCTACCTAAGGCATTCTAATGTATCTAAATTAAGTCTTGGCATTAAGCTAGAATAAC
Organism: Maniola hyperantus; assembly: GCF_902806685.2. Lineage (NCBI taxonomy): Eukaryota > Metazoa > Arthropoda > Insecta > Lepidoptera > Nymphalidae > Maniola > Maniola hyperantus. The sequence continues at coordinate 8,729,284 of NC_048552.1, read as the reverse complement.
TAAGCATTATTAGCCATCACTATGTATTAAGCGACCCCGGTAAAAGTTACATTAAAAACAATTTTGCCTAACATCTAGCAAATTTCATTTATAACACCTCATATACATTACAAGGGAGTCGACGGCTAGCTTCTATTCTTTACCAGGTAGATAGATCAAGTAAAGTAAATTATTATTTTCCTCTAATCTTTGTAAGGTGGTAGATTATTCCGTATCCGGGTATATTTCCATTCCGCCCAATTTACCACCCTTACAAATGGCGCCCGAACGTTTTTTTTATATAGTTATTTCTGTATATTTTGAGAAATTTTGTGAATTTTATGAAATGTACTCCGCTGATTGTACAATTTTCTAAGTAGTGACACATTGCAAAGAGCACTAAGCTGTTTTTATGGTTAACTAACTAAATAATAACTAATAGTTAGAAATTTTGTTTGATAGTTTAAGTAATTTTCTGAGTATAGTCCAACATTTTTTTTTTTCTTACTTAATCAACACTTTATAAATGGTGCTTATGCCGTTTAATTATGTTATCGACTTACCTTGGAGGTGTATAAGTGAATGTTTGCCTTCAGTTTAGTAATAAACATTGCTTAACTGAGTTGTTGTTGGGTATTGCTTTCAATAGTAAGTACATCTTATGTTTGAAATTTCCGGTAACTTAGTATAATTAAAGTTTTGAAACGCTATGTGCCGTTAACTAGTTACACACATACATTTATAAATACTAAGAGTTACAACTTGTGAAACTAAATATATAAACTATATTCAGAGATTACATTAAGTTCAAGTATGAAGTTATGAACAATTTTTTTTCAGTGACTTGATACTTCATTATTTTGTTGAAATTTTGTTTAGAGCTGTGTTAAGGTTATGATAAAAGCTACTTCACACACAAAACATGTTAAGTTTAATTGAATGCTGGTAGTTTAAAGTGACATTTAGAAACAGATTTTGTTGTATTTTAGGTTATGTGTTAAAAGTGTAAAGTAACAGCCATCAAACCATTGCACAATCTCTTTGTTTTTTTTGAAAGATAATATGCTAGTCAGAGTTCATTGCAACTTTGTTGCCTGTTTACTTTTGTAATTGTAAAGGTTGTAACACACTGTGTACTCATAAAGGTGATACTGCACCTTACAATCATTTATTCAATTTTGGGAAGTTTTATTTTGTTATATTTTGTTTACTATAGTAATAATATGTGCTTGTATTATTAACAATATTTTGGAATAGGAACATAATTGATAAAATAGTTAGGATAGACTTAAGAATATTGTTTTTGTTGTGTATTTTGCTTGTGTATATTTAATAGTTTAAATAACTTCTTTTGTGTTTGTGTTTAACCAATTGGTATAAGGCTAAACATAGACAGTTACACAAGCTCGATATTTTGTTAAATGTGTTTTGACTTAACACAATGGAACAGACTTTTGCCCAGTTTCATTCACTTTTGAAGGACGAATTGTGTTATGAGGTATCCATTCGTTCCGAAACTCCAGCACCTACAGTGCTAGGTTTAAAGAAACAGTTAAAACAATTAATTCAGGAAATTCCTTCTGAATCAATTTTAGAGACAGATTTCTCTTCTGAAAGTGAGTTAGGGGTTATTACTAAAAAACTTCAAGACTTAGAAGATTTATTAAAAAAGTGTTCTGACACTAAAGATAGACATGCCCTCTGTAGGTCTAAAGCTTTAGCTTCACATTTGTACTTTAGAATTTTGAGAATACAGTGTTCCGAACTCAGCTTAATAAGTAGGAAGAGTGAATTACATACAAAGTTGCAGAGTTTGATTTCCAGATTAGATGCTGACAATGAGTCGTCTCACGACGAATCACTGGATTCCGAGAGTACCGCCGTTGACTGCACTGGTGATAAAAATGTTGCCAAGTGGAAGTTACATTTCAACGGACAGGGTGATCCGCGCAGTTTCATCGAACGCGTTGAGGAATATAAAAGATCTTATGGCGTTTCAGATGGAAAATTATTTGTTTCTGCATTTCATCTTTTTACAGGCCGAGCATTGTTATGGTACAGAGGCAACAAATGTCAAGTTTCGTCTTGGTCAGAATTGAAAACTTTATTTTTAGAGGAATTTGATGCAGTAGATTATGACTACAGGTTGCTAGGTGAAATTCGAGCAAGAACACAAGGCTCTGAAGAACCTGTGTCTATCTATTTCGCTGTAATGTTTGGCATGTTTTCAAGGTTGTCAACACCACTTTCCGAAGAACAAAAGTTACAAATTTTATTACATAATATTCGCCCTTTTTACTCAGAACAATTAGCTCTTGTTGACATTAAGTCTGTCGCAATGTTGAAGGAAAAGTGTCGCAAACTAGAGGCTGCGAGGCAGCGTTCCGCCTTATTTTCTGAGCCTACTAACAGTAAGGCAACTTTAAGTTCAGAGTTTGCTTACAAACAAGTGACAAAACAGATAAACACACTTTCAGTCACACCTGCACCTAAGGTTGATACAAGTAAAGGCACTAATTTTACGAAAACAAATAAACAACTATGTTACAAGTGCGGCAAGGGTAACCATTCCTTTAAATTTTGCAGGACAGTTCCGAAATTTATTAGATGTTTTTCGTGTGGACGTCAGAACTTTACAGTAAAGACATGTCCAAGTTGTAGTAAAAAGGCGACTAGTAAACCCGCTCCGGACAAAAATTCAAAAAACTAATTAGTAAGAACTGTGCAGAGACACAAGTAAAGAACTTGGTCATTAACAACAAAACATCCCTTTTACCTGACACAGTTCTGTATTCAGTGGATAAACGAGACTTTAGGCCACATTTAAAGGTTTCTGTTGACGGTTTTGAGATTACAGGTTTACTAGATTCCGGTGCTTGCGCGTCAATTTTGGGTAACCAGGCGCACAAGGTTTTTTTGAGATTCGGTTATAAACTGCATAGCAGTATTGATACCACATTTTCAGTGGCAAATGGAGACAAACTTGATTGCATGGGTTATATGTTTATTCCGATTACTTATAATTCCGTAACTCACATAATAAAATTTTTTGTAGTACCCTCTATAATAGCGGATGTTATTTTTGGCTGTGACTTTTGGAAAACATTTCAATTAGCCCCTGGCATTTTTGATAATTTAGAATTAATTAAGGCACCTTCTCAATTTTACAATATTTGTGCGATTGATAATAAACAAATTCATACCATCACTTCTTTTGAAAACTTATCATCTCAACAGAAAGAATTAGCCCAGTCTGTAGTAAATAAATTTTTAGATATTTCTTCAGAGAAAATTGGATTGGGTAGAACAAAATTAATTGAACATGTTATTGACACCGGTGATGCCTTGCCAATAAAAATAAAACAATATCCACTTTCTCCCGAAAAGAAGGAAGCTTTAAGCAAAGAGTTAGATAGGATGCTGGAAATGGACGTAGTTACTCCGAGTGAAAGCCCTTGGAATAACCCAGCAATCTTAGTGAAAAAGGCAAATGGAGACTGGAGATTTTGCCTAGATTGCAGGAAATTAAATTCAGTGACAAAGGGGGATTCATACTCAATACCGTACATTCCACAAATTCTAGATAGCTTGAAAGAGGCAAGGTTTTTATCATCGATTGATTTAAGTTCAAGTTTCTGGCAAATTCCGTTAGCTAACGACTCTCAGGAAAAAACCAGTTTTACAGTTCCTGGTAGAGGGTTATTCAAATTTAAAGTCATGCCGTTTGGCCTATGCGGTGCACCAGCACGACAGCAGAGGTTAATGGACCAGTTATTTAATCAAAATTTTTGTAGTGATATGGAAAATGGAATAGTATTTTGTTATATAGATGATATTGTTATTTGTTCTGCTGATTTTGAAACCCATTTAATTTTATTAAACAGAGTTCTGGATAAACTAAAAATGGCTCAACTATCCATAAATTTTGATAAATGTAATTTTTTTAGAAACTCTTTGAAATATTTAGGGTATATAGTGGATGAATTTGGTTTACGCACAGATCCTGGAAAAATTGCCGCAGTTTTGAACTTTCCGACCCCAAAAACTGCACAGGAGGTAAAGATTTTCCTAGGCACTTGTTCTTGGTACAGGCGCTTTATTAGAAATTTTTCAACCATCGCTGCACCACTCAATAGACTAACGAGTAAAGGAAAGAACGCACCTAAATTTGAGTGGAGCGAACAGGCAGAGGTAGCATTTAATACATTGAAGAATGCGTTGGTAACCGCACCTGTTCTTGCGGTACCGAATTTTGAAAAACCATTCAAAATACATTGTGATGCTTCTGCATATGGTGTTGGCGGTATGCTAACGCAAGAAACCGATGGTTGCGATCATCCCATTGCGTATGTCAGTAGGAGCCTAAATAAAAACGAAAGGAATTACAGCGCGACGGAACGCGAGGCTCTAGCTGTGATTTTTGCAGTGGAGAAATTTCAGGCTTATTTTGGTTCCAAGCCAGTCACAATTATCACAGACCATGCATCCCTAAAGTGGTTCTTAAATTTAGAAAATCCCTCAGGACGACTCGCCAGATGGGGTTGTAGATTATCACAGTATAATTTTGTTATCGAACATAGGAAGGGTTGTGATAATGTAGTTCCGGATACCTTGTCGAGACTCATACACGTAGATGTAGTTGGTGATCGTAATGATAACTCTAGTCAACAAGTTTTGGTAGATGACTGGTATGACAAAACATTTAATGGCTGTAAAATCAATCCAGCAAATTTTCCGAATTTTAGTATTTTGAACGATAAACTATATCGTTACAGTAAATGTAAATACCAGCTTCTCAGTGAGTTCGACTGGAAAGAGGTAGTCCACAAGAACGACATCCTTAGAATTATGCAACAAAACCATGCAGATGCAACTGCAGGTCATTTTGGTGTGTTCAAAACTCATCGCAGATTATCCCTCAGATATTTTTGGCGTGGTATGTATAAGGACGTGGTTGAGTACGTTAAGAATTGTGATACTTGCTCTGCGTATAAACACACGACATCAGCCACTCCAGGTCTGCTAGGGAAGCCTAAAGTCTGCGAGAGACCTTTTCAGGTCATTTCGGCTGATTTAGTCGGACCTTTGCCTAGGTCTAAATCAGGATTTACATTTCTTTTTGTGGTGACGTGTTGTTTTTCGAAATATACAATGTTGTTTCCGTTACGGCGTGCCACAGGTGCCGCTGTTGTTAAAGCGCTAGAGAATTTTGTATTTTTGAACCATAGTGTTCCAGAGACTGTGATTGTGGACAATGGGTCCCAATTTACAGGATCTGAATTCCGTAATCTCATTAAGCGTTATAATATTCCGAAATTACACTACACACCACTGTACACTCCGCAAGTTAACCTTGTTGAGAGGTACAATAAGGTTGTTATGACTGCTGTAGCCGCTTTTGTGAAAGATAACCACAGGTCCTGGGACGAAAACCTGTACAAGGTCCAGTTCGCCATAAACAGTGCGGTTAATGAATCCACTGGATTCTCCCCGTTCTTCCTTGTCCACGCTAGAGAACCGGTCTTAAATGGTTCCTTCTATAAGGACACGGATAAGGAGTACGAGGCCGGAATTCCAAGGGAGGAATACGCAGGAAAGTTTGGATCTTTGGAGGACATATTTGGTCAGGTTAGGAGAAATTTGTTTCAGGCTCATGCAGAGTATGCAACGCATTACAACTTAAGGCGTAGGTCTGCAAGCTATTCTGTTGGGGATATAGTGTGGAAAAAGACCTATCCACAAAGCGACGCTACAAATTTTTTCGCAGCTAAGCTGGCACCTAAGTATGAAAAGTGCAGGGTTGTCAAGGTTTTGTCACCTTTGGTTTACGAACTAGTTAGAGTAGCTGACAACCACCCAATAGGCACTTGGCATATTAAGGATATTAAGAAGTAGATATTTGCCATTACTTAGTTTGGTCTAAACTGTTTGAATATTTAAGTTATCAATATTCAATTAGGAATTTGTATGAGTGTAGTGATGTTCTGAATTAACAGTTACATTACCATGGTTCAGTTGAGGATGAATGTAGTGGATGTATGTAGGGATGAATATGTGATGATTGGAATGCTTGTGGTAGACCAACCGGTTGAGAAAGTAAAAATGCAAATATCGTACTTTGGGGATAACGAAAAGGGGGGGTTTTGTGTTTTGTTTTCGTTTTCCTTCTAGATAATGGATCATTTCTGTTATTTTTCCGATTCTGTTCCGAGATCTATTTTCTAGGAGAGTTATTTCGTTTTTTTTTTTTTTCTTCTCATATTCCGATTTTGATTCGGTTTTATTTTTCCGAATGGGATAGAGAACGGTTGCCATATCAGATGGACCCGTTCACAACCAGATTTTCCGTATTTGTTGAGTAACAAATATTACGATGGTAGTTTAAAAGAGTGAACCACCGTAGGCCTAGACGCATTCTATCAGTCAGCTGAAGAATGATGCCAAGATGTTTCCACTCAAGTGTCTTAGACACCATGAAGTTTTTTTGTATATATTCTTTTTAGAAGTTAGGGTTGTGTAGTTAAGTATAATGTATAAAACCTTACACTGTTTTCAGTATATTTATTTTGTTAGACAATTTTCCTTGTTAGTAGTAGATGTGCGTTCACGCGTAACTTCTGTGTTTTTTTGTTTGTTTCAGGCAAATTGTTAGTAGTTGTTGGATGACGCTGAGGGCAGCGTGGTTCAACCTGTTGAACCTTTTCGTAGGAGGGGAAGTATTGTGACGTTGTAAATTTTGAACTACTAACTAGTGTCTCGCTTTTAATAAAAAAATCTATTTTGTTCAAAGTATGTTGGTGCCACCTAGCATCAAGGTGCAGAACTACGCGTGGGTCGATGTTCAGAGTTCATTCGAGCCACAATAGATGGCGTTTGCTTCGTTGTCAATTGTCGTAAAAATAAAACAAAATAATTAAATAAAACCATAATATCATTTGTTTATTGTTAAGTCATTAACAAAACGGTTCTTATAATATATCCTTAGGTTCCGCAAATATTCAAAAATGAATTGGCTTCATGATCAAACTAAATGAGAGCGGCCACACTCGGGTTGCGTCTGGCAACACCGATTGGTGAGATTTAGAATTTTTCTGGAGTCAACATGTGAAGACGAATTTTTTCGTTCCAGGAAAATCTCACTCTTTTTCGCCCATGGCTTCGCCTGGGAAAATACAATTGTTATAAATTTAGTCATCCTAACGTATTTCAATGTTTCATCAATTATGGTGAGTGAAAAATCAAGTAATGTGGATTCGACAAAATGGCGGTTTGGTTAGAGAAAATCCTAATTTCATGATTTCCCTTTCAGTTCCAGTTTATTTTACCTTCCCAAATAAATGAGGATAATGGGTTGTGGGTGGACTCCTGAAAACCATTGGTGGCCAGGAGTTCAATAGGTGAGTTGTGTTTGATCGGGAAAATTCCACGTGTCGAAATTTTCACACAGCACAAATTATAATCTTGTTTTTCTTTGTTACAGGGTTTCCGTTTGCGTTTCCGTTTGCGTTTCCGTTTGCGTTTCCGTTTGCGTTTCCGTTTGCGTTTCCGTTTTTAGTTTTCGGTTTTCGTATTTATTTTCTTTTGCACATTCACGTTGGCAACTTAATTTCTATGGATAAGACTTGGTGAAAATCTTTGTAATGAAACATTTCGGTTGTGAAGAATCAAATAAATTGAGTTTTGGATCTTGGCCGATGCCGTCCAGCTACCTTGCAGTCTTCGCACCTACAAGTAAGCAAATGTTTGTATCCTGGAACAGTTTAGTGAACCTTCTTAGTGTATGTGTACAGTAAGAACCCTGTCTTTACTACTGAGCTTTTATTTTGAAACAATTTTATGAATTTTACTGTGTCATTGTCTATTCCATGCCAATGGCATCTTAAATTTAAAACATAGATTTTATGTACTATCTACCTAAGGCATTCTAATGTATCTAAATTAAGTCTTGGCATTAAGCTAGAATAACTAAGCATTATTAGCCATCACTATGTATTAAGCGACCCCGGTAAAAGTTACATTAAAAACAATTTTGCCTAACATCTAGCAAATTTCATTTATAACACCTCATATACATTACAAGGGAGTCGACGGCTAGCTTCTATTCTTTACCAGGTAGATAGATCAAGTAAAGTAAATTATTATTTTCCTCTAATCTTTGTAAGGTGGTAGATTATTCCGTATCCGGGTATATTTCCATTCCGCCCAATTTACCACCCTTACATCTTCACGTTCACTCTACCGAAGAGGCTAAAAGCCTAAACACGCTCCAGTACTTCTCAAACTTTTATTTTGCGGTACGGTATGGATTAGTGCGGTGCAACTACATTACATGAACATGGTCCACATCAATAATACCTACATATGTAGCTACTTCTGAAAAGACTTCATAAAGCAGTGGTAGCCTAGTGCTTAATACATCGGACTCCTATTCGGGGGTTCGATCCCGGGCACGCACCTCTAACTTTTCGAAGTTATATGTGTTGTAAGCAATTAAAATATATCACTTGCTTTAAACAGTGAATGCTGCGCCTGCGCTTGCCTCGATGCTGACGTGCGTTCGCACGAGCACTCCATCTATGTATGTAGTACGTATACGTAGGTACAAAATTGAACTATACCCACACCCGCATGCGATATGATGAAGCAATCAAAAATACGCCCTAAACCTTTTTGGAAGTCGTTTAAATATTATGATGTAAGTTTACCTCCTTTTAAAATTGCTTGATCATGTAGTTTACGCAATTTGACCTTCCTTTGAAATCTGACCTGATAAAACGGTTGTCTCGATCGAGATAGCACGCCACCTACATCTCATGCTGACCTGACAGCTATTGATATTCGTTCAAGAGCCGCAGATGGCAGCCTCCGTCGCACAGATGAGAGATAAAGGCCTGGATCGATACTCTCTCAGGGTGAACCGACGTTATACTGCTTTGTGATGGCTTTGTATGTTAGATGGTAACAAGACCAATTGGTAACGCAATACGCGTCATTATTAATTAAGCTTAACAACAGCTTTTAATGTCGAGATGCTTGATATTCGCAAATTCATTTGTTCAATCTTCACGCTAATAATAGCGTATTTAGCCTAAGCTATCTAGTTAAATTTTACAAGCTTCTCTCGTATTCGTGGTGAAACATTAAGTATACCTACTTAGTGAAAGCACGAAAGCATTTTTAAACTAAATAAGAAAATATATAAATAATAGTTATTTTGTATGTTAAATAGTTGAAGAGCGCACTACACTATAGCTCACAAAAAATTTCTTTGTACGATTGAATTCACTTTTTAAGGTCTCTTTTCCTTTGCCTATAATATACAAACCCCGGCCAAGTATACGAGTCGGCCTCAACAAAAAGGTTTTGATTTATTTTCGACTGTCAAAATATGCGAGGTAAATGGCCGTATTTTTTTTTTATTGTCTTAAATTAGACATTTACTTTTTTAAAGATCCAAGGGTCAGTAGACCTAAGAATTTGATATAATTAATTTCAACTTGCCTGACAACGAAACTTTTTGTTGTAACTCTAAAAATGAATGAAATGTTTCTCTTCTTCATTTGTAAGTAGTAAATAATCCCTAACCAATCCATCAAAGACGACATAGTTTACTCTACCTTGAGTGCATCATATTTCAAAGGACAACTAGCGCGCTGTCTATCTAGTAAACTGATACTAAGCGGTTGCTGTGACCGAGCCTTTATGTTAACCTCGTAGCGTGACAGTAAATAACTGTGGGCTTCACTGTAGGTATTTTTCGTCACATTACGTTTTTGTTATAATACGTAGCTTTATGGTGACTTATTTTTTAAAACACGCAAATGATGAAAATGCTTGTTTTGTGTTTTATACTCGGTAATATATATATTTAATCACATAAAATGCCTGCAATTACAAAATGACATAAATTCATGAACTATTTTATCCCTTGCATGACTTATTATTTATTAGATATAAGAATTATTTATAAGTAGGTATATGGGCTGAATTTCAATCACAAATTTTGACTGACGAATCACGATTTATTACGAAACATATTTAGAGTATAAAGTAGTATAAGACACTTCTAATTCAAAATCATTAAAACATCGCTTTGTAGTTAAATAAGTACATACTTATTATTTGGCGATTCAAAAATCAGTCCTTATTTGTATGAGCCCTTAGAAAAATAGAAACGGCCCCAACAATTTTCACATTGGGTTTCAGTAATAGACATCGATTAATGAAACTGTCGGAAAATTCCATTAAAATTAATTGATAGGTTGACTCGTGACCATTATCCTGATCGGATCAATCGAGTCCCACGCTCGTCTCGCAAAAACTGCCAGCCCTCGTTAAATAATGTTAAATTATTATTCACACAAGAAATTTAATCAAAAAAGCTCGACTCTAGCAAATATTTGGGTATTAAAAAGGTATATATCTACTATTTCGAGAATTGGAAACAAAAGATTCTGAGTCATACGTAATTGCCATTCCACGAATGCCACGTACAAGGCGCTACAATTCCTCGCTTGTAATACGTACGAGTAGGTACCTAGTCCTAAGACGCGCAATCTCCTTCCGGCATCCGTTTTCTCTGTCGCCCTTTATAATATGGGTCACCTTCGTGAAAAGGTGCCTTTTAGAAAAGCGCGCTTTAGTACTACAACAGCTGTATCACATTGTTTTCTCAAAATAGGCAATGTCTATCATTAGGTAACGTCTATTACTTACGAGTACTTACAAAACGTGATAGTATCATAGTCAAGTTTTGAGTAAGAATAGGTACCGTACCTTAATTTTGACTTAAACGTTGTATTAGTTCATTTATCTCGAATACAAAAATAATAAGAACACAAATACAAAATATAAGAAGATCCACTATAACATTTACAAAGCAAACGCACACTTTTAACAAAAATTTTCGAAAATAAAATCTGGCACCAAAAGAGCGCCTGATACGTGCTTTTATTTTATGAAAGCGGATAGATACAACAACGCGACGTTAAACCTCGTTCAGTCGGTATAATTCATACAAAGGGGAGAGAAAGACAGATGGTTCACTTCAAAAATAGCTATGTACATAATTATTATACATGAGCTACACTGCCTTCACCGCCCTACAACAACAGGGCACGTAGCTTCTTGTCGAGCCTTATCAAATGACAGTAGCTCTGGCGATTATGGCCTAATTTTAATATTAATTTAGCTCCATCTCTATGATATAAATGATCTTTAGAGATCCCATCGTCTCAGAAGTTGTTAGTGGTAGCAGGTACTTGTAGGGAACGAAAATGCTTGGGCTTTACTTTTTGGCTCCTGAAACATAGAGTATCCATTTTTGTTGGTTAACGATCGACTTGATATTCACATTTGAGTGAGGAGAAGCAGACACTAGACACTAGAAGCAATGCAGACGATACTGAAAATGTCATAAGCTAGTTGCAGCGTCATATCGTCTACGCAAAGTGCAAAAATCCTTTGTGGGATCGAGTATACGGTTTTATAACATGATTCGGAAAAAGTTCTCCGATTTGGCTTCAAAGATTTTGGCCTACATAGTGGGGTCCGCTGTTTTACTTTTTATCCAAAATAGTGGTCACACATAAAACCTGTATTAATCAATAGCTGGCATCAAATATACAAACAAGTACCTATTGTAAGACAACATGTTCCTAAGCGTCACGTTTTCTAGATAAGTATAAGCTATCAAAGTTGTACGGGTGAAGTTATCAGTCTAGCCACCAGTACAAAGATAATTTATATCTCGGAAACGTGACACTTTGGAACATTATACAATTGACGAATTTTTTAATAACAAAAAAAAATAAAGTCTTCCACTTCTACTTTCTACTTAGTTAGTCTTCTACTTTCCAAAAAGTAGTGTAAAAGTTACATTGCTTATGTGTTACATATTGTAACGTTTCAGCTTTCCAAACCACAAAGATAGAAACTTGACATATCATAACTGGTATAAGCTCTCCAAAATGAAAATAAATGAATTCATTTCGTTCAATTCAAATTCACGAGAAGAAATAGCTACCTACTAAACATAGGTTTTACTAAAATTGATATAATCTTAACAGCAATTTTTTGGAATTTACTCATCTATATTTTTACAATCTCCAAGTTTCAAAAGGGTTGTAACTTTGTAAGGTTCACTCCTTTTTCAATTCAGATAATATTTAATTATGAAACAGTTCTGGTAAAAAACTCTAGTTTTACGCGAAAGATCCGAACCAATTTCTCTGAGAGGCGACCGCCAAAGCGAAATAACATGTAAATGTATGCATGGTTCCTTGTGCTTTTATTAGTTTTACTAGCAGATGCCCGTGACGGGAAATAAATTATACCTTTTCCAAAAGATCACTAAGAACTTGCAATATATATGATATACGTTTACGAATTTTATAGATAAATAGGCATTTTATATTTTTTTTGTGTAACGCCTGAACAAAAACATAAGGCAATATTTTGGTGTTAGCCATTGATTTCGAATATAAAAAATATATTATTTAACTATATAAAAAATAACAAAAAACTGAGATATGTCTGGTTTCTGTCGGGTCTGGGTCACAGATGACCCTTCCATTTTAAATGGTTTACTGATATATACAGACACCTATAAATGATTACTATTTTTTTAAACTATATGATGACCGTGACTTCGTCTCTCTCGGATTTAGGCTCTTTAATTTTAGTTAGTGGTGATTTCAAATATAAAAATATATAATTGAACTACATAAAAATAAAAAATATATAATTGGACTACATAAAAAATAAAAAATAAAGGATATATGTCTCGTCTCGATTCTGTCGGGTCTGGGTTTTTTTTCTATGGGGCGTGACCCTTCTCCATTGTTTTTATGTACTGTTAAATGCACTTTAGTCACAGCGTACTTAAGCGATAAAATAATGTAGCTTTACCATAATACACTTCTCGTACCTAATAGTTAAATGAATACTTTTTAAATTGCTACAAGGCTAGGTTTGCCGCAATACGTATTGTAAAAAATATACTTAATTAAACATTTAACATGTACTTTAGCGTAATGCATGCAATACGTGACGTAGTAAGTATATATTTTATTAGTAGTCATCATCATCAACCCTTTCTGCTGAGCACGGGTCTCCTCTCAGAAAGAAAAGGGGTTTGCCATAGTCTACCACGCTGGCCAAGTGCGGGTTGGCAGACTTCACACAAGTTTGGGAACATTATCGAGAACTCTCAGGCATGCAAGTTCATCACGATGTTTTCCTTCACCGTTAAAACAAGTGATTATTGCACATAACAACGAAAAGTTAGAGGCGTGCCAAGGATCTAACTCCCGACTCTCCGAATAGGAGGCCGACGTCAAAGCCATTTAGGCGATCAGCGCTCTCTAAGCTTTTTAAGCAGTAAATAGGTAATTATCTCATATTTATTGTTTTATAATTGTCTTACCTGGGCTTTGATTTTTATAATTTTAAAAGTTTTCGGGATAAAATTATTAATTAAGTACTTAGTAAGTACGAGTAAGTATTATTTTAAAAGGGTTACTTTACTATACCGATTTTCTAGGTAGAGAAAAAAAACAGAAACGCTTTTTCTAAAACTTAATGAAAGGCAAGCTCATTGTTCTAATGCATCATAAATATTGTGAAATATTTAACCTGAAAATATGTAGGCCAAATAAATATTTTTTATCGAAAAGCTCTGTTTTTTATGTGTGGAATGTAGTAAGCATATAACTATTTCTTTTTAATAAGAATACCTATATCACTACTTAAAACCTTTCAAAACTTCCATACCAGTTTGATCTAAAATGATTGCTTTGTATGAGTAGGTATAGGAAGATATTGGAATATTATAGTACTTTGGTTATTGATTATCATTTATTGTATTGATAATACTATAACTTACTACAAGAAATAAGAATACTTATCTATTTATTTTTATTCTGATTGTTTTATTTAATACCTACTTGTTGTATCGATGAACTCTAAAGGCATTCGTTTATCAGGCAGAGCAGAGATCTATACTTAGAGCGAATTTTGATTTTGCCCAGATATTACTAGATTTAAAAAGAGACAGTTTTATGTTAGAAATATAGATCTATGTCTGACTTTTGACACCAGTTTTACACTAACTAACTTATTTTATGAGTCTGTACGTCGAAGCAATTTACGAATAGCAAATAACTAGCTTATGCTCGCAACTTCGTTCGCGTGACTACACAAATTTCAAAATTCTATTTCATCAAAAATCCTTTCTTAGCGGATGCCTACGTCGTAATAGCTATCTGCATGCCAAATTTCAGCTCGATCTGTCCAGTAGTTTGAGCTATGCGTTGATAGATCAGTCAGTCAGTCAGTCAGTCACCTTTTCGTTTTAAATATATTTAGATATATTTAGATATGAGACTGACTTCGTGTTTGCAAAGAAATATAATGAACCTTGACTTCAGGGTTAGAGGCGACATAATGAGTCACGTAAATAGGAAGGAAAAGCATCAAAAGTGGCATCATTGGCATAGCAGTCTATCGAAATTATACGACTAGGTACGTGCGTAGTTTTGGACGCAGGTCACGTACGGTCCACCTATTAATTTTCATAGGTAGGTACGTGGATACGTAGCGTTAAAAAGATTGTCCGAGAATATTTTGAATTCATGTTAAATCTATTTACTTCAGAGGGTCTATAGCGAGCTGTATCTTTTCAAGTTGACACTAAACTGTTCATTTATCTGTAATTTTGGTAAATATGGAGATGTTTTTCTATCTGTTCTTGTTCATCGATATAATATCTTCTATACTAAAAATATAAAGGTGAAAGATTTGAATGTTTGTAATCGATAAACTCTGAAACTACTGAACCGATTTTAATAATTCTTTCAGCACTAGAAAGCTATGTTATACAGAAGTATAAATTACACATTATGTACCACGGACGAAGTCGTGGGCAAAAGTCATTTTACATAAATGACAGACTTACACGCAATAATAAGAAACAGGAGCTCCAGAGCCGACCAAATACCGAGCTCATTTTTTACGCAAAGAATTGTCCCGGCTGTTCAGCACGGTAACGCAATCAATATACGTAACATCACTTCACGTGTGTTTTACTTCAACAGTAATTAGGTAATTTACATTTTCAGGTTCAAAAATTACTAAAAGTTAATAAGTAGGTATATGAGTATCTACCGAGTACAACGTACTCCCACGTAGGTACACTATTACAAATATTTCGTTTCAAGGCAATTGGATTAGCCTAATTCATAAGTTGCTCTTTCGTGTATATTTTCTCACTTTTATATCGTAGTAGGTAGGTAAGTTATTATATTGAAGGAAAATAATATGAACGATTGAGGTATTTTTTCCTACATCAATGGATGTATCAACAAACATCTCAAATGCCTGGGCCTAGAAACTTGAGATTTTACGTATTATTATATAGTACGCGACAGTTTCAGATGGCAATCGGAGTATGAGGCGGGGTACGCCCCGCACACCTGCACGTCATCCGCGCTATCTCGCACCGGGTTAGCGCGGGGGTGCGCGGGGCGTCCCCACCCCGATTGCCATCTCGACCTGTCGCGTACTATACTTAGAAACCTAAATCCACGTGGACATAATCAAGGGCATCGTATAGAAGAGAATAGCTACGTTCAGAAAATTGTAGAGCCAATGTGACATTTTGCATGTAGGTACTTACGTTCTCTCTGTAACGTAGGTTTACGCTTAGAATGGATCCAAAAACCAATCCACCCAAACGAACGTGCGATAATAGTCAAGCTAGTTTAATATAATTCAACAATTCATTTACCGTTGCTGTATTCGGCCGTAGAAATCTATAAAAATGAATGCATTTAAAAAAGTGCGAGTCAGTCTCACGCACCGAGGGTTCCGTACTCGGGTATTTTTTTCGACATTTTGCACAATAAATCAAAAACAATTATTCATAAAAATAAATAAAAATCAGTTACAGTTAGAATATACAGATGAAGCCCTTTCATATGATATCCCCCTTGGTATAGTTATCTTGAATATTGAAAATACTAATTATTATTATTTGTTCACTAACACATTTTAATTTTTTTTGTGATGTAACCTCAAATCCACGGTTTTTGGATTTATTCCTTTACTTGTGCTATAACAACCTACCTTGCCAAATTTAATGATTCTAGGTCAACGGGAAGTACCCTACAGGTTTTCTTGCAAGAAACTACAGGCGGACAGTCAGAATGACAGACAGGCAGACAGATAAGTAGACAGACAGACAACGAAGTGGTCTTTAAGTTTAAGAAGTAAGGGCTCCTTTTTTCCTTTTGAGGTACGGAACCCTAAAAATTACTATTTTTCAGATAATCAATAAATGTATATACCCCCTGAAAATCATTCTTTATGTGATCAGTAATATTCAGTTAATGTATATATTAGTTTTAGCAAAGTATCGGATATAAAAACTAATCATAAGTGCCGTAGCAGGTGCTACTTGGACTGGCTACGATAGCTACGAATCTACATTCTGCGTTCTAAGAACATTGCATTCTTTTATTTATTATTTATTATCTAGACAAAAAGAGTTATATAATAAAAACTAGATCAGCTGTCATCATTTTCAGCTTTACGTAACGACACAAAATATGTCACCTTTGTTAGATTCAAATCAAAATATCTACGTACGTTTCAAAATGTTTGTTACTATGAATGTAAAGTACAATATTACCAGTAGTTGTATTTTCGTGAGCCATGATGACATTTTTTATAGGTAACTTTGTTTCTTACAAGCTGAAAATTTGTGTAAAAAGCACTTCAGTGAGTAATATGAAAGTAATCAATATAATTCAGATTTACAATAATATACAGTCAAAAGACACATGTAGGGTTACCAGATGACTGTCAATATCCATGTTTACAGTGGCTTTATGCAATTTAGCGAATAACTTCTGAAACTCCATAAGGCATCCATTTGTCTCTCCATTGTAGCAGTTTTAGGGTATTGTTGATGAGATTTTTCATCATTCCAATATAACCTATAGATACGTCAAATATTTTTTACGTGATTTTTGTTCTGTAAACATAGATTTTAGGTTTTAAGGATGAGAAAAGATAGCCTTGTGGTAACCATAGATGCGTCAGGACCGGGTCGACGGTGACGGCGGCTGCGGCGCGGCGCTGCCGCAGCCAGCGCGGCGTCCTTGTGGCGGGTAATAGCGCCAGGCACGCGAGCGTGGTCGATACCGCGGCCGTCAGCCTCCGCCTCAATTATTCACCACGCCACCACCGCCACCGCCACCGCCACCACGCGCCCAGACAAAGAACGCGCGCTGCGACACCTACCGGCCCACCGCCGGCCCGCCGCCGCTCCGTCTCCGATAAAGCCAGAAGCCAAAGCCAAAACGAAGCACAATTAACGTGTAACACTCCAAACCTTTCCTCTGGGTGTCGATGAGTCGCGAGAGCGCGCGATGGTCGCGCGTTACGTAAAGGGCGCGACGTAGCGCGTGTGTGCGCGTGTGACGCGCTCGCGGGCGCTTGGAGCGGGATCGCGCGCGGAGTGCCGCCGCACGGTTATGCAACGCGCCGCCACCGTCGCCCGGATGGGAAAATCGAACGCAAGGGGCGCGGGAGCCTGCGCGCGCAGCCGCATCGATACCCCTAGACCCGCGAATACGAGGACGCGCAGGTGGCCGACCTCGCTCAACGCGCTTCTGCGAACTGCGAGTCCGTATCGCAAACCGTTATCGCTAAAGTCCACGTTTACACTACGACATCTAGAAAGTTGGATACACTATGTAAATGACATAAAACAAACTTATTTATTTGTATCTCTCACTCATTTACTTTACAGACTAATCTGTCTGTAATTATTTTACATCTATTAGGTGAACTTACCTTTAGGGCTCTACCGAAGCTAAGTAAGACTTAACAGGCGAGCAGGCGAGCTTCTTTCACATCTTTGCCATACTCTAAAATGAGTTAAGTACGTGTTGCTCTAATTATATTTTAACCATTTAACCCTATATATTTTCGCACGAGTCGATAATTTCGTCTGACAACAAGTCGTGGTGCAAACCCACTCTTACCGACCTCCGTTTCGTTGAACGACAACCAACGGACTACGTTCTATGTGCTTCTCTCTCTATCCGCAAAAGCGGTAGTTTCAGACAATAAAGTTGGTAGATGCATGTCGCCCCGCCCGACGGCGCCCGCCGCAGCACCGCAGTCTGCCAGCCGGCCTCGCATGCCGTGTCGACCAATTGACATTATTCCAAACAGAATTGAGAATAGGTATAGAAGTGTTAAAGAAGCGTAAGATAATCGGCTTGGCTCGTTCTTGTGGGACAACTAGGTTACATGAACAATGACCCACATTGTTTATTACCCATGTAGGCACATGGGTAATAACTTAAATATTTTTTAAGCTCTATTTTTCTTTTTTACACACAATTATGTAGGTCCTAATACACACATTAGGTTCAATGAAGTGCTTAAGAATTGTTTTGCTCGATATTCTAGTTCTACTCAAGTTCTATAAATATGAACCACAGTGAAACCATTTGTAAAATTACTGTAAGTGAAGATGATGTTTGTAAACTGCTGAAAACTTTAAAAACTAATAAGGGAGCGGGTAGTGATGGCATTCCACCTGTTTTTCTAAATAAGTGTGCTATCAAGTTAGCTATACCGCTCTCCATAATTTTTAACCTGTCCATTAATGTCTTCAGCAGTTTCCCTGACAAATGGAAAGAAGCACATATAGTACCCATACACAAAAGCGGATCAAAAACCCAAATAGAAAATTATCGACCTATATCAATCCTGAACGTGATGAGTAAGTTATTTGAAAAAGTGGTCTACAGACATATACGCCCCATTATAACTAGATCTATTCCATATGAACAGCACGGTTTCATGAAGAATCGTTCTACCGTTACAAATTTGGCTGTTTTCACGGATTACGTACTACAGAGCATGGACGACAGATGTCAAGTGGATGTGGTCTACACGGACTTCGAAAAAGCATTCGACCGTGTAGATCATGTTATCCTACTTCAAAAACTAAGTGTACTTGGCATAAATGGGAGCTTGCTCCGGTGGTTCACTTCATACATTAAAAACCATATGCAAGCAGTTGTCTTGGGTAGTGCTAGAAGTGACTTCGTGACTATACCCTCAGGAGTACCTCAAGGGTCCATTCTAGGCCCCCTTTTATATAACGCCTATATATTTGACATTGGAAGCTGCTTCCACCATGCGCAATACTTAATGTTTGCGGATGACAAAAAAGTTTTCGCCAAAATACGTTCCATTGAAGATTGTTATAAATTACAAAAAGACCTCAATGCCTTGACAGAATACTACGCAAGGAACAGGATCTCAGTTAATGTTAAAAAGTGCCACCATATAACTTTGACTCGTAAAATAAATATAATTGAATTTGACTACATAATCAATGGCACAAACTTACCCAGAGTGACTACCGTTAGAGATCTGGGTATCCAAGTTGATACTAAACTTTCAATGGATGTCCATATTGATAAGGTAGTAAATAGAGCTTACAAACAATTGGGTTTCATCAAACGGGTAACCCGTTCTTTTAGTAATGTGGAATGCATAAAAACACTTTACTTCGCGTATGTCCGGAGTATTCTAGAATATGCGTGTAATATCTGGTCGCCTCAATACATAATATATGCCCATAGGCTTGAAACCATACAGAGGCAGTTTCTTAAATACTTAGCTTTTAAAGACTTTAAAAAATTTAATAGTTATGAGGAAGCGTGTACTCACTACGGTATCGGCTCACTGGAACATAGAAGGGAACAATGTGATATGTTGTTACTGCAAGCAATTTTAACCGGCTCAATCGATTGTCCTAGATTACTCTCAGCCTTTTCATTTAATGCTCAACCTTTAAGAACGCGTCACACGCGCCTTCTAAATGTTCCCAAATCTAACTCAAATTATGCGCGAAATTCTATAATTCCACGCTTGGTACGTACTTATAACAATCAGTTCGCTGAGTTTGACTTATTTTACCTATCAAACAATAAATTTAAAAAGGAATTAAGAAACTATCATCGTAAAACAAAAAAAAAAGTAGCTAACATCTAAATATGCATGCAATCATACACTCCCATTTACACACACACACACATGCACACACGCTCACACATACTCATAAGCACACACTCACACACGCATACACACACACATACAATCATACACACACTGTTGTAATTTTATTTTATTATTGTATATACCTACATTTATTCTAACTCTATTCTGTTAAAATAGTTTAATTATAATTTTAAGTAATCTCTTTTGGCCTTCTGTTATACCTAGATTTAAATTTAAATAATAATTATGTATTTACGCTGTTGATTACTTTCAAATAAACAAAATAAAAAAACAAAATAAAATTAGCAAGAAAACACATAGATCATCTTTAGTTAAAAAATGGATTAGTCAGAAGATCCCATAATCGACTTTTGTGGGTATTTTACTACATAGGCGCCGCTGAAGGCCCAACATAACTCAAGAGCGAAGGTTACTGCTCACCGCAGAATCTTTTTAAACAAGAAATCTTTATGGAAATCAAGGTCTACCTCGATGTCTCACTCTTCAGTCTTAACCTTTAGGTGACCTTTATTTACATTTACTCATGACTGGGTGATGCTCGTTAGATAGGTACATCATCCGCGTGAATTTAAGTTTTTAGAAACCCTGTGGGAACTTTTTCATTTTCCGAGATAAAAAGTAGCCTTCCTCGGAATATAAGCTATATCCAAATTTCGCCAATATCAATTAAGCAGATGGGCCGTGAAAAATTAGCAGACAGACAGACACTTCAAGATTTTTATAATATTAATATGGAATATTATAAAAAGTAAGAGTGAGAATACAAGACTTTTTGCATTCGTATTCTATTTTTTAATGTTATGTTATTAGGTTTTCATAGTAAAAATCTTAAAAGAGTTACTTGACTAATGGTTCCACAATTTACAAATCGAGTAGCGCGTAGAGCCATCTGTTGCAAACATTTGAACTGCTACGGCGTAGCGCGTTGTACCAACATCTAGCGGTACCGTCCAAAAACCGAAGCTTTTTAAAATGCTACGATATTATGAATCACTTCACGGCGAGCCATCTCTCTCTAAATAAAGGAATTTAGATGACCGTGTAAGGCGTGCTTTCAGAAAAACCCACGTCCAGCAGTGGGCAAATGCAGGCTATAAATACCATATGACGTATAGTTGACGATTCTTTGTAGCTAAAACAGACTTCAACGCGTTATTTACCGTACGTCACAATTATTGCGCTAAGATGCACATTTACACCTTTACTTCTTTATTTAAGTGTCTTAACTCCAATGGCTTCTCTGTAGCATTTTGCTTTATTGAGCGTTAAGACAGCTAAGCCTACTTATTAGGTGCCTAAGAAGATAGAAAAGTAACGGTGTAAATTTATGTGCGTTGTAAGTAATTAAATATCACTTGCTTTAACGGTAAAGGAAAACATCGTGAGGAAGCCTGCATGCCTGTGAGTTCTCCATAATGTTCTCAAAGGTGTGTGAAGTCTGCCAATCCGCACCTGGCCATTGTGGTAGACTATGGTCAAACCCCTTCTTACTCTGAGAGGAGACCAGTGCTCTGTAGTGAGACGGCGATGAGTTGATCATGATGATAATGATGAATACATTGTAAAGTGGTGATAATAAAAATAATACGACCCCGGTGAGTTTGTTGTGGGCTTTTTTTCAGACCATGGCGCGTTTTCCCTTCCGAATTCCGTGCTACCGAGATGAATCCCTTGATAGAAACACCCAATAACTTTTTTGGGACTCGAACCTGGGACCCCATGATCCGCAAGCAAATAAGCTGGCGTATAGGCCAATGAGGGTGTTATTTAATAACATCTTATTAAAAGAAACAGTTTGAGATAGGTATAAAAGTTAAATAATAAGGAGTACCTAATAATTATGCTGTTATTCCATTTTATATTCAAAAAATACTAAATATACAAACACTGTATAAATACCGTTACAAAATTACGTTTTTAACTTAGAATAGTCAACACAAATTTTTTGAAACATGAACTGTTTTTCAAAGCCTACATTTAAGCCTAACATATTTTGTCACTTGCATAGTGATTTATTTATTACACCATAGTAAATAGTTTAGTGTTTAATACATCCTTGAGCTTGAAACAACTTAATTAATCAAAATAATACATATAGCATTTGAGTCTAATTGTATCCATCACCACAAAATTATCTCCTTACTCAGAACCTATAAATAATAATTAAATAGAGAGATCAGATTTTCAAGAAATTCTTGTTACCATTTCCATATTATAAATAACAATGGTACTGATTCGAGCACTTTTTTAGAGTATTCACATCCTCTTCTTATTTATGTAATATTAAAGGGACAGACATAGTTTGACACTTTTTAATTTAATTTTGAGATGTCAAACCTCGTGACTGTAGCTGCCAGTCGCGAGTCAATTGTTCATATAGGGCACACTATTTAGTCTTTAAATCTAAAATTCCTGTTCCGTCCGTTTTTAGCAATATTAAAAAGAAAAAGAGGCAGATACTCTAAATTTAGTTTAGAGAAAGACAACCGAATCGCCGCCATTGTATCATAAATTAGGTATTAACTCCATAATATTGTTCAATTGTTCTTCTAAAGACTGTCTCTCCTTCCCATTATTTATTACTAGATCCCACTCACTATAATTATCTAATCCACATTCAGAAGCAACATCATCTACGCCAGATTTAAACTGAAAGCCTCTTTCTATCCGAGTTTCTTCATCTGCTATTAATCTTATGGTTCTTATAAGGTCTCCGTATGTCTCTTTAAACCACTGCACGTCGGTTGCACGTCGGATGTCACTGACAATCCATATTGGTTTGTCTAAAGCTGAAAATAATAGAAACGATTTGTAAATCAGTACCCATATTATAAATGCGAAAGTGTATTTGTTTGTTGGTTTGTACTTCAATCACGTTGCAATGGAGCAACGCATCCACGTGATTTTTGCATGGGTATAGTTAAAGACCTGGAGAGTGACATAGGGTACTTTTTATTCCGGGAAATCAAAGAGTTCGATCATATACATGAATATTCTTTTACGAAAATCCCTATTATTGTTAAATATTCAAAAGACTTTACCATTTTCACAAGCAGCCCTACAAAAGCAACCATAGTCCTTTTCCCTCATCTCGTCACTCCACTTGATCATCGCCAGTCGGTACAGCTCCTTGTATTCACCATCGCTCAGCAACTCATTCAGATTCAGATTGTTCTCTTTGGCCCAGTGGTTTTTGATGGGCTTAGATATCTTTATTATTTCACACTTATCACCAAATCTAAAATAGGTATAATATTATAATTATAAGAGCAACAGTCAATAAAATCATCTTAGAGGTATGTACATTCACTAGACAATAATAGGGATGATGCCTATGTCAAAAAATAATTATTTTTTAGTAATTATTAAATAGAGGGTCTTCCAAAATTCGTAAAATCCACATTTGCAGCTAGTTTTAAGTTTGCTAACCATTTTATAGTATCGATTTAACTAAAAAAGTACGTCAAATTATGTCAAATGTGTATGACCTCACATGTGTATTTCATACAAGCCCCCCTACCAAGCAAGCGCTTTGATGTTTGATAAAAAAAGTCACTAATTTGACTATCATCATGCCAATTTGAAGACGCTTTGTACAAGCATAAAATACTCAATTAGACACATCAGGAATTATATATATCGGAATTCAGAAAAAAATAATCTAAATATATAAAAGGAAAAGGTGACTAACTGACTGACTGATCTATCAACAGACAGCTTAAACTACTGGACGGATCGGGCTGAAATTTGGCATGCAGATAGCTATCATGACGTAGGCATTCGCTAAGAAAGCATTTTTTAAAATTCAACCCCTATTTTTTAAAATTCAACCCCTAAGGGTGTGAAATAGGGGTTTGAAATTTGTGTAGTCCATGCGGACAAAGTCGTGAGGACGAGCTAGTTCTAAATAAGGTAAAACAGTGTGTGTATGCTGTGTTTAATGCATCTAAGACAGCCTTCATATATTTTTAGCTACTCACACATACAGAAATCCTAATAGTATACAAATTACAAATCTCATCCATCTCTCTCAAATCTCTCATCTCAATCCATATCCATCATATATATAATATAAATGAGAGTTTCCATTTGTCTGTCAGCTGGCTTTTCACAGACCATCTATTTTTAACCAATTTTGATGAACATTGGTACAGAGATAGCTTGCGTCCCAGTGAAGAACATAGCTACTTTTGATCCAGGAAAATCATTAAAATAGAAATTTTTAAATCTTTGAAAAATAAATTTTTAAAAACCTAAATCCACATGGACAAAGTTCCGGACATTCTCTACTTGGTACCATCCTGGTGATACACATTGACTACTTTTTATACTGGAAAATCAAAGTTTCCACAAGATTTTTAAAACCTGAATAATTCATGCGGGCATCTAATGCAATATAATTATTCTTGACTTATCCTGGTATTTTATTGTTATTGCCCCACCTTGGTATTGTTTGGATGGAATTTTGGAAAATTCTTTCTTAGTGGGGGTCTACAATTTTATAGAGAATCTCAAGTTTCTAGATCCAGCAGTTTGAACTGTAGGTAAAATATCAGTCAGATTTATCTATAGCAGATTGCAGAGTACTGTAGTGAGAATTGTGATGCAATTGATTGTACTCACTTTTCTTTTAACCGATCAGTTAAAAAATCTTTGCCGCATTTTCTCTTACCACTGAAAAGCAAAATTACTTTTGGAGACATTGTGTCATCTGAAAAACATTGTAAGGTTATTTTATTTCCTAATTAAAATTAAGATTAGAGTATGTCAGGCAAGCAATTTATTCGAAGCTCACTGTTGCTAATAATTTATCAGGAACAGTGCACCACAACCACAGACGTGTTGATTTGAAAAACTTATTTCAGCTTTAAGAAAAATATATATATTCGAAAAGCAGGGACAACTTACTGCATAGAAGTACAAAATCGAGGGCGTAATCATTACAATAACAATACGCTAGCTAGGTAGGTACCTACTACCTACTGTATGCTCGTGTTATGTGACAAATTCCAAATCTAAAATCATACCTATTTCCTATTCCTAAAGTTATATTAAGTCAAAACTCAAAATATGTCCCAGTCCCCCTCACTTAGGCAAACTTATTAGTTTTTTATCAACTCAAAGAGAGTTTGTTGTTTTTATTCACAATCACAGGTTTTTATTGTTCTTCTTCTTTTCTTGATTTGTTGCTTTTCCAGTGCCACAGATTTTAATGTCGTTTATTGTTTTAATTTTCATGATAAAAGCCACTGATCACTGATCCATCACTGATCATTGACCTCACTCTGGTCGGTGGACCTCACTGAGACCTCACCGATTGACCTCACAAACTGTCACTTGTCACTGACAAATCAAACTTGACAATGCTTGACAAGTAATGACCATAGAGAATACCACAGACTACGCTATTTTAAAGCCCAAAAACCTCCAAAAACAATTATTATCAATAATTCAATAATTTAAAAATGTAAACGTAAATAATAATTAAAAAGATATTGTTTTTCATTTTCAGATTCTAAGCATTTTGCCATCTATTGACAATATATTGAACTACGATACGAACTATAATGATACACTTTGCCACTAGATGACTCGTCATTATTCTTTTCTGTATAGTTTTCTGTAATAATTCATAGATGGCTCAACGATAGAAGATTGAGATTGAGAATTTTTATACCTACCTAAACCTAATTTCATATTTTCGTGGTGCATATTTTTAAACGCTCCAAATAAAAATTTAAAAGTATTTAGTACCAAAGCCCAAACCAGAGCATAGCTATCGTAGATAGAATAATTATAGGCGTAGAGTAAATAATTTTTAGTGCGAATGAGAAAGCAAACGTTCCTGCATCTATCTTTATTACTCTATCTACGATAGCTATATAGTACGCGACATGTCAAGATGGCAATCGGTGTGGGGACGCCCCGCACAGCCCCTGCGCTAATCCGGTACGGGATAGCGCGCGGGTGACGTGCGGGTGTGTGGGGCGACCCCTTGCCTCATACCCCGATTGCCATTTCGATTCTCGACCTGTCCAAAATACATCGTAGGTATAATAGGTAGGTAGGTAACCTAGATAAATATCTATCTAACTCACCATTGATATCGGCATATCCGTAACTAAGTACCGTAGCCGGCAGGAAATATTGTAGGTACCTACATCGGCTATTAGAAAGAGGTTTCGGCTTCGTAGAGCGTTGTCTCTGTCACTCATACCTATGTGACGTTTTGTGGGTCTGAACGACAGAGACAAGCTCTACAAAACCGCTATCTCTTTCTAAATGTACAATATTTTCTGCCGGGTACTGTATCCTAAATTATTGAACGGTGCCCTATTTATTAATTCGATATGGGCTTATAGGATGTACCTATTAGGTAAGTATATCGCCCACACATCACATATTATTATTTTCACCCATAACACATAACTATAAACTATAAATAAAATCGTGCCGACACGAAAAAAGTGGCGTTATTTGAATGCCGGACGATAATTTAAATGTAGCAACAACCGCTTTTAGCTTACAACCTTAATTGACTTAAAAATGCTTATCAATATCACATCAATTTAAAAACATAAAGCAATAAAGCTTCAGTTCCACTCTGAGCCATAAAATGATGAGAATTAAATGCAATGTAGAAGTTCGCCTGCTTAAACATACTCTCTTTTGTAATAAAGACCAAGTTCGAAGCACGATGCACGCTCACGACTTTCTGAACGACTCCGGACATGACATTCCAAGTTTCGTTGTAGAATAGAATGGGATGGATAGCGAGCCACCCGCCGAAAAAAACGAGACAAGCAACCACGAAGCAGTCCACGTGGACTGCTTAATATCAACACAGGAGCAACGACCAATGGAAAACGGTACCACTAATGTATTTCTCACCTCCGCACTCACACCCAGGTCGCCTGCTATTTCTGAATTATTTATGCGATTCTCAACTTTCCGTCACTCGCCGAGGGTTTAAGTCTCGCGGCGAGCTGTTAGCGCGGTCGTTTTCGAAATGACTTATGGTATCCTGCCGGTGTCATTTTCGTTCGTAGGTCTTGTAAATAAGGCAGATTGTCGCTCGGAAAGTGTTCTGCGGTTCTTGAATTTAAAACGATTCCCAAGAACACGGGCGCAAGTTGGTGAAGGTTGGAAGAGGCCGCGGTGCAAACTGCATAGTCTCGTCACAACGACTCCCGTCCCCCGGCGCCTCCGCCACCCCTCGGGCACCCGACTTTATTGTATGCTGTGTATAGTGTGCGTGTGTGTAGGTATGGCTGTTCCGGATCAACTGTTGTGCCGGCTGTCGAATGCTGAGGCACGACATTTTCATAGTTCTGCGAGGCGCATGCTGCGAATGGCCTCGGAACTCGATATGTATTTGCAATATTCTGCTTTTTATTTGTTTAACGTGGGACGTCTTAGCGACCGACCATATGAAAATAAACATTGATCAATGCTATCACTACCAATAACTCGGTTTATTTTATGTGCTGCGCGATTCGCGAAGAATGGCGTAGGTATACCTACGCATCTTCTATAGAAGGTATCTACATACCTAACTATCACACAAAGCAATTTTATCACATCAGTAGTTACGAGAACAATATAGGGTGACTTCGGTCAATTCACTCAATCTAAAAACAATTTAACTTCTTTAAGAGGAAAAAATAACAAACGAGCATTACTAATAAAGTGGGCCCTTCGAACAGGTCTACTTTAGCCCTCGTGATTATAGGTAGGGTAGGTTAGGTATTTTTGATTCAATCAAAGGGATCGCAGGGCCGGAAATATTAGGTACGGGGTGCGTGTCGCGATGGCAAAGGGATGTCGTGACGCTGCCACCTATTTGCTTACCAAACATGTTCTAAATGACAGGTTTCCAACACGACAAGAGCGTCAAGTATTTTTTTGGCTCGTTGTTGGTAATAAGTGTATGGCGGTATTATACGAACTAAAGGTTTTTATGAAGGGTTCGTTAAACTACCCAGGTTTTTAATGTGACTCGGTTGATAGTGGTACCTACTAAAACATATTGTCTAGGTACACTTAAAGTTACATTATCATATTTCCCGTTTCACCTTTGTCAATCAATCAATTTATTAGGTAGGTAGGTACCTCTACTCAAATACTTAATTAAAGTAGGTAATTTTTAAGCAGGTAGGACATTATAAATAGATAGGTACATGTAGGTACCTACTAGGGCTTTCGAATACCAGATTTTTTCAATACCGGTCGGTATTAATACCGATTTTTTTTTCAATACTGGGATCCCGGGATCCAAGTATTGGTTTGTGAAAAATTGAAATGAAATGAAATGATGAATGAAATGATTTTTGAAGAAGTGTTTCCAAATAAAGTAAGTTTTCCGTATTAACTATTAGGTATATTTTTTAACTTTCCATTCCATTACATTAGCCTGTATGCGTCCACTGCTGGACATAGGCCTTTCCAAGAGCGTGCCATCTAGACCTACCTACCTACCAAATTCATTATTTTAAGTCAACGGGAAGTACCTACCCTCTAGGTTGTTTGATAGACAGACAGACAGACAGATAGACAACAAAGTGATCCTAAGTATAAAGGTTCCGTTTTTCCTTTTGAGGTACCTATGGTATCCTAAAAAATCTCTAAAAAAATATTACATTGGTTTTTTTATTAGCAACTGTGGACCCTTTGGACCCTTAAGAAGAAAACATTGTAATTTTAGAACTAATAAGTGGTCTATCATGTTGAAACAAAAACAGTAGGTACCTACCTAGTGATTGTGAATAACAGGCAATAACAGTAAAATACAATTTGAAACGATGTTTTTGAATAGGTATCTATTAAATACCTATATGTACCAGAATGAGGATCTGTCACTGTGTAGTTTATACTATCGCCAATATCGGTATCCCGGTATTAGACATTTCAATACCGGTATTGAAAAAGACGAACAATGATCGGGATCCCGGTATTAGCCAATACTGATATCCCTTTACCTATTGGAAGCCCTAGTACCTACCTACCTATAATTGTTTTTGTTTAGCTACCTACATCTGACTTAATTAGGTAAACAAACATGCGTGCCCGTAATCCCCATATTATTTGTACAAGCAATGCAAAAATATACGAAGGGCGAGTTGTTTGAACACATGCGGCGGCCGCGCTCGTCCCTGTGTAAATTCTGCTCATATCTGACCCTTGCACAAAAATAAGATGAGCTTAGTATGGGGATAAACCAACAAATTATATAAAATTGCGGATTAGTGCGAAGCTTTTCCTTAGGTAGGTAGGTTTTAACCTAACGTGTTATTCCGAAATATTATATTTTAGATAGGTACCTAACTAAGTAAGACAAGCAACCTGGTAGCTTTCTATAGGTAAGGTAGGTCCTACTTCTAACTTTGAAATTTACAAAAATACTTAAGTATTAAGGTAACTGATACAAATAAGGCCTACCTTATTTAAATCGTTGATTACAAAATAAATATAGGTGTGTATCAAAAAAACTTCAATAAATTAGTATTAGATGTTTATTAATCTCAAATTAATGGAGAAAAACATTAGCAATATCTAATAAAATGAAGACAAAATCAACAATACAAAAACCTTAGCTAGTGGCCATAATAAGTTACGTCTACCAAATAAGGCCTGTAAACTTTAAACTCATAAAATCTTGTTAAAAATCTATTTATTTAAAAAATTACTATTTTACAGCCTTTATTTGCCTTTTATATTTTGATAACTAAGCTTTTTATTACAGTAATTTAACATTTATAAACACAGATGGCTTGTCAGACTTAAGCTCTCATATTAACAATAATATGAATAAACTATTAAAAAAATATTGTCACTCGTAATTAAATAAATAAAGCACACATTCTGTGAAAAAAAACAGATTTTTTTAACCAAAAAAAAAAATTATAGGCCTTATTAAATTGCACTGATGTATACAAGGCACTAAACTGCCGCTGCACGGTGCTAAGCTTTCTTCCGACCAAGTAGCACGTTTGGGAGCCTTTTTAGATTTAGTTATTCGTAGTACTTTGAGAGCTAGACATAAAAATGCGTATTAAAATGCGGGATTTATATTAAGGCCTAGGGCCTTATTCGGTACCTTACAAGATAAAATATAAAGTTCCATAATTCGTTCCATTATTCAAAATGATGAAAATGAAAGCAATAATTATCTAATATAATGGCTAAGGTATTATAACTACTTATTAGTTTATATAAAATGTCAATATAAAACCTAATAACTTGCCTTGTTATTACGAAAATTTTATAGTGCGCCGCGGAAAACCCGACTTCCACAAAGAAGGTGTCGCAACAAGCTCAGGGAATAGGCGCAGGGCGCCTGAGCAGTTCGTACCTAATCATAGGGCCGTGGTGTGTATGTGCGTGAAGAATCTTTTATGTTACATTTATTTAACCGGGTTTTCGGGAGAGTAGGCCTTTTTCGAGCATAGGCCTTATTTGTATCAAGTACCTTATATTACTTATATAATTTTTTTTTGTGTGATCTAACCATAACTTCACGGTTTTCAGATTTTTTCCCAAATGTCAGCTATAAGATCTACCTACCTGCCAAATTTTATGATTCTAGATCAACGGGAAGTACCCTGTAGGTTTCTTGACAGACAGACAGACAGACAGATAGACAGACAGACAGACAACAAAGTGATCCTATAAGGGTTCCGTTTTTCCTTTTGAGGTACGGAACCCTAAAAAGCCGTGATAGCCTAGTGGTTAGGACGTCCGCTTCCTAATCGGAGGTCGGGGGTTCGATCTCGGGCACGCACCTCTAACTTTTCTGAGTTAAGTATGTGCGTTTTAAGCAATTAAATATCACTTGCTTTAACGGTGAAGGAAAATATTGTGAGGAATCCTGCATGCCTGAGAGTTTTCCATAATGTTCTCGAAGGTATGTGAAGTCTGCCAATCCGCACATGGCCAGCGTGGTAGACTATAGCCAAAACCTTTCTCACTCTGAGGGGAGACCCGTGCTCTGTAGTGAGATGGGTTGATCATGATGATGACCTATACAGTTCTAACAAGCCCAGCAAGCACAAAATTCAAGTCTACGGCCGCAGATGACTTAGATTGAATCTGTGATCACTCGGAATATGTTTGCACTAAATAAGGTAGGTACTTAATAATAATAATAATAATAATAATAATGTTCTTTATTTCAGGCAAAATGTACCCATATTATTACAAAAGTCAATAAAATTATAAATAAAATAAAAATAATTAAAATCTACAGTAAAAGTAATAACAAAAATAAGTACAATAATGTATTATTGTATAGTATTTCTATCATTATTTTCGATTCGCACTGCGATGCTGCGTCAACCAATACCGGTAGATGGCGACATCCAAGTGCTCACACATCGCCCGGAGAATCTCATTATTAGAGTGGCGTAGTCGCTCCCAAAAGGAAGCTATTCTGGAGCGAATAATCGCGAAGAAGTCGGGCATTCTTGCTGATGCGAACATGATGGACGCACTACAAAATCGTGGTAGTTTCATCAGGATGCGGTAGGCATCATTGTACTGCACCCTGATGGCACCATACGAGCGTCTTGTGTAGTTAAACCATAGTTGGCAAGTGTACAGGTTTTGACAGAACGCTCTGAAAAGAGTGTTCTTAACTTGTTCATTGCAGCGGAAAAATCTACGCGCGATCATGTTGCATCTTACGGCAAGCGCCCTCCTCTCGCGCTCGATGTCCTTATCGTCACTGAGATTCTCCGTCAAGATGTGGCCAAGATACTTAAACGTCGCCACCCTCCGGATTTCCACACCATTCATATACACTGGAGGGACACTGTCCGGACCCTTTCCACATCTAAATACCATCATTTCCGTTTTGGAAACGTTATATTTAAGTCCATGACTTAAAGCGTATTTTTCACAAATACTTAACAACTTCCGTAGCCCCTTGATAGAGGGACTGAGTAGCACCATATCATCAGCGTAACTTAAATTGTTAATACAAACTCCGCCGACATGACAACCGATTTTGGTGCTTCTCAGTTCCTCTATCAGGCTGTTCACATAAATGTTGAAAAGGTCCGGCGATGTTAACCCGCCCTGGCGTACACCACATTCTAACCTATAGTCGTTAGAAAGTGTGTCGCCCCATTTTACCTTGTTGCTTTGGTTTTCGTACCAATATCTCAAAAGATTTATAACATTAGATGGCACTTTATGCTTGTTGAGTTTCGACCATAGCAAATTATAATTTACCAGGTCAAAAGCTCGGCTTAGGTCCAAAAAACAGGCATATATACTAGTGTCTCTGTTAGTATAATATTTGACAGTGTTTTTCAGGCTGAAAATAGCAGAATCGGTTGAGACATTGGCACGAAAACCAAATTGCGCATCGTCGATACTAACATTTTTCATAAGAAACGGATGTAAAAGTCTTTCGAATATTTTACCAATTATAGTACCCAGTGATATGGGTCTATAATTGCTCAATTTAGACAAGTCTCCGGTTTTGTTTTTGGGGATTGGAACCACCACGGTCTTCATTAGATTCTTAGGTAAGTAATTAAATTTAATACATAAATTGAAAAGCGTACACAAAACTTGGCTAATATCTTCGCTAGCGTTGAGCATATGCTCGACACTCAATCCATCGTGACCCGGAGACTTCCCACGTGTCATTTTTCTTATCACGTCAACAATATCTTTAGGTGAGAATTGTAGGGTCTCAGTCTGCGTGTCCGACGGGGAAGTGTCGTACGTATTATGCTCAGCTCCTTCAACGTTAAGTGGTTTCACCTTAAAATGACTGGCAAATAATTCGGAAATTTCCCTCTGTTCAATTATATTTTCAACACTATGTGGCAACCGGGGTTTATTTTGCAACCTCTTTGTTGCTTGCCAAAATTTTGGAAAATTTTTATCTACTCTATGTGCAGCTAAAATGTTCATTCTAATCTGGTCTTGGTTGTTCTGACACCATTTAAGTTGACTTTTGAATTTTCTACGACTATTTACCATATCATTGTAGACTGGACCGGCTGTCGGCCTGCCACTCTCCAACCAACTTAAGTAATATAGTCGAGCTATTTTATGACTTTGGCTCACGTGGTAGTTCCAACCCACCACTTGTTTCCGTTTCCTATTACCATCGCAGTGCGAATCGAAACTTAAAATAGCAGCTCTTCTTAAAATACTTACAATTTCATCATAATAACTATCTATTAAAAATAAGTGTTCAGTGCAAGTAAAATTATCACAGTTTAAACATTGACTAGAATAAGTAACATTTTTTAGATTATCACAGCAATATTTATTGTACATACTAATCTGATGAGGATTTCGTTGACCCCATTTAACTTTATTTACTAAGCTTCTATTTTCACTAATAATTTTACTTACAACTACGTCAAAATTACATGTTATTATCAGTGGAAGGTGGTCCGACCACCCCACGTCATAATCTACGGTTACAGCGGTGACCGTTCTCCGCGCGGCACTTGTCCCTATGCAATGGTCGAGCCACCGCGTCACGCCACTGGCATCACTAACATATGTATACGTGGACGAGTTCTTTCCTAAAAACTCATAATCCACACACTCTAAGGAGTGCTCCGCACAAAACAAAGTAAGCTCGTCACCAAACCTGGAGATGCAATGGGCATTGAAATCTCCTAAAGCAAATGCAGTTTCCGTTTCGTTGTCATCAATAATAGCCATTATATTCGCAAGATTGGTAGTAAATTCGGTCAAGTTTTCTTCCACGTCCGTCGGCATATAAACGTTTATAATTAGTAACTGACGGTGATTGCCCAGCTCTAGTCGCACCGCTGCTAACCTGTCCGTAGGGCACTCCACTATAGAAGCAGTAGGAAAAACAGATTTCCGCCATAACAGAGCTAGGCCTCCATACGGTCGCCCCCGCAGTACGCCAGCCGCAGTGTCAACTGATGATTTCGCGTAACAGCCAAAGTTGTCATCAATTTGGTGTATAAAGTCAAGATCGTGTGGGAGGAGCCACGTCTCCTGAAGGGCTACGATGTCCGCCTCTCGACACAAGGAACGCACATGTTCTACAGACCGTTTAATTGAGCGACAATTCAATGAGACCATTTTAATATTAGCTAAAGT
Organism: Maniola hyperantus; assembly: GCF_902806685.2. Taxonomy (NCBI): domain Eukaryota; kingdom Metazoa; phylum Arthropoda; class Insecta; order Lepidoptera; family Nymphalidae; genus Maniola; species Maniola hyperantus. Next base: position 8,695,093 of record NC_048552.1, on the reverse strand, counting down.
TGACTTTATATTTGTTTGATGTACTGTCATAGTCTGGTGTGTTTAGTAGCGGTATTGGTGAAGCGTTCTTTATATCTTCTAAACACCAAACCAGCAGGCCAAAACTTTCCATCCAAAAAGGTTCCCAGCCTGCTGGCAGGTATAGTAATTTTAAACGAATTAAAAGACGTTTCTTTATTTTGCTTAAGTTGCTCGACACTGATGCATTGTTCCCCTCTGTCTGAAATATGCTCCAAGATGTCGTTCACAGTAACCGACTTTTTCGCTCGCGATACATATATGGAGCATTGGGAGTCAGCTACCTGTATTCTACACTCTGTGTCCGAAGTGCCACGCATATTTTTTGATTTTCGTTTCTTATTTACCACAACAGTAAATGAATCGGTCTTATTTTCCGGCGGTAATTCAGTAATTTTACTTGATGCGTCGCTCGCCGCCACTAAGTTAGTAGTCGGTGCTAAGCCAGTTTGACCCGAACGCATGCCTTGCATACGTGCGCTTGTCGCTCGGCGTGGATGATTAGAGTTAAACACGATGTCGCGATAACTTGGCGTATGCACTGTTTCTGCACCGTTCGCTTGTGTGCGTGTAGGCGATGGTACCGCTACAGGCTGAAGCGTTTTAGATGGCGAAGTAGAATTAGTTCTCTCCGGTGACACCGATACCCGGGGAGTACTCTCATACTTAACCTACCTATATCTATTACACTACTCATAAATCATAATTTGTATTTAGTTATCTACTTAGGTATTACCTACCTACTTAATGGGCCATTGACGCTGTCTAATTAATTATGCAACAACAGTCGACTAGAAAAACTCAACAGAGAGGCAAAACCCTATTCAACATTATAGAGAGTTAAATTCATTCTCAGAAAGGTTTCGTTACGATGTTTTTGTTCACCACAAAGCACGCGATGTCTGTGTGTTTGTATCCACCCACCTACCTATAGTAAATAAATTAAGTACATTAGGCATTTTAAAGTTAAATTTTGTACTTATATATTATATTTTATTTATACTATTTTTATTTTTATTTTATTTTACTTTTATATTATATTTTTGGAAAGATTTATTTATCCTACCTTGGAATGCTATATGTGTTAAATACTTATTAACTTGTTACTAACCTTATCTACCTAATATATACCTACCTACTACTATAGCATTAAATCAATGAAACAATTTATTTTTCATTATGCTCGCATGAACTACACAAATTTCAAACCCTATATTTTATTTTCAAAAATCCTTTCTTTGCGGATGTCTGTGTTATAAAACTATTATGCATAAAAATAAATAAAAATCTGTTTTAGAATGTAGGTACAGGTAAAGCCCTTTCATATGATATCCCACTTGGTATAGTAATCTTACCTTGAAAGTTGAAAATACTAATTCATGAACACATTTTAATTTTTTTTGTGATGTGACCCCAAATTCGCATTTTCCGGATTTTCCCCTTTACGTTTGCTATAAGACCTACCTTTCTGTAAGTAGGTACCCTATAGGCTTTTTGACAGAAAGAAGGACTACAAAGTGATCCTATGAGGGTTTCTTTTTCATTTTAAGGTACGGAACCCTAAAAATGAATGAAATCACCCTAACGCAAGCCGTCAGGAAAGACTACTCACTTACGTACCTACTTTAATATAATTTGACGCGAAGTGAAACGATGTTAATGGTATCTCCGAATTTGATCCGATGAAGGGCGAATAAATGAGAAAAATCAGGACCGGCGGCCCTTGGCGAGGGCGCGCACCAGGGGCGTTTCAATACGCGAACTAATGAACTTAATTTATTATCCAAATCCTGGATTTAAAAGCGTGGAGCATAAAATATGAAAATACATAAGTAGTAGGTATACTACAGGTATAAAATATCTATTTATTGTATATCGATTATATTTAAATAAAAAAAAATTTTTTTTTTGTAATTTTCTGCTAAATTAAAAGCCATTTATTATGATTGATATTGTTTTTTATTTCTGTCCATATTACAGGAAGCTCATAAAATGTCATATTCAAACTGTCATAACTCCTAAACTATATTTTGATAATAGCTTTTATTTTGATGTTTATTTTTAGAAAATATCTTATTCTATCCAAAGCATGCAAAAACTAAGCAGGTTAATTGCCTAGTTTTCACAGAAATCTTAAAAAAACAAAAAATGAAACTAATTTTTGTGATGTTTTTTTCGGTTTTCAATTTTTTCTGTATCTTAATGACAAAATTAGTCAGTATTTGTAACACTAGTTTGTTGAGTACATTTTCAGCTATCGAACAAAACTAGTTTTGCGTCTACATCATGAGAAATTGCTAAATAAATGCAAGTACCCTTGCTTAGTCGAAATGAAAATTAAAATGGCTGCCATTTCCACAAAGTTGATAAAAAAAATTGATTTGTCGATAAAATTGTTTGTATCGCTTACACTAAACGGGTCCGACATCGGTAACCAGACACACTGTACATTGTCGTAACCTATCCATGATATTCCAGCAAGCGTAGATACCTATAGGCACACTTGGTGGGAGAGCACAAGGGAATGCTAGGTCTATTAGGTAGGTACATTAACCTACCTATATTTTACTAGCGACTGCCCGTGGCATATTGCTCTCATAGCCGACCCTAAAAAATCCGACCTTGTTCAATATTTCTATAATATAACATTGTAAAGGGAACCTCTCTGCAACATTTCAGCCTTCTAGGTCCAAAGGTTTGGGCTGGGCGTTGCCTTGATCAGTCAGTCAGTGAAGGAGTCGTGACTTTTATTTTAGGTAGATACCTATTACCTACTTATAGGTTCTTTAATGTTTTGATATGAAAAATAACAATTTTAATTGCGCGCTGATTTAATATTGGTACCTAGTTGTTTCCTACAGGTAGGTATCCTAATATGAATGGAGTAGGTAGATATTTTTAAGGTCACCTAATGTTAAGTGATTACCGCCGCCTGTGAATATTATGCAGTTCCAGAGGAATCACAAATGTGTTGTCGGCCTTTCAGGAATTTGTTGTTCCGCCCCTTGAATACCCTCATGTTGTAGGTAATCTTTATGGGAACACCGCCGAAGGGAGTCGATTCCACAGTTTGCATGTGCGTGGAAAAAAGGATCTGGCACAACGGGCGGTCGAAGTGCACCAGACACCAGGTGGTAGGTAGGTTAGCTTAGAGATGATCTAAAGGTAAACAGATTTAAATCGATTGAACAAAGGCTACAAATAACGTGAACCTGTTTGTTCCAACCACAGGCTTCAGCACTGTGTAACAAGAGTTTTCTTAAATGAACTCAAATAAATCTACTCGTATGTTAATTTTATTACATCCGCAATAATCCCGCAGTGGCGACCGGCGAGCTGAACAGCTCGTGTCGTGATAACATACACGGCTTTCAATAGGCTCCAAGAGCTGGTGGGAAATTATGTATAGAATAGAATAGAATAGAATATATTTTTATTCAAGTAGGTAAACTTTTACAAGTGCTTTTGAATCGTCAACTGGTTTGGAACGTCTGCCCAGCTTAACAAAATCATTTCCCAGAGAACCTACGTAGAGTAGGTACGTAGGTATGGACAGCTTAGACAGCCAAAAGGTTCTTCGTAGATCGAAGGTAGCGTTGGCCTAATATACCTAACGCGAATACTCGATCATCCCAAGTTCGCACGAGTTTTACTAGTAAGAACGCGCGATCAAACATACCTACCTACTGATCTCGAATAGGTGTCCTAATTGGTATTCGCGCGATGATCGCGTAGGTATTCGTGTTCTGTTACGAGCACGCGATGGTCGCATCGCTCACTCGCGCGACGATCGCGTAATCGCGTTGGACGACGACGCGACGCCTCAGATGAATGAAACCTCAATTAAATGAATTTACAAAAACTATATCAGCTTACAATTTTGTACCGAGAACTCTGAAGTAAGTTTTTGGATGACTTTCTGGACAAGCATTTTAATAATGCTAAATATCTAGGTATAGCGTTATACATAGATACTTAGGTAATGGGCCTTATTTTTAAGATGATCAGATTGAAAAAAGGTTCGTAATCGTTTTTTAGGAGTCCGCGAAAACCAGTAATTGTGTCCTTAATCCGTATATTAGAATAACAATAAGAATAACATCAGTGACAACTATGTTAGTAGGTACCTACCTATCTACCCTTCGTACATAAGTAGGTAGGTACGTAGATAGTAGATAGGCAATGGTTTGTATACATCTCGATCGAAACCTCTATGACGTCAAAAAAAACCATAAGGCCTTATTTTAAACTCTACTAACCAGTGCCCGAGAAGCCATCTAACCTTTACCACTAGCTCACTAGGTAAAGGCTACAAGCTACAGGGCTATCAATACGCTCCCATCCGTCACGCGGACACGGCTCGGCCGCACGCTCGCCCCGCATTACCAACATAAACAAAAAGGGAATAAATGCTTGAATAAAATACTTTTAATTTCCCCGGGCGCCGCTAATCGGGCGGCGGCGATGGAGGACGCCAAATCGCCCTTTTTATTTTACTGTATTAACTAGGGCGCCCAAAAGATTGCTTTTCTTATACCGCGTCTTAGTTTTGTAAATTAATCACTTCATGTTATAAAATCACTAGCTGATGCCCGCGACTTCGTCTGCGTGGGCGTGGAATTAGGTTTTGAAAATCTCGTGGGAACTCTTTGATTTCCCGGGATAAAAAGTAGCCTATGTCACTCTCCAGGTCTTTATCTATGTATCTATACCCATGCAAAAAATCACGTCAATCCGTTGCACCCTTGCGAAGTGATGGAAGGACAAACCAATAAAACCAATAAACCAACAAACAAACACACTCGCATTTAAAATAAGGGTACCCTTTGACTAGATAATGGCCGCGACTTCGTCCGCGTGGATTTAGGTATTTAGAGATCCCGTAGGAACTCTTTGATTTTCCGGGATAAAAAGTAGCCTATGGACATAGGCTACGGCCCCGGGATGAAGCCAACTTTGTACCACATTTCATCAAAGTCGGTTAAACTGTTAGGCCGTGAAAAGCTAGCAGACAGACAAACAGACAGACAGACACACTTTCGCATTTATAATATTAGTATGGATATGGATATGAATAAATACGAAATTGTGTTTATTTGTTGGTTTGTCTTTTAATCACGCCGCAACAGAGCGAGGCTACTTATTATTAGGCTACTTTTTATTTCAGCAAAGAGTTCCCACCGAATTTGGAACCAAATCCACGTAGACAAAGTCACCATCATCTAGTAACATAATAATTTCAAGAAAGTAAGAAGGAAGGAACGTTCGTGTTTCTCTGTCCAGTCATTGCTGAAGATCATGCGGTCCTGAGGGCCTAACATGCGCCCCGCGAGAAAATTTTGTCTACGCATTATCTCGTGTTTCTTCATACAAATAAGACGAGTAAATGCGTAGACAACTGGTGCGATCCTAACATCGTCGAATGGATTACCTACCTATTTAATTGTTTTCATAGGCTTCTATGGTGTTTTAACGATGTTATAAAACTAGCACGTGTTTAACTCCCTCAGCTGGTCAGACCACCCAGTTGATGTCGAGTACCTACCCTCTCGCTCTTTTGCCCTCAGTGTTGCCGTGAGAATAAAGTTCGCTAGACATGTCGTCTCCATTCACCGTAAGACGAGATCCTTCTTCTTCTATCTCTGGGCTTGCCTCTCCCTGCCGAAGTCTTCACTCCAGCCATCCAAGCTCGTTCCAGCCTAATAGACCGCCCAGGTCACCGAAGTCTTCACAGAGGGTTCCATTCCAATCCATCAGCCTGTTTGCGTCCACTGCTGGACATAAGCCTTTCCAAGAGCGCGCCACCAAACCCGGTCCTCCGCCTTTCTCATCCATCCGTTCCCCACCACCTTCTTCAGGTCATCGGTCCAGCGGGCTAGAGGTCGTCCCACACTGCGCTTACAGGTACGCGGTCTCCACCCCAGAACACTTGGTTTGACACTCCACACACAGAGGGTTGGGGGACCTCAAAATGGCACTCGCTTTGTTCTGTCACGATTATGTTTGTTTAGTGAGTAATTGGGTTAGTGTCCTGCTTTTCATAATTAGGATATGGTTACCAAGTCTGAGCACAAATCCGGCGGGAAAACGGCTCTGGCCAGAGCGGGGGTGCAGCGGGGTGCGGTCACGCGCTCGGAATTAGCGCCCTCCCATCACTTGACCCAGCGAGGTGTCACAGAGTGCGTTACCTACCCGCAAATACTGACGACTATGGGAAAGAGGATAGACACACTTGGAATATAAATTGAAATGTCTGAGACGACTTGGGTTGCCTTCGTTTCATACAAAAACAGCAGCTAATGTTGCATGTTAAGCGAAGAGCAGGAACGAAAAATCAATTTTAAAAAATTATACGTATACTACAGAAAAATTATAGATAGGTATACCATACAGAATACTAAATAATTACCTACCTAAAATTTAGCCTTTGCTATTTCCAGAAGTACTATTTCGTAGACCGGGTTCCAGTCTACGTACCACAAACAGTTTTCGTGGCTTCAAATCGAATTGTAAAATCTATGAAATAAACATGGATCACTTATTCCTTTTGCGTTTCTTGTCTATCTGTTTCATAAGTCTGTGGCACAAATGGGGGGTGAACCGTTGTTCGCTTTGACACCCTCGCCGGCCGCCACTCCAGAGCGGGGAGCACGGTTTTTTTTTTAATTTACGATTGTTTTGATAATCTTAAGCTGGTCCTAGTCATATTAAACCGATAGCTTAACCGTAGATAGTAGATACCTAATACCTAAGGTATCTACTGTTAGTTAAAGATTGGCCTCCGCGGACGCACTAATTTTTAATCGGACACTACCTTTAGTTTATCTACGTTTTCTACCAAGATAGGTCATTAAGGGTGGAATAAAATCTAATTTATACTTTAATTCGAACAGCACCATAGGTACCTACCTATTTATCAAATTTTTTTTATTTGGGTTTTTTTGTAAGTAAATCTTAAACACTCAGAAATGGCGAGGACAGTAAATTATTATATTTTTCATGAAGATTTCTAGGTTTGAAACGTCTGCTGTTTAATTATCCATAATATTACTAGGTATACCTAAGCACCTTCCTACATATAGAATATAAGTAGTTCATCAATCATCACATGAGACATAGTTGGACAAAAAAATCCCCTCAATTTTTGTAGAGGTGAGAGGTGTACCTTCAAATCAAAAGTGAATACTTAGGCATTTTTTAGGCAAGCGCGCTCCGCTCCATCTTATAGGCTGCATCATCACTTGCCACCAGGTCTGATTGCAGCCAAGCGCTAATCTATAAACTAAAAAATATATGTACCTACACTACATATATACTAGGTCCATACGTATTATTTCAAAATGTGTTCTTTCATAATAATTGCAGTTGAAAGTAGATTTAAAAGTACCTATAGCAGTTAGAGTTACTGAGTTTTATTGGTAAAGTAAATCATTTCTCCTCGAACAAGCTGAGTCGACGTAACGTAGTTTTGCAGTAACTTGAGAAGACTTCTCGAAGCTATTACTCACGGAGTGCATACTCCTCAGACAGGCGGTTTGCTATAGCAAATAGTATTTCCATGTTTAAACCTGTGATGGATATTTGTTTAAGGATAACTTACATGTAAAACCGATCAGTGAACTCTACTTCTCTCAGTCTACTCAATTGTTTTTAGTTTATTATAATATATGATTAATTGGTATTCGCAATCACTCTTTATTTCTTCTATTCGAATAAATGATAGATTACTATCGGTAAGTGGTAAGTTACTTAACAAATTATTTGTCAAAAATTGTATGCTAATTGCTATGGTAGGCATTTTTTGGCAATTCTCAATTCTAAAACCTACCTGCTAACTACAAAAATATTACCTACGGCCTATACAGAATAATTTTCAATACCTAGTAAAATTGATTTAAAACCTTCAGTTGACTCGAAAGCTCACGATCATTATCAACAGGTCATGAAAGAGTCTAATTAATTTAAATTGACGTTTTCGTACATAAAGAACTCGATTCTTGTGGTGTAGTTACAACCCTTACAACTAGATCCTTGGATACTCCATTTGGAAGTTTTAAGCTTTTAAGAGGGCGATTAAGTGTGACGTGACCCGAGTGTTGCCGTGTAAGTTTACGACTCTCACAACAAGTATAAAGTGCTCTATGCGTCATTAGACATACGAGGCTGACTGCTTTGTGAAGAATCGCCTTTATAAATTGAACAAACAGCTCAATTGTTGCCCCGACGACCCGTCGCTCGTCAGCGGCCGAGACAATAAGGCGCAGGCGACAATTGCGTACAATTGACACAGTTGCAGGCCCATGCCATACCTACCTACTTCCCTCTGCCCTCTCGTCTCTACGACTTTCGTGCAGCGTAGATCTAATTGTTCTAGCTCCAACAACAAACGAAACACAAATACGAGAAACAAATATCTATATTATCTCTATATCTACCTATGAGTTAGAGAAGTTAAAAAATGATAACTATAATACCTAGCCGTTTAGTAATGTATAGTAGCGGGTAGATTTCCATAATTACCAACCAACAGATTTCAGTCTTTTTTAAGAAAATGTATCTAATTGTAAGTAGGTATAGAAACGCTTCGGCACCGGCTTCATAGCCATTTTACACGGTAAGTAAGTAGGTAGGTGTAAAATGGTTATGATGACGAAGCGAGACCTAAGGAATAGGTATGCAATCAAAATCTCTAATAAACTGTAGACCATAATACCTAATAGGCACTTTGGTACTATTGTTTTATGGCGTCACTTGAAGGCCCAGCACTTTTAGTTATAACTTGCGTGAGTTATAGGTAGGTACCTACCTAGTACCATTGCCTTAGCTAGGGTTATTATCGATAAAGCCGTAAACTTGATCTAGCGATAGATTGGCTGGCCTGGAACCGCAATAAAATTTAGCGCTTACATTTATTAGTTACACATGTGGTGGATGTAATGTTCAGTGTTCACTATGGATAGGGTCTTGAATAGGTTGAGAAATAGAGTCCTAATTTATGCTGGAAAATATTTTTTTTGTAGGTAAGTATGTTAAAAAATTGAAAAATATTTGTCATTTACGCATTGTGACGTCATTATTCGCTTTGCGTACAGCAGTGACGTTAATAATTATTAACTATGTTAAAAATAAAAAATAAATAAAAAATATTCTCTTATCTATTCTATTTTTAAAGTTATTCTCTTTAATAATGAATTCTAGTCCCATGAACTACCACTATACGAAAAATCACATGATTTTATGACTACAATCAAGACCCTATTTTGCCTTCTAGAATCTAGATAGGTACGTAGGTACTTAACATTGACGGACATAAAAACGTCTTTTATCGTACATGCGAACGTCAATGTAGCTGCCAAAACCCTAGGTAGATAAGATACTTAGAACACTGACTGACTGCCTGTTCTACCAACGCACAGCTCCAAGTTCCTACTACTGGACGGATCATGCTAAAATATTATGGCATGCAGATAGCTAAAGGATTTTTGAAAATTCAAACCCTAAATAGAGGTTTGAATTTGTGTAGTCCACGCGGATGAAGTAACGGGCATAAACTAGTTATTTACCTATCCTATCGGTATACCTAACGAAATCAAAATAACATAGTGGTATCTCTAGGTATATCAAGATGAGACAGGATATTAGGCACCTCTACATGGTCGATGGTAGGTAGGTACTTAGGTAGACAGTGGCGTGCACAGGGTTTGAACCTAGGGTAAGCATTAGCTAGCTAACTACCCATTTAATGACAGGTCATCATAAAAATGAGCACATAGCCATTTCAACTAGGTAAGCAGTGCTTTTATGCCTCTATGACCAGCACGCCAGGTAAGCAGTGCTTTTATGTCTCTATGACAAGCACGCCACTGTAGGTAGGTATACCTATAATAAGTTTAGCATAACAGAGATTACGGATATAGATATACGTACTTATAGGTACAGCATAAAGAAAATGATACCTTACCTACTTATCTAAACAAACAACCAACTCAAACAAGAAAAATCAATGTTGATAGGTATCGGGTAACTTATTTGAGATAAGTACGATATCTCTGCGGTTAGATATGGGAAACCGCGCCATGAGTTATCCCAAGTGAAGACACGCTCAAATCCGATAGCCACTTGGAGCACTTGGACTCCCCATGTTGTCAGTATGCGGGACGACACTTATCGACCCTATACCTATTATTATTTAGGCTGCCTTCCTGAGATGTGAGATTTCCAAGAAGCAAGAATGCTGGCGAGGGATGTGTGAACTGTGAAGTTCACCAATAGGATTCTTCGATTCCATAATTTTTCCATAGCATTAAGCTTTCGGTCTGTCTTTTAGTTATTCATCAGGAGATTGATTGTGGTAAAATGTCAGCTACAATGTGAATTGTGATGATCGCAATCAACCAGTCTCTCTACAGTCTACAGTTTACACGCTATCGGCTACAATGTATTGTCAAAGTCAAATATTTTGTACTATTTTAATATTTTAAAATCAGTACCCTTATTAGGTATAGGTGAATGCGAAAGTGTGTTTGTTTGTTGCTTTGTTCTTCAATCACGGCACAACGTTGCAACGGATTGACGTGGTTTTTTGAAAAATCACGACGACGAAAATCACGATAAAGACCTGGAGAGTGATATAGGCTACTTTTTATCCCGGAAAATCAAAGAGTCCCCACGGGATTTTTAAAAAACCTCATTCCACGCGGATGTAGTCGCGGGCATCAGTTACTAGTAGGTAATAAATTATTAACTTTTTAATGGTCGGTTGTTGGATTTGTAAGATGATGTACCTATATATTCTGTGCCTATAGGTAGATACTTAGTGGTGATAATTTTCTGGACTTTAAAACTAAAGCTACGAGGGTTCCAAACGCAGTAAGAATATCATTCATTCAGCAGTCACAACAATTGAGATTGAAGTCATGCTGATTGAAGACCAGCAAGGATATAGGTCATCATCATGTGCATATTAGCTATAAGCCAAAATGCAGCTATTTGGGATCTGTGTGTACTGTGTAGGTATACCTATGCAACTTATCCATGGGAGCCTATGGAGGTAGATCTTAGCTTAGAAGCATCTATCTAGTTCTTGTCTTGACTAAGCATAAATATGAAAGGATTTTAAAAACATTCTGTAGGTTCAAGAAATACGTTGCCTGGCTTGGTGAGAAAAATTTAACTTTACTAAACTTTACTAAACTAAGTGTAACCTAACACAAGCTACGGTCTATATTAGCAATAGTATTTTCAACCTTGACTTATAAATTAATACTTAGATGGAGTTGCGGAATGCTGTTAAATGCTGAGCGCTGACACGAATAAATTGAGTTATTTATTAAAACTGAACGGAAACGGATCTACGGATAAAATTAAACGCATACTTTCGTAACAATTTCATGCATGGGAAGCGGTACATAATTAATATATTTTCTTAATTAGGTACGTCCTCAATTAAACTCGTATTGAACTTGCGTTTTACCGCTTATTAGTATCTACCTACTTTTCAACAAGTTTGATACTCGAATTTGAAAGTGTACCTACTTACCCAAAATATTATTAATATAAACTCTTAAAAATAGCTTGCTTGGGTGCCTGATGGCTGACAGATTGGTAGGTATACCTAAGGTACGTTAGGGTTACCAAGACAAGAAAAAAGATAAGAATTTTCTTGATACCTAAGTATATTAATATTAGGAAGCGCTCTGCAGTCTTGGGAGTCAGGAAAAAGACGAATTTCTCAGGATTTTTTTAAGAGAAAGAAATTTTAAATACTTACCTATAGTAGGTACCTGACTGAAATTTGCTATTAGGTACCTAAGCATGATGTAGGTACTGTAGGCTATGAGTTTAGGCTACACTCGTAGGTATAGAGTGTGAAAGTGAACCTAAGATTAACTCACCAATAACAATTTTACAACGCTAGTCAATAGTCCAACAAATAAGGCTGCGACCCTGCGCCCTCGTCTCGGTTCACAGAACAGAGGGCTGCCAGTTTCCACGCTTCTCCTAATTTCCTCTACGGTTTAGGGTGTTTTCAGTGTAGCCGCCTTGTACAAAATTCTTTTGAGGCTCGTGTTGTCTTGGCGCGATTCACGACTCACGAGCCGAAAGTGTGCGCTTACACTCACCTAAAATTCACTTGATCTGAAAATACCCTAAGCCGAACCGGAAAATAACAGCACTCTCTGTGAGGGCGCAGGGTCGCAGCCTTATTTGTAGGACTCACGTGTGAATTATTCGTGAGTTCAGGCCACTACGCGCTCTACGAGTGTAGCCTCCTTGTGGAGTGTGCCGACTGCAGACACATGAGTATAGCTTACCTATGCCGACTCGTCGAGTGCCGATCCTTTTAATGAAATTTCATATCGGGCCTTGGTCTTGGGGTTGTCGACTTTCTGATAGGAAGGTACCTTAGCTTTTAGATACGAAGCTAATTAAATACTTATATTATGTAGTGTCTGTAGCTAATTAATTGGTACGAAATCATTGAAATTAACAAAAATAGATCCCGTGGTAGGTATCAAGATAGGTACCTACCTATATTAGATATAGATAAGTACCTATACCTACTTATTACTCAGATACATTTTAAGTATTAGGTAGTAAATGTATCTACATAACCTGGCGGGAAATATTGTACCTACATCGACATTTAAGTACCTTAGTGACAGAGACAACGCTCTGCAAAGCCGAAATCTCTTTCTAAAGGTCGATGTACAATATTTTCTGCCGGCTACGTAGGTACCTACCTAGTACCTACATATTGATTTAAAAAATATTCGACAATGAATACCAATCTATAAGCTACGAATACCTAACCAAACCTGACTAGCTTTTTGCTTTAAGCGAATTTACAGTTTACTAGGTAGGTATACCTAATGGAAAATTAAGAACTCGGTAAGTATAGGCGTTTATCTGGGCGCGTTTGTGAAACAGGTCCTTAACCTGTTTCACAAACGCCAGCTATACACTTTATCTAACGAATTTTGACATTTTGACAGCTTCCCAATACAAAAACTGTACTAGCGTCTAAGTTTATCTGGGGTAGATCTGGGGGTAGTGAAACAGGCTCTAGCCCCTAAGTAAGAAGCTATAATAATATAATAATTTAATTTTCGACAAACTTGCTTTCTATGAGTGCATCACTGTTCTTGTTTTTGTGTAGAGCATTTTTGCCTCCCTACTCTACCTATTATAAATACATGTAGTGTAGGTACCTACCATACCTAAGTAGGTAGGTAGGTAGATCAGGTGTCCTATATTTCTCTTATTTCAATAAATTCTTTGAAAAAGTCAATTTGGAATTTCGAAGAAACACAATATTATGTTCCACAAGTTCACAATGTGGAAACTTTGCCTTTGCCTTTTATTTGCAATCGAGGCGCAGTCGGCGGGTACCTACCTACTCGTATAGGAAGAACCATAAGTACGTGAGCTTCATAGCTTGCATATTAAACACAAACGGCATACGAAGGCTGTGAATAGATAAGGTAGGTAACAAGTTACCTTAGGTAGTAGGTACCTATAGGTATTTTTATCCACTTAAACTTTGAAAGGCTTTCATTTTAATTTTTAGTCGACTTCCAAAAGGAAGGTTCTAATTTCGGTGCGTTTTTAGGGTTCCGTACCTCAAAAGGCAAATAGGAATCCTTATACGATGACTTTGTTGTCTGTCGTAAGTAGGTACTCCTCGGTGGTTTTGGCGTATAGGCAAATGAAGCTTGTTCCTTGTGTATACCTTTGAACTTCCACGAAGTAACGCATAGGTACCTTCTTCTATGCAACAATATTTTGTACTCTTATTGTTTTCTTAAAGTAGGTAGATATTTAAAATAAAAAGACAGCTCATCCGCCTGTGTACACACGCCTTAAACACATATCGGGGTGCACAACTGTGTCAATTGTTGCGATGGTCGCGCCGCGCGTCATTGTCAGGGCGTTATCGTACGAGGCACAAGCCACCGCACGGCACGATTTGCGGTCACGATACACTACACGGCACACGACACACTGCATACGAACGTGACATTCGCACGTTTTTCCATGAGTGACGATTCCGCAATCACACGGCAGTTGTGGCTTGTTGTTTTTGTTGTGGTAAAGGTTAGGATCTTAGCCATTTCATATATCTACCTAATCTTACGAGAAATTTGTGTAGTCCACGCGGACGAAGTCGCGGGAATAAGCTAGTAGAAATATATAGCGCTCGGGGCTCGGAGTCGTCACCGCATTTTATCGTGTCGTGCACAGGCTCGTGTAAAGTAAAACCGCCGTCAGTCCGCCCGCCGCACGACGTCACCCGTCTATTGTCTTACATTTCTTCGTATTGTGTGAGTTCAGTTTACCCACTCATTACTCCATACTTCATATTATGTATATTTTATTGATATTTATCTACGATTGGTTAGTAATGTAGGTACTTGTATCCCGTAATTTTAATGCCCGCTTTACTTTTAAACTGCACGTTACAAGTTTAACGACACTACAAAATGACAACTAGGTAAGTAGGTAATAGGTATGTACCTATATCTATGTACCTAAAATTACTATGTGTAGACTATCTACCTATAGGTGTCGTCAATCGTTGATAAAAAACTAAGTCTTACCTATTATTGATTTGTCTCGAAAAACTGTGATTTGTTTTGTTATTCAATATTATGTGATATTATTTGATATTTTATCTGTCAAAGTTTAAATAATTTGAAGCCATGAAGTTAAGTGGTTCAATCATAGCAACCTTCCCCTATAGTAGTACCTAAATAGTAATAACTACCTACCTATAGGTACCTACTTACAAAAAATTGTAAGATGTGTAAATGCAACGATAGAGGATGAACTGGACGGTGGACCTTGTTGATTAATAATTAGGTATTATACTTACATTAGAGTTAACCATACCTATTGCAACGTAAATAGGTAAAAATGTCACTAAGAAAAAAAAAACTATACCAAGGTATCTATTTCAAATTCATCACACGCTTTTCGGTGAAGGAAAACACTGGGAAAAGCTGCGCAGCCAGCATAATATCACATCGCGCCCTTGGGAAAACTTTTACAAAATGTAGACCTAGGTAAGGTACCTACCTACTGTACGCGGCCAAACGTGATGAACATCGACCTTTAGAATGTCATTTTATCTTTGTAGAGCGTTGTCTCTGTCACTCATACCCATATGACGTTTTGTCGGTTTCTACGACCGAGACATGTGCTCTACAAATCTGCTATCTCCTTCTAAAGATCGATGTTCATCACTTTTGGTAGCGTACCTACTGTACCTGCCTACCCTTAATATTAGGTAGGTATCCGTATCTATCTACCGGTTTTTCTAAATTACATTTTTTTAAATTAAACAGACCATCAGATATCTAAGTAATAATTTAAAAACATACCTAGGTAACATCTTGCGATGGATGTGCCCTTTTCCGTTAAATGCATTTTTTTCTGTATCTAAATTAAAAATTAAAAACTGCGCTCGCTGCGTTTGCGCTTCTTCTATTTGCCTAGGTAAAGTATTGATATACTTATCTGTCAAATTGAAAGGCAAAATTATACCTAACTACCGAACAGGGACCCCAGGGCCGTGGAGTCGATCAAAAAAGGCCGTAAACCCTTCCGAGCACACACAACAGACGGAAACGTCCTATGAGTTTTGGAACCTCAGCTTTCGACTCCATTTACCTGGGTAAGTAGAGCAGGTAGTACTTAGTAGGGACGTAGTTCTAAGAATTAAACTAGATGGCGTTAACCGATTTAAAATCAAGAACTTTATTCAGTAAAAATTAATATTGCGGAAATTAATACTTAGGTCATGTACCATCTACCTACCTACCTATTAGCTAATAGTTAGATAAGTGTTTGTTTGTTTTAGTGTTAATAGGTAGGTAAATAGGTATTTTATCAGATTGTTATGGCGTGTCAATAAATAATTTAGCAGTTAGATACGTATCAAAATATAGTATGGAAATTCTAAAGATAACTCTTTAGAATTTCGTTACTAAAAACGTAGGCCATGTTTGACTTGGCTAGTCATAGCCCCACAAAAACTGGTCGCTCTTTTCTCCTCGGCTCAGCTGGTAGGCGCCCTTACAACAGTGACGTGCTAGCTGTAAGGCGCGTAACTCGAATGCTGGAGGTGGATGTTGTGCGGTGTTGTGTTGTGTTGTGGCAACGGTGTGCGGACGCGACGGGCAGCGGGCGGCGGCAGTGATTGCGGCGTGCTCTCGCTCCCGATGATTGCAATTCAATTTGCGCGGATGTAGCCGCGGCCGAGGCGCTTTGTTTACATTACGAGTCGTGTCTCACCACTCCGCCGCGGTTCGATTAAGGACAAATCAATAAGGCAGTCGATAGCGAGCGAGTTTAATAGAGTGAGCGAGCCGAGTGGAGCGCCCTCATTACCCCCGCAATTAGCGCACGGCGCGCTCCCGTCGCCGACGCACCCCGCGCGAAAAACGAATAAAAAGAGCTGCCCTCAAAATGGCCGCCGCCTCTCCCCCCGACCGCCCGCCGACCCCCGAGCCGCTTCGTGATTGCATCCCCGCAGCTCTTATAAATATGGCCGTATTCCTCCCGCCTTTACTGATTGCCCGTATACCCCCCGGCCTCCCCCCGCGACCGCGCCGCCGGCGTCTGAATAGATAAACGAGTCCACGTGGACTGCCGCGCTTATAAAAATCACCTCCACCAACCGCAGGGGCTCTGTGCACGGATCCAGCCAACGACGGAGCAGAATCGCGTGTAACTCCGCCCTTAATAAGCGATCGACGCGTTTAGACCAACCGGCGAGCGAGATTCGGCTGATTCCGCTCGACGACGACGGAGCGGTCCACGTGGACTGACTCACACACGTATGCGAGTATAATGCCTCGAGTGGAAATAGCTATGACGGCGAAATGTGCGACAGCGAAAAAATAAAATGCGGTCGGTCGGTGCGGCGGCGGATCGAGCGAGCGAGTGGGTGTAAACAGGGGATATTTTGGTGTGGCTCGTTCATTATTATTGAATGCGCGGCGCTAATGGCACGTCGCAGGTCGCGGGTCGCGCCTGCGAGCACCGCTTCCTGCTTCTACGAACGCTGTTTGACGGCTCACGTTAAATAATACACCATCATTAAATTATTTTGCACTTACCTAGGTACCTGGTACAGTAACAAAATTGCGATTGTAACAATTTGAAATTCCGTAAAGTTAATCGCTTGTAATACGAACGCTATCTGAATCTACATGACACTTACGGAACACATTCTGGGAAGAAAAAGGCAGAAGTAAAACCTGTCTAAAAGGAAATAAAACGAGCGCGCGGTGGCGGTTGAACGCAACTCTCGCAAGTGAAGTGATAGCTATCGACGTAGGCGTATTGTGTCGACCGCCCGATAAAGTGTGCTTGTCCGGTAGCTATCGCTATTCAACACAAGCGTCTTGTCTAAAAAATTAATGATACCTACTCGTAGTGATCGTTCCTACGCTGGCAAGTTTCGAGGCGAGTTTCAGTCACATGTTACTAAAACGCGTTGGTAGAAATTGCAACATAATATGTGCAGAGTGCAGATTGCGTGCTGACTGTGTAGATAGGTAGGTACCTACTTACAGCAGTTATTTTATTTCTTTAGAAGTTGCCTTCTTTGGACCATGGTCGCCTTGATTGGACCTCTAGATTGTCATCAATGGACTTCAACTAATTTTATAAAACTACCTACCTACCTACTAGTGGTCCAATGAAGACGACCCATGATAAACTATTAGTTATTATTGAAGTTCCCATCTACATACCTATAGACAGTGTGGGTATTTAGATAGGTAGGTACCAGTGGCGTGCAATTCATAGAGGCATAAAAGTACTGCTTACCCTAGTTAAAATGACCGGTGCCCATTTTTCTTTATGACTTACCATTCAGTAAGTCTATATATCCAAGGCCTATTTTACTAATGCTTACCCTGGCTTCGAACTCTGTGCACGCCACTGGTAGGTACCTACTAGGTACCTATAGGTAAGTATCTACATACTAATACCTATACCTCAGTGCGAGCAGGTAGGTAGGTACCTACTTCTAGGACCCTAGCAATCTTACAGAAGCCGTTTTCTTTCAAAAGCCGTTACTTTACTTAACTTTCAATTTATATGGTAATAAATAAAAGACACCTAACTAACTATCTAGGCAGTATGCCACCTTACCTGGCTGCTTAGTTATAAATACAGCAATAATCTATCCACTAATAAACTCCCGTTCGGTACCAACGTTCAATATTAATAGCGAATTACATGCAACAGAGGTGTGTCACGCCGCGACAAATCATAAATCAATCTCGAGACAACTTTACTGTACCAAGAGATAAGCGCGTGAAGGAACAATCGCCTAGTTAAGAGAAGCTCGAATAGTTGGGCGTAGGGTTACCATGTTTCAGGGTTTTGGCGGAATTTTCACCAAAAAACAATAGGTAATTCTGTTTGGTCGTCTTTTTAAGGTTCCGTACCTCTAAAGGAAAAAAGTATAGGACCACTATAGGATCACTTTGTTGTCTATTTGTCTCTCAGTCGTGTCTTTCAAGAAAATCTATAGAGTACCTTCTTACCTACTTATCCCGTTAACCTAGAATCATGAAAACCAGGTAGGTAGGTCTGAGGCTGAGATCTATACAGCGCACTTTGACTTTGCTCAGACTTCAGTTTGAGTTAAAACGAGACAGATTTATGTGAGATATAATATACCTACCTATTACCTATGTCTCGTTTTAACCGCGTTGTCTTAAGTCTAAGCAAAGGCAGAGTGCGCTCTATAGATCTCACCCTTAGAGCACAAGTAAAGGGAAAAATCCGAAAACCATGGACTTGTAATTACATCATTAAAAAAATTAAAATGTGTATGTACCTAGTAGGTGGGTACCTACCTATACTATTTGTTGTTCTTCTTAATTGAAATTTTCTGCCTTCTTGTTAATTTCCATTCCAAATTAACGATATTTGTGTAGGTAGGTAGGTATGGATAGGCGTTTATTTATTGTAAAATTTCTTATTCGATCTGGTACTATGTCCTTTAATTGGATAAAATCTGGCATCACTAGCCCGGTTCTTAAAGTATATGACGCATGCTTCCCGACCGAACAATGCCGCAGTCATTGGAATGGCATTCCTTCACGAACATTATTATACACTCGCCACTAGAAAACGGTGTTTACCTACACTAGTTAAAGCCCTCCACTTCCTTCACACACCTAGTCATGAAATTAAAGAGTTCCCTATTCCTAACTCACTCTGAACAATTATTTAGGAAGCTTTAGAGCTAAGCATGCTACGCTAGTTTATTTTAAAACCTAACTGTCACAGGAAGGTAGTCTGGGAAATTAGGAATGTGTCACTAGATATCTACCTAAGTACCTACTAATCCTACTATCTATGTACATGTAGGTACTTGTTGGTAATTTCATTAGGTAGATTCCTCCGAAATCAATGGGTAAGTTATTCTCCCACTAAAGATACTTAGGTACCTATACCTATTTAATTTGAATATCATTGCATCCAAGTTTCTAAAGATAGCTGGGCCCCTGAGGTATAAAAAGTGCTTGTACAATGTTGCAAATTGCAATGTGACAACCATTCCCTGTAAGGTAGGTAAGTGGTGTTTTAATTCTATCAATTAAAAAAATACTTTTTTTTGTTGATAGAATTAAAACCACATACCATCGATTCTTTATCATAACAAGCACGTGCTCTAGCCACAAAAAATAAATAGTTAGGTAATTTGATTCCAGTTTCACGCAATCTCCAATCTAAAACAAAAATGGTTTATCAAGTCAGTCGACGGGGTAAAGCTGCCAACCTGCACTGGTTCGGAATGTTGCTTGTACCGGGAAGAGCTTTGCAAGACATTCGAATAGCTTACGGGTTTCTTTAAAACATAAAATTAGGACTGATTTCACATCTAGGTAGGTATACCTTCTTCTTTTGTTTTCGTTTCATTTTAATGTGGGGGTAGATTATGATATAGAATCGTGCTCTGTAGATAGGTGGGTTATTTCCAAATCTTCTGTCGTTTTTATTAAAAGCAGTTGTTTGTAAATTTGAAAATGTAGGTATATGGTAGATATAAGTATAATATATAAGAACTTGGCTTTTGACACGCTGCCGCGTGTCTTGATGCTATGGTTTTGACAATTTGCATGATAATTGATAGTGTAGTGACGACTGGCGGAAATGAGCTTACCTTTTTTTTTTTAATTTATTATCAAATCAAAATACATACAAATAAAGCTTAAACTAAAAACACCGAAAAAACCACAGAGGTTTGTCCTCGGTGCCTAGCTGCAACGAAGGTACCTATTAACTACTTACTTAAAGAAATAATCTACAGTAGGTATATATTTGAGCTACCGATTTGTTTTAAGTTTTGATATACCTACCTAGTAACTATTTATAAAAAAAAATTAATGGAGTAGGTATTCTTCTATCCATTAAACTAAGGTATACACATACCTAAGTACAAAACTGCAACTACCCAATTTCATTGTCACCCTGTTCATGTAATATTTCGATTGCGAATTCGCCTACCTACATATACTTACTCGTACTCGTAAGTAGGTAATTACAAAACAATGAATTGTTGATTCATTCGAGTAGGCATCAAGCCATCTACTTATGATAAGTATTAGCTACACGTAGGTAGACGGTTATACGGGCTTAATTACCTATTATTATTGAACAGTTAATATTTAATAATGTGCAGTGTAGGTAGGTACCTACCTATCTAGGTATAGGTAGGTATACTTAGGTAATTTGTGCTATAGAGCTAACTGTCCCACTGCATTTTGCATGTTTTCTTGTTGATAAAATTGTGAATCATAATAAAATATGTACCTAGGTGTATCTATGTTAAGGTTCACTTCATTTTAAGTTCAGTTATGAACATACGAGGAAGATCAATGTTTACCTAGGTAAAGTTTAGAATAAAATAGGCAAAAAAATGGGAATAGGTCTACCTACCTACTTAATTCTTTTCAAAATACCTGCCTACTCCAGAGATACCTACCTACTTACCTAAAAAAAAAGAAATAGGTAAATGATATTATAGTACTTATTGGGTAAGTATAGGCACCTACCTACCTACCTTAAGTTACCTATCTACTACCTAGGAAACGATTTTTTTAATTTTACAGGTAGGTACCTGCCTAGGTAACTAAGGCAGGCTGTATATATAATTTTATTAACCGCCTAAGTTCACTATTTCGAGAATATCAAACCTTTATCAAAATTAACAAAATTATCCCTAGCAAAATGATTTTACCAGCCATTATAGGCATCATGGGCTTTAATCTTCAACTCAAAGAAAAAAGAAAAAATCTTCAGGTTCTCGGGGCGGAATGTGTGCCTTCTGGGAAGCGTGGTGACTTTTTACAAAGGCCCAGTGGCACAATGGCCGAGTTATACAACTAATTGTTCGCGCCGGATAATAATAAAGCTCGTTTTGTTTGAGTTTCAATATTCTACGATAGCGATACGAGACCGATCCGATAAAATAACCGACTAGCTTAGCTGTCACCTACCTACCTTGATTAGATCCTACTTACCTACTTTTTAGACAAAATAAATAATTTAATGACACTAATATATTATTTAATGACACAATAATTGACCTTATTCGTAGCATTTGACTTAGAAATCGGGATCTTTCTGTTAAAAACTTGCTGTGCTCTGTGCTAAATAAAATACTTATCTTAGTAATCCATACTTCCATACTCTAATTATAAATGCGAAAGTGTGTCTGTCTGTTTGTCTGTCTATCTGCTAGCCTTTTACGGTCCATTCGTTCAACCGATTTTGACGAACTTTGTTAGAGAGATGGCTTGCATCCCGGTTAAGGACATAGGCTATTTTTTATCCCAGAAAATTAAAGAGTTCCCACGACATTTTTAAAAACCTAAATCCACGCGGATGAAGTCGCGGGCATCATCTAATAAAGAATAAAAAAGGCTAAAATTGTTGTTGGATAGAAGCATGCGTTGCTTGGTGGAAGTTTATGATATACCTACCCTACTTACACAAGGAGCTTAATTCGCTAGAACAGACAGCCAATTAACCAACAAACATAAGTCAATATTTTAAAAAAGTACAATAAATTTGTTTTAGGAAAACCTGAAACCATTAGGTATGTAGGTAAGTAATGGCTTACAGTTTACACAGTCGTAATAAGGTAAAAGCGGTGTTTATTATTGCGGCGCAAGTTGACGCGTCGAGCGGCAGGCGCTCGGGCGCGGCGACATATCTCGATTCTCGGTTCGCCCGACGTTTGTTTACTGACCGCCTTGCCAATTAATAACTGCCCTAATTTTTTTTTAAGTAGGTACATAGATACTTGTTGTTATAAGTTATTTATTAAATAAATTGAAAATTAATTCCATTAAAACTAGCCAGTCGTATTATGTAAAAGCGGTGTTTATTATTGCGGCGCGAGTTGACGCGTCGAGCGGCGGGCGCTCGGGCGCGGCGAGATATCTCGGTTCGCCCACGTTTGTTTACTGACCGCCTTGCCAATTAATCGCGTGTTTATATTATCCTAATGAACCGACTGATCTTTGATCACCTCAGTGAGGAATGTTATACGATTAGCAGATAATGTTGCCGTTGTTTTCCTTCCAACGTTTCTGTGTGCTTGTGTTATCTTAGGTTATCTATTTTAAACTCTTCTTTTTTTGTTTATTCAGTAAATATTGACGCTTTTATGTTGGTAGGTAGATACCGGTACCGACTATTTCAATAGACCTAATTAAAATTCTATTTGCGTCTATTTTATTGACTGACTGACAGACCATACCGACTTCGCAAAGATTTTATTTTATTTCTATTGAGTTCATTAAAGTTTCATAAAATCGTTTAGCCAAATGGGTAATATGTGCTCAGGTAGGTACATAAGGAGCTGGCATAAGATAGGTAAGTAGGAATTAGGTAGTATCTTTAGGTAATCTAATAGATATCTAAAGGTAGATATACCTACCATCTAGGTAGGTAGGTATGTACTTACTTGCTTACCTAAGCATCTATGAAATACCTACCTAGATAAAACTCACACACGCTGATTCCTAGTTTCGTACTGCAACCAATCCTGTAAATTTTGTGCTATCATGCTTTACCCATCTATAGGTATAGGTAGGTGAAGTACCTACCTACCTAGTCCGGATATTACCTAAAAAGACTCGGTCTGGCTCGGTATGTCTCTGTAGATATCTACCTAGGTCCCGTGAGGTCAAGTAAATAAAAAAACAATCACTATCGTATTAAACCTACCCAGTTGCGATAAAACAGAGCGGAGGGTGCGACATGGCGACTGCGGTGACATCTCCGCGATATCACTTGATTGTTGTTTACGTATTAGGGTAGATTTATGCCAATACATGGCGGGCCCGAGCCGTGCTACGTAGGTAGTAGGCTATCTATACCTACCTACGAGGCGCGCACGAGGCACACACGGTGAAGCATGAACTGCTTCATATAAAATGTTCGTGATGTTTCGAATCCGCTCGTCCGCGCCTCGTACCTACATGGCACGGCCCGCACCCGCCACGTGTTGGCATAAATCACCCCTTACCTATCAAGCAAGATCGCGCGCGCACGCTCACTAGGGAGCCATTCTACGGGATGGCACTATATCAGGGGGCACGGCAGTGCCCCCGCCAAGACGAGCCAAACTAAAGTTTTTTTATTCCACACTAGCTTTACATCACTTAAATGGCGAGCGAACGATAATAATTATAGTACCTACTCAACCTTTTTTCATGCATTTTCAAGATAGTTAGTAGGTACCTAGTCTAATCTAGATACCTAGGTACCTACACGACTCTTTATCTACCACACAGTAGGATGATACCTAGTAGGTATCTGATAATGTTACCTATTATCTACTCTACCTACAGCTAGAGCTCCGACGAAGCCGTCTAGAGTAGGTATAGACTCTAGCTAGACAGAACATACTACATACCTACTAAACATGCCTACATAATAAATAACCGACGACCCTAAGTTGCACTTAAGCCTAGTGACACACTTCAAGCGTGCACGTAATAAGTAATCAATCTCAAACTCTCCAAAAGCTCTCGGTAGGCAGATTCCTATTTTCTTTCCCCTGAAGTCTTCCCCTTTCATAAATTGGCATTTTACCTATAACTTCGCTCACTAAAGATAAAGTACTTGCCTAGTGCATCTAGTCCATGATTCCAAGATATCCAGGAACTCGGAAGAAAGGTATACCTATCTGCCAACTAACTACCTACTCGAAACTTGCGCTGAAGTAGGTAGATATCTGTCAAAGTTTGTCTTCCTCCAGAAGACGGTGCCGAGTGCCGAGTCATCTATTCTGATGTAGGCAAGTTTGCTGCGTGACTTGAAACAAAAGGAGATGCTGCCTGTAGATACCTATAGCTCTTACCTAGATACTATCAGGTTTCACGCTGTTGCCTGAGTTCTAATTTCTAAAGATAGTGAAGCTGTCGACTCTAGCAGTGCTATGATTCGATTCTATTCTATTTCTCACAACCAATCTAACTTGTGAAACAGATAAAGGTTACCTACTTACCTAAGTTATTATAAAACATTACATCGGCATCTCTCATCTGTTGTGAACCCTCTAAAATCTCCAAATAATACACGTATCTATTAGAGCGTATATCTCCGATTCGCCGTATTCCTCAAACATAAAAGATAGTCGACGAAAAATTCGAGTTGAGAAAATATGTATGGCAGCGCGGCGGCATGCGAAGGGTGGGCGAGGAGTTGGGGAACCGGGGGGAGACGAGGCGGTCCCCCCGCCCGCGTCAGTTCACTTGCAGCGCTCGTGTGTGGAGGTTGTGTTGCGCCGTGTAATTTTTCGTATCGCGTGTGACTTCGTGTGTTTACTGTTTCCGCGCGAAGTGTTCGTATAGTGGCTTGAGTGGAGTGTGTTCTTGTGCCCTGTTTTTCTCTGGATTGCTGCGATGCCCGCGTGCGTTTGACGTGGGGATGTATCCTAGCGCGGGCGCAATGAACGCCGCCGCAGCCGCCGCTGCCGTGGCGGCCGCCAGGCACCCGGTGAGCTACGCACGCACTTTACATAAATCATCTTCGCGATAATCAACAGCTTGTCTGTTGTCTCCCATTATCACGGTGCATTGTTTGACAAATCGCTTAGCTTACGGTGTGAAAGCATGGGGAAAGTTGAGTTTGTGTTACGTTCTTCTGATTTAACGGTTTTATTTGACTTAAATCACGCGATAATGGTACTAATTCGGTTGTGCACACTCTAAACTCAATTATTATTGATAGGACTAGGTATGTCCAACTGGACTAAAAATACCTAATGCTTTAAGTTTCTATGAGGAAAAGGATAGCATAGCAATTAGTACCTACCTACCTCAACCTTAATAACTGTCATTTTCGTTTAATGTGGTTTAAATAGATATAAGAATAATGTGGCTTAGGTATTAGCACCACTGAGTAGGGCATCATTATGTTTAGCACCATTTCTTAGGTACCTACCTAACGTTTAAATTTTAAACATGAAGTCGGTTCTACCCACTAGACTACAATTACTTATACTTAAGTAGTGCACTTATTATAAAATCCTTTTTCCTTATGCATATATATTATATTTTAATGCAAGTGCCGAATCATTGTTCTTACCCACTTTGACAGAATTTACAACTAAGCAAAACAATACGCATAGTTCCAAAACTTTTTTATTGTGTTGGCTGTTCAAAGGTAATAAAGAAAAAGCAACGGCATACAATCGCGCCCCCCGCAGCGTCGGACCCCGACTCGCTGTCGGAACGATGTCGGACACACTCAATTACCTGTGAAATTGCTTCTAAAAGTTTTATAAAATTCACATCGTTCTATTCCGCTCGAAAATATAATCTATTTACAAAAAAAACAGTTACGTGCGAGTCGGGCTCTAACACGAAGGGTTCCGTACCTACTTTACATAATACAAGAAATAACACTTTATAATTTTTTTAATTTTCATGGCGGACATTTTAAATATTTATTAATATCTATATGTATTTGTTGTTATAGCGGCAATTGAAATACTCATTTTGTGAAATTTTCAAGTCTCTACCTATTAGGGATCACGAGATCGAGGACGAGGATGGACGGACAGTGGAGTCAAAGTAATAGGGTCCCACGCATTAGCACCCTTTTCGGGTACGGAACCCTAAAAAGGTGTCATAAAAAACCCATTTGTTAAGTAAGACGTTATCAACTTTTTACTTTATTCAGTTAATAATAAAGTCCATATTTCTGATTCATATTATAAATATAATATAACCGATCATCCTGCCATACATCTGTCGTCGCTCCCGACGGAAATCGTACGCAATTTAAACATCGATTAACATAAATTAAATTTATTTACGATATGAACCTATACCTATTCAAATCTTAAAAATATTCGCTACCAAACTGACAGATTTTACTTATTTATATTTTACGGTGCAGTTAATCTAAAAGAACGTACCGGGGTTTGAGGCGGGGGACGCCCTGTACCACCCGCACTTCACCCGTGCTATCCCGCACCGGGTTAGCGCGGGGGCAGTGCGGGTGTGCGCTGCGTCCCCACCCCGATTGCCATCTCGAGCCGTCGCATACTATACCTACCTAGCTAAGTGAACAAAGTGGTTTATTTGATTTATGCAAATTAAAATAAATGGACGCGTTTAAACAGGGTAGGTGTTTAACTACGTGTTTAATTATATCGACCTCACCAAAAATAATGTAATTATTTAATCATTTATCTATCATCATATTTAAGTAGATACCTACTATTTGCCACAAAGTAGAAGGTAGGTTAAGTACCTACTATAGTAGGTATACACTATACAGATAGATAAAGTCAAAGTCATATCATTTATTCAAAATAGGTAACTATTAGCAGTGGCGTGCAGCTCATAGAAGCATAAACGCACTGCTTACTTTTCAGTATAACCTGCCGTAAAATAAGTTCATACCTAAATGCATACCCTGGCTTAAACTCCTGTGCACGCCACTGACTATTAGGTATACACTTTTTGATAGTCATTTGTTGGATTTGTAAGATAATGATGTAAATTAGGTACTTAATTACGTTAACTTAAAACTAAAGCTACGAGGGTTCCAAACGCGCTCAGGTCTGAGAAGAGTCACAACTATAACTCGGATATAGACGGACTAAACCCTATTAATACAAACAGCCAACATCCGCGTTTTCGTGCCTTTTGCTAACTTCACTCATAACAACAAAAACACGCTTTGACAAACATTTTAATTACTAAACACAGCTTGTAAAGCGAGAAATGTAAAATTGTAGTTTTTAAAATAACTAGGTTGAAACTTGATTTATGAAATAGGTGCATCGTCGTCAACCGATAGACGTCCACTGCTGGACACAGATTAAGACACACGCCTGTGTGTCCAGCCAAGTTCTACATTATACATAGAAAGAAAGAAAAGAAATATTTATTTTTATTTTTGAAAGCTGTGCCACATAAATAGTTATAGGTATGGGTCAGGTTATCCCGGCGCCCCTAATACTTGAGCATTAAGAACAAAAGACCTCAAGCAGAAGAAGCGCCGGAATAAACTATGTCATGTGTGGCAGTTGGCACCACCCGAAAAATAGGTCCCAACTCAGCATAGGTAAATGCTACCAGTATAATATCTACCTCGGTGTCCTGTAGAGACATCCATAAACCGCTGTCGTGCGCCGCTCTGCTTGTATTCAACTATTGTAGTACTTACTAGGTTTATTTGACTATTTTGTTTAATACTCACATAATATAAGCATAGACCACGCGCGCACACACACACACACGCACACACACGCGCGCGCGCACACACACACACACAAATACACACATACATATATCTATCCATACACTTACTAACTCACACACGTTTGCTTGATATCGCTCGCTGATGAAAATATTGTTAAGGAAGAGCGGTGTCTTCTGACACAGGAGTAGTTCGCCTAATCCTAAAAGAAGGCTCCAACCTCCTACAGCTACTGTAAACTCAAGTTATTTGAAATAAATTATTTGAAATTAAATTAAATTATTTGAAATTAACGATATCCTGCGAATAATAGGTATCTTCGCTGATACTAGAGGTAGGTAAGGCAGGTAGGTAGGTAGGTATATGAGGTACCCACTGAGGTAGGTTTTACTACGCTCGGAAAAGGATATTGCGGTAGGTACCTACTGTTATTAGGTAATAGATACTTACATACCTAATATCATACTATTCTGTGCAAGCTTAGTGTAATGCCTAGGTAGGCACATGCCATTAATCATTTGATATTTATTTTGCTATTAAGTAGGTGACTAGTGACTATCTGTCCTACTAATCGAACACCCACTGTAACATTCATTATAACAAGGAAAATTGCCTCGAATAGGATTATTTACGCCTCAATCAGTAGGTAGTAGGTACCTACCTACATGTGTAGTTAAATCGTTGATTTTACAGCTACCTAGCTAGGTAGCAGTGGCGTGCAACTCAGAGGCATAAAAGCGCTGCTTACCCAAGAAATAGTTAACTCGGTTAAAATTGCTCAATGCTCATTATTCTTTGACTTGCTTACCTAACTACTGCTTACCCTGGCTTTGAACCCTATGCACGCCACTGCTAGGTAGGTACCTAGGTATGTGCTTTGACCTGAGTGCTAACTGTTAACTGTTAACGTATGACAAAAGGATTTTGCGTTTTTCTTTACGACGGGTAAATCCTTTAAGTTGGTATCCCTACTCGTGGCATAGTGTGTTTTGGGGGAAGTGGGAAGGGGACACGGGGGGAAAGCGGGTGTTAATGTAAATGCCTATTTGTATGTTTGCTCAAAATCCGTGTCGCGTCCTAGGCACTCCGCTCTCGGTCAATATTTGACGGATGGGATTACCGCTAGCTACAACAAATGAGATGGCGTGGCGTCTCGAGTTCACGTTTCTTCACAAACAACCGCTTGCGTTTAATTTCCGTGAACCACTAAAGTAGAAAGAATGTTTGCATAACTATTTAGGTATGCACTAGGTACCTACTTATTCAAAAATTTACATTGATCGTTACACAATCTAAGGAGGGGTAATTCAAAATTCCTTGTACCTACCTACTATAGGTATATATAATAGGTATATCTATGAATAAGAAGTTAGATAAGTAATAATTAATTCCGGTACAAAGTAATTAGAAAAAAACATATTTACAAGCTTATAGGATAGAAAGAACTAATCCGTACAAAAACCAGTTCAATCATAGTCGTTATCAGTAGGTATTATTAACATCGAACCAGAAACGTAGACAAGTGTCGCCGAACAAATTGATGGCGTGTTGATAGTGAAGGGGACTTGTTAGCATACTCCAAATGCTGTGTTTGCGCTGATAACGCTATCAGTACAAATGTGGGGAATTATTTCGGACGAGCATTGACTCAAGGCGCTCTTATCGCGTCAGCCGTGATACGTAATCCCTGTTCACTTGATACATTTCCGTTTGTACGTAGGTAAGCCGCTTAGCTAAAAATAATACCCGTAGGATGTAGGTACGTATACCTACTGGTTGGAAAGCTGAAGTGGCAGTGGACAGGTCACAGGCAGTGGCGTGCAGGTCATAGAGGCATAAATACACTGCTTACCCCAGTTGTAATAACTCAATGCATATTTTTCATTATGACCTGCCAGTGAACAGGCTCCTACTTAACTAGTGCCTACCCTGGTTTCAAACCCTGTGCACGCCACTGGTCACAGGGTACCTAAACTTTAGGTACCCTGTGACCTGTCCTAAAGTTTAGGTCCTAAGAAAGAATTAGATAGGTACCTATATTAAATGAAGAATCCTACTTATCTAGTAGGTAGATTACCTACCTACTTAGTACCTATAGGTACCTACCTACCTACCAATTTGGAACTCCCGCATATACCTACCTACCTATTACGAATGTTAAAATGTCCAAATGGTTTTACATTGTTCTTGGAACCCTCGCTCGATGTCAAAACATTTTAGACCTAGTTACCTTTTATTTGTCATCCGTGATGCGACACGATGGGCGGCGACGACCCGGCGCGGCGGCGCTGCTTCTCAGAAAGTAAAATCAGCTTTCCGATTCCTGCGCTACCATATTAGTTTTACTAGCATTTTTATCCTCTAACAACAGAGAACCGTAAAGCGATTCCCAATAGCCGGTTTTATGAACTCTAAAACCTTCAACGCTGAGCTTAAAATAGCCCGAAGCGAACGTTGAGTTATTGCGTTTCGAAACCGATCCGTGTAATTTAAATATTTGTTTAAGCCTGTTTGGATTGTAAGTGCGAATGGTGTTTAGATGTTTACAGTGCCGCTGAACTTGTGTATACTTTCGGAGCTAGCATCTAATATCACTAATAAACACTTGACACCGATCTATTTTCTGGCTTCGAAGAATGGAGAAACGATAATGGGCAATGTGGCTCATTCTTTTGTACCTACACAATCCAAAATTAAACTTGACAGGTCTTAATTGCATAATATCTGTTCCTTTCATAATGCTCCCTGCGGAAAAGGATAGCACTAGATTTAGACCTGCTAATTCACTTAAGAGAATGATTGAGCCACAATGCCTGCGTGACAAAAATAAAAACCTGCTAAGTAATAGTCAAACTGTACCTACCTACAAATACATCGCGTGACACAATCAATGGGGGACTATGCAAATTTTTCACGAATTCATCTTTAAATAAATAGTTACTAGAATTGACAATACGAAAAGGGTAATTAAACCAAATCTGAATTTCAAATTCAGTTTAGGTTGGTAGGTACTTATCATGAAAATTGTGAATAGACTTTTTACGGCATCCAACAAATATGTACAGTAAAGTTGGCCTCTAAACATGCTAATAGCTGAGTATTTCCTAATCGGGATTTATCCTGAAATGAAAGTGCATGCATATTTATTATTTAGAAGCTCTTTGAAAACAAAAAAACGCAAAATCCGCCTCAACAAATTTTTACGTATAAAATTTCGCTTGAATTCATTCAGTTCATTCGAAATTCAAATTCCAACAAAGAAGTCCTTTCGCCGAGTGAACAGGTCGACCGACGTGGGCAGACAGACGTATTCAATAATTTGAAATAAGAACACGTATTTCTTTTTATATCCGTTTAAACGCATTCTGTTTAGTTTTGTTTTTGTGAGCGGCCGTCGCTGGATGCGGGCCTTTCATCCGGGCCCCTCCACACAATACTGCCACTCAAAAACTGTTCATTGTATTTTAATTTGACCTTTTCGGCGATAATTTATGGGAATCTTTTTTCTTGAGGGAACGTTTACTCAGTCTATTATTGTCAGATTTTTTTGATCAATTTAAAAGTTGGGGTATCGAATTTAGGGATTATCAAAATCATTGTAGGTAAGTGATTCGGTAACAATAATAAATAATAGGTAAAAATTTTGTGCCTTGTTTGTTCACACGCATCGACTTATCTACGTATGTACCAACTTATTTGAATAGAGCCAATAAATTATTGTTATTCTGGTTAGACAATGAATCGGGGATATTATAAAAACAATTATCAAATGTTAATTTGACTTTAAATTGTCAATTAGTTCGATATTGTATTTCAGATTGTTTGATATTGGACGGTATAATTGCGGTTAACCGTTATTATTAATCTAGCGATAATTTTATTTGTATGCACATTCAATCATTTAAGTAAGTATGTTATTAAACATAATTGGCGATATAAAACTCAGATAGGCAACACATTAGCTTTGACCTCCAGTCCAATCGAGATAAAAACAAATAAAAGCTATAATTAACGCTAAAGTAATTTATCGGTGAACATAAAATTAAAATGTCAGAAAGTTAAGAGGATTAACTACCTACCTAGTATTGTAAAAACAGGGTGATCTTAAAACGTTTTAATAACTAAGTACCTAACGTAGCAATCCTGTAGCAGTTAGGTAGGTATTATTAATCACCGCACCTACTCGTTGAGTAATTATTTATTTATTTCACATTCCTGAAGAAGTTATTTAAATCTTAAGAGAAGTAACCCTAGCGCGCTTCACAGCGCTTTCCATATATAAACGTAGATATAGGGATATCATCGGGTGAAACGCACCAGGTTAGCGCGGAGGCTGTGCGGGTATGCGGGGTGTTCCCTCCCCAATTGCCATCTCGACCTGTCATAGACTTGGTATACCTATACCTAGTTTGTTTCTTATTTTGAGAATATTAGGTACCTACTACCAATCAAACTCAATGAAATTTTTAATATATATATAGGAACGTTCAAAAAACAAAATATGCGGCCAATTCTGTTACTTGTAGGTACACAATCTGTAAACTAAAATAGGCTGACAGCTCTACTAAATCTAGCGCTATTGTTTTCCACAGGGAGCATTATGAAAGGGATAGCAATACACTTGTCATTTTAGTTTAGAATTTGTGTAAGTACAAATTAATTAACCACATAATTAAGTATTATATGTACCTATTTGTGTATGTGGTTTGTCTGATTTCGGTAAAAATGTTACACCCCGGCCCAGCTCAAATATTCGTAAGTAAATCTTTGATCTCGTACGAGTTAGGTACTTTTAACTGGGGTTACCTACTTCTCTTAAGCATTTAAATCTTTAATTTAAATACACTGTAAAAAAGCGTTTAAATAATTACAATGACACGCAGTTGTTTATACAAAACAATGTACCTATGTAGATACGAGTCCAAAGAGGAGAGTCGCCATGCATCATGCATGTCGCTCCGATCCGCGTGCCTCTGGAACGGCTACCGATACTGACAATAGTTTTATTGTATGAAGCACTCAAGCGAATTCAGCGGCCATTTGTAACGCGTTACTTTTTGTGAGCTTTGCTTATTTTTTTTCCTTGCTAAGTTATTCGTGACTGTATTCTGATTAAAGTGGGCAGATAGCGCAGATACCATAGTTTTTATTGTTCGTACAAAAAGTTACACAATGTTCGAATAATTCACGTATAAATTGCTAGGAGTTCACGATGTAATAAACTGCACTCGGTGGATTATTTGCGGTTGCGGTAAGCGTTTCGTTATGAAGTGCGATCCCCCGCCGCACTGCAGCGAGACGACATCGTGGGCTGTGCGCGACCACAGTCCATCTCATCTCGGTGGTTACATTCACTAAATTCTCGAGCACATTTTTCTCGAGCCCGATTGTCCGCAGCTCCATTTACAACGTCTACACGCCAGTTCCTTTTACGCTTTTATTTACGCTCCTTTTATTATTTTTAAGTCCGTTTGTTCCTCGCGCGCCGGCGAGCGACGGTTATTTATTTTTTACCGCCTGCCCTCCCGGCGACCGTGTGTTGTTGTGTCCCTCGCTTTATTTTTATTTTCCTGCTTCTTATTATGGAGCTGTTTTTTATTTTTTACTTTATTATTAGGTGCTCGCGTGTTGTTGCTTTATTTTTATGTTAAGAGGCGCGCAGTCGGCGTTGTTGTTTTTTTTTTTCATTAATCGAGCCTCACACCGAATTATGGTCATTAAAGGATAATTTGTATTATGGTAATTTGGGATGCGTGTAATTTTTGTTTCGTGATAGTAACGTTTTTGTGCAAAGGTTGGGATTGATGGCTTGTGTGTTCTCTTGAATTTTGTGTTACAAAAACATTTGCGTTTCAAATATTACACAGCACGGATAAACTCGTTTAAGTCTTGATAGGAATTGCTTTTGATAACGAGTACCGAAACATACCTACTTAATTTAATAATTCTGAATAGCTTTGAGATAGCATTGTTGATAGCACCTACCTGCCTACCCTAGGTAGCTATTAAAAGTATTTTTTGATTGATTATGATCCAGTTAATTTTAGTATACCTAGTTAAAAAACCTATTTTGATTTTTGGTTAGATCACCTACTGTAGGTATCTACCAGTTTTAATTGTTTCTCGTCTACAATCTGAACTAATTGTTATTTTTTCTAGGGTCCACCGCAGCCCGGACAACCCATCAAATTCACGGTGGGCGAATCCTGCGACCGGATAAAGGAGGAATTTAATTTTCTTCAGGCCCAATATCATAAGTGAGTTTAACTTTATTTTCTTATAATTAACACTCCAAGTTATAGGTAGGTATACCTCCAATGTTTGTTTTATTATCGTTTATTAGCTGAAAAAGAATTCTTCAAGGAAGTTAAAAGAAATGGTGAATGATTAGAATCTGTAGGTAGGCAGTCACCTACCTACCTACTTAGTTTATTGGTAGGTTACTGTTTTTATATTTTTCTCACTAGGTATCGATCTGTCTGTAAGATTGTATGAATGTAAGATGCATGAAGGTAAGTGCTTAAGGTAGGTAGTATACAAACAAAAAAAAATCCTGTAAACAAAAATACCAAACATTAGTGAGAACTTGAAAAAAAGAATATAAAAGTAAATCAGCCAAAAAGGGCTCAACCGGGATTTGGCCCGTCACCGAGTATCAGTTGAATCATCCCCTATCTGGCCCTTTGTCGACTAAGTAGTCCTTTTTTACATCCATTTTGTGACCCTTCGGTGCGTAACTTAAAAAATCTGTCGGGCGTACAGGTAAAAACAAGAATTTACGCTCCCTTTTTTATTTGCCACATGTTGCGATAAAGATAAAATTCATTCAGCCGAAGTTATTGAGTGTAACGAAGTAATAATTTTTATACTGTAGGTACGTACCTACCTATACCTATCTACATGCCTTATTCCTTGTTTTTAAACCCTGAATGAATAAATAAAAATAACTAAAAAGTTTTTGTTTGCTTCTTATCTTGGGAAGTAGGTAAATAGATACCTACCTATCTAATTTTCCTTTCTAGATGTCTGTTACCTATAATCATCTATGTTTCATGATTTTTCTTCCAGCGATTAAGAACATAGGAACATAATTTCTACTCAAAAGCCATAGATCAATAAATAATAATACCTAAAATTAATCCATACCTACTAATCTTGCAAGTAGGTATATGGTGAATGCGAAAATGTGCTTGTCTCTCTGTCTGTTACCTTTTCACGGCCACTTTTTAAATACCTACTCGAAGATCAAAGTTCACACGAGAGTTAAAAAAACCTTAATCCACCCGGACAATTAAGTCACCATCCAGTTTGGTATTTAATTAATAAAAGAAACATTTATCTTAACTATAAAGTTGTGAAACTAATAAGTTGAAAGTCCACTTCGTGTTCTTGAATTTATTAAGTAGGTAAGTACCTAAGTATAGTTAAATGAAGTAGAAATGAAATGGAACAGTATAATATAATTCATTGATAAACCCGTTACAAGTTTGACCCGTTGACGGCGATATCGGCAATAAAATAAGGAAAATAAGCTGCTATTTGTTAATAAAGCTTTTATCTTGTCGAAGAGAGCTCTTTAAGTAATATTCTTATAGTGTTTTTATTTAAGTATTGGGTTTTATTCGTTTTCAATTTACTGAGGAATAAATAACTACTTACTACATTATTTAACTGTTCGGCAGAGCTATGAAATGAAGAACGGTTTATCTGTCGTCCTGCGTTTTATGCATAGAAATAAGATTATGCATAATATACTTAATAGCCAAATAGGTAAGTAGGCAGGTACTTACTAGGCATACCTAGGTACCTATCTGTCTACTACAATTTCTATGGTTTATACCTAATATTATGTAGAACATACCTAATATCTTTTTTAATAATTTAAATATGATAGGTACCTATATCTCCGAAAACAAGGCCTAAGTTTAGAGGATGCAATTCGACAAAGACGCGACTAGTACGCGACAGGACGAGGTGGCAATCGGGGTATGAGGCGGAGGCGACGCCTCGCATACCCGCACGTCACCCACACTATCCCGCACCGGGCTGTGCGGGTGTGGGGGACACGTCCACACCCTGATTGCCATTTCGACCTGTCGCGTACTATAGGTATAATTCATTATTCAATCAAATAAATTCCTAAAGCTGTCATGTCATTTTTTAAATTTTCAACTACAATGGAGAAATTCCTGGAGCCGACATTAAAAATTCCAATCGAACAATTCAGTAGGATTTAAACTTTTTACCCTTCGTTTTAAACTATTCTGTAGGCATCAAGATGGCATCTAGGAAATAAAGTGTGTCTATCTGAAATATGTGTAAAATATCTAAATAGTTATCAATATCGTTTGTCTGTTGTTTCAGTTTAAAATTAGAATGCGAGAAACTGGCTAGTGAAAAAATTGAAATACAAAGGCATTATGTTATGGTGAGTTCTTTTCATTCTTTTATCACATGCAAAAAACATTGGCTATTCATAATCTGTTAGCAAATAAGTACCGTGTCATACTAAAACTCGATTTGATTTGACGCTCTATCGATTGTGAATTCTGATGAACAACTTGATCTAGCTATGCTGGAATATACAGGATGCTAATTCGAAGTGTGACAGTATTGGCTCTACAATCTCTACACATTCCTATTTCCTATGCAACCTATTGTATTATATCTACTAACTACATCTACGTAGGTACACAAAAAATACTATCATTCTTTGTTTTCTTTTTATTAGGTTTCTCGATCTTGTTTCTGGAAAAAAGTACCCTATGAGACAAACTGAGATTGAAATTAATTTGGTATTTAGGTCTTAGACTCAAAAAATTACATAATAGGTACCTACTCAAAATATCAAAATTTATTATAGCACTTATTATAGTAGGTACCTAAATACCTACTTATGAGCTTTCTTCTATAGCTAGAAAAGTCTAAGCACCTAGGTACTAGTTATCATTACTGACACAAATCAAAATTACCAGCCTGTATAACATTTTTAATGAAATACCCGAGCCTTATATTACAGAATAGTGTTGTAGTGTAATAAAAGATGCTTGTTCCAACCGGTTGATAGATGATTATCGTTTAATGTGTTCGTACTTCGTACAATCAATAAAGCGTATCTTTTGTCCGACGCCCGCATATCAACAATCGCCCATTGAACAGGCGGACCATTTGCCCCCAGTTATTTACAGATAATCGTTGACGTGAATGTACGATCGAGCAACACGCCTACGAGTAGACGTAGCTGTCTTGAGTTTAATTTATGGTGTTGGTAAACGAAAGCGTCACTCGAGTTAGTTTATCGACTCACGTTCAAAGGTATTACATCTGTAGGGCGATTGTCTAAAACCTGCATCAATCATTATTACAATCTCAATTGTTCTGATTGGCTGAATTTGTGCGATTCTTGTTGCAACAATGCATTGTGGCCAATAGTGAGCGAGCATTAACCAATCAGAGATGATTGCGATCGTGACATTGTAGCTGTCAAACAACCGTGGTAGAGCCACTGATTTATCTGTTGAGGCGTAGATATTTAGGTCAAT
Source organism: Maniola hyperantus (assembly GCF_902806685.2). Classification (NCBI taxonomy): domain Eukaryota; kingdom Metazoa; phylum Arthropoda; class Insecta; order Lepidoptera; family Nymphalidae; genus Maniola; species Maniola hyperantus. Next base: position 8,657,774 of record NC_048552.1, on the reverse strand, counting down.
ATTTTTACTAATCGTTATTACAAGTTTTTTACGATCTTGAGTAGGTAAAAAGCTGACCTTAATTTAATAATCGGAGTATTTAACTTACTTGGACGAGGAAATATAGGTACTCCGATTCAATGTTTGCGCGGATCTCGAAGTAAATTGGTAATTGGTAAGGAAGTCGTAATGTGGTAATTTAAAAAAACTACTTACTACGAATTTGACTGATTTACTCTAATTCCAGGGACGCTTTCGTTTTACATACCTATCGATTGCGAAATGGCAACATGTCCTATCTCAATTTTTGATGATTTCACTTTATGCTATTTCGTACTCCACAGTGTCTCAGTTCAAGACACATCTATCTCCTTTCCTATTAATTTCCTTGAAGTGTCGGTAAAACACTATAAAAATTATAAAACACATCTATCTAGTTGGAAACAAAATTTACAAAAGGCAAGCAAGTATATCGGCGCGGATTCACCAACACTGGCAGGCGTTACATTACTATTTAGCTTAAGGAAACAAGTTTTTTCCCTTTATCCTGTCAAATTGAGATAGTACTGGTTGCCAGTTCACATGTCGAAAAACTTACCTAGAGTTGTCATCTAATATTTTTTTGACCCAGTGGTCCATTACTTAGGTCTTGGGCTAAGGGACACGTTGCGTAGGCATAACATCTCCCATAAGGGAAGGGACTGCTTTGCTTAGTGAAATATGCCTACGTATATATTTGTTCGCGTGATATGTGTAGCGGCTGTTTTGATCAATTACACACCTTGTAGGTATCATTACGCAAACATAAATTGTTGGGATAAGTGTATGTAGTTACATGTAGGTAATGATTTACTATGTGAGTGTTACTGATTACGACATAATTGTTGTAGTAAATAAAGTCGATATAATGTACGTAAATTCTATCTTATCATTATTTAATCAAGATCAAGATTATACTGAGTTCGAGTCTAGTGAACATTTCTCATTTATTCTGTATAGATAAGACACTATGAAGAAAAGCAATTAGTACTTTACCTATTTTAAATTCCATCTGGGTTCGATTTGTACTTACTTCTTAACAGATTTTCGCATTTCTTTTTAGACGACGTAATCTTTGAGCATCAGCCAACAGTAGCTCAGTAAACAATATAAAACTGAATTTTAAATAACATACAACTTGGACTGAAATAGTTAGATCCGTCGTATGACCGTTATTGTATTAACAACCCAATAGCCATGAAAAATGTCGCACGCATAATAAAAAACATTTGTCGATAACACGGGAAAATATGCCAGCGTCGTTATTAACCAATTCCACGCGATGACGTACAAAAAAAATAAAGTGGCGACATTTTTCAGGCGACCGAATAGATATTTGGCAGTCCCTAATCCCCCCGTGCTCGTTCCGGCCCGATATGAATCACGATTAAGTGTTGCCAAATCGCCTGCAATTTATTTTAATACGCTCTAGAGGAAATTTTCGCGAGCGGTTTTTATGTCGCGCACATTTTGCAAAAGTGTCACAACTCAAAAAGACTACCTACGTTTTTTCATATTTGGTCATATTTTTTGTGCTTTAAACCAAGTAGATATCTAAGGGGGATCTTTTACTGTAACAATGCGCTGCTGGGTTGATTGCATTGTATTTTTTATTCAAGTTAAATAAACACCTAACTACCTGCCTAAAATTGCAACCTAAACAAAAAATATAAAACTAGTTAATTTTGGCATCAATATAAAAAATATCTTACCTAAACCTAGTAGGTACCTAATTAGTATTGAATTAAATAAGATATAATCTTTTGAGATTTAAATTAGGTATAACTTGAAGTAAAGTGGCTAATAGATACCTACTTATTTTTAAACCTTTTTTTGTTACATGTAAATTTCTACTTGTTTTTTTGAGTTGTGCCACTTTAACAACACGTGTGCGGGTTGTCGGAAACACTTCTGGCTGCGGTCCAGAGCCATTGCGGATGTTTAGTCACTCGCCTCAAATGATTTGAGGAAGCTAATGGCTGCCAAGAGCTTTCTGTGTCGCGTTACAATGTCCCAAACTACTAATGTAATTGATCCGATTAATTTGTATATTTATGTTTCAGTACTATGAAATGTCGTACGGCCTCAATGTGGAAATGCACAAACAGGTATGTAACTATTTGACACCTTAATAACTTGACTATGTATATAATTATGTTCATAAGTACTATGTGTAAATGCCAAATTACTACACGTTGAGCCCATTAATTGCTTTGGGCCGACGACGGCGTTTGTGGCAAAGTAGGTAGGTATCCATTAAAGCTACCTCATTCTAGGCCAATGCTAGGCCCTGGGGTTTTAAAACTAGCACCGTCAATACTCGAGTAGGTAATTTTTGTCTGAATTTCCGCTGTGTCATTCCAACATCATATCTCCGTAACCCTTAGGATAATTGGCACAATTTGTTTTGGGGTAGATAAAATAGAATGATTAATTAGTTACCCACGATTGATAACAATCGGTTGTTTAATTTTATTACCTACTGATTGCCAAAAAGGTATGCAAGATAAGAAAAAATTGCTCCAATTCAGTAGTTATAACATGATCGTTTGATCAACTTACTTACGTCATATCGATTGGATGTTTGTCTGCGTCACGTCTGTATTTCTGTTTGGAAGATGGAAGATCGTTACAGTTGATGCCTCAATATTATAACAGCAATAACGTCCCAAGACAAAATAATACTTAATCATAAAAAACAGTAGATATGTTTATTGAACAACTTTACATTATTCTTAACTCTATGAATCGTACGTTAGGAATTTAACTTTATTATTGCTGTTTAAAGTGTTGATAGCGAATTTAGGTAAATGTTTCCACATTCCATCAGGTATTGTAGCTTGTTGCGTTATTTAGAGCAACGGATATACCTATGATTACCTACCGACTGCTAAAAAGGTATGGAAGATTAAAAAATCTCCAATTCAGTAGCTTTATGATCATTTGATCAACTTACGTCATATTGACTAAATATTTGTCTACATTAGATACATCTGTATTTCTGTTTGGAACATTGTTAAAGTTGACAATCGCAAAAACGTTCCAAGACAAAATAATACTCAATCATAAAAACATTATGTTTATTGTACAGCTCTACAATATTCTCAACTCTATGAATCGTATGTTAGGAAAGTTAACTTTATTATTGATGTTTAAAGTGTTGATAACTTGATAGCGAACGTAAATGTTTCCACATTCCATTACTTATTGTAGCTTGTTGATTTAATTAGAGCAACGAATACTTAGTAATAATAATATGATTACCGACTGCTAAAACGGTATGCAAGATAAGAAAAAACTCTCCAATTCATTAGCTTTATGATCATTTGATCAACTTACGTCATATTGATTAGGTAGGTATACCTACCTATGTTTGACTAGGTCACTTGGAAGATCGTTATACCTATGTAGTTGATGCCGCAATAAAACAGCAATAACGTCCCAAGACAAAATAATACGCAATCATAAAAACATTATGTTTATTGCACAGCTCTGCATTATTCTCAACTCTATGAATCGTATGTTAGGAAAGTTAACTTCATTATTGCTGTTTAAAGTGTTGATAGCGAATTTAAATGTTTCCACATTCTATTAGATATTGTAGCTTGTAGGCTGTAGCGTTATTTAGCGCAACGCGGACAATAATAATATGATGAAGGTGAAAAATAGCGATATTTTATTAGCCGTGGAGTAAAGTGGCGCGCGGGAAAAATGAATGTTGTAAAATGGCGTGTAAAAAAACAGGCCAGGCGAGTAATACACGCGTACCGAGGGTTCCGTACTACATTCGTATTTTGTCGTCATTTTGCACAATGAATCAAAAACTACTATACATAAAAATAAATAAAAATCTGTTTTACAATGTACTTTACTTACTGGTAAACTCCTTTCATATGATAGGTATCGCACTTGGTATAGCAATCTTACTTTGAAAATTGAAAATACCAATATTACTTAGTAGGTATGGATTTTTCTTATGATGTAACCACAAATTTACAGTTTTTGGATTTGTTCCGTTATTTGAAGGCCTATCTACCTGCTAAATTTCACGATTCTAGGTCAACGGAAAGTAGGTACTCTGTATGTTTTCTTGACAGACACGACGGACAGACAGACAGACAACGAAGTGATCCTATAATGGTTCCTTTTTTCCTTTTGAGTATAGATAGATAGTATAGAACCCTAAAAAAACAAAGTGTTATTGCGCTTTGCTCGTTTGGTGGATATAAACGTTGTTTGACAGCACGCCCGCAGCGCTAGGGGATAAGGGGGTGGACTAGGGGGCTCTCTAGGGAGTAGGGCCTCCAAGTATGGTCAAGTCGCGATTTGTTTACACTTCGCGTTTTTATTAATAGCCTTCTTTGTTTACGAAGTGTTGCTTTGAAATTGGCTGTTCTCTGTTTAATATTGGCTGCGGAAAATGCAAATTGCTACGAATAGGTTATACCTAATATCACGTCAATTGTAATTTGTAACTTTATACTTTAATCTATAGGCCCTATATAACTACACTTATTTTTAATGACGTTATTGAAAACTAATGCCTGGACTGCTTTGCAATGTCTCTTTCAATTTACGACCTGATTGCCATTTGCATATTGCGTATTTGCTTCCTTATTCATCATCATCATCATCATCATCATCATCATCATCATCATCATCAACCAATAGACGTCCACTGCTGGGCACAGGTCTTTTGTAGAGACTTCCACACGCCACGGTCTTGCGCCGCCGTCATCCAGCGGCTTCCTTATTGTTTGGGGAAAATCATAACGAAAAGTGCAAATTTATGATACCTTTTTTCTACGTCATTCATTGTATTTGTAACTAGCGCTAAAGAAAAAATATTGTAAGAATATTGGAAAAAATGTGACTGTTTGGTTCGTTTCTTGTAAAGGTTGTTTGACAGCGCCCCCGCAGCGTGAAAGGGGCGAAGAGCTGGGTGGTAGGGCCTGGGGATATAGGTAGGTATACATGGATGCCTGGGGACGTAAAAGTTTGGTCATTTTGTTTACTTTTCGCACTTTAATTTACAGCCTTCTTTGTTTACAGTTAACGTTTCAAAAATTGCGAACGCTATCGATGACATTGTATCATTTCGAAATACCGTTGCTCTACCCTCATATTTTCTTGAATATAATAATTAAGCTGTTTTAAAAGAGTTCTCTTTTAATTTGTGTCTTGTTAGGTACAAACAGCAAAACTTAGTTTTAGGGAGAAGTATCAGTATTCGGCCGTAAATGTGTGCTTTTAATTCTGCAAAGGCGCAAACTAACACCATATAATTTATGACAATAACTTTACCCTTATTCGCAGCAATATTGGAACCCTGATTATTGGGGGAGCGTATATTGAACGGTTCCCCTAATGTGTGTGATTGAAACTCTGATAATATATCTAATACTTAGTAACGCTTAGTGACTCTGACTCTGAGGGAGTTTAGGGTTATCAAATTGCAATTATTTACTACTAGATGATGCCCGCGACTTCGTCCGCGTGGATTTCGGTTTTTAAAAATCCCGTGGGAACTCTTTGATTTTCCGGGATAAAAAGTATGATCCTATGTCCTTCCCCGGGATTCAAGCTATCTCTGTACCAAATTTCGTCAAAATCGGTTGAACGGTTGGGCCGTGAAAGGCTAGCAGACAGACAGACACACTATAGCATTTATAATATTAGTATGGATATGGATAAAGTAGGTAGGTACTTAAGTGAACAAACTCACGAGCAGACTAGATCGGTTAGTTAAATAAAATTTACGTTTATTCACAAGTTTATACTTAATAGGTAGGTAATAGAGATAAAAACAGGATAAATATTTAGAAATGTTGTATTTTTTACTAAATAACTTTTCGCATAATTTACAACAACGCCATGTTACGCGCCAATGAGTGACGTCTCAACACAGACTACTCGCGACCCACATTGCGAAGTTCACAGAGTAGGTATAATTGACAGTCAGTCTAACAATAAGCATAATCTAATATAATATCCATATCTTGATGGGTGTAACAATGTAGAGAATAACGATATAGGTATGTATATAAATGCGTTTTAAACTTTTCAAAAATCAAGAAACAATGTAGGTACCTAATTAAAAAAGTGAGGCCATAAACTGCACCAAATGGTGGAAAAGAATTGGCTCCAGACAAAAAAAATTGAGAGCTATAAAATGAGTCACTTATGGGATTTGTGTAGCTAGTCTACCTATAGCTACACGGCTAGGTAGGTAAAGCATTCTAAAAAGAGCCTACCCAAAGCCCAAATCCTCTACTCTGTTACATAGCAATCCATAAAGATTTTAATAACGCTCCAAAATTGCTTTTAGAATCTTCACAAAAGATTTGAACAACCCTAATAGCTGATACGAACTCCCAATTCACGAATATAATCTTCAATAGTGTACTTGACAACCCTAACCGCAGGGCATCAATAGCTATGGTAACGAATAGTTATTACTTTTGTGCAGGGGTTGTTCCGAAGGGTTGAACGTAGGGGTTCCGTAGTAATCTGTTGATTTTACGCTCAGACCCCACTGTCAGATGCCATGCACAATCCCCTATTTTTTTATTAATAATAGCTTTACCTTAACGCATACTCTAAACGGAAACAAAATCAATTTATGACGGTCCAACGTCTCGTTTTTAGCTTCTATTGGTATTGACAGGACACAGTTCCCACGTGGATACCACAACCTATTTTATTTTAACATAATATCCACCCACCAAGTCTTTATCTGCCTATCCAATGAAAGTTCTTGGTTGTTTTAGGATTCCGTACCTCAAAAGGAACGCTTATAGGATCACTTTGTTGTCTATCTGTCCGTCTTTCCGTATGTCTGTAGTCCGTACGTACGTATAGATACCTACCTGTAGGGTTATTTTCGTTGACATAGAATCATAAAATTTGGCAGCTTGAAATTTGGCACTTGTGCTATAAGACCTGCCTAGGTCTTATAGCACAAGTAACGGAAAAAATCCTAAAATCGTCAATATGTGGTTACATAAGGGTTACATAAAATAAAAAAAATAAAAATGACGTGTTCACGAAAAAAATATTTTTTACCTGCCAAATCACATATTGACATATCACGGCGTAGGCCGTCATTGTGGCTAATTCCGTTGTACACAATCTCTAAACTAAACTAAAATGGCACGTCTAAATCCATTGTTATCCCTTTCATAACGTTGCTTGCGGAACAGGGTGGCACTAGATTTTGACCTGTTAATTTAGTTTAGTTTAGAGATAGTGTACAAGAGAATCGGCCCCATTATCTTCTACATAAAAGCTGTTATATATTCTGTGATAAAAGTGTTAGGTTTACCTTGTACAATGGTACAGAACCCTTCGTGTGCGAGTCCGACACGCACTTGATCGGTTTTTTTAAAGTGGTTTTCCATAATATTTTATTTTGTCTGGTTATGGTCTGCTTACCCTAACCAATTCTATAGGAGTTAACACACTATTTACAGTAGCCATGTAGCTTAATGTTTGTGTTACGGTGGTTAACTTTTATGTTAATTTTGAAATCCGTCTTTGTAAATAAATAAAACAGATAAAAAGTTTCTTCATAAATGATTCAAAGTTGGAACGCCATGATACATCTAGTACTTATTGGTCTGCCTTTCAATAAAATTTCTTGTTGTTTTTTAAAGTTTCCATTTTGTCTTATTACGGTTGGCTTACCGTAACCAAAAATCCTATAGAAGTTAGGATTATTTACAGTAGCCATGTAAGGTACCTACCTTAATGTTTGTGTTACGGTGGTTAACTTTAAAATGTTAAATAAATCCGTCTTTGTAAACAAAACAGATAACAAATGATAAGTTTCTTCATAAATGATTCAAAGTTGGAACGGCATGAAACTATGTTTGTTTAGGGTCTGGCAAACTGGCAACGAGGGTGATTTAGAAGGGTCGTATTGTTTGCCGCTGCGGCGGACAGATGGCTCCGTTGGCTCAATGCTTGAATGCGCTATTTAGCGTACTGCAGCGCTTCATTGTTATGGATTATTACATTAGCACTTAACACGCTCAGTCGAGCGGCAACCAGAATATACCCCTTTTACTATGTTTAGATTTAAATTGCGCGATAGTGTTGGAATAACATGTAATGTTTTAAAAACTTTTTGTGCTTCACGCTTGTTTTTATCACCGACGTTGCGTGACGGCTAACCGCTCAATAAGCGAGAGATTAATGTACCTATTGGAATTTTCAATTCGAAACATTCAAATGCGTTCGCGATCATGCCTAGGTACGTGTAATTTTATTAAACGCCCAAGGTCGTCGCATTCGCTACATACGATGCTGCTAATATAAGAAAAAGGTATGTCAATAGGGTTTAAATCGTCGGCGGTGATTGCGTCGTGATCGCGGCGCGTCGGCCGGCGTGACCGCGTCTAACGCGCGTTTTCCGCTCTTTCTGGCGACGACTAATTGCTTAGATTTTCTTTTGTTAGTCGCGGGGCCGGACCGTAGTCAGACCGTGCCGAATCGCACCTACTTACGTCGTGAATTGATTGTTTCGTCTTTGTGTGGCTGTATCGACTCGGAGTGTTATTGTTCTGTTCCTCTACCCATTATTCACGCTTGAACCGGCTTTACGTTGTCGATTATTATAATGATTTCCGTATACATATTTAATCGCTGGCTATATAAGGCGCTTGTATTGTATTTAAATAATACATGCTCCTTTGATACCATTGCGCCCTAATAAATAAAACAAGAGTGGCGACTGGCGGTTTCGATGAACTTCGAGTGCATATTGCAAAATTAATATATTTCGCGCTGATAGATCGCTTTGAATGGAAGTCAATAGTTGAAGAGCAATAAATTCATAACGCTGGAGTGATTTCATGAAGTGTCACGAGTGTCGACAGCGAAACAATAGGGCTGCGAGTGCAGGCTTCTCAACGCTCGACGGGATATCGATAAAATACTATGTCGTGTTTTACGAGCGTCGACACCCCTACACTATGCGCTTCAATGCACACATTCTCCCATCCCCCGGTACTCGTTTGTTGTGAAATATCTGTGCCGCGTCGCCTCGTGAGCAACTTGCTGTATTGGAAACAACCCATGTAAACATATCTACTAGTACTACCTACCTACTTACTTATTTTTCTTTGAATTTGTCAAACTGTCGTAACTATTATTCAGAAACAATACCATAGTTAGGTACATACAACTCTATGTAACTTGAAATGAAAATGTAACTACTAACGTCGTACTCTAAGTTCCTACCATTACGAAGATTGTGGATCTTTTTATTCACAGAAAAACTAGGTAGGTACAGACACCACACACCCTAGAATTAAAGTGGTAAATCTGAAAGAATGAAAATGAGATCTGAATGAGTCTGCAGAGTTATTTTGTTTACGTGGAGATTGGAGTGCACGCCACAGTCCTAATCCGCCTTATAGCTCTATAGAAGATTAAATTAAATAAGACAACAGGACCTTGTAGCTTCGACGCTTTTCTGTTACCTCAAGTAACGAGTTTTCTTCCATATACCTACCTATCTCCTAACCTAACTGGTAGGTACTTACCTAACTAACATTAAGATTGTACTATACCTCTATGACCTGCACGCCAGTGGTTGGTACCACTACCAGTACCACCACGCTGAAAGAGTCTCTACCACACACTACGTCTTTATAATTTAATTTAATTTCTTATTCAATATTCGGTTTTGGGTTAACGTTCTATAGGTACCAAATAGGTACAAAAATTTCAGGTTTGTACTGATTTTGTCTATGAACTAGAAACCCAAGACACGCTGACAAACTAATAGGGCTCCGTTTTACCCTTCGGTTAGGTCTGTACCTAACCGAAGTGTAAAACGGAACCCTAAAAAGTGCTATTGTAGCCCAGTCGTGATGACGTGAATTTTTAATTTGCGGGCATGCGAGCCGGGTAGAAAAAAAATTAAAAGAAAAATTATGCTCGTCGGCATAATTTAATAATTTACGGGTTATTGCGATTCCACTGGTCCCCTACACGCGGGAATTATTCATATGCGGGGCGGAGGACTGTTTACCCTTGCATTAGGGTGAGCACACACAGTTGATAAAAACATTGCACGTGCGCGATCCGCTTAGCTACTATTTATAATGAAACGGCCGGGGGCGCTCGGGACGGCCCTAATCCTGTTTGTTTTACAATAGACCTATAGACGAACTTGTGATTAATTTTTCATTTTAAAAGTGATTGAGAGAGTGCCTATTACATGTTTTAGCAGAGCCATCAAAAACTACGCAACGTTTTGTAGTTACACAGTTCTGGCTTTTGTGGTTAGGGTCACATAAAGTAGTAACTTAGCAGGTAGGCAACCTAAAAAGCAGATAAATTAATGTTATCACACAATTTGTGTTATCATCAATTAGTTATATTGATAGGTATTGTAGTGATTATTATCTATCGACATAGAAATTAAAGCCCACCTAGTTTTTATTAGATATCTACACAGAAGAGAAATAGAGGTGACCCAGGTTGTTAACGATAACGATTAACAAAAATAATCATTTAGGTACACACTAACATATTCATATTTTGACACATAATGGCTTGAAAATGAAATAAGTAGGATGTACCTACTACGAGAAGGTGTACTTACCTACTTACACTGTGTTAGTATTAAAGTGCTCAACACAGGATAATTGTGGTCTGAACTCAAATATTAGGTAGGTACCTAAACCTATCCCAATAGATAAAGATTGGGACTTAGCTTTCTCAACTTAGTAGAGCTACTCTAAGGCTGAGATCTATAGAGCGCACTTTGACTTTGCTCAGACTTAATATTGAGTTGAAACGTGACAGATTTATGGGAGAGATATAGCTCTGTCTCGTTTTAACTCTGTCTTAAGTCTAAACTAAGTCAGAGTGCGCTCTTTAGATCTCACCCTATGTGTTGCTTTTTTGTTACTCTTATCCCCCTACTTTTGTGCGCTGTTTGAGTTCTAATCTAATAAATAGATACTTAAATTTCTTGATTTTGGGTTCGGGTCGGGACTTGCAATATTTATAGATAGCTTCGCAGCTGGTAATATTTCGTTATTTGTTTTTCAATATCGGGAAGAATGATACGCTGCATTACTTTTCCATGCGCATTGTGCCGTATGGCGTACCGTGTCTATCAAATTATAGTGAGCGTTCACATAAAGGTAGTCGTTAAGGATCCCGGATAATGGGCGCACTATCGCAACATCTAAAAGCGGTGCCGCGTTGCGCTGTGTATCGTCTAAATGAACGCAACAACTCACGACGAACGCTTCGTCGCCCCTTCGCTTTAAAAGCGAAATTATCTCTCCATCTATTGAATACGTCGTTGTTATTATTGAGGTGACCAGCCAAATATCATAAATGAGACATTCCAAGCCTACTATAGCTAGATACCTAACCATGTTTCATACGTTATCAGTTCGCTTTTGGTCAAAGTAAGAAAAACAGTTACGAAAATTTCGAAAAACGAAAAGATAATACAAAACTAAGGCATGTTAAAGTCGCTGTTTATTTTGTCTTCCGTGGGATTCCCTCTAGGGAGACTTCAGGTTCAATATGAAATTACGAGTAGGTAGGTAACCATGACCTTTAATTTAAGTCATAACTTTAGGTGTATTGAGTACCTACCTACTAGACGATGTCCGCGTGACTTCGTTCGCGTGGAATTAGCTTTTAAATGCCAAGAGAACTTTTTTGATTTTCCGACAAAAAGTAGCCTATGTCCCTCTGAAATGCCTGTATATTTTGTCAAAATTTGTTATACCTACGGATGGCATGTGAAGAGCTAGCAGACAGACAGATAAACTTTCGTATTCATAATATTAAAGTAGGTAGCTATGGATGGAGGTATGTGACTATACATATCTAATAATATGTAGCTACCAAGTATCAACATCCAAGTCAATGTCCTTTAAAAAGCCATTTAATTGTTGGCAACCCTAACCCTAGAGCGCGGCAGATGGCGCTTGCAATAAAACCACTAAACGCGATATCGCTCGCCCGCTGCCCCTCGCTTTATTATTTGATAGGGGAGTCAAATTAAAGGATTTGCTGTAAGGCTCTAACCCCTCGCTGCAACCCTCGGCTCACCCGACAACAATCACCTCTGTATTAAGTCTAATTGTGTTTTCAAATTCGGACCCTATAATGACACCAGGGATGTGAGCCATGTGAAAAAATAGGGCGTACTAACCCACCCGTCCCTCGGGCTTTATTAAATTCATTAATACAACATGCTCCCTCTTTAATTGGTAATGCTGTTATAATGGCAAAGTTTGCGGAAGAAATGTTAGATCAACAAGCGAGGAAAAATATTTATGAAAATCCGGAGAAACCACTATTTGTATGACGATAACATTCTTTTGTAACTATGTTTTTTGTGGAAAAAATTTAAATGTTATATATTGATAGAGGGCACCTGTGATAAACAACTAATTTTAATCACTGACGTCATTAATAAAATGCTTAATCCTATTAATCAAAGACAAGGTGCTTATTTGTTTTTTAATTACCTAAGTAATGGATGTACTAATCTCTTGAAATCGTAAGTTTCGTAATTACAAAATGAACGATTATTTACTGTTAATCGCATTAATTAAGATTAGTTACACGCTCGATTTATATTGTATTAGTAGCTAGGTATAGGCTAGGACAGTGGCGTGCACAGGAGTTCAAGCCAGGGTATGCATTTAGGTATAAACTTATTTTACAGCACGTTATTATGAAAAAATAAGCATTGATTGCTTACAATGAGGGTAAGCAGTGTGTTTATGCCTCTATGAGCTGCACGCCACTGGGCTAGGAGTAGGTACTAGGTAGATATACCTACCTATACCTACCTACTTAGACCTGAATGTATGTTTCTTCTTTTAAGTTAGGTAAACTGAAAAAACTGTTTTATTTATCGTGCGTGTTATACCTACCCACTCAGGTAGGTACCTACATAATTGTAATTTTCTAAATTAGTTAGTAGATTTTTGTTAAACATAGGTACCTGGGTAGGTACCTACCTCCTATGTAGTAAAATTTTTTTGGAATATTGTAAACTGTTTGAGCCTATAAATAAGGTACCTATACATATTTAGACCTTAATGTACGTTTCTTCTTTTAAGTTAAACTTAAAAAAACTGTTTTATTTATCGTGCGTGTTATACCCACTTAGGTCCTACCTAATTGTGATTTTCGGAAATTAGGTAGTAGATTTTTATTATCAGGTACAGTGGCCCTGATTTGTCGGACTACCATTGAGTCTCCCTCCTTCGAACACATGATACGAGGACGCGGATTCGTAGCGGCAAAAATAGGTGAAGTGGTAGTCGCAGAAGTTTTCTTCTCACCCAATGGCACTCTCACTGACTTTGAGGACTTACTCAGGAATTTGAGCGTTGTCTTTGGTCGAAGCCGTCCTAATTGATAGTTGTTGTTGTTGAATTGTAATTGTTAGTTTTTATTCAAAACTATTGAGACGTCAATAATAATTTAATCCTTTGAGATCCACAATGTATAATTGCCAGGATAGTATTATCCGGGGAGCATAGGGAGTTACGGACGTTATTCTAGTATTTATTCCCGCTTATTTACCGCCCCTAGCCGGCAGCGACGGCGCGAAACTAATTACACCGAATAAGGCTTCCACTCCAAGCCCCGGCCGCCTTAATTGCACTGATTGAGACACGGATATTGATTTCGAAACAGTTTGCTTCGACGCCAGTAGGCTTAATACGAGTTTGCGCATCTTGTCAATAATAGATTTCGAGTGTTGAAGCAATTATTTTACTCGTAACGTCAGTGTGAAATGGACGTTAACTCGCTACTTTTAAGTCCGACTTCGTCCCCTCATCTACAATCAGCGTCCCTAGCGGAAACTTTGTACCTAATAGACATCTCTAGTACCGACTGATTTTAAAACAATGACGTATAGGTAGAGTGAACTAGAGTAATAGAACTCTCGGTTTGATCCTGAATCGACGATATTATGTTAATTATATGGTGAAGTAAAATCAAAGAAAAATAGGGCTACCTGCGTCAAAATAAGTACTAATATTTGACGCCTGCCAGTGACGTCGAAGCCTCGACATTTTGTTAGGAGTTCCATAACTGTCGTGAACAGTTACGCTATAGGTCCATTTTTGACATTGTAATTTTTCGATATTCAAAGTCTATCAACGATCTAACCAACTGGAGTTGTGCGAACTCATACTAATGGTACAGTTCCTTCGCCGCGGCCTGTGGTCGGGCGTGAAACGGCATTCATGAATAATGGACGCGTTGTTCGCTCCTTGACTCTTCATTTAAAACAGACGATTTCTATTCCACTCGTAAACCACACGCCCGTGACTCACTCATTTACCATTCAGCGTGATACTTCGTAAAAATGCAGCCCGGGCTGTGTAAGAATTTTAAGATCGTAGGCATCTATAGCTTTGCATGCTTAAACAGAAGTTACATGGGCATCGCATTGCAGACGCATCGAATTTTGATGTACGGATTCAGGGTCGAATAGCGTAGGTACCTACCTATAGCCCGCGACAGATTGATCTGACAATCTGGGTAGGTATGGGGGCTGGGGCGGTGGGACGTCCGCACACCCGCATGTCATCCGCGCTCGCCCGCACCGGGCTAGCGCGGGGGCTGTGCGGGGCGTTCCTTCCCCGGTTGCTATTTCAACTTGTCGCGTACTATAGGTACTTACGGCTGAAATTCTATATCTAAGCTGTCGATAGGTCTGGTCTGGATATTTTAGTCTTTTTTGACATTTTATAACGTCGCTAAGTAAGTCTACCTAATTTATCAACAGAATACGGTTAGATTGATTTACTTAATTTCACCGTTAACAGAGATGAGCGTTCGACAACTTATAAGAAAACGAAACTCAACGGTTGTCTACAAACAAAACTACCTATTCTACAAAACTGTTTAATTAAAGCTTTTGATAAGTTTCGTTTATCTTTGCTTTGAACTTATGATAATTATTTCTTTGCCATTTGAACATTTTGCTTAATTTTTTTAATTTGAAATGTCGAATTAACGAAAATTAAACATAATGTGTGTTGACTGTAGAGCCTTGCGTTGAAACCGCGACGCGACGGTCTTAAATAATGCTCTTCTAGTCGTGGAGACGGTATCATTAAACAGCATTTACATACAGTGAGAATGGTGTAACAGTTGTGCGGTGATGGGTCAGGGCAGTCTTTACAAATAGTGAAACAATTCAAAGCGGGGGAATAGAAGGGACGTACAAATAAAGAGGGTGGCAGCTATGGACGGCTAGATCCCGCACAATCTGAGCGGTGTACTACAACACGCTTACACGGACGGGGGCGAAGTGTAATTACGATGAAAATAGAGTTTTAAATTTGAAATAACAATACCTTTATGCTTTTCATTGACGAGGGTGAAACTTAGTAATTATTCTCGTACCTACTTAGCATAATAGATAGGCACCTATCTACTATTCTCTTTCCTCTCTCTCTCTTTGTGCGTCGTTTTTCTCATTGCTGAGAGCCGTGTCCTCTTTCCATTAGTTACATAGTGGTAGTTCTCTTGGAACAATAATGCGGTGGGTTCCCAAATCCTTCCGCATACAACTAGACGAAACAAATCCTTCCGCATAGACTTCCTAGTCCAAATTTCGACTCTTATGTTTTACACAACCCGGACAGACGCGAACGGGCGCGCGACAGCTGGGTAGGAATTAAACCACAAGACCCAGATTCGGACCTCTAAAGTAGGTCTATCTAGTTATTATTATATCAGATATCTACACACTGGTAGATATTTCTTAAAGGTACAAATTAGTAAGTTAACTGTAGGTATAATTTTATAAATAAAAGGTTCAGGTATCCATTTACAAAGCCATTATATTGATACAGGATATAGGTATGTTATTTATTTAACAGCAATTGCGTGCGAGACATGAATTATTTATTTATTAATAGCCTACCGATGTGGCTGACGATAATTATACAATTAAAAATACTGTCGATATAATATCAGTAAGTACTTGAGATAAGTTGAATTGTAAGTGCAAACGACATGTTCTGGATTGTTTAATTATAAATTCTTATGAAGCGGCCGTGTCACGTCTATTGAATAAATTAATATGATGGCTTGAAATACATAGTAGTTTGTCATTATGTCGTAACATGATAACGTAACAAGTATTTATCACTAGGTATGTAGGTACCTACTTACTTACCAATATTATAAATGCGAAAGTGTGTTTGTTTGTTGTTTTGTCCTTCAATCATGCCGCATCGGATCAATGGATGGCTATGATTTTTTGTGTGCATGTATAGTGTATAGATAGGTAAGTAGGTATTGTTTTACCATATGAATCGTTAGCTCAGTGAAGCAGGGTGTTGTTTGCATATGTCTGTTTACACGTAATTGCCTCCTATCGAACAAGCTATCAACAAGCCATGCCACCTATGTAGGTACTGGGTAGGTATAATTAATATTTTATATGCCGTGGGAATACGTATTACGTAGCGTTATGGATATTCACATTAATTTGCATTTAACCAACCGCGTGAAAGTCTGTGAATTCATTTCCTGAAATTACTTTCTTTCAAGACTTACTTGGTAACGTCTACTTTAGATACGTACCTACTGATGCCTCCATAGCCTTTATTTAATAGAGACAATAGACAATACTTAGAGCTAGCGCGCATCACGGTAAATTTCCGTACGTTTTTTCACCGCAAAATCTGTGAACTATAGGTAGAACTACATAGAAGCGCGCGCACTGCATAATTAATTCCGCACCGGATTTTGATAGATTTAAATTCAAATTTACCTACGGGTTTTAAAACGCACCGCAACTCGCCGCACCGTGGCGTGGTGGCAGACAAGTGTATTTTGTTTATTATTTTCTATAGGTAAGTATGTATACTTATACCTATACCTAAGGTAAACTTTGTCAGTGCCTACCTACTAGAGTATAAATAACTGACAGTTGATAAACTTACCAATAATAAAAAAAATTGGTGGTGCATAGTATTTGTATTGGGATTTGGGAATTCTAGTAGTTAAGTAGGTAGGTTGCAACTTTCATAGTCATTACTGCAATTATATTTTTTTTATGGCCAAAAATAAAAATGGTATCTCATAATCGGCATCCTGACCCTAATATATTTTGTTCAATACCTCTCGTAGCTTCAAACCCTCGTAGCTTTAGTTTTAAGTACCTACGTATGATCAGCACTATATCGTCTTACAAATTAAAATATTGACCATCAGTACCTAAGCGTAAAATTTTACATATTCTGAATAAATAATTTGAGTTTGAGTTTGAATAAAAGCAATATGGGTAGTAAATACAAAGGTAGGTACCGTCTTGGTTTATCAATTAACACTTATTTTCGCCTAGTATAGTTATCAATAGAGCCAGTTTGATAACAACTCATCGCTTGATGTTTCCATTATATTTAAGTGCTGACGTAGAGATCGTGTGAACAGAGTTATGTTAATTGTAGTTAACACAATTATATTTGTGTAAATGATGACAATAGCCGTTGAAATACTGTTTTTTATTACAATAGGTAGGTAGGTACTATCTCATATCATTACAATGTATCTACCTAAGTAGCCTCTCCAATTGTTTCATGCGTGAAGGCTCGCGATTAAATACGAAAAATTATTATCACACGCCACGTGATCAATAATAAAATGATTCAGGAATCTTTGGTTAAGTATGGCAAATTATGGAAACCTTAATTAGAAAACCTTTCTCGTGATATGGCAGTGCTAAGTTACTATTCAAACTATTTCCTGAACCATATCGTGTAACATCGCGTAGACTTAGTACAATAGTAAAATAATATGCCGTGCCAGATTGTTAATAACTCATTAGCTTGTGGCGAACGATTAGGTCACGATTCACGCGAACGGTATTAGTTCGATATACCTATTTACCTATATTTTTATTGCTAGATACAATTGTATATTTGTAAATTATGATAATTGCTTTAGAAAAAATTTACCTACGCTCCCCTTCGAATTATTTTGATGTTGACGCCAAGCGTCATTTGGTTAACCGAATTTGATAATGGCTCATTAACGTTTTCCTTTTACAATATTTTATTTTTAGTTCTTACCGTAAATACCTACTTCACATTATAACAGTTTTTTGAGTCATGCTTGCACATAGTATATAATAGGTACAGGAAAATATGTGTGAGAAAAAAACGCCGACTCGACCTTTAACGGTTTCAGTTCCTCTTCTTTATTTCTCTAGATTTAGGTTACAATAGCTTATAGGTACCTATTGCAATACAAAGATGCATTAATACCAGTAAAATAAAGCAGTTTGATAAAATTAATTATCCAAAGGCAAACTACAGGTCATATAAATATTGTAAATAGGATTATCTATACCTATAGGTACGCATACAATAAATTATTTCCTATCGAACGTTCATTAATTACAATTTTATCCGTCAGTGAGCCCTCTAGGATTAGAGCATTATAATCCTCGTAGTAGGTACCTACCCTGCTTTGATAATAATGATATCATAATAATTGATAAAGACTCATTTTAAGCGAATACCTACCTACCTAACTGCGCATTAGTTTAACGTAAGTATAGGTCATGTGAAATGGATTATTACAGTTTATCGATTATTTCATTATCAGTTAGTAAACCATCTAGGATTAAGATATTAAATATCCTTACTGATTTGATAGTGAAAATTAAATTGATAATGACTCATTAATTTTTATGAGCCGTTATCAATTTAAAAAAATACCGTTCATTTTTTATCGCGGAATTCATGTGAAACGGATTAACTACAATAATTCTGTCACCATTACAGATGTTTCCGTGTTCACATTTGTTAGTATCATAACTTGCCTACCTACTGTATTATAGGTACCTACGAGTAGCTTCTGCGCGTAAATTATCGGGTATTAATATGGATTAAGAAAATCGGTTTAAACGTACGTAGGTATGTATTAGCTGTTGATTTATTGCGCAGTAATTTATTTATCTGACAAAGTTGTGATGGTCTAGTGATTGAGCTCGAGTAATTAGATAGGAGGCTTGAATTTTAAATAAGCACTTGCTTAGGTATATATTATATATTCTTTATAAAACAACACTAACAACGTAATTCTTAAGTATACTTAAGTATAGAACCATTTTCCAACTATTAATATTATGATGATTTTAAATTATCGATATTTGACCCAGTTGCATGGGTCGTGGTCACGACGGGACATCCACTACCACGAAATAAACCTAAAATCATTAACTCGAAAATTACTATTTGCAGTAAACAGCTAAAAAACCGCTAGAAAAAAGACGACAGATTATCTTAATATATAAAAGGAAAAGGGACTGACTGACATGACTATATACTTCTATCAACGCACAGCTCCAACTACTGGATGGATCGGGCTGAAATTTGGCACGTACCTACTATATAGATAGCTAGATATTAAAAAGAAATCCCTAAGGGGGTAAAATAGAAGTTTGAGTGTACGTGGACGAGGTCGCGGGCATACACTACTAGATAGGTATATATAGTAGGTAACCATCAGTGGCGTGCACAGGGTTCGAAGCCAGGGTAGGCATTAGTTAGGTAGGAACCTGTTTACTGGCAGGTCATAATGAAAAATATGCATTGATCTATACAACTGGGGTAAGCAGTGCATTTATGCCTCTATGACCTGCACGCCACTGGTAACCATAAATAAGCGAGTAGGTATCCTTCGCTTATCTTTTGTGCCATCCTAATGTTGATATTGTGTTAGGTACCTACATTGTTTAGGGGGAGAAGACAGGGGGTATGCGACCGCAGTGTTGTCCACAACATTGTGGTTGCGGTTACCGTCACCCGTCACCAAGCTCAAGGGTCCCTCATTTGAAATTTACTTACTGACACGTTCTAGCTTTCTATTCGTACCTACCTACTCGTAGTATCCTGCGAGTATCTAATAGTTTGTTGCTAATTTATGAAAAAGTGTGGATAAACCATCGAATTACCTATTTTTAATCATAAATACTTATCACAGAAGCTGGGGGCCATAAGGCCGAGAATTTTTGGTTATTTTTAACAGAGTAAAATTACGGGATTCCATTTTGAGCCGGGGTCATCTAACAGCTTCAAAGTAAAAAGTTATTTTTTATTTTTTAATAGAGTAGCGAACTTTCTCACGTTTTCAATTAAGATTTAACATTTTATAAAGATGTAAAACTAAGTGAAGTAAAGCTAATATCGTGAGATAATTTACGTAAATAAACGTAGCACGTAAAGATATTGTGTCGGTTTAGCGGGGGAGGCCGGGGTGGGAGCGACCGCGCCGCTGTCCGCAGTGTTGCGGTCGTGGTCGCGGTCGCCCAATCCGCGCCGCTTCCAATGTATCCCGTTCTGTAATCGCATTAATAGGCTACTTGACAATTTTTTTAAGTTGGTCTTAAATGGTTAATATTTGTCCTATTATATCAAAAAAATTAACACTATATTTTTTTGCGCCCTAAAAACCGTAAAACTTTAATTTAAAAAAATATTTTTCTTAGACAGGTGAAAACACTGTCGGCCATGTTTGGCCGATAGATTATCTGTGCTCTGACGTCATGCATTTGTAAACAACAGTATAACCAGGGTTATACTGTTAATACAGTATACCCAGGGTTATAATCTATCGGCCAAACATGGCCGACAGTGTTTTCACCTGTCTAAGAAAAATATTTTTTTAAATTAAAGTTTTACGGTTTTTAGGGCGCAAAAAAATATAGTGTTAATTTTTTTGATATAATAGGACAAATATTAACCATTTAAGACCAACTTAAAAAAATTGTCAAGTAGCCTATTGTAAATCGCGTATTTATACTATACTTATTTCTCAGTCTGCTAAAGTATTTTTGTTGATAAAAACCCTTTATCAAAAAATAGTAGGTAGGTACCTAGATATTTTAAATGTTAAAGTTTGAAATTTTTTCTTAGAAGTGGCAACGTTGTGTCAGGTTTTGTTTTGTATAAATTCCGATGTAAAGTGAAATAACCCAAAAATCGTGAGATAATTAACGTAAATAATCGTAGCCAACAAAGATATTGTGCTGGCTTAGCGCGGGGAGGCCGGGGTGGGAGCGACCGCGCCGCTGTCCGCAGTGTTGCGGTCGTGGTTGCGGTCGCCCGATCCACGCCGCTTCCAATGTATCCCGTTTTGTATTCTGCATTTGTAAATCGCGTATTCTTATATTTCTCCTTCTCGTTTATTATTTAGGGTAATTCCGGGGGAGATGGCCCCATTAACTTTGAGGACTGATTGTCAATGAATTATAATAAATCAAACAATTACTTTAATCACAAACGAAACTTTAATTATATCTGTTATCAAATGTTAACAATAATCAGTCTTAAAATAAACAAAAGTAATCAACCTGGCACGAAATAAAAAACTTACGATTGGCCATCTCTCCCAGATTGTCCGGGTAAGATGGCCATAGGAGTCGGGGAGAGATAGCCAGTACTCTTTTTCCCTTTCCCTTTGCCCTTACGTCCTTTCAACTCCTTATTTTTCTTATTGCCGCAGTCAGAGCACATATCCTCAAACTCCGTACAGTTTTCATGCGTCCAAAGCATACAAATATTACATTGCAGCCAGTCTTCGACGAGTTGGGTCTTGTGATAATTTTCTCCACAGCCTCTACAGTTATCTTCTTCGTTGTCTTCATTCTCACTTTCAGAAGTATCACAAAGGGAGAAGGCAACTTCTTCACAGCTACTTTCTGAGATCCTCGGAATGGCTTTGCATTTTCTAACAATAGGCCATCTATCCCGATTGTCCGGGAGAGATGGCCATATGAATTAAAAAAAGAAACACGCAACTATGATTTATAATTTATAGGTTAAAATGCGTGGAAACTTAATTACTTTACAATAACTGTGCTAAAACATGCAAATATTGTAAAATCTTTTTGCCACCACGTATTATGATAACCCCTTGCCTTATATGAAATGTTTAATCAAACAAAAAAGTGGAATTTACTTACATTTTCATGTACTTTTTTGACAAAAACTCACAGACACCTGTCGCCGGTCGCGAAAGGAAGCGTACTAAACTGATATTAGTGCCATTTACTGTCTAATTGTCGATTTTTTATGTATTGGCCATCTCTCCCGTACGGCCATCTCCCCCGGAATTACCCTACATATAATTTCGTTTAAAACACCTTTAAAAAAAGTTAGACAATGTTGGTTTGCGTTTTCTTAGCAGAGGCAACGTTGTCACGTGATACGTCATGTTTAATATAAAAAGTAGCCTAAGTGATTAGTCCCTGAGATGCAAATTATCTCTGTACCAAATTTCGTCAAAATCTGTTAAACGGACAGAATAGAATTATTTTTTATATTCAAATTAAGTAACTTTTACAAGTATGTACTTTCGATACGTCAAATGCATCTACCATTTTATTAATGGATGGGCCGTGAAAAACTAGCAGACAGACAGACAAACTTTTGCATTTATAATATTAGGTAGCATGGATATATCATAGCTTATGCAAATTAGCGCTCTGATAGTGATATATACAATATTTAATACGTGTGAAAACACTGACATTTCAGAATTTACATAATTATTAACATTTAACTGATGCGTTGTCGAGATAATTGGTAGGTGTATTCAAAATTAATGTTTTTATTATGGAGAACCAATAAATGATCAACATAGTTAATCCGATACATATTTGGTTTCGTCCCCATTTTGATGTTTTGGATACTTTCTATCGCATATTATATTTTCTACCGGCTATCTATTTAAATGACTTTGTGACTTGTCAATCTTTCAGCAAGTATTTTTCAGTCAGTCAGTCTTTGTACCTACATAGTTCAGTTGCGTTGCCAGAATAGGACTACACATTGAAATCATCGCGACATTCACCTCAAAACAAATCACTTTTTTCAACTTCTAAGAAAGAGTCCGTGTCGATCAAACTTTTAACTTTAAAAAAAAAACTAAATCTACTTAAGTTACGTAGCTTTTTCAAAATGCGAATATCAGATATTAAAAACTATACCTACCTGTATCTTTATTCCATTTCCTACTTAGCTGTCGAATAGAATAAACAATATTGAGCGCAAGTCGTGGCACAATAAGCATCACCGGGCGTCCAAACAAGCTGCGCAAACACACTGAGCAAACTTGCCGATTCACCCTACCCGCCCCTCTCCACCCTCTTGGCTAGTAATACCATATTTTCCCGAGAATATCAGAACACTTCAACAGGGTTTTTTAAAAATAATATTTTTGCAGAGGAAATATGATTGTAAACGTTATAGAGAAAGAGCCAGCGCGTGCCAGACCTTCGTTATTTTATAAAAGCTGAAAGTTTCTCTGCGTATTGTCCCCAACACTGGGAGAAATGTTTGTTTGTATGTTTGTTTGGATCATGGTTGCTTTGGGAGATAAACAGGTAAAAACGGTGTAAAAAAACTTACGTCAAAGCATAAAGTCAATTTTTTTAATGTTTTCTGTCGGACCCTTTTAAACTGCAAACTATTATTAATCATAGTGAAATACTTCAATGAAAATGGTTGTTGATTATATTGTGTTCTGATTAGTAAGTGACTGAATAGGTAGGTATAATTGCCGGGGCGCCAGCCAGGTGACCTCCCAGTGTGCCTGGGTGCTGTTGGTCCCATTTGGATACCTCCGAAGGGAAGAGCAGTATTCGGGCCGGTGCACCCCGGTTACATGGCTTATAATTTTTCTTCGGGGATATTGTTGGCTATGGCTAATGACCAGGCAGGGGGGAGGTTATCCGCGTGTCCCTCTGACTATCAGAGGGCACAGTGGACTAGGCGAAGGATGGGACGCGGGCACCGAGTAGAAGGACGCGGGCGACGCGACGTGTACGGGATCGCTTTGTTGCCCGTTGGTTGGTTTTAAGTAAGTACCTATGAAGCACCAGACAAATTAGTAAAAGATCTGAGAGCTGTTTAACTCTCCAAGATCGAGATTTCGTAGCCTTTTTATGTAAATGGTACAGCTAGCTTCCTACCAGTTGATCCAGAAAAAGAAAGTCCTCTGACCCGTCTTGTCTCTCCAGACAAAA
Organism: Maniola hyperantus; assembly: GCF_902806685.2. Classification (NCBI taxonomy): domain Eukaryota; kingdom Metazoa; phylum Arthropoda; class Insecta; order Lepidoptera; family Nymphalidae; genus Maniola; species Maniola hyperantus. The sequence goes on along the minus strand of NC_048552.1, from coordinate 8,633,695 downwards.
ACTTTCTATTTCGACGCACGTAGGAGATCGGCGCTCCTTGTAAGCACCTACTTGTAAAAGGTTACTCTATGTAAGAGCTGCTCTCGACGCCAGCCAGTCTCTTGAATCGCTTGCCACTGAACGTTGCATTAGGGTCAGCGCAGGCTAGGCGAACAAGTGCTCGTTTTATTGGTTTTGTATAATTGTAAGTGTACTTAGGTACAATAATAATTATTGGTCTGCACTTTGCACTACACCCTACGTAGCTACCTGATCGAAATTTCACGGACACGTACGAAGTGATTTGCTTTTTCGTTTCTGATTTTCACCTCCAGTTACTTACCTACTTCTTTTGCCCCATTTTACCTTTTTCTGTCTACTTTTAACAAAGATCCTAGAGACCTACTCACTATATTCACACATCTTTGAATCAAAGTGAATAGGTACCTAGGCAGTAGGCACCTTCTTAAGAGCGAACTCCATCTCGCTACATCATCACTTACAATTATAAGTGTAGGTAATTATTGCCAAGCGCTTGTTTAAAAATAAAAATAAGTGATAAAAAAATGTTAGGTACAATTGTCACAATCTACCATACTATGCTTTATTCTTGCTTATAGGTACTATGACGTAAAATACCAAGACAAAGGTAAAATTGACAATAGTATGCGTTTTGTGGCTACCGTATGGTTTCAAGCAGTTTTCCGTCCAATCCGTACTGCCCCTTATTTTGACATGTCCCGATATTTTATGAATAATGGCCTCTCTACACCCCGTTACGCTCCTCGTATCCTCGATTAAATATTTGTTTCATTTACACCGTTTTATAGTTTTCGCACCGTAATTAAGTTGGGTGATTAAATGTTTCGCAATTGACTTCATTTAAACTTTTTACACTAGGTAAATTAATGATCCAGAAGACTTCATATTTGAACAATTTTACAACTTCACTAAGTTCAATGTGAAACTTGTTATTATTCACAACTTGATAATTCGATATCTGCCTATTAAAAAGTAGTAGGCACTGTAAATGAATTCCTATTTACTTAGTTACCATAATTTTAACTCTAGAAATAGGTATTATAAACATTGGGGGCAATTCTCTGGTACACAATCTCTAAACTAAACTAAAACGACACGTCTAAATCTATTGCTATCCCTTTCATAATGTTGCTTGCGGAAAAGGATAGCACTAGATTTAGACCTGTTAATTTAGTTTATTTTAGAGATTGTGTACAAGAGAATCGGCCCCAATTATCTATCTAACTTCGATAACTAATTATCTCAATAAATTATGATAAGTTTACAATTATATTAACATAATTGTAAATTAGAGGCAGTGAATAATATGCCATAATATTAATCAAAGCTCATTGCGTCACATGATGCATATATTTTGATTAAAATACATATAGGCATTGGAGTAATAGTAGGTACCTACCTATAATCACAGAATATATAATAGTAGATACTACTATTATTATCAATTTTTGTAAATCTTCTATACTCTAAGAGGTCTTAAAAACTAGGAAAACTTCTATTAATCACTTGTGACACAAAATAAAAAATGTTTCTTATAGATAGATACTTCATATACCTATACTTAAATTGTTTATACTTATTATTCATACTAATATTAGGTACAAATGCGATAGTGTCTGTTTGTTTGTTTATTTGTCTGTTTGTTTGTCTGTCTGGCTGTCTGTTAGCCTTTCACTGTTGAACCGATTTTGACGAAATTTGGTACAGAGATAGCTTGCGTCCCGGGGAAAGACATAGGCTACTTTTTATCCCGGAAAATCGAAGAGTTCGGGTTTTTAAAAACCTAAATCCATGTGGACAAAGTCGCGGGCATCATCTAATTTTATATACAAATGGCTTATTTTGTTAAAGCCTTTTCTCATTTATTACTTAAAAGCACTGTTTAAAACAGCACCGTTAATTTGCTCTAGAGTCTATGTTGCTCAGAACTCAGAAGTTGTTACTTATAGGTATATTAGAGCTCTATGTTTTAATTCAACATTCACAGTGACATACCCGTATCTTAAATTAACAATTCGTGTTTGTTACGAGGGTCCATGCAGTCGTGTAGTTGTACCTACACTACAGTGTGCTGTTTGCGCTTGATGTATACAACGAGCTAGCAAACAACACTGCAAACTCTCTGTAAATAAACACGCCTCAATTTCTCGCTGTGGACGCTCAACTAGGGCTGCCGATTCAGGTGAAGTTGCAACTATTTTAATTTAGAGTTGTTACGTAAATCTGAGTTGTCATGATATAAGTAACGCCGTCTACTTTGTGAGCTCAGAATATAATATGTAATACTACAGGTATGAGCAATCAACACTGCCAACTCTCTGATAAACCCCCCTCAATTTCTCGCTGTCGACATAACCTATAGGGTTGCCGATTCAGGTGTAGTTACAACTACATATTTTAATTGTTAAAATGAAAACCACTTTGATATACTTTAACATAAATTTTAATCACTGTTTCTTATTTAATTAATTTACAAGTCTGTACAATGAACTATTCATCTTCCAAACCATAGAGTCTAGAGCCTAGTCAAAACCATAGACTCCCCGCGAATGTCAGAGCGTGTTAGGCCGTGTCCAGACTTCCAACAGTTCATATAACACACTATCAACAATCGACCTAACATAATTTAGAGTTGTTTCATTCAATTCATTGTTGTCTAAAATGCCAGCTCTCTATAAATAAACACTCCTCAATTTCTCGCTGTGCACCCTCAACTGGGGCTGCTGATTTTGGTGAAGTTAGCGATTTTAATTTGGAGTTGTTACTTGTTACGTAAATCTGAGTTGCCCTGAAGTGATCCTAGGTAGGTAATGCCGTCTATATATGAACAAACAACACAGTCAACTCTCTGTAAATACGCCAATCTCTCGCTGTTGTCAGTACTATAATTTACTTACCTAAAAGTACATAGGTAGGTAATTATTAGCTTGGCAAGTTGACCCTGTTCAGTCTTAATACCAATGTAACGTAGATTGGAACTTTAGTTAGGGTTGGAAATGTCTGTTGAAGCTTAAATGCCTAAACCCGTTTTAATTAAACTGGTGTCTGTGTAGATCTAAGATGATCTTACTAAACAATTTTATTAGGTAGATACGTACTCGGAATTCCAAATTCGTTTCGTAAGAGTCTCTACATACTCTAGGTAGCCGTGTAGATTCGTAGAGGTCCTCTATTTGAGCTCGCCGTACAACGAGCTGGCAAACAGCACTGCAAACTCTTCGTAAACAAACACGCCTCAATCTCCCGCAATGGACGGTGGGTGACCTAGGGCTGCATATCATTTATACAGTAAAGGGATAAACTGTTAACTAATTGAATGATATTAACGTACCTACAACTTAAACCGCTGAGTCATTAACTAACTGACTTAGATATTAATTTACAGCTTTAGCTACTGGGTCTAGAAACTTGAGATTTAATACCTAGGTTTTCACTATAACTTAGACCCCTGCTAAGAAAATAGATAAAATTCATATACTTATTATTACCTAGTAAAGCGACTCATTCGAGCTAAGCTGAAGTGCAACTTGCGTGCATTTAAACTTTTTTAGAGATTAAAATATACCATTTCTGTAGTTTGTAGAACAGCCATGATTTCAAACAGCCTTTCTCTACCTATGTATTTCGCCTTCACAATCAAATCCACATGACGTAATGAAAGTATGAAACATAGTTACCTAGCTAATAGCTAAGGATATGGAGATATACCTACTAAATGTGCTGAATTTAAATGACATGAAACTGTCGTGTCTAAAGTCGACTCCTAGGGTGCTGTGGCAACCCTGAGTAACCAGACAAACTACCTATCGTTTAAAATTTAAATCTATCCACTAAAATATTTCTCCAGTTGCAGTTTACTTCAATTGTAAGATAGAATGCTGTTGTTTGCCTAATACGTTGTTTGCTTCATCTTTTGAAGAATTAAGTTAGTTTTGCTGAGTTGTATCTAACTAGGTAGTTATAGATAGATAGGTACCTACTACGTAGATTATTTAGTAAGTACTTATGACTTCACCTATACCTATACTTAGTATGCGACTAGTTGAGATGGCAATTAATGACAATAAATTAGATATCTAAGCAGCCAAAAGTATACCTAGTTGGTACGCAACAGGTCGAGATGGTAATCGGGGAGGCAACGCCCCGCACGCCCGCATAGCTCCCGCACTAACCCGGTGCGGGCAAGCGCGGGACTATAATTATGTCAGTCAACTTCTCCTTTTATGTGTAGGTGTATTTAGATAAAAACGTTTCTATTTCCGTACCAAATAGGTATACCTAAGCCTGATAAAATCAACCTGTCTGATGTGATTTAGCACTTTTCCGTCCCGTGCACTCGATTGTGACAGGTTATATATAGTAAGTATACCTAAATATTTTTATATCGAGTTTATCGTAAGCCAACACGCCGTTATCTGAGCACTTTATCATTCATACACTGATCGCATAATATTGTATGTATCATATATATTTATCACACGAAATTGTTACGATTTACTGTAATCAAACCAATCAATTTTGCACAAAATCTGCGATAGCACCGCTATCTCGACATACAGACAGTACGACGGAATCTTAAGATAGCGGCTTATGTTACCATCAAAATAATGTTAATATGCTACCATGTTACTCAAAAGCCGTTTTTGTCCTTAAAACCAAACTTAATCCGCTTTAGTCGCGACTTTCCAAATTCATTAGAATTCTTCAACGCGCATAAAGACATAATACACACTCATTTGCATAGAAAGCGGCGGAGCGTCGAATGATTGTATAACTTAAACTCCGTATTAACAACACTAATTGCCGGTACAGTACTACCAAAATAGACTTGTAGTATTGTTACGCGGCGCCATTGTATCTTGGACAATGTTCTCAGTACCTACACGTAGTATAAGATTTTACGTCTCACCCAACGTTGCTAGAATTCGAGAGTCGAAACACTTCCGCGTTATAGTAAACTGGATCTGAAGCGCCTTGTTTTAAAGCTCAAGTTTGTCTACACATCTACAGCCAGCGCTTCAAGCGGAAATGTTGCGAAATTAAAATCAGTGGCATTGAATTTTTGACTTCAATTCAAGGCTCTTTAGGTCCATTTTACTTTGATGTTATTTTGTTTCGATTCTGGAATTCTAGCAACGTTTGGTGAGACGTAAAATCTTATGCTACGGGTACTGTGATCTCATAAGTCGGACTGTAGGAGCGAGTCGCGAGTCATTAGTCGAGGCGGCTCGTTATTGCCGACAAAAAGTTCCGCGTACGCTCCAATGATTGATTTGTCTATGGAACCTGTCGTTATCTCTGATGTTAGCAAATTGTTCGATTCTGGAGTGCATTGAAACGAGTTCTTACGTAACATTATCAACGGGACGGCCACTGCATACAACCACTTCGTGTTTTTATCTAGCTTTTTCATCAGTTAATGTTATTATAATTGTTAAGGTAGCTTCTTGTGACTACCAATTAGACTATGTTTATTTATATGATTGATCATCATACAGTATTTATGGTTATTGTACGTAATTCAAACTTTTTGTTCGATTAAGAGGTAGGTAAATGAGTTTTTATTCATATTTAAACATATCACAAATAGAAATCCAAGAATAAAATTATTCATACTTAACTAAAAAATTGCTCTAGATAGCTAACTGGAATACTGTTACCGAAATTATATCTTATTCAAGGGTAAGATATGATCAAACAATTAGGCGGATCTTGAGTTCACACGCGCTTATAAGCGCTCTCCTAAAAAGTGCCGAGTCAAAAAGGCTTCACGCTTTAGCGGGTAGATACACAAAGGGCAGTAAACGTTCGGCACGGAGTATGGACCTAAACAAACAAGGGTAGCTAGGAAGCTGGCTCTTTGTTTGTGGAGAAACATGCGAGTCAACAAACTGTACCTACACAGGCTATGCACGGGCGTACCTACACAGTGCAGGCTATTGTGAACGCCGACATACTCGTATTAGCACAGCTCACGACACGACAGTTAGGGAACTTGTTACAAAACGTCGAGGTTCGACGTCACTGGCAGGCGTCAAATGTTCCTACATTTGACGCTAGGTAGGTTTTCTTCAATACGGTATTTGACAACTAGTCAAATCAGTAACTTTGTATCAAACGTCAAAACGCGCGCTTAGTATGCGAGATTCTATGAAATACCGGTGTGTGACGTCACAATCATTTGACGTGCTTTTTTAGTTTAATCGATAATTTAAAATGGTTATTACTTATTACACTTAAACGGTTAAAACCAACAAAGGTCGTGGATTTTACGTATTTTGGATTATTTAATATTTATTAATCTTTATTTAATAATCGCTGAGAAATAATTTATTTTTGATGTAGTCAAATACCCAATTCACGACACCCAAAGCCTAATATTTGATTCAGGATCAAACCGAGAGTTCCCTCACTTTAGTTCACTCCTATTAGTACCAATTAGTCTCAAATCGATATGTCAATTATAAACCTTTTGAATGACCCCATTTAACCGATACGTAATTAAAAACATATTAATAAGTGTAACACAAATCAGTTAAATGGCATTTAAAGTTAACATCGAGTTAGATAAATTACTAATAAATTAACTGTCAGTGTTTATTTGTTATTTAGATCGTATTTAAATAGTGCTTAGTAATGGCATGATGTTTAAAATCAGTGGAAAATCCACTCGTCTTAATTGAAAAATACCTCTTACACAATGTTTTGTTACTTTTTTTACGCGTGTTTTTAAGTTGATATCTAGAAGTGTCATTTACGATTAGACATGTTACATTCATGTTACACGAAATACATAATTCGTATTTGGTGATGAGTAAGACAGAAGATACAAAACGGATGCGACTAGACGAGATAGCGCTCTATAAAATGTGATCCAAGTCTCGTAATTTTAAGTCTTCACTTTTGATACCGTAGCGCGTAGTAGACTTTATGTAGATACCTATTTATCTTTTTCTATTTTGCATAATACTTTAGTATATAATATCATTGCGATTAGATATTATAACTTCACAGATACAGTACACAGGCGTAGATGTGAAGACTACAAGTTTGCGATGCGAGCACTCGATTCTCTCTATTCTCGATACTTGATATTCGAGATAACGATCCGTTCGCCGCTCACCCACTCGACGTCCAATCGACTTGTTCTTGCCGCATAATTATATTATCCATTTGTTTTTAATGAATATTAATGTCACGACTCGCGCCTCGCCCACTTTCCGATTACTTTTATTAATATCGAATACCGAGAAATTGTAGCTGAATATAGACAATCTATCTCACTATCAAAGCTCTTTAACTCTTTATTACCCACTTCTTAAGCTCAAATACTTTTCACATTCCGGAGACAGTTCTTTCTAAAGTATTCTTATTTATCGTGTTATTTATCGTGTTATTGGTTTGTTTAATGTTTTACATTCCTAAGATTAGACTTGGGTTCTGCTCTTATTAATTAAGTGGACGTTTCAAGAAATACAGGTGTAGTCATACCCACTTCATAAAAGTTCTTTAGTTATTTAGATTGTACCTAATCATTTGTGTTTTATTTAGGGCACTTTCAGAATCTAGGTAGTACTTCGTAAATGTTCCAAACAGTTCTTTTTAGGGTTCTGTACCTCAAAAGGAAAATTGGAACCCTTATAGGATCACTTTGTTGTCTGTCTGTCTGTCTGTCTGTTTGTCGTGTCTATCAAGAAAACCTATAGGCTTCTTCCCGTTGACCTAGAATCATGAACTTTGGCAGGTAGGTAGGTCTTATAGCACAAGAAAAAAATTAAAATGCGTTCATGAACAAATATTGATAGGCAACTTTCAAAGTAAGATTACTATACCAAGTGGGGTATCATATGAAAGAGCTTTACTTGTAAATTCAAAAACAATTTTTTATTTTTTTTAATGCATACTTAATAGTTTTTGATTTGATTTATCGTGCAAAATGCGCGAGTCTGACTCGCACTGGCCGGTTTTTATTTAAATTATTTGAGATCTGCTTGTCAAAATTAAAGTTATTTAAAATTTATTAGTGTTAGTCAAGAGTCGAGAGTCGGGAGTCGAATGTTCGTTAACGAGGATCGACAGGCGCGGCGTCGCTCGACGACGGATTGCATTATCGATGTGCCAGCCACTAATGTTCCACGGCAGCCTATGTTTAAACAATTATCGGTCGACGCGATACGAATCGATGATAATGTTGGCCTCTGTCTGCTGCAATAATAGCCCATTTATCGACTCGGCTGCCATTTCCACGAAGAATTATTTATCGCTACGCCGTAAGTGCTGTCGCTTTCATTTCAATGCTTTCGATTTAAAAGAACCGGTGAAGTGCACAGGATAAATAAAGCCAGTGTAAGCAAACCATATTGAATTGCGAAACTCATTTCAAAGAATAGCTAAGATCTATACACGTACCGCTGCCTATACCTACCTAGTATAGTAAGTATAAGATTGTTGTAATAGGTATACCTACCAATATTCGCTTCTAAGCTCGGTAAGCTAGATAGACATGATTAAATAACGCGTGAGTGAGTCTGTTACAATTTATTAACACCTGAACCCCAAACACGACAAATGCGACAAGGTTTTCTTTTTTGTTGACAAAGCGATGAGAGAAAACTCAGGCTGCAGCTGTTTACACCAACGTTTTAACTCTATGCAAGTGCGCTTCAACCTAGATCTAATCATAGCTTTTTATTTAGCGTGATTGTCGTCACCTGCAAGTCTTTCTCACAAGGGAAAAGAGCAGCCAGCTTTAAGTTCGAACATACGCCATTTTAAAGAATCTTCTTTATTTTGTTTAATAAAATGGAAACTTCGCCGCGGTAAACTTAGCTGCGGTGTGCATAAATAATTCATAAAAGAGCTGGCAGCCATTAATGAAGGTCGAAACCGCAGCACAGGCGTCCGTATCCGCTTCGTTTATTTCGCGAACACAATCGTGGTAAAAGTCGCTCACAGTGCTTACGAGAGCGTTAACTTACCTACCGACTAGTGAAATAATATTACTTTACAACGTTTATAGTACCCAAGTTGCTTTAACATAATTGCTTAAATTAACTAGCTGTATGAGTTTTATTACCAATATAAGAACTACCTACTTTATGTATCAGTGATTCTGAGCTTTGAGTGGGTACACTCAGTTTTCAAATTAACAAACGTGATATTGGTTATTAGGTTTATTGCTGATTAGGTTGATCAGAAGCTCAAGCAAACTCAGTGCGACAAATCTCGCGGCATTTCCTTCATTCCTTCACTAAATCGTTGTAAAAGTCACGAGAAAGATGTTTAGCACTTATTGTGCTCGGGCTGCTGTCATATTTTTACATGAACAGTTTACCTATATACTCTATCCGCGGAAAGAAGTGCTCTCTCTTTTAGGTACGTAATCTCATATAAATGATAGATATAAAAATCTCAGTGGGCGCCAACCATTTTGAGACAACAATCAATCCCAAACGAAACTATGTAATATGTGTTTTCTAATTGAATTTCGAATGTTTTTTGAAAACATGTTTGTGATTTGTTGGTGACTCAAAATGGTTAACGCCCACTGAGATTTTTGTCTGTATCATTTGTATGGGATTAGGTACGTAACAGAGAGCTATACTAACTTCTTTCTGCGGATAGAGTATAGATACGCAACAAAAGAATAGTAGGTACCTACCTACTATATAAGTTTATTCCCTGTTTTGTGCCTAAATGCATATACGTATTGTGATTTATGGATAACGTAATTCCCGTGTTTCGATTGTTAGGTAACTTAAAACTTACACGAGAGCTCTAAATTTAATTAAGTATAAATTATAATGTTATTGACATTTTATACCTTCGAAGTATCAAGTTTTCAAATCATTAAAAGGTTACTCATTCCTATAAAAGGTAAACATTTAATACCGACGTATAATTAAAAGCAACTTTAAGTTATAACTAAAAGTAATTTATGTTAATCCAAGTAAGGCATAGCATCTAAATGGTGTTTTAATTAGTTATTTAGTCGGTAATAACAAATCCGTCGAGAGCTTGGTGATTTATTAAGCCGTAATTGAAAGGTAGCCAAGCTTAGATGGTCATCGTTTATAATTAACAATATCTAATTTATACGCTGGCAAAGGTAAAAGAAAGAGTGTGTTCTTAATACATGCCATTAATAAAATATGGTAGTTCATAAATTAGAAATCGATTATTTACGATACGCACTTCTATTGATGTTAAGTTAGGAAATTATATTATCATTAGGTAATGCAGTGTCACTGTCATCGTCTTTAGATGTTCAGCAACTTTAACTACAAATATACCTACATACCTAGAGACTCAAAAAAAATAACTCTAGGCAGGCACAATTAGGCAAAGCTGCCGATTTAGGATTTGCCACCAGGGATGTATGATTTCCCTACCGTTAGTAAAATAATTCAATATTTGGTGACTGTCTAAATAGTATAAAAGGAAAAGGTGACTGACTGACTGACTGATCTATCAACGCACAGCTCAAACTACTGGATGGATCGGGCTGAAATTTGGCATGCAGATAGCTATTATGACGTAGGCATCCGCTAAGAAAGTATTTTTGAAAATTCAACCCCTAAGGGGGTGAAGTAGGGGGGGGGAGGGTAGTAGTCCACGCGGACGAAGTCGCGAGCATAAGCTAGTCATTATTTAAGGCTCTAAGCTGAGGTCCAGTCATAGAACCCAGTTTTTGGGCTCAGCAACATAATGCAGTGTATTTCTAAAATATCGAAAAGAAAATCAAGCTATAGGTATGCTATGTGTTCTTTCAGATTCTAGATCCGACCAAAAGTAGTAGCAGTAACGCTATAATAAGTGTAGGTACATTAAAAAAAACTGCCACCATCCGCTACCGCCTTTCCCACAATGTCCACTTCCCTAGGCGTGAGTGTTCGGAGAGACAATAAATTGCGGCGTGCAACCACGAACGCGAGTCGCGACCCGTATCTAGGTTACCTCCGCGCCCTCGGCTTAAGGCTTGGACATACACTACGCGTGACGGAACTTATCCAATGCGGCTCCTAGAAGTTATAAGAAACTGTATAGGTATCTATAGTGTGCGCAGAACAAGTTCAAATATGAACCCGAGGCGTGGGACTGCATTGCACAAAAATAGATTCCAGAATACACAAAATACCTATTTAATCCTTATTCCTTAGTCTATAACCTGTGCAAATCGCCAGGTGTTGCGACTTCAGATTGTACTGTTTATTTTGCGATTATACTGTAACTATTTCTACCCACATTATAAATGCGAAAGTTGTTTTTTAGTTGGTCCTTCAATTACGCTGCAACGGATCGACATGACTTTTGCATGGGTACACCTTGTTAAAGATCTGAAAATTGACATAGGCCACTTTTTATCCCGGAAGATTAAAGAGTTCCCAGGGGATTTTTACAAACTTAAATCCACACGCACGAAGTCGCGCGGGCATCAGCTAGTACATAATGTAGGCGTGTCGCTACGCTATCATATCTGGATGTGTCGCTCCCGTCGCGCTTTGTGTCTGCCCAGGCCTTCAGCGCATTATTACACTAGTCACGATTCGCCTACGGAACCCATGATCATAGAGTCCGACATTCACTTGGCTATTATTTCTGATGAGAGAATTTTCACACTAGTGCTGGGGCACACTACGATTTTCCATCCGCCGCCTTACGGTATCTAGTTACCTATTTATTTAAAACGCACATAATTCCGAAAAGTTAGAGGTACGTGCCCGGGATCGAACCCCCGACCTCCTATTAGACGTCCGGACGTGGACGTCCTAACCACTAGGCTATCATAGCTTAGACACACTGCTCAGAAATCGGCTTAGATCGGTAGGTATTTGATGAATGAACGCACGCAGCTCTACACACTCATTGATCCAAAGATAATATTACTAACGGAAACAATAGGACATTATGTATGCGTACTACGAGTCCACTTATAGATATAAATAATAAGTACTTACGTAGGTAGTAAACAACAGGTAGATTAGTGCATATTATAAAGTTAATACCTAGATGTTTAGCTCTTGTCGATAATATTTCAATACCTATATTATAAATAAAACATGATACCTAGATATCTGACCAAATAAGCAATAAAATAAAACTTGCTGGAATAAAATAAACAGGAATTTAAAAAGACGTAAATTATCTGTTCGTACTTCAACTTAAGATAAGATAGGAGTCAATGTGCTAAGGTCTAGCGCACTATTTATTTCAACATTAAATCGCATTAATTTTCCTGACTAATTTGTGTTGAAACTTGAAATATAACTATATCTTCAAAGTAATGAATAATACATATTTTTCGTCTAAGTAGGTAGGTACTTCTAGAATTTGTTACTGTTAGAATTCATTTTGCCTACATACAAATGTGTTATTTTGATAAGTAGGTATAAGGTAGGTACCTAAGGTAATTGTTTGATTGGCTACATAATAACTTAATACGTAGGTACGAGTACAATTAATTAACATTTGACTTTAAATATACAAGCTTACCTAATGTCTGCGACTTTGTTTGCTTGATTTAGGTTTTAAAAATCCTGTGGTAACTTTGTGATTTTCCTCTCCTTAGACTAGCTTTTCCCCTCCTTAAATTAGTTATTGCCCTCGAATCTGCACGCGTGAAGTTCGGTTCAAGCTGCGGTTTTATCAATCTATTTTGATCAAAGTTTGAGTGTGCTTTCAAACTTCGAAACTTTCGTCTCAATTGATTTCCAACTGTAATATTAGGGTTAATAAAAACGCTGCGGATACGCGCTTCGTGTGCCAGTGCCATAGCGTGTGAGTTTCACCCGCACCCCACCGCACTGTTCACATTGTGCACAAATTGCGCTATGGATCCAACTCAACCCTCTTCCCTACTTATTGCTTTATTTCTACCCCGCAACTACAGCAAGATGAAGTGTATAACGTTGAAGAACGACTTACTCGGATACTGAAAGACTTCTGGATATTCTAGTGTAACCCCAATTGTACACAAACATAATATAGCAAAGATACTCACATATGCACACTTATACATGCTCACTCACTTTCACCCCCACACACACGCACTCACGCCCACACAAACACAGATAACATGGACTTCCACACACATATTATTTTCTTTAGCTCTTTAGTTTAGTTAGTATGTTAGTTAGTATGTAGTTAGCTTTGTATTCACCGAGCTGGAGGCCCTGTTTTCCGAGACACAGTTTCTACTAGTTCGGAATACAGGTGCACAGTATTGTTTTGGTAAGAATTTTATAATAACTAGTTTTAAGGTCTCAATACTAACAAAAATATGAATTGTATTTGGTGGAAATAAATGATTTTATTATTATTATTATTATTAAGATAGCTTGTTATCATTTCCTCTTAAAGGACAATATTGTTACCTACTGTAAAATATTAATGCAGTTTCAGTTTTATTACTACCATAGCTGCTGTGGATTGTATAGAAAGTACCTTGGTAAGATACCTTGGTACCTAATTTTATTTTTAGTAAAGTTAACAACTGGCTAGTAATAGAAATACTTATGTAGAAAGATTTTGTACCTATTCAAAAAACTTTTACAAAATTCTTTTGAATTGTCAAAAAAAAAAAAAAAAGATTCCGACGAATTGAGAACCTCCTCCTTTTTTTGAAGTCGGTTAATGAATCAAGGTACCAGCACTATTTCGTAATGCCTTTCCTACCGAAAAAGACGAACCTGCACCAAAAACACGTCGGTTGCTCTTTTCAAATATTCAGTTAACAATAAGTACCTACCTAATAATATTGTATAAATAATTTGCAATCCCGCAAAAAAAATCTGCTTACTGAAGTAACGCATGAGCAGTAGGTACCTACATACCGTGTTGAGGTGTATTAGACACCTACGTAGGTATACCTCGTATACCTAGACCTAAAAAGAAAGTAGCCTAGATAGATATGTAGGTATCTGCTAGATAACCTTGACTTAAATAAGAAAATCCATGGACTGTAAAACAGTAAGTAAAAGCTTATACGAATACCACATTTTGCCATGATACAATCGCGACTTTAATTCCACAATTAAATCATAGTTTATACCTACTGCGTGTAATGTGCAGAAATAGATTCGCGGACAAATGGAGCGTCACCGCAAGATGCAACTCGAGATTAAAAGCTCGACCGACTAAACCACGTGAAAATCGTGCAAAGAGAGAAGTCACCCGCGGCATTAGCGGATGAGTGTCGGAGCCATTAGTGCGCCCCCCCAGTTCCCACACCACCATCCTCCCGACGTACCTATCTCTTTTATTTCTCGCGCGGGGATGAACTCCTTAATGACAAACCTTACTATATCTTTTGTGGAGAGCCCGCGAAAGTACGTATTTTGCGGCCCTTTTGTACGATCTTTTTTATTCTCGCGCTGTTCACAGCTGTTATATGTTTACGAGGGTAGAATCACATAGCTCTCTAGAATACACATAATATGTATAGGTACTTATAGGTTTCGTTATAAGAGAAGCTGTTTTAATCACAGACTAATTTTGTAATGCCGTTACAAATGTAGTAGTAGGTGTTGGTACAATATATTGTGTACTAGGTACTAAACATAGCTTAATGGCAATTGCACAGCAGGACGCCATACTGAAAGCGCGTGTACTCGTGTAAGATTTGTATTAATTTGAATCGCCAAGGTCTGTTTGTTTGCAGTGAATCTACCAAAAAGGTACAGAAATCATACATAATATGCTACACAGAAGAAGCTGACAAAAAACTGTCAGTTTTTAAAATTCAAAAAAGTTTTCAATTTTACTACAACTAGTCATATAGGTCGTAGTAAACGGAAGTATATTTTTTATGTAAATAGAAAAGTCCTGACGCACTGACTGACTCATCAACGCCTTGCCCGAACCCTTTGTAATATGCTTGAATGTCTAGAGATTCCCCTTATAATCTACCCTTGTCTACACAAGGAATAAGGCTGGCTTTATCGGAATCCTTATGAGACAGGTAATAAAGAGCATTTATATTTTAGCCGAGCGAAGCCGCGGGTGGTCGCTAGTATGTATAGGTATACATACCTACCTATAATACATATTATATTACACTGGAGAGCGCGTCAATGACGGTGCGCGACTGCAACAGCGTGATACCTATGCACTACCTACGCAGTGTGAACACTTTCATCCAGTTTCTTATAAGATACAACTCGTGAGAGCCGTGTTGGACATGTTACCGTCGCGCATTGTATGTATCCAAATCCGATTGTTTTTGCGGTTTGCCACATTGCAACATTGCTTACGAATGTAGCTGAAGATTCATACCTAATTCTGTAGTAGGTGGGTAGGTATAATTAAAACTATGATTAAAAATTTGAATATGATGAAGTGTTACTAATCCGCTGCGCACACGTAGATGTAATTAAAGACAATAAAAATTCGTTATCTACACTCATTAGAGTTTTTTTGCATATAGCGTTATTTATTTAATTAGGTATACAATTACATTTACACTTTTAAGATTCTAATTTTGAGCAATTAGGTAGGTAGGTACGTAATACGTATCTTAACATTTGAAGTTAGGTTTCTTGACGCAGTAGGTGGGTACAAAGCTACTGTAGGTACTCAAATAACAAATAATTGTTTTATGCTAAAAATTTGTACCTAGACTTGTACCTATAGCCAATGTGAATTTTTATAATTTCTCGTGTAATAACATTCAATTTAGTATGCTAAACATTTTTCGTTTTATTAAAGCTCCGCATTTTATCACGCCACGTCAGAGAGTAATTGTGTTATGAATAATTAAACGTGCGACCAAATAAATAGGTATACCTATCTAACGATTATAATAAATTAATGATATATCAAAATGTAGGATGTACCTAGTATTTAGTAAATGTTTGTATTATTTAATTAACTTAATGATTAAATAAAATCAACTTTCCACCGAGTGCGGATTGGTAGAGTTTACACACTTTTGAGAACGTTATGGAGTACTCTCAGGCAGGCAAGTTTTCCTTCACTGTTAAGGTGATATTTCATTGCTTAAAACGCACACAATTCCGAAATTTTGGAGGTGCGTGCCCGGGATCAAACTTCCGACTTCCGAATCAACCCATCGCGCCGGCTTCTCAGTACCTAATGAGCCGGCGATAGGTTTATACTTACTTGATGATTATGATAAAAATAAATACAGGTTAAGTACTAAAGGAATCTGTATAGAAAAGCTCGGAAAATTCGGTTCGCGACAAACAGTCCATTTAGTTAACAATGAAAGTACAATTAGCGGCGATGCGGACTCGCTGCGGTCGGCGCTCGCCGCTCGCCGCGTGCGGTGTGCACCGTGCATGCATACTTTACGTAGACAAAACTGTGTGTAATTACTAATTAGTTTCACCAATAGGATAGTATAAAATAAGTTTTTAATTTTTTTTTTAATTTAATTTGTACCAAAAAACATTACAATAAAGAGAAAAAGAGAGTAAAAGTGGACACAGAAGCACTTATCCCTATGAGAGATCTCTACCACTGACCCTTGGCAGAGAGGTATGGTGATCTTATTATTTGTTCATGAACACATTTTAATTTTTTTTGGTGATATAACCGCAAATTTACGGTTTTCGGAATGTCCCATTTACGTGTGCTATAAGACCTAGGTATCTATCTGCCAAATTTCATTATAGGTAGGTCTTTTGACAGACACGACCGACGTACGTTCCTTTTGAGGTAGGTACGGAACTCTAAAAAATAGTCAGTATTATTAATGGTAGCGTGTCCTTATAATTAACAAAGAGACCACGTGATATTTAATTGCTTAAAACGCTCATGAACTCCAAAAAGTTAGAAATGCGTGCCCAAGATCTAACCCTTGCCTCTCTGAATACTTAGAGGCAGATACAATCCGCCTTATTAACCGACTTCCAAAAAAGGAGGAGGTTCTCAATTCGTCGGAATCTTTTTTTTTGTATTTCTCTATCAAAACAAAACACGTCGGTATAATGTTTAAGGCTTGTTTTATTAGATTTGTTTAGTGCTTCGTAGAAAAAGTACCTACCATAATCAAGCACTTTCAACAAGCGTGGCCTCAATAAAAAGAGAGTTATCGACAAAAATATATACCCGCCTAAAATTACACAACATTGTGGCGTTCAATAAAAATGTAAATACCAACATTAATATAAGGTGTCATGTTGTAAAACCACTTTGGTGAAATCAACACACCGATATGAGCGCTTGATATTCAAAAGGCTCATTATGTTAATTCGTTCTCGATTCACTGCAAATCTGTGAATAAAATTAATGTGCGTTTAAACGGAAAATACGAACAAAGGCAATAAATGCGAGTAGCCCGAACCGACCCGCCGATTTATCATTTCATTTGACCGCGTGCATATTGTTTATCGTGTTAATTTTATTTGTTACTGAACTTATCGACTGCAATTATAAAACGGTAATATTGAATCTGACGCGATTGGCTTCGGGAATTTGTAGTGGCGCCATTTTATACTTATTATCGTCAAATCGTAATAATAAGTCAAACTCAAAAATATTCACATGTTCCATGTAGGCCAACTATGTAGGTAGAGCTCTTAAGTTAGGTCAAGACTTCCACCATGCTTCCACCAGTTCAGAAAGCATACCTACTGTACCTACTAGAGGAGCACACTTCGCACGAAAATATAATTTAAGGTGATAATTTTATAAAATAGTTAAATAACAAAAAAAACAATCAAAATAAAACACGATATTAAAGTACCTGAAATGAAAATATCAAGAGGTTTTCTGGAGAAAACAAAAACTAGAAGAACTCAGCAGTTATACGGGTACCTAACTGCTGAGTCTAAGATCTCTAAGGTCAATGTTTTGATGTTTTTTTGGCTGACTTAGGTACCAGCTGCCTTGGCATCGGCAATGGGAACCCACTGCATTTTATTATATTAAGAAAACCTAGATACCATTAGGTATATTATGAATGATTAATGGAAAGGGGTCATAAGCCTTAGCAATGAGGAAAAACCTACATAAGTAGGTACCTATGACATGCCTAAGACTCGGAGACCTGCGACATCTGACCCCAATGCTTTTATTGTTAGTAGGCTTAATATTGACTTTACGTAAGTCATTTTGCTTGACTTCTCTTCTATTGAATTGAAATTTTATTCAGACCTTTGACACTTATAACAATGTGTATGTTGGTTTATTTAACCTTCATTCAAATCTGCCCGTTTACATTTTGTTGTCGTTTTGCATAAAATATTTTTTAATAAAAAGTTGACACACACCTATCCGTCGAAAAATGCTAATCCTAGTGATGTGGAAACATTTCGGACCGCTATTTTGCATGTAAAACTCGTTCCGCTAAGCAGTTAATTCAATAAATGATAATTGATTACCTTTTTCTTTATTCGTGAATAAATAATTGTTTATTCACTAAAAACTGCAGGGATAATTTAAAATAAACTTAAACATAACTTCTCTACTTTTGTCTTCACACATGTTAGGACCTACCTACTTTAATTAATAAAACTAACTACATATAAGTATAATAAGTAGGACATACCTATCTACATACATACACCTACATTCGGTAATCAAATATTATAGTTAGAATTCTTTCTTAGTAGTTACGGAGAAAAGATGTAAAATGGCAATGGCTCTTTAGTCCACGACAGATCGAGATGGCAATCGGGGTAGGAGGTGGGTGTGCGGGGTGTTCTCTTCCCGATTTCCATCTCAACATGTCGCGTACTATATATGTTGCCTACTTGGGATACCTACCTATAAAAGTAAATTAGTATGACTACTATTATTCTATGATAAACCATATTTAAAATTTATTTTCCTTGTAGACGGAGATAGCGAAGAGATTAAACGCAATCATCGCGCAAATCCTGCCATTTCTATCACAAGAGCACCAACAGCAAGTAGCGTCGGCGGTGGAGAGGGCGAAACAGGTCACTATGACTGAACTTAATGCCATTATTGGGGTAAGCACTATTGAATAAATCTATATTCTCGAATGTACCAAACCATGCCCGCGATTTTGTCCGCATATACGTTTTTTGGAAATCTTGCGGAAACTTTGATTTTCCGGGATAAAAGTAGCCTATGTGTTAATTTAGGGTATAGGCTATCACCATTTCAAATTTGATCATCGGTTCAGTCATCACAACAGATATCCAAACATCCAAATTTGAGTAAACAAATATTAAAGTAACATCTGCCTAGATTTAAGCCAAATAGGTGGTAAGTTAATAATATAAACCAACACAAAATTTGTTAAGGCAAGCAACTCTGTTAATAAGCATGACACGCATTTTCTCTTTGACCAAATTTTAAATGTCTAAATCCAGCAGTGCTAAAAGGTTTCCAGTTTTTCTTTTAAATAATATTTCTTTAAACTAACTTAAAAACAAAATCTATTCTCCTGGTAGATTACGAGTTATGACTTTTTTTAAAGGTGTTAAGTTCAATTATCGATGGAAAGTCGAAAAAATCGCTTTCCAGCGTCGATATAATAAAAAAATACGCTATTGATTTATTTATAAAGGCGAACTTAAAAGATCTTATACTGTAAATCAAAATGTAATTTAAAAATACATTGTAACTTTACAAGCTCTAAACTGCCTACAATCTTTATTTGTTCACTAAGTAGGTAACATCCTGTAAGCGGAGATAAATAAATAATACAAAACCACGGAGAAGGTTCGATAATTTAAAATGTTTACTTTACTTAAATATTTGCCATCATATTCACATACACAATCCTTTTATCTTCACAAAAAATTCCATACACATAATTAAATAAGTCAACGTATGTAACCTTGTGTTCCGAAGAGTTGCGGCCTTTATCTATTTACTTACTCAGTTAAGATTCAAATTAAAATCCAAAAAAATATTAAAATATTTATTTCACGTAGGCCAATGGTTATGACAATTTTTTTTTTACACTCTAACTTTACCTTTACTTAAATACTTACCAAACAAACTTTTTACCAAAGGCTATTACAGTTAGTGCGTACTGCGTACCTACCCACTGCGTAGGTACCTAACTACCTATTGAGAGAATTCATAATCTGGTATTTTTAGTCTAAAATTTTCTACTCATTTGTTACAAAATATATCAAATCTTAAATGTACGACGTACTTATACGCAGCTTTAATATGCGTCATAGTAGCTATTTTCCGTATGAAATGGTCAACGCAACATGATTAATAACTATCATTTCGCTCACATCTGATTAGAAGAACACGTGTAATAATATTGTATACGTTGAAACCACTTGAACTGTGAAATACAGTGATGTGGAATGTTTGGCAATACTACCGTGGACTCTCGGCCGGGGTGGCATCTGTCCAAATAACGTTACTTTGGTCGTCTGTCGTCTATCGTCACTGTGCTACTTTACCTTTCAAAACATATCCTATAACACCGGTATCAGAGTGAATCACCGGCATCATGTACTAAAATTGCCACCTTCGTAGCAGTCGGTGTAATTTTTTCTATCTGAAAAAATTGAGCAAGTGTAGGTAATGGAATTAAATTCAAATTTATCTTAGCCAAATTGGCAGTTTTGAGTTTTTACGGACTTTTCAATTGTTTCGTCCACACTATCTTTTATATTATAAATGCGAAAGTGTGTCTGTCTGTCCGTCCGTCTCTCTGTCTGCTAGCTTTTCACGACCCATCCGTTTAACCGATTTCGATGAAATTTGGTACAGAGATCCCTTGCATCCCGAGGAAGGACATAGGCTACTTTTAATTCCAGAAAATCAAATAGTTCCCACGGGATTTTAAAAATCAAAATCCACGCGGACGACGTCGCGGGCATCATCTAGTCAAAAAATAAATTGTAGTAGATATAGGTAACAAACTATTGGGTACCCCATTTTGTATTATTCTAAAATGAAGGAATAACATTATACATACAAATATTATGATAGATACTTAGATAAAGTATAGTCTGTTTTCCTAACCTGCAAAATTTTCCGAAAATTAGTTTTCGTAGGTGCCAATGGTACTATATCTCAATTTTTTTAAATATTTCTTTTCTTTCAACTATTGTTTCTAGTCTGTGATGTGATTCGTTGAGTTTTCGTAAGTCGGCGGTATTTTCATAGGTAGGTACTGGTAGTTATCCATGATTAACATCTACACAGCATCATACCGGAACGTTGAACGCTTGGCTGCAACATGAAACAAAATTGATAGCCAACATTTCGCATAAATCCGAATTAAATAACACGTGTCTTATTTGTACGAGAGCTGTAAATATGTTTTGGAATGTTTAGCCAGAGAGTTGTCACACTACAAGAGGCAGAGTTGCCTATCAACCTGAAAAATAAAAAAAGTTCATTATTATTACGTACTAGCTGATGCCCGTGACTGGAATTAGGTTTTTTAAAGATCCCGTGGGAACTCTTTGATTTTCCGGGATAAAAAGTGGCCTGTCACTCTCCAGGTCTTTAAAGTTTAAACTAAATCCATGCAAAAATTACGTCGATCCATTGCTCCGTTGCGACATGATTGAAGGACAAACCAACAAACAAACACACTTTCGCATTTATAATATGGGTATACTGGTGTAAAGGTGTGTAAATTGACGCTGCATCTGACTGCTTTTACTGTTTTTATTCTGTCTGGTTATAGCTCAAAAACTAGTTTATATGTATACCACTAACTGTGGCGTCAGTGGTGCTGCATCAGTGACGCTGCGACAGAACGTCAGATTAATGTACTATGCAAATGTAGGGAACATCATTCGAGCGCAGCGCCACTGACCCTGCCGTCAGTCAGGCGTTATAGAAATAGCACGGCAGATTCTGATGCCTGTGTGTGGGTTGACTCTCTATAACTATCTACCTATATCTCGATGACGTTCAGCAGCTATCGGTGAGTGGTAGATACCCGGTGTGGCAACTGTCCAAACAGTGGCACCTTCTGTCGCTGCTCAGTTGCTCACCCACTCGTTAACAGTTTATCTGCTTTGCGATACTTCTAAAACAAACATCATAAATATTAGTGTAGGTTACTATTTTAAAAGGGGAGCAGTCAAAACTCCGAATTATTTGCTAGTTTACATTTATTTTATTCTTTGAAACAAAAACGAGCTAGTTTTATCACAGCCTTTAAGTATTTCGTTAAACTGTGGTGTTATTGCCTATAAATTAATTGCTTGATGTTTTTTATTATCTACTCAAATAGTTGGCAAGGATTTCTGTAGATTTTATTTCTCTTTGATTTATGTAGGTACCTACCTAAGGTTTAACTGTCATCATCATCATCAAATGACTGCCAATATTAATATAAAGAAATGCTATAGGAGTTATAGTCCGGGACAGGTTGAGATGGCAATCGATGTATGACGCGGGGGGTCGCCCCGCATACCCGTACGTCATCCGCGCTCGGTCGCGCCTTCCCCGATTTCCTTCTCAACCTGTCGCGTAGGTACTATATGTGCGTTTTCTTGGTCAACGTGCTGGACTATTGGCCAAAGCCTTCTCATTTTAAGAGGAGACCCGTTCATACATTACCCGTTACGTACATAACATTCATCATATCAACACTACTAAGAGCCGGGTTGATGATAAATGTAATGTACCTATTTATAATACATAAACTAAGCTAAAAAGAAGTCTTTTTTATGCAGGTGACATTCCACTACAGCTATAAAAATAGATAATAAATCGGTATTAGATAGGTAGGTAATAAAACGCTAATGAATAATTAAAATCCTCAGTCCACTTCTTACGAGTCCTAATACTCCACGAGTCTTAATAAGGCAAGATACAGTCATCACAAGTTTACAAAGTGGAAAGTACATGCGATAAAACTTTATTAGTTAAAGCTTGCAAGTAGGTGTAAAGTGTAAAGTAAGTTCATTCAGTAGAGGCACGCGGCTTTCAACAGGTCGAAAGTTCGACGCTCGTTAATTAAACGATCTAAGCCGCGCTACCCCACTTGGCTGCTCGCCAACCTCGCAGAATTAATAAAATTGCCACCGACGAGAATACTAAATAATTTGACTCCGCTATGCAATAATAATAATATACTTACTTAGTTACTTTTACGTTCCTAGAAGAAGCAGGTTCTTCTTTGTCTAAATTTCTAAATAACTACTTAGTAAATCTAAAATCGCAATTTTTTGTTTATGCTTATAAATTCTACGGCCGAAATTAATAACCAATCCTTCTGTAATCTGTCGATAGGTAAGTACGTTCCTTGCAACCTTATTTATCAAAAGTGTATGGTATTTTTACAATAATTAACAACGGCCCAAAGTAACTTATCGACAGATTATACGATAGATTGATTTTTATTTCGGTCTTTGGATTTTAATGCAGGTTTCATCGACAAGATTGAGTACAATACTCAAGGAAGGTCTGTAGCACTCCATATGTACCTATACAAACATATTTTTACAATTCAAAAATTTTTTTTTTTTTAAAAACTTGTGCTTATTTAGAATTCACAAAAGTACCTACCCTATAATTTCGCAGCAGTTATGTTTGTAAGTAGGTATAAGGTAGGTAGGTTCTTATAATGTGTGAACACATTTACAAATAAATAGGTGAAGTTAACAAATACTATCTAAAAAGAAGACTCAAATGAACGCTAATTTTGTTGACATATATCTATTTGTTTATTTAAATAATTTGCGAACTTTCAACGGTTGAATTAGAATCTATGTACAAATTGACTGACTAATTTCACAATAGTGTAAGCGCTTTTAGTAGCAACGTGCGGACGTCATTGCCATCTATTATTCCAATAGGCATTTTCGCAGTTGGATGCCAAGTCATTAGAGCGACCTAATCCCGCGGCGGGTAATCCGAGAGCGACGAGCAGAGGGTTTACGACGCGACGACTTCCAAAATAAATCACTTCAAAGATAATGAGTTCGAAAATAAAGCGGTGAAACTCGCTCGTCTCTCATCAGTGTGCGGACGATAGACTCTTGTTAATCTCGAGTGTCGGGCGCTGAGCCAACTCGATTAGTATCTACTCTAGTAGTACACTCACACACCGACGACAATGTTTCCACCTTCCCGACTCCCGAGTCCCGACACTGATTTATACATAAGGCTATTTTTACCCGACTACGGCAAAGCCAAAAGGAAGGGTTATGATTTTGGCAGTCTATGTATATGTATATATGTATGTATGTGTGTTCCACTGTAGCGGCTAAACTACTGGACCGATTTTGATGAATGAGGTGTCAATTGATTCGTTGTTATGGTCCTGGTGACAGGCTAAATTTTATACGAATAAAATAGATCTGACGGATGTTACATTAATTTTTTTTGCTATTGTATCGAGTGGGATGTCAAATGAAAGAGGAAGAAATAGAAATAGGAGAAATAGGAGAAGGAATAGGAGAAATAGAAATATAGCTACTATTAATAACTAATAGGTAGGTAGGTATACCAAGCAACGGAAACCCAATTTTACTATACTTATTATTTCAGAATTTATTAAGACAATCGTAGTCGGGTTTTAGTTTTAACTTTATAAATATTAACGCGCTCATTAAGTCCCGCTATATTATTATTAGTCAAATAGTTGGCAAAAATATCACTCTTCAAGATTACCAATATTAGCACCTGAATGTGATTTGTAACTTTTGGCCGTGTCTCATCAACAGTCTCATGAATTATTTAACACGCTCTCAAGAACTTCGTCGTGTTAATAATACACGCTAATTATGTGTCGTGTGATGAGAAACGTTTAATTAAGTTACATTCAAACTACCTATATCGCTAATGTACCGACCTACACGATATCAAAGCGTCTGATATCATTGTAATTATTCAAATTAGGTAGCTATTAGCGATACGGTAAGAGATTTAAAAGTAAATGCGCGTTCATTGCCCCCGAGGATTTAGAATGTATCTGTAGCTTTGTATAGATTACCAAACAACCCCCGAGAAACCGGCAAAACGCAATATAGCTCTCCCCCTATAAAACACTCTAATTTAAATAAAAAAGCGGCGCCACCTTCCGTATGTCGGTCCTTTTTTTATTACGAACCTTTTTTATTTTCGGGTCAGCTAGGGATCAAAGGGGCTCTCCCTTGAGAGCGTCCGCCCGCACGCCCGCTTCGCCCTCTCCGTCTGATTTGCGACCATTCCGCCGAGCGCCGATTTGTGAAGAGGGAATACTTCTCAAATTGGGGACTGTTTGCTCGCCTATTAAAATCACTTACCGCTCCAAATGCTCCGGATCGTCTCGTTCTTGTCAGTGTGACATTTACGATTGTTTTTATAACAATCGTTACGTTATTTCTGAAGTGAGGATATAAATACGGGAGTACTATTACCAACTCTTGCCTGTTGCCACCCCATCAAACGATTTCATGAACCCGAGCTGGTAAAATAGGATAAGAGTAGCATCGTATATAACGTTTAATATCTGTAAATTTCCCTTACTCGAATAACAATAGGGCCGGAAGCGCCTTTGTCGGTACGATTCGAGGGTTCATCAATTCTTGTTCCGATTTTTATTCCGCATCTTCGAACCCGAGGGGTGGATGTCGCGCTCCGCGTAAATAGCTTTTCGATACAATCTCCTTCTCATGCTCACCTATGACACAATTGCTCACATTGAAACAATGCTCACGTAACTCCGACTGATCGGAGAGACGTGCGACCTCGTGTGCTCGTGTCACAGATACGCGTATCGAATCCGATAACTTTCATTATTAGTGGGTAGTGTAGGTACGTAAACAATCCGCAACGCTTATATTGTTTGTAATTGAAAAGCCACATCGTTGACACAAGTATGTGGAATAAACAAGTGTATTATGCGTAGTTTATGCAATATTATCTGAAGAGATATGTGAACAAACACGGGCGTCCGTGCAAGCAAATAGACCGTATCTGTTTCCCCGTCGATGGCTTTATAAACAAGCGACTCGTGAAAACATTTATAGGTATCTAGTTTGCGTTGGGTCTCGCGCTCCGTGATAAAAATTACGTCGCGAATAAATCAGGGTGCGGAGAGGGTGTACGAGGGGCGAGAGGAGGGGGGATAGGATGGAGAAACATGAATTTGTCATTTTTTCCTAGGCACGTTCGCGAGCGGGTGATAAATATTGCATTGCACAACATTCGGCTTTCTTGTTCCCATTAACTTTGGCGCTATCTATCGGTCGCTTCAAATTAACTTTGTTACTGGATAATAATTTGTGAAGTCTTTAATATTTCAGGTGGGCAGTGAGTCGCGATAATGTTGTTGTCGTTCCTCGTAATGGAATTACTTTTAGTTAAATTCACTTTGTTATGTCATTAATCTGCTTCGTTACCTTTTGTGACATCTTTTATGGGTGGATTTTGTTTTTAGTTTATGCTTTTGGGAAGGCACTTTATGTGCATTTGTATTAATTGTATCGAAGTATATGAATAGTGTATAGCTACGCTAGTTAGCTGTACCTACCTATAAGGCAAATGCAATGAGTTTAGTGTCTATGTTCTTTGTAATGAATAAACGCTTACGAAATAGTATTAGAAAATTATTTCAAACAAACAGTACCTACTGTAGTGTGTAGCCAGCGATGGATTGATCCAGATGATGATGCATGACGTTTAAAGCGACGTCAAAAGTTAAATGTTTCTCAATGGTTCTTCATCGACAAAATTAACATTGAAAACCCTGCGGGCTTCGCCCGTATCATATCCATGTTATAGAGAGTAGGTAGGTACATGTATGTGATTAGAAGCAATTATGTTGAAAGCTGATGTTGTAACAAGTGTTGGCGTCGCGTGTCGGTGCCCCAGGGCTCTGTGTCTAATGGTGCGTGTTCACCCCGCGTCCCTCTAACCCGGCTCACCCCATCTCACCCTATACCTACCCAGTATAGGGATAGCACGAGTTTTACACATTGAACAACTCGCCAACATCAATAGAACATCGTACATCTAAACTCTAAGTCAGAATAAGACCAAAGGTTTTTTTTAGTACGTAGGTAGGTACCTACTACCGCTTTTTGTTTGTACGATGTGTCCGTTTGGGTCCTGCTGACGATATAAATTTATAGGTGAATTTAAACATTAAGTTTCAATTTTTTTTAATTTATCCTTTTGTGTTTTAGTAGGTAGGTACTGTGCAATACAGTTAGTAGGTATACGTCATTAAAACAGTCATCTTTAGGTTTATTTTACTCTGACATTAGGTATAGCGTTTCGATGACATAAAATTGTAAATTTTTTAAAACAATATGCATTGAGTTCTTTTTGCTCTGACGTTATAATATTCGATACTCGAGATCGCTCAACGTTACCGAGTTGTGCGAACTCGTACTAATCCTACTGTCCTACCCTCTTCGTAGCTTTTACAGTCCTACAAGCGAATACAAGGCTCTATAATTTGATCACGTCAATACAGTACCCACTAAGTTACGACTTCTTTAATTCGATTTGTTAAAGTAATGCGATCTTAAATTTGATTTGCTCTCCGTTCGGTGGATAAACTAAGCAACTATTTCTTTTTCTTTAATCTCTTAATTTTTATACCGGTCTAGAGATTTTATAAAGTCAAAACACTTTGGGACAGACATTTTTTATTCTATCCTTTTTTTAAATACTTAACTTAAAATATATGTAGTAACTTACCTACATTATATTTGACAACATCTCAAAAACATACCTACTTACTACACAATTTATCTCAATCAAATCAAAGATTTGGTTATTTCATGCAGGACAACTAGCTTATTACGACAGCGACTCCACCATCGGTTAGTAATGCACATTCTACTGAGAAGAGCCGGCAAGAAACAGCAGTTGCTTTCAAATGATACCTCGATTGACAATGTGTTATTTTCTATGTAAAGCGCTGACTTCTTTCTGTGAACGCTTAAATTCTATAGCGTTAGATATTATAGTAGGTAGAGTTCTCCCAATTAGTTCTTTAATGTTTTTTAAGTAGGTACCTATCCTAAAGTCTGACCTGCGTTAGTATATATACCTACTTAACTAATTTCTTTTATACGAAGTAAACTGTATGTTAATATGGCACTAACGTTTTATTAAATTGCTCTTAATTCATTTAAGTGTGTTGGAGAACTTTCCTCTCAGCGGCTGCCATTAAACTAACTAATTGTTGGTTAATCTTAATGATTATTATGAGATACTTGTTCGTTGCTAGCGGTTTGGTAATTACTTGAGGAATTAGGATCCATTTCTCTATTATCTCGGTCGTCTAGACTATTAATATCTACACCTACCTTTAATGTAGAGGATAGATCCATAGAACGGACTAAAATTAATTATGTTCGGATTAGGATTCATCGGGATTATCTATTATTCTCAAGTTTAATTTAGGGCCTTATTAGTTATTACAAAGGAATATCTAGGTAATAGATAGATGAACCTTAACAATAGGTATATTTAACAAAAAAAATACTGTCCACTGCTGGACATAGGTCTCTTATGGGGACCTCCACACGCCACGGCCATCCCACCACCCCACCCATCCCACCACCCCACCCATTGCACTATTGTCGTACTTAGTCCTAGCACAAGCTTTACGCTTAGTTGGAGGGGAAAGGGCAATATTAGTCTTGATGATCATGGCTAATATTTTTTAATAAAAGAAAGAAAAGAAAAGAACCTAAAATTACAAAAGTAGTAGGTAGGTATGTATAAAGTTGTAAACATGCGTTTGATAAGTATAAATAGGTATCTACACATATTTATGAATCATAAAATAGTAATATTAATAGCAAAAACATAGTCTATATTGTAGGTATGTATAATAAATAATAACACAGAAAAACATGCAAATGATTGTATAAATTGGTGTGAAAATGACCAAATGTTAACAGAACAAAACAACACCTAACAACATTTCCGATTCCGACAAACATTTGATTACGATATGAATGGAACGGTTCAAATCAAACGACATACAATACATCGAAATTCCGGTTTTCGATAGGGTTACCATGAACAAAACAACTATTGCGGGCTCACAACTTTTTAAATCATTCCTAGGTAGGTACTTACACTTATAATTACGCTTTACATAGGTATGATTTCGTATATATATTATGTAGGAAAAATAAAAATGTTACGATAGTGGTAGAGGGTAGTAAAATTAGAAATTCTTGGGCAGACCATAAATACCCAGTACCAACCCAGACCATACCCAGTACCTACCAACATACCTCCAGGGTATTGAAATATTTGAAACCTGATATAGGCCTAAATATTTCATAGATGTTCATAAATGTGTAGGTATACCTAATAAATAATTTCTGCAAAAAGTTTGTCAGTTTTTGAATAACTTGTGCCAACTACTCCTATACGTGGAAGATATTCAAAGCGTATAATTTTGCAGAGATAAAAATAGAAAAATAAAACTTTTACCACAGTGCTAGAGAGGTTTGTAAAAGGTAGAAATTTTTAGCCAAGCCATTAAAAAATTTCGTCACAACACCACGAGATCTGACAACCTTGGAGGTAGGTAGGTAGGTGGTAGTTGGGTACATACCTACAACAGGGTATTAAAATGTTTGCCATGAAAAATTTCAGCCGGGGTTGATGCGACGGGAAATATTTAGCGTAAAAATCCGCGCTTGGCTCGGCATCCCATTTATAAATGGAGAATTATCCGCGGGCGTATAGACAGTGGTAAATGTGGCGTGAAAACCCAAATGCGGAGGAGCATTTTTCTCGTGACAAAAGCTTTTCCACGCAGTGCGTCTGCCGCACTAAATTATATTATGCTCATATGTTTTTAATACCCTTACCTATAGCCGCAGAGCTGGGAATTTCATGTGTTTATAGCTGTGAGAGAGGGTGAGTGAATTATGTTGGTAGGTATGTACCTACTTACTTACCCTAGGTAAAGTTGGTAGGTTAACCTACCCATACGTTTTTTAATAGAAAAGAAACAAGCCTATATTTTGTTTTGAAGATATACCTAATAAAAACTAAGACTAATGTTATAAATCCATTTCAACTTTAACCCTCTATTCTAGGTTTGAAATGATATAGAATAGGTACCTACATGTCTTTCATCTGCTGAATAACTAGGTGAGAAAAATTAATTCCGAGTTTCCGAACAGATTTCGCAGCGTTTTTATTCATTAAAACTTCCATCGCCTGAAATTTTATTACCTACCTTTACGAAGTATATTGAAAAAACAACCGCGTCTCGCCTCCCCTTGTTTGTCGTAACCGAAATTTAAACAAACTTTAATTTGCGGATAACATAAACAGCAAAAGTTGAAATGATAAGAGCGGATTGCAAAGTCGTTATGCGTAACGAGATTCGATCCCCGGAGTGCCGCTGGTATTTAATCACTTCTGAAGTAAATGCACTTGGAAAAAAATAACGCGGTATGAACGCCACATTATTGTCATTCATAATAACAAGAGAGGGTGCTCTGGGGTGGTAGGTGGGGGAGTAGGAGGGGTGGCGAGGCGTGAGTATCTCAATAGCTCGGGTCGTGTCATGCCAGCCGTTTCGACGCGCCTCGGCTTTGTTTAGATTCCTCTGGTTTCCCACCCGGCTTTTCAGAAGCAACACCTTTAAACTTGAAGAGGATGCTCGGGCCGGGTTATACTGATTACATCAACTTTGTGTTTCAGGTGGAATTATGTATGATTATAGCTATCCCTATAATTTTAAATACTGTCTTCTCATATTATGATGCCTTATCTTAAAGCTTTGGTATAAAACCTTCATAGGTCAATGGATAAGGACCGGACATTAAAACCTAAAGGTTGACGGTTCCAACCCCAGCTATTGCACGTTGTTATTACTTAGGTACACTTAGATTAAGATTTAGTTGTAGTAGTGTAGTTTTAGTCAATTTAACCAAGACTAGGCATTATTTGAAAAAATGTAGATACTTACCTATTTTCACGTAAATCTACAAAGAAATGTTATGGCCACTTTTCGTAAGCACAAAAAAGTTCTTCCATCAGAACTAATTTGATTTGGAATCCGTAGCTGGTAAAAACGCTCTTGGGCTAAGTGGCGCTCGCCACCTTTTGACACACAATAAATCACGGGCATGAGCGGCCAATAAAAAATATGTTCCACCCTCGGGCCTCGGCGAAAAACCAATTAATTTTCGGCGGCTAAATGAAAGATCGTGCCCATTCGAGTGAGATAAAATTCAGTTCGACGTAAATGCAAATGAGGGAGCGGGAACGTAAGCGTTTTATATCTCCTATAGTTATTTTTTAAAGAATATATAGATACCTAGGTATTTAAAATTTTGGCATAGGCACAAATAAAACCTATCTGAGCCTAGCATCAAAGTTATTGTGGTTACCTTTGCTAAGATAACTAAGATAGGAAGTAAGCATTTTAACTTATTGTGGTATTATGGCTATATTTAAGGTATTATATTGTGGTAGGTATATATACCTATAAGGTAGCTAACATATTATGGCGGTATCAAATTAATATTTTGTTTTTTACTAAGTAGTGGCAATTCGTATGTACTCGTATGTTTATACTTTCACGTTAAAAGTAGGTAGGTAGGTACCTACCTAAATAGGTAACTAAGACATATTATTTTCGCTTACTTTCCATAAATTACTTTTTATTTCAAATTAAGGCCAATCTTTTTTGTTTTTCTCCATAAAATGTAGGTAGGTCGGGATTTTCCTTGCAAGAGTTTCATAATACCACGAGAGAGAATAAAAAGAATCGGTAAACCAGTAGCGACCTGCCCTCGTCGTATAATAATAAAGTTAAACGCGACGAGATAGAAACGGGAAGCGCGGGAAAACGAGGCAAGTGGAAAAAGGGGAATAATGGAGAAGGAGTAATCAATTTCGCACAGTCGTCGCCGGCGGCGGAGCTCTCATTTAAATTTTAAAACGCCGCGGTGTGGGCCCGGGGGTCCGTGGAGGACTTTTTAATTTGCCCCGGCTCTGTTTTAAAAATGCACGCCGTTCTGCGGTGACACATCAATTCACTTTGACCGTCGACACTCGGGCTAAAATGTAGCACTTTATTCACCTACCACCTTTTGAGGCTAAATAAATAATTGTGCCGTGGAAAGCTGCTTTATTGTCAGCTGACCGGAACTAAATAGAAGAGGATTGCAAAAAAATGATCTGTATCCATACCTACACTAGAAAAAATATAGTCCGTATACCTACCTAACACATAATGTATGTTAAAAAACTTAGCTGTTCATTTTCGTCAAACAGCAAGGCAAAAAAAGCAAACTGTCTCCGATTATGGTGTCGAAGGAGAAAAAGCAGACATACAAAACAAATCAAAAAAATCCTAACATTATACCTAAATGACTAAATCAAAGCTCACTCACTGCAGCTGCCAGCTTTACCTACATCGCCATAATTGTAAAGCTAGCTATTTTTAATTTATTAAAATACATAGAGGAGAGGAGCTTTTTCTTGGACTGACATTGAAGGCATCAGATCACTTTGCAAAGATGCAATATATACCAGCGGCGTTAGTGTGTATTCCTTTTTTCCGTAATTACTTACAACCTACCTCGATAAATTTTTTTAAAAAAACCTTATCATTTATATTTTAATGATGATGCAAAATTATGTTTAAACGAAATGAGTTTGAGATTATTGATGGCCATGTTATAAAAAACGACCTGATAAAAACAGGTTCTCCTTATGTTAATTCAAAGTTATTTACTGAACTCATTTAAAAAAGAATTTGTTACTTTATTCGTTCGTATAAAAAATTGTAAATATTTTCTTGATTGCTTAATTATTCAAATGAGCATTTACATAATTTTAAATATATAAACTTGATGTTCCACCGTTCCACCTAAACACAAAGACCGTGTGAAGTTCAGTAGATGTAATTAGGTACAATGTGCATACTTAGATAATGTAGCTAAACAAAACACGAAATGTTATTTTGTGTTTGTAAACTCAATAATAAATTTAAATTCCTTCTGATACTTAAAAGGTAATTTATTTACTGATGATTGAATAATATTTGCGATAGGTACCTACTATAAAGTAGTAGATGTAAAATGTCACTTTATTTTCGGTGAGTTTAAGCAAAAATTGTCTTTGTGAACCGATTGTGAAATTGTGAAAATTGAATGACGAAATTTTTCCAGATTTCTGTAAAAGCGTGGAATTTAAAAATGTGTAATTTTAAAGATAAAGTGTGTTCAAAGATTTACATACAAAATGTTTGAGTTAGTGTGACTTTGAAATCACACAGCCATAAGGGAGCACGCTAGGGTTATTTCTCTTAAAAGTTGTCTAACTGGCCCTTTTCTCCACAGCAACAAAGGCCAGACCTACCCAGGCTGCTGCAGCAGATGCACGCAGCCCACTTGCCGGCGCACGGGGCGCCGCCACTTCCACTCCTGGGCCAGGGCGCCCTCCCGCCTGCAGGACTCCTGGGCCTCGGCGTGCCCCACCATCCCCTTTCCGTGCTGGCGAAACCTCCGGACATACACCGACCAGATGACAAAGGCAACGGTAAGAAAAGATATTAATAAATCCAACTACTTCATACTAGTATTATAAGGCCCCTGTAAAGGCCACGTATAGTTGCGGGCATCAACTGTTCAAAATTCGTTCAGCTACTTCTAATTGGTCGCTTAGTGTCATTTCGTAGAGCTGTAACTGTAACCATATGTACCTACCTACTTGACTAGAGTAAATTTAGAAAAAATTAAGCTAAAAGCTATTCAAACGAATAAACATCATGTCCTCTTACTCTTGTGTTAAAAAAAGAGTCACGTATTTCTCAGAAGAAGAGTGAAGTATCATATCATAACGGATCAATACATAAGATGAATATTTTAAGAGCTGTCGTATGTTTGTGTGCTCGTGTTGTTTGCCATGCGCCACTCGCTGGGGACTATTAGAGCCCCCCCTGCGCCCCCCGGCCCCCGCAGCACGGCAGACGTCTCCGATCCCACTTCTGTTTCAATATTTACCACCTCCGAGAGGCTTTTTGAACCCGCTGTTTGCGTGTTTTCGGATCGCTGACGGCTATGGCTCTCCGATATTGCTTTGAGAGTATGAATAAGTCACTTCTACGAACTTATGCCTACCTATGTAGACATGTTTGGATAGGCCATGTAAACAGACATTTCCAATATATTGACAAGGTATAAAACGTTCGGTATCGCCGCCGCTTTGAACCAGGCTTTGAATAAATAAAATTGGACAATCCCAAATAAATGGGGAAACTAGGTTTGAACGTGAAAACGAATATTCGCACAAGCCGGGCTCGGGAGCGCGCCACAAATGAAAATGTAACACAGAAATGGATTTGGAAGCCGCCCGTCGCTCCGGTTAATTACAAAAGCAAGCGGTAATCTGCGCTCCGGGATGTTCCGGCTTAGTGCCCCCCTGCCACCCGGCGCTCCTCCGCCTGCCACTTCCCTGGCTAATTTGTGCCATTATCGGTGTACTGATGTAAGAGTTACCGTGCAGATGGCGCCCCTCGACCCGCACGCCTCCCGCACCTTGCCCGCGCCCAATTAATTATTCGTTGCTGGTGTGAGCGTCGCGTGTTTTAGTCAATTAGTAACGTAATTTTGCGGGTGACTTGAGTGTACGCCGGTGCCGCGGACCGACAAGAGGATACGTTTTACACTCACAAAATTAAACATATGTAGGTGACGTAACATAGCTATTGCCTACCTACAGGGATTCTAATATAATAAAATTATATTGCTTAGTACATTGTGTACTGTAATGGTGTAGACTGTAGCTTGTATGTATATAAAAACCGACCCCAAAAAATATTATTATGGAACTATATTAACTCTTGTATACATAATATATTCGGTAATAAATTAAATTATTTTTCAATTTTTAGTGTTTGTGTATCGAAGTCGGTTTTTATTTTTTTTGTATTTTTTTTTGTTTCACAATTTTTAGTGGTCCCATGGAATTATGCTATGACTGGTTAAAATCTACTGTTTACACTGATCGCTATTACACTATTACACTGATCGCTAGCAATTTACTCTTATCCGTTGAGGAGTTCCAGTATCTATCTTCGAAGATGTTCATCAGATCTTCACCAAATTTAAATGGGACCAACTTTGAAGTATACCCTTTCAAACAAAAAAAGAATTTTCAAAATCGGTCCAGGCGTCTTCGAGTAATCGGGGAACATACATAAAAAAAAAAGAATCCGACGAATTGAGAACCTCCTCCTTTTTTTGAAGTCGGTTAAAAAGAGAAGGCAGTTTCTTATTTGCAATATTCCCTCGAGACTTTATTGACAATTTTTTTTCAATTATAAAATTGGTCGGTCAAGTTTTTTAAGTCTTGAACTGGTTCCTTTAGGTAAACCATGCGAGGCATGATAATTTACGTACTACGTCATATTTCATTAAAAAACACCCTTGATCTGGTTATCAGGTGGATGAAAGAAAGTTCTTATCTCGTACCTCGTAAGTACCTACTATTAGGTATGTTATGACAAACAAAATTAGTGAGGTCCAATTATACGTTAGCGTTGTTAATAATTTAATTATTAGGTATTGAAGGTCAGGTACATACCAGTAGTAGGAACCTACTCGTGTGCTTTGTATGTTTAATACTTCACAATAACAGAATATTGTGTCAAACGATAAATTCCACATGTAATTATTTGGCCGAGTAATATTGCTGTGGCGTGTTTCGGTGGACATAGTCGGAATTTGCGTGTGTCCGTAGATAGCGAATATAGTCCGGTGTATGGCCAATAATTGAGGCGATTGCATTTAAATTAATTGAACGCATGCACTGCCGCGCCCTCTGCTATGTATTAATGTAATATGCATGCAATATATAAACGTAATCACGCACATATTGGAGAGGATATTGCTCAAACTTGGGCCGAATTAATCGATGGAAGATAATGCCTTTGATGTTCAATAAATGGGTACTATCTACGTACTAGCATTTGCCTATCGCTTTGTGCTTGTAATGCAGGTATAGGTAGATATTACTTGGCTTAGATAGTTACCTAAAGCTCTTCATTTGTCAATGTCTGAGGCTCTAAGGCTATGCGCCCATTGAAGCTATCGAGGTATTATCGCCTGAGCGATCGCTTCTTTTCAGCAGGTGAGCGTCTGATTTTTTTACAGTTTATTAAATATACTTTCATCGAGGTGCTCAGTTTCAAACGTGCCTTAAGTCTAAACTAAAGGTAAACTTCCATGGATTTCGGCCGAAGCGACTAACGCACGCGACATAGTACGCTCTGCGGCTAATGACACGACATTACTAAACACTATGTAAATGATGTATGGCATCGGCTACAAGCATCCCACACAGGGGACTGAGAAGCGGTGCCATACATTTTTATAGTGTTTAATTACAATACAATTCTTTTTTTTCATAATGCGTGTACGTACATCTGTCGCGTAGCCCCGGCGCGTCTGTCGCGACTTGTACGCGTCAGTCGCTACGCTACCCACGGATGTGACATCGAATATCATAATATCATCATCTACGTAGGCACTTATTGCGTACTATTAATTAGTAGGTGTACTGTAGGTAGATATATTAATATATGGTGTAGATCGTAGTGGAGTTACTCAATCGTATTTTATATTCTCTTTGGTTTCCTTTATGTAAATTGGAGAATAATGAATATGAATCGCGTATAAAATACTCGTACGTAGGTACCTACCTACTCGGCTGTGCGTGTAGACGTTTTGTGATTGGTATTCAGGTGATAGGGTTAATCTTTATGCACATTATACTTGACATAAATCGGCTTAGTAATATAGTGAAACCATGTGAAACGCGTTTACCTTATACAGAGAGAGAGCCAGCGCGTGCCAGACCTTCCTTAATTTAGAAAAGCTGAAAGGTTCTCTGCGTATTGTTCCCAACACTGGGAGAAACGTTTGTTTGTATCATGGCGGCTTTGAGAGATAACAGATAATAAAAGTGTAAAAATCTTACATCAAAGTATAAAGTCTATTTTTTTATATTTTCTTCAGAATAGTATTAGAAATCACGTCATGTATTGCCAGACACTTAGTGTCGTGGAAACCCCCGCCAGACACTCTTAAACGTTAATATAATTTATTAAACTTTAAAGGTGTCTGGCAGGGGGTTGCCAAATCTCCCAAAGCCACCATGATCCAAACAAACGTTCCTCCCAGTGTTGGGGACAATACGCAGAGAACCTTTCAGCTTTAATAAAATAAGGAAGGTCTGGCACGCGCTGGCTCTTAGGCCATTAGGAATTACTTTTTTTTACATTTTAAACACACTTCATGAAGGTAAAAATGTTAACATGGTTATTTATTAACAATTATGTTCTAGACTGCATGCTACATGAAATACAAAGAGGCAATTAGCATAATATTATTACATTACAATGCATCGTGTAGGTACCGATTTACGGTGTGGATACCGGTTAAGCTTCAATTCAAAATTTGTTTTTTCTAGATCAAGATTTTACTATCTTTTTTTTTTTTTTTTTTTTAATAGATATAGCGAGCAAGCGAGCAGGTGGGTCACCTGATGTTAAGTGATTACCGCCGCCCATGAACATTTGCAGCACCAGAGGAGCCGCCGATGCGTTGCCGGCCTTTTAGGAATTTGTTGGTCCGCCCCTTGAATAACCCCATGTTATAATCTAGTGGGAACACCGCCGATGGGAGTTGGTTCCACAGTTTGCACGTGCGTGGAAAGAAGGATCTGGCGCAGCGGACGGTCGAAGTGCACCAGACACCCAGATGGTGAGGGTGAAATTCCTTACGGTGGCGCGCGGTGTGGTTGTAGAAAAAAGAGGGTGGAATAAGGTCAAAAAGCTCTTCAGAGCACTCCCCATTATACAGGCGATAGAACACGCATAGAGAGCTAACGTCTCTGCGGTGCTCCAGGCTTTCCAACGAGCCGGTTAGTTTGGGATCGTCCACAAGTCGAACAGCCCGCCTTTGGATCCGATCAAATGGAAGGAGTTGGTACTGGGGTGCTCCAGCCCAAAGGTGGGAGCAGTACTCCATGTGAGGGCGGACTTGCGCCTTATAGAGTAGGAGCCTATGCTCGGGCGCGAAGTACCGCTTTGCTCTGTTGAGCACCCCAAGCTTTTTGGAGGCTAATTTGGCCTTACTTTCCAAATGATCGCGGAATTGAACCTCGCTCGAAATGTGGACTCCAAGGATCCCAATGCTGTTGGAAGGTGTAAGGGGAGTGCTCTGAAAGAGAAGAGGCAGTGTAAAAGGGGACTTCTTGACAGAAAACGCGCAAACCTGTGTTTTAGTTGGGTTAAATTGCACTAGGTTTTGTGCGCCCCATTCTGACACTCTACATCACATCATGACACTCGACATGACATCTAGGTATTAGGTACTTTTATTCGGCTAATTAATAACAATCTTCAATGTACTTGTTACAATGTTATTAAATTTTCTTTTGTGCACTTTAACCACAAATTCACGGTTTTCAGATTTTTCCCCTAATTTCAGCTACAAGACCTACCTACATGCCAAATTTCATGATTCTAGGTTCTGTAGGTTTCTTGACAGATCGACAGACAGACAGACAGACAACAAAGTGATCTTATAAGGGTTCCGTTTTTCCTTTTGAGATGCGGAACCCTAAAAACGAAGCAAAGGTAGCATTTTATAAATTTCATAAAAACAGACTTTTTCAGTTAGGTATACTAAACATATACGTCATTAATACTAAACGTTAATTGCATACTTCTAAATTTAGACCTTCCGATTTATGCAGTGCGTTGTCTGTACTGTCTGTCTGTCAGTCAGTTAGAATTTTATTGAGTAGAAGATGGATTACCTACTTGTTTAATGGTCGTCTTAATTTGACATCGAAATACTAGTGGCAAAAGACGATAAATTACCGATAGCAGAGACCAAGACTAATTTGCGTAGTCGCGCCGGTTCGCTCGCAATGTATGGCCGGCTTTAGTGCTAAATTATTGTGACGTGTGCTGCATAATCTCACCGTGTGTCCCGGGAACAATGTTATCATCTGACGTCGCTGTTGCCGTTGTCCGTATTACCATATTATGCATTGCATCACCAACACGCTACAGTCTGCAGTTCCATTAAAATGTAGATCAAACGGAAATGCTACTAAAGCAGGCACCTACTACAGTTAGGTACCTACTTACTTGCAGCGATTTTCCAAAGAAAAAATGACCCACAAACAACATCATCGACTATTAAGGTGATGTCAGATGGTTTATTCACAGTGAATTTTTCTCATTTAGTTTGTCATTTTTGATTCATTTTGTGTTCAGAGTTCAGACTTCATTTCGAATGAAAGATGCTACTAATGACAAACAAAAATGAACCGTCTGATACCATTATCATTAAAAAACTTAAGCTATTGTTATATGTAGCTACTAAAATAGTTCAGTCGGTAGGTACCTGAAGTACCTAATCTATATATAAAAAGAAAAGGTGACTAACTGACTGACTGATCTATCAACGCACAGCTCAAAATTACTGGACGGATGAGCTGAAATTTGGCATGCAGATAGCTATTATGACTTAGGCAAGGCATCCACTGAGAAAGGATTTTTGAAAATTCTACCCCTAAGGGGGGTGAAATAGAGGTTTGAAATTTGTGTAGTCCACGCGGACGAAGTCGCGAGCATAAGCTAGTCAAACCATATAAAGAAAAGCCCTGATCCCTGACTTACTGGCTGACTGACTCATCAGTCATCAACTCCCAGTCTAAATGAAGTCTAAGCTGTGCACAAAATGTGCCCCTTATAGTGTAGACGAGGAATTAGACCGGATTTTTCGAATTTCCCACGCGAGCGAAGCCGCGGGCGGTCACTAGTAAAGATAGATAGGAGAGGTAGATATACCTATCTAATCTACACTAATATTATAAAGAGGAAAACTTTGTTTGTTTGTTTGTTTGTTTGTTTGTTTGTTTGTTTGTTTGTACTGAATAGGCTCAAAAACTACTGGACCGATTTTAAAAATTCTTTCACCATTCGAAAGCTACATTATCCACGAGTAACATAGGCTATATTTTATTTTGGAAAAAAATAGGGTTCCGTAAGATATTTGGGTTTTTCGGACACAAGGTGTAAAAAATCAACCAGAAAAGTTACTTATTTTGCGTACGCTGCCTAAACTATAAAAGATAGAACCATAAAATGTTCTAATTAATTGTAGATCTTATAAATATCTACAAAAAAGTCCGCGACACACTATACCCATCTATGTCGAGTGAGGCACAGCAACCATTTTTTTATTTAAAAATCTTGAATTTTTTTTGGACTACATTTAAACGCGTTTATTTTACTCATGCTATTAATCCTTATCAAAATAAATGATTTCATCACTAAGAACAGTTTATGGAGATAATATTTGGTCTTTGAATGATTAAAATTGGACGTTTGGTTTTGAAGTTATGGCGAAATTAAAATATTACGATTTTTGCTGCACGGCCCGTTGTATTATTATATTATTATACTAGCTGATCCCCGCGGCTTCGCCCGCGTAGATTTAGGTTTTTAAAGATCCCGTATAGCCTATGTCACTCAGGAATAATGTAGCTTTCTACTGGTGAAAGAATTTTTAAAATCGGTTCAGTAGTTCTAAAGATTACCCCCTACAAACAAACTTAACGACATTACCTCTTTATATAATACAACGGGCCGTGCAGCAGAAATCGTAATATTTTAATTTCGCCATAACTTCAAAACCAAACGTCCAATTTTAATCATTCAAAGACCAAATATTATCTCCATAAACTGTTCTTAGTGATGAAATCATTTATTTTGATAAGGATTAATAGCATGAGTAAAATAAACGCGTTTAAATGTAGTCCAAAAAAAATTCAAGATTTTTAAATAAAAAAATGGTTGCTGTGCCTCACTCGACATAGATGGGTATAGTGTGTCGCGGACTTTTTTGTAGATATTTATAAGATCTACAATTAATTAGAACATTTTATGGTTCTATCTTTTATAGTTTAGGCAGCGTACGCAAAATAAGTAATTTTTCTGGTTGATTTTTTACACCTTGTGTCCGAAAAACCCAAATATCTTACGGAACCCTATTTTTTTCCAAAATAAAATATAGCCTATGTTACTCGTGGATAATGTAGCTTTCGAATGGTGAAAGAATTTTTAAAATCGGTCCAGTAGTTTTTGAGCCTATTCAGTACAAACAAACAAACAAACAAACAAACAAACAAACAAACAAACAAACAAACAAACAAACAAACAAAGTTTTCTCTTTATATATAGTGTAATAGTGTAATAAAAAATGTCGTATGTTGTAGGGGTAATCTTAGAATAACTGAACGTTTAAAATCTTCACCGTAAAAGCTACATATTCTGAACATGCTAACGATCTTAAAAACCTAATCACCGGGACGAAGCTCAAGTATAATAAAGTGATAACAAGAAATAGCGATACCATCACTTGTTACCTAATCACACTAAAATAATACATAATCACCTTCACACAAAAACGATTTCCCAGATGTTTAATCATTTGTTTGGTTCTTAAGCCCACATTTTTATTTGCATTTAAATCAAAGCCAGGTGGCAAAGATAACATCGAGGATAAATACGGCTGGTAGAATATATCGGATATTTTAATCAAAGGTTTGGCGAAAATCAAATTACCTCGCAGTTGTGTGACACGGACGCGCGCCAGCTCTTGCAATATTTACTCGCTCTACCCCCCTCTGTCAATCAGTGCGGCTGAACAGACATCTGATTTTATATGGATGTGTATAGTACGCGACAGGTCGAAATGGCAATCGAGGAGGGAACGCCCTGCACGCGCGCACCAGCCCCCGCGCTAACCCGGTGCGGGCGAGCGCGGGTGACGTGCGGGTATGCGGGGCGTCCCCCCGACTCATACCCCGATTGCCATCTCGACGTGTCGCGGACTCCTACTGTTTATTTATACTGTAGGATCCTACGTAAATTGTTTTACTTTTTAATACTTTAACGGCTGTTATTAATTTTATTTTACTTATATTTTTTATTTTAATTTCAAGAGTGGTTTATCATATATCTGTAATTTGCCGATAAGTTACTTTTAGCAACGTCGTTATTTCTCAAAAAATACGTTATGGTCTTTTTTGACAAACCAAATAGATTGATTATTAATTTCGGCTGTAAAGGCTTAAACAATGGCATACACTCACTCTCACGCTATTTAAAATTCCATATTTGGGTACCTATAGGTAGTATGACAAAAAACTCTTAGAGAATTTTACAAATTATTACATGTGCATGTTCCTACCTGTCTCATTAGGAACACATTAAAGATTGTACTGTAGCGCTAAGTAAGTAGTTACCTACATATAAAAATGTTAGTTGCCTCTGCAAGGTGTAAGTTAGCCTCTGGAAGCGATGCTTTTTGCGAATTTTGCCGATGCGACTTCTATTTTGTGGCGTAGATAGTACGCATTTAAATATCAATTTGAATATACCTACCTA
This sequence comes from Maniola hyperantus, assembly GCF_902806685.2. Classification (NCBI taxonomy): domain Eukaryota; kingdom Metazoa; phylum Arthropoda; class Insecta; order Lepidoptera; family Nymphalidae; genus Maniola; species Maniola hyperantus. The sequence continues at coordinate 8,591,346 of NC_048552.1, read as the reverse complement.
CTTAGGTTACTTTATCCATTTTTACAATTAACACTCAAAAACACGCATCGCCGAATTTGTGTTTTTGATTTGTATCTTTTTTACGTAGATATCTTATTTCAAACACTATCCTATATATCTATCTATCGATATCTTAACAGTGGCACTTTGCAGTTATCGAGATCTCAGAATAGCTATCAGATACAATGAATGAGTCTTTATTCAAGTGGAGGTTACCGTTATCTATAAATGAAAAATTATATCTAAAAGTACTTAAATTGAATGTACATAGATAGCCAAAAATCATAAAACATATTACATATTATTTATATTTACCTACCTTAATAAATGTAGCCATAACAAACAGTGTCCTCTGAGAATCCTAAAAACGGATAAAAATGTTATGATAACTCCAATAAAAATGTGTTAATTTATCTAACTACGCAAAAAATTACAGGTTGGTGTTGAACATAAAAGTAGTAAAAAACCTACCCATATGCTATTATTGCAAGAGACCTCCACCATTATCCTGTTTTAATATCTATATGTAGGGGTTACAATCCTCACTATTATATCCAATAGGTATTAGGTACTTTACTAGGTATAATAACTGCTCTATTCAAATTAATATGGTCATTACCCTTATTACCTTCAACTTTGGTAGATAGAGGTACCTACCTATATCTACTTAGGTATGTTTGAAAGTTGACATTGACTCTCACGCAACCTTCCTTGTTCGCAGGTATCAGCTCGGCAGAGGAGCGACATGTGAGTACCAACAGAATTCCAATTTTGCAAAGTTGAAGTTGTTAAAATTTTCAACGACAGAATTTCGCTTTGAAAAATTCGAAGCACATATCTACCTACTACATACTCCAACGTTCTGCTTTTTCCATTTGGGAATGCGAACGTGGAGTGTTGTGCTCGAACGCGTTGATTTCATAACACGGCCCTGGCTGAAACAAGTGGGTGGTGCAAGTGGCACACCCAGCTTAGGGTTGGCGCTAACGGATTTCAGCCTTTTTGTGTGATTCCTTATCTACACTAATATTATAAAGAGGAAAACTTTGTTTGTTTGTTTGTTTGTTTGTTTGTTTGTTTGGTTGTACTGAATAGGCTCAAAAACTACTGGACCGATTTTAAAAATTCTTTCACCATTCGAAAGCTACATTATCCACGAGTAACATAGGCTATATTTTATTTTGGAAAAAAATAGGGTTCCGTAAGATATTTGGGTTTTTCGGACACAAGGTGTAAAAAATCAACCAGAAAAGTTACTTATTTTGCGTACGCTGCCTAAACTATAAAAGATAGAACCATAAAATGTTCTAATTAATTGTAGATCTTATAAATATCTACAAAAAAGTCCGCGACACACTATACCCATCTATGTCGAGTGAGGCACAGCAACCATTTTTTTATTTAAAAATCTTGAATTTTTTTTGGACTACATTTAAACGCGTTTATTTTACTCATGCTATTAATCCTTATCAAAATAAATGATTTCATCACTAAGAACAGTTTATGGAGATAATATTTGGTCTTTGAATGATTAAAATTGGACGTTTGGTTTTGAAGTTATGGCGAAATTAAAATATTACGATTTCTGCTGCACGGCCCGTTGTTTTATATATAAAGAGGTAATGTCGTTAAGTTTGTTTGTAGGGGGTAATCTTTAGAACTACTGAACCGATTTTAAAAATTCTTTCACCAGTAGAAAGCTACATTATTCCTGAGTGACATAGGCTATACGGGATCTTTAAAAACCTAAATCTACGCGGGCGAAGCCGCGGGGATCAGCTATATTATATAAAAAGAGGTAATGTCGTTAAGTTTGTTTGTAGGGGGTAATCTTTAGAACTACTGAACCGATTTTAAAAATTCTTTCACCAGTAGAAAGCTACATTATTCCTGAGTGACATAGGCTATACGGGATCTTTAAAAACCTAAATCTACGCGGGCGAAGCCGCGGGGATCAGCTAGTGTTTTATATTTTAATTTCAAGAGTGGTTTATCAGTTTCTATGGAAGAATTATTAAGTTTTTTAATTAGACAGGTCTCATCTCACGTCTTTCTTCGGTTATTTAGGCTGTCTGATTTTAGGTTTAGTTAAATACTTAGGTACTATAAGCACTACAATGAGGCCGATTCTCTTGTACACAATCTCTAAACTAAACTAAATTAACAGGTATAAATCTAGTGCCATCCTTTTCCGCAAGCAACATAATGAAAGGGATAGCAATAGATTTAGACGTGTCATTTTAGTTTAGTTTAGAGATTGTGTACAACGGAATTAGCCACAATGTAGTCCTAAATAAAAAAATGACTCCTATTACTTATTACATTTTTTATTCAAAATATCTTACAAAAAATAGATGTACATTAAAAAAAACGGGCCGAATTGAGAAATACCTCCTTTTTGGAAGTCGGTTAAAAATAAGTAAAGCTTGTTCGTATAATAAATGTAAAATTGTAATAAATATACCTAAATGCTAAGATGTGGTTCATTTCTCTGCATTTCTTTGTATTTTGAAAAAGTTCATAAATAATGTTTTTATTTGAGGTGTAGGCAACCCTATATTAAAGTGAGCTCGCGACCGAGTGCGTCGTTCGCGAGGTGTTGCGAATGTCGGCTATCGTGCTAGCGCGGTGGCTGCGGTGAGGGTGGCGGGTGGCCTTTTAGGGTTGCTTCTTTTTGTAAACATTTATCCTTTAAAAAGTTTTTACAGTGTGATGTTTATTATTTTGTATGAAAATGTTAGTTTATGAAGTTATTTTATTTTGTAATAATCTGAATCTTATTTATGTCCTTTATTAATGTATGGCAACTGGTTTATGTAAATCAACATTGTCAAGCTCTTTGTATAAGAAGATTAATAATGTAATAGAATAATCTCATCACTGCACCATAAAATTCTGATTGGTAATTTGTCGTGCAGCCAGTGGCGTGCAAGTCATAGAGGCATAAATGCACTGCTTACCCCAGTTGTAATAAATAGCTCAATGCATATTTTTCATTATGACCTGCCAGTAAACAGTTTCCTACATTAATAATGCCTATCCTGGCTTCAAACCCTGTGCACGCCACTGGGTGCAGCTGTGGTGGTACTTAGATAGGTACTAAAATATATCTGACGCTGAACTGACAGCCCTACTGATCTCTCAGAGAGCTCGCTGAACGCGGCGCACCGCACAGATGTGCATTCAGTTTCAGTGGCAATGCCACCACCATCGCCTGCTAGGGTTGCAAATATTCAAACTTATTTATTATTTATTTCTAGAGTAGGTATACGGGCAGCTAAATATCTAATATGCTTTAGAAAATAAACTAGGTACCTAGTACCTTCAACGATGTTTTTCCTACCATGCTTGACATAACAAAAAATGTTATGGTTATCGACAGTAAATGTTTTCATTACATTTTTAACTTTTTCTTAAACCCCCTTACGATTCCTCTTCAACTATAAAGGTAAGGCGTTTTGTAAGAGGATTAGGAAAGGATTGAGAACTGCGACCTTTCGAATCCCAGACCATCCTTACACTGCGCCGTTGTGTTAGCCTAGTACCTATTTCTTATAATGCATAAATTCTAAGTTCTCACTCGCCATTTTAACTTTGTGTCACCTGTCATGTCAAAAGTAGGTAGGACCGATTTTAGTTCTTATTATGTGGCGAGTGAGTTCTCATTTTGTACGGACTTTACCTATAGGTACCTTAAACTTTTCATAAAATACGTATGCGAGATAGGGAGATAAGTCCCTGATTTTGACATCCTTAACACACGCTGCCTGCAAGCGAAATGCATACGAATCGATATCAAGCCCCCGCTTCATAACATTGTCTTTGTTGCCTAACCTACTTCCCTTCTGTTTCACGTATTCCGCTCTGACGTTTCAATTTATTACTATTCCACTCCAGCTCCACTGAAACGTGATAGCTGGAAATCTTTTGTTGTATTAACGTAGCATTTTGAGTAGGTAGGTTTGGATGCTAAATTAATACACCTAGGTATACTACTATAAGGAAGCCTTTTTTTAGGGATCCTAAACGCCAGAGAAAAAGGCACCTTTATAGGATCACTTCGTTGTCTGTCTCTCAAGAACCGTCAATGGAATCATAACTTATAGAGAGGTAGGTACCTACTTCCCTTTGACATAGATATGCCTAGATTCTAGAATCATAAATTTTGGCAGGTAGCAATGTCTTATAGCACAAGTAGATACCTAAAGGGAATAATTAGAAAATCGAGAATTTGACAAGGAATCCCAAAAAAATGTTGGTTCTTGTAAGATGGTAAGGAACCCTTCGTGTGCGAATCAGACTCGTACTTGACCGATTTTTGGTCTAAAGAATCATCATTAAAGTGATAGGCTCAGATAAGTTAGAGCTAATATACTTACCTATCTAATCATTGTATCTATCTTAGAAATAGGTAGGTACCTACTTAATAGATAATATTATCATAATTTGATAGACACAAAATTAAATATACGAAGCATTATCTTTTAAGATGACAGTTTTAATTGGAAATTATAAGGAAGCAATTGGGTAAGAAAGTCGATAGCGTTACGACAGGGCGGTAGTCGCAGAGGCAATGTTAGCAGTCAGTTCAAGGAGCCGTCGATCTGTGCAAACACGCGGCGGCCTGAGTAATGCAGCGACGCGTCTTACCGAGCGGGGGAGCCCGGGGGGTCGTAGGGAGATGCACGCCTTAATAAAGTTTACATAAACCGTCTTGCCGCGGCGCAGCGAGGGGGCGCGCGTCAGGTTACACTCCTTGTTCGTGCCTCGCTAGTTTGTCCGGCGAATGTTTTTACAGCAAATCACGGAGGCGCTACACTGTTGCAACCGAGTCGTATTTATTTGCAAACATCGCACACCCACCGCGCTCCCTACTTTAAGCATAACGGCAACACTTCGCAATTTATTTAAAAATATTGAAAATTATTTCTTTGAACCTCTTAAGTGCTCACTTCGTAACGTTGCAAAATTAAAATTTCCCTCAAAGATGCCGCGTTTCGTATTTGCATATTTAAGCCAACACTAATTACGGCGAGTCGCAGCTCGCAGCCTCCGAGAAGGTCGCTTAAATTTGGTCGAAATAACAGGGATTATAACTGCCAATTTACACCGACATGAAATTGAACGGCGGCCGCTCTCTCGAACAGGCCTTTTCACGATCTCATTTAGGTAACATAATAACCCCGGATTTATTTCTGCCGCTCGCTCGTTCGCCGTCGAATCGCGCCTAATATTCAATTTAGCGCACAAACCACACAAAAACCGCTCGGAGCCGGTTCATTACGCCGCGCATCTCGCCTCTTCATCCTCCTTGCCTTATCTGAGCCACTCCGAATAACACCCCCGTGACCCCCGGCACCCTCCCGACTCACCACTCGGAGTGGAAAACTCGTAGGACGAGGGCCGCTCAACCTTGTTTAGCATTCTCCTCCACTTCTTTATTTAATAGATGCCCGAAAAAATTCGATCAGAATAAATTTACGTTTTCTCGCCGATAAGGTACCTATGCCTCGGTTTCTGTTTTATAGCGTTTCCGTTTCTAATTAAGTGGTGTGTGTGAGCGCGGCTTATTTACAGCGGTAGGGTGCGAGCACTTCATTAAACCATTAAAACGAAATAATGTAGAGGTGTTTTTGCCTGCGTCGGTGTGCGGTGGCAACTTAGCGCGGCATGTTTACGCGGCACTCGAGCTCCAGCCTCCAGCCTCGTACAGCGCGCCGTCCGTGACAACCCTCGCAATTTATCGCTCGAGACTTTTCTTAATTGGAAAGAATGGCCACTTGTAATTATTAAGACGCCCTAAAGTGAAACAGATTGCGCGATAGTCTGCCGTCGTGTTTTTGTTTTCCCCCTGAGGAATAAAAATAAAGAGCGTAAGCGGCCTTTTATGTCTTCTTAAATGTAAATTACCCTTTTCTCCTCTACGCGACGTTGTGAAGGGAATGTAAATAAGTAAGGCCTTTTATTTTAGTACTTTCTGCTATATTGATGTTAACATACGCTCTATCGATATTTACGTCAATCATTTATATTAGAGCGTAAGGCGAGCTTCTTTTATTGAGGGTCATCTGGATATGTTTGTACGATTTTTCACTGTCAATCATGCCTATCGGAGCGGGCGAGAGGTTGATATGGGAACTTAGATCTAAAACGACGGTAACCGACAGGCTATTGCGTTATAAGTAAAATTGTGACAGGTAGGCTGTTTAAAGATACAATATAGTGATACGGGAATCTGTGTCAGTGATAGAACTTATAACTAATTTAAGATACAGTTACCTTCAATGTGATAAAATCTGTTTAGGAATTTTGTAGGTTGTTTATACATAGTTTCTATTTAATTAGCGATCGTTAGCTAGGTGGTTATCTGGTCAATCTGCAGATATAGAATTTTCAAAATCGGTCCATTTGATTTCCAAGCTATATATAGCTAAGTACATATTTTACTAAGTACATAGGTACTTAGTAAAATAGGTACAATATACCGAAATAGGATAGGTAGGTGAACATACCTAGTCTGCACGTGTTACTTAAGTACTAGCTGATCCGCCCTGGTTTTGCTCAAGTGGAATTTCTGAAAACCTTTTAACCGCGGAGGCTTATAATATGTTACTTTAGATAGAAAACCTATATCCAAAATTTCAAAATTTTAGTCCCAGCGACTTGAGCTGTGAAAAAAACACAATCTGAGTACCGACCTAGAACAGTCTCCGACGTATATCCATGTAAGTATATCGTAGGAAAAAAGGAAGAAACACATTTAAAAAAAAACTTGAGCTGTAAGTTGATATATACCTACCTAGCTAGGTAATATTATGTCAGTCAAGCAGTTTCACCTACCTATGAGGTAGGTGTACCTACATATTTATAAATGTAGGTATGTAAAATATGTTTGTATGTATATTCTTAGGCAGGTAATGCCTCCACTAACACAAATAACAAATAGAAATAGAACACAATATGGGCATACCTTAGCACAACTTTTGTTTAGCAAACGGCGTATTATTCGCGATGGGGCCGCATTTGTTTTATTGGAAATTCAAGAGGTTTCAAAGAGAGTTCGAGTATTGCAATACCTGCAGAGCGGGTAGAGGTAGAGCGGCAGGCGGTAGAGGTATTGCTCGTCTGCGGCTTTGTTCTGATCCGGCGTATCGCATCGATTTATGCAAGCCCGATGGATGTAGGGTAGCCATATTTGATATTATCTACCTATTAAGGATGATTTTTTTAAATATTTTCTACTCCTCGAAAGTTCTTTTGTCTACACGAATATTATAAAGAGGAAAGATTTGTATTTTTGTAACGAATAAACTCTTATAAATAAAGCTACATTATTATCGAGTGACAAAGGCCATATTTTTTTTTTATTAATAAGAGATTCATACGAAAATTGTGATAAGCTATCCGGGCGAAGCCGCGTTGGTTTGTTAGTTAGAAATAAAGAAAGTAGGTACACTACGCGGCAGAAAATATTGTACATCGACCCTTTAGAAAAAGATAGCAGTTTCGTTCTCATTCTAAAGGTCGATGTACAATATTTCTTGGCAGCTATTGTAGGTCCTAATAGATAGGTATTTTTTTACTTTGCCTGGTGCTATGCCAAATTAAAGGCTGTAGGTACCTTACTTACCTATCTATATAAGTTTTATCTAAGGTAGGTCACCAAGTAAAGATTCTAATAAATTACATTACAGCCCATATTAAAAAAAAGGAATCGCTTGTGTAGGTATCGAAATCTATACCTAAAGTAGAAGGAGAATTGCGTCTAGGTGGAAGTAAAGCAGTAGGGTGTGAGGCTGAGATCTACAGAGCGTGTATCCCAACCCAATCAATGGCAATTAAATTTTTAAGGACATTTTAAACAATTAGATATACCTATGTGTGTTTATCATAAACCGATAGTAGGTACCGCGACGTACCTACCGAATCAAAGTTTAAGAGACTACCCCAAAAATGTCACAGATTTGGTAACCCTAAAGGCACCCACCACCGCCCGCTCTTATAACAATAGGTACCTGCCTGCACTTACGTGACAAAATTGAATATTGCATTCCCGTGTATCCTCGTTACTTACACTCGGATAAATATCGCTTTATATAAATATTTTATTAGGAAGGGATGATTATTCCATATGATATTATCTGAACCAAGAGGAATATGATTATATTATTGTACTAGCTTATGCTCGCGACTTGTCAACTACTGTGGACTACACAAATTTCAAACCCTTATTTCATCCCCTTACGGGTTGAATTATCAAAAGTCCTTTCTTAGCGGATGCCTACGTTATAATAGCTACTGCATGCCAATTTCAGCCCGATCTGTCCAGTAGTTTGAGCTGTGCGTTTATAGATCAGCTGTCAGTCAGTCAGTCACTTTTTCCTTTCTTTATATATTTAGAAGAAGAAGATTGCAGAATCTTTTAGCTTACAAAAAGCTCTCGTCCAAATAATAGTAAGCTATAATATTAAAAAAAAATGTCCTGACTGACTGCCTTTATTGACTGATCTATCAACGCGCAGCGCGCTGGGGTTAAAAGCTTGAAATGTTCCTTTTATAACGTAGCTAAAGTGATTACTAATCAAATCACTCAAGAAAGGATTTTTGTAAATGCCACCCTACGAGGGTTGAATAGCAAATTTAAGTATGAACGTCTGTCATTTTTCAAGTCATAGGTAGGTAGGTATCTATGAAAATTGATATTTTGGCTTTCGATAAAAATGAAGAAGTAGGTAAGTAGATACTTGTTTCAGGATTTTTGAAAGTTCCAGTCCCTCACTAATTTTCAGATATTACACTCGAGCAAAAATACAGATAGGTTGGATGTATTTTACAAATACATACATAATATTTCATTCCGAAGTTCGGTATTACGAAAATTTTAATCGCTTGAACGCATTAAAAAAGGAAAATCAATGCAATTCCGAATAAATGGAACACGTGTAATTGGAAGCGCGCTCCAGCTGACCTTTCACGCTAAAATCCCATTTGTGAATGCAATCATGGCTTATCAATTCATTGTTTCGCGAATGCCGCCGGAACCCGTGTTCTGACACCTCGCACCTACCTAGATACCAGAGATGGATTATTTTAATGGTAGCATGTGAAAAATCACAGTAGCACTTGCTACCTTACTTAAAGTAGCCTGTGAAAAATCACGAATCAAATCTCACAAAGTTTGAAAATTATTACATTTTAAATTCTGCTTCATTTTTTAAACTCTGTGCACGTAGGATTATCGACCTGAGCTGGGAGGCTAAAAAGTATGTGAGCGAGAACACTCGGATCGCTACGTGTTAGAAAAAGATCTAAGTAAGTACAAGTTAAATTAATAAGTGCAAAATGACTTTTTATGCAAATCACCTGTGAAATATCAGAGCTATTGATGTTGATCATAATTCCCAGTTAAATTAATGTAGCAAACGATTGTAATTCCGAAAATTAAAATATCATGCTCCGTGAAAAACCACATATGAAATCACTGTGAAAAAGTAATAATTTCATGAAGTAAAAATGATTTAAATGTAGTCCATCTCTACTAGATACCCACAGTTAAAATAGGTAGGTAGGTAGGTAGGTAGGTTTACAGTGCATACTGGAACATTCAATATCCACCTATATTGCTTTCATTGATATAAATTGAAAGTGCAAGCCGTGTTGCAGAACACTGGTGGATAAATTTTGTTTTGGTTTACGAGTATGTAACCTACATACAGTGGGGGTACGTACCTAGGGGGTGTGTAGGCGAGTTACCTATCTATGTGAATTATTGTTTTGAACCACGATATGATTTTTTTTTAGGCAAAAATGATCTACCTTACTCAGATTACCATATTGACAGTTAGATATACCTTTAGTTAGGTATATGTATTGAATCCGAACATACCTAAGTACCTAGGTAGGTATGACTTTGCCTTAGGGTGTGTTTCCACTAGAGCGGAGCGGAGGCGTTTTAAAAATAAATCAATCAGAAAGTAGGTATAAAGTGACAATATTTTCATCACAGGTAGGTAAGATAAAAGTTACCATGATATAGATGTGTATTTTCTACTACCTAGGTAGATTAGGTATTTAGGTAGGTACACTATACTAGTTGTAGTTCACAATTGCCAATTTTTGGGCAGTGCCATTTTTGTCTTCAATGTATCTACCTACCTATACCTACCTACGATGTGTAAAAATGGTTTGCAGAAAGGTTACATTAAAATAAAAATACATAGATAGTAGCTAGATACGTTCGTAAAATTAAATTGAAATGTAACTTGAGAATGTTCAAAAATATTGCCCTATAAAGACCTGTCCGGAGCAGTGTAGTGTAGATAGCAGCCGACCGCAAGTGTAATGAGCGTACCGAGCGTAGACGATCTCTGTACTCCGTGTTGCGGACTTGCGGTTGTGGCCTGTACACTATAGTGCACGACGTATGTCGATAGCTCCGTGTGAGGTCCTACCAGATGCACACACGCCACAATGCATAACGATACATAGCCCTCCACTATCCCGCAACGTCGTCCACGTGGAATTAGGTTTAAAAGACCCTTGTGGCTACAAGGGTAGGTACATAGATATTTAAAAATGAGAGCTTGAAAAATGACGGGACTTTCATCTCTTATTGGGATGGAATTTCGGAAAATCCTGAAACACGTATTCCTTCATTTTTAACCGAAAGCCTAAAATACCTACTTACAATTTTTTATGGATATAGATAGGTACCTAACTGACTAACTTTTAGACAAAATTCGAACCCCTCTATCTTATTTCTGATATCAAAACAAGTGTTTAAAGTTCATACTTCATAGTTCATACCATTGATGTTGGAATCCCCCTCTACTATTCTAGGGTTCATACCATAGACTTGCCTAACGTTTGAAGTTATGTCAAACTGGTTGAAGAGACTGCTAGATTCCCGTCAATTTACTTCAATAGGCTTTCGAAGGCCCTCGTATAAATAGCCCCCTGGCCATACAATTCTCCATTACGAACTCGCAATCACCCGTAGGTACGTACTCAATCCACAAATAAACACGACGGAGTCAAATAATAAAAAAAAACCACTTTCCAAATTATCAAATCTCTAAGTCTGCAGGATTCGGGTTTCAAATATCAAAAGACGTGTGGAAGTCACCATCGCGGCGCCTAATAGGTATACTTCAACTGGTCGGAGCGGCTGCTTGAATTCCCGTCAATTTACGTCAATAGGCTTTCGAAGGTCCTCGTATAAATAACCCCCCGGCCATACAATTCTCCATTACAGACTCGCAATAACCCGTATTCAACCCACAAATAAACACGACGGAGACAGATAATTGAAATCGCTGCAAGTAATTAGCAGTTAGGCGGGCGCGATGGCTGCGCTCGGCTCACGTCTTCATAATTTATCTCAATTAGTTGCCAGCGTAATGGGCGGAAGGGCGGCCGCTCCCGTGCTTGCAGTTTATGCACTGTTGCGCGACCTAGCTATGTATTTGTTTGCTGGTCATAATTGCGACTGCCCAGTTTGTAAATTTTTGAAACTAGTAAAGAAACGTAAGTATAACTTAAATTAGATTTATGAGAAATTTATGTCAGACTAGCTAAACCGTCCTAGGTCATTCGGGTGCAATTTCTGAGAACCTTTTTTTAATAGAAGTCTAGGTAAGTTTTAAAGAAAACTTGCATGCAAAATCTCAAGACCCAGCGGGTAGTCTGTACGTCCATATCAATCAGTCAGTCTCCTTTTATACACAGGCGTTCTTTATAATCGGGACAACTAAAATAAAGCATATATTCATTTTAATGTAGCTTGCTGCTACTTGCTACTGCTTTACACATTATATTTATCTATTTAATTATTAATGTAGAAGGTATATCTTGTACATAATATGTATGTATTGTAAAAACAATATGTCCATTCTCAAGTCTAGGTATCTACATAATAAGAGCATGTGTTTCTGTTTGCGGTAAAGCCCCATCGCACTTCAGCGTTGGATGATATTAGTTCTCATTCTCGCTAGGACAAAGGCGATAAAGGCGGAGGCGTAGGTACAGAGTATGCGAGTGTGCAGTGCTGCGGTCGACAGCGGCGTGTTTAACAATGCGGCGAGCGTGCGGCGCGGCGGCGTGCGGTGTGCGGCGGCGGCGCGGCGTGTCCGCACGCTGCTGACACGACTCGCTCGTACCTCGAACACGCTCGCACCGCTCGCCTCCTATGCACGCCGCGTACTTCCCTTTGTGCTTATCACACATTTACATATGCTTCGCTGCTCGCCGCCGTGTTCGAGCATTGAAAATGTTTCATGAATAAATTTGTAATCCAATTCCAGGCTTAACTTTTTAGCCGATCGACACGAAACGCCGAACGAAAGCTAATGAATACGGACTGTAAACTAGACCGAATTGAAGGTTGAAACAAACACGAAAGTTGGAACAATCTCCGGTTTTGTGATTTGTCATAAAAAGTGTGCGAGTTGCACAGCCCTTTTTCGAGTTTCCTCGTTACGGGCTAAGACGAGAATCATTAGGAATTAAATTTCCCCTTTCATTAGTCCCTCAACCCTCGTATAATTCCGGACGCGGAGCAATAACAATATAAATCCCCCGTCGCGCCGAGCGGGGGATTAAGGCTTGTCTCGACCCTAATTTAGGGCTGCCCCCGCCCCGGATTAACGAAGTGGCGGAATCCGCTAGGGTTGTCGCTGCGCATAAACTTGTTACGTGTTTAATGTTTTATTGACGGGTAGCGACTAGCGAGGGAGCCCTCATTTAAATAACAGAGCGGCACACGCGTCCTTATAACGATCACCGCGCCGCTCGAGCTTGACCTCTTGTGCCCTCTGCGTTCAGTTTTACACATTGTTGGTAGGTACTTCAGCGCCCGTTTGTAATTAAGATATTATTAATTATTACTATCAAAATATTTTAATGAAGCATTGCAAAGTTCTGCTTCCCACTAATATCGGATTCCTTTCCTGTTCCATGACGTACATGAAGTTGCGGTTAGATTATAATATTCATTAAACTAATTGAATCTTCGTATAAACAAACCTCGTAAAAACAAAATAATTAAATAGGTAGGTAGGTAATTATATTTAGTATCAGGAAAACATCCATGAAAAAAATTTCCAAATTACTTTTGATAAAATTAACATTTAGATAACAAGTCGAAAAACGTGCTAAATCGAATGTGAAATACGGTTGCTCATATCTCGTAATGTTACGTATTTTAAACGGTCGTTCACCCTGACTAATTAATTTTTCGATCTATTACTTCGTGGAGGCGAATCGTTGTGAGGTGGAACGAATTGTTTATCCCCGGTATTAAGTCGTAGCGGGAGTGTCGAGCACATATTGCAGACGAAGAAACCTCAGAGGGCCGACGCGCCCTCCCTTCACGGGATCACGGGTAAATGAGCCGGCATTTGTCAACACATCTCACCCCAATACGCTGACGGATTATTAGATTTTATACAAAAAAGTGTAGTCTCTAGCTCTCCTTTTAAACTAAAATCAACTTTTGTTTTTTTTTTTTTTTTACGTTCGACCGCCTTGACTCTGTTTATAGTTTTAGATTGAAGTTTTTAAGAACCGTTATTGCATTAGGTAGGTACCTATTTATACGATTAGTTTAATATTTCTTTTATGGAAAGTTGAAAATTTAAACAATCATTTTGTTAGTTTTGAAATTGTTTATCTTTTGCTGTTTTCATTTCATAAAATTTCATTTCATTTTCACTTAATTGTAGCGTCTATTTCAACGAAGTAGGTAGCCTATTTACCTTCAGCAAAACGAAAGTTATTTTGCCATATTTAGACGATTTAGTCCTTTAGTGCCAATTTTCCAGACGAGTTAGCTCGACGTAACTCGATTCGGCGTAATTTATTTAAGTAATTTTAACAAAGTAGAACCGTGTACCTACACCGTATTAAAATTTGCCTCGCGACCGCAAAGTAGACGCTAACACAAAATTAAAGTCGTCGACACTTAAGGGCTTCGTAGTTTCGAGGGGACTGGGGAGCTGAATTTTCTCTCGGAATTTCGAAATGGCGGATGAGTTTCGCAAGTCAACTCAATTATCGTTTTAATTAAGGCGCTGCTTGCCACGTGACGTTTGTTTGCGTGCGTGAAAGCGATCGCTCCCTGCGCCCCCGACCCCCGGCCCCCTGTTAATTGTGCTAATTACTTCTGAAATGGTGTAAGGGTAGAGCGAGATTACTTATCGACGGCTTCCACCGAATTTATTTTGTACCACATACCTGAACCTTACGTTTGTTATTAAGTATTTAACGAAGCCTGCTTGTAGGGATTATTCTCTCGAATAAACCAAGACTGAAGAGTCGTAGAGTTGAAGTTGTTTTCAAAATGTAGTTTTGATGGCTCCTTTTTGCCACTCCTCGAAGCCACTTTATCTACTTCGCTCGACCCCTTTTCTACAATGCCTTAAAGAACCCTTATTCTTTTGCAAAACGATGAAAACAACGATACGTTTAATTTTTTATTTATTTAACTAGCTAATACCTCTCTATCCCGTAGGAATTTCGAAAAATACGACCTTATTCCTTGTCTAAATATATTATAAAGGGAACCTTTATGCAAAATTTTAGCAAATTTCTACCTAGAAACCAAACCCTTGGACCTCCAAGGGTTTGGGTTGGGCGTTCATGGCTCAGTCAGTGAGTCAGGACTTTTTTATAAATGTAGAAGATGCTAGATAATAATATAATACACAATACAGTGTTTATTTGTTCCCAAAATAGAGCACAGCTTTGAACAACTAGTAGGTAGATATGTACCTAAAGCAAACTGTGAAATAGTACCTAATAAATCCGAAATAATTTTATGTTACTAAACAAACAGTACAGCGCAATGAGCATATAGTTTTATTGGGCAAGTTTCCAAGCGGTGCATTCGCCGCGTCGTCGGTATGAGTCGGAGCAATCAGCGAGTACAAAGCGCGCTCGTAGAGTACGTCGAGCGGACTTAATGGGCGCGCACTTGTCGCTTACCGCTTATAGTGCAAGAGACGACATAGCTATCTATGGCTCGGCTATGCTGTGCAATGTGAATGTTTTCCAAGCGGTGCATTCGCCGCGTCGTCGGTATGAGTCGGAGCAATCAGCGAGTACAAAGCCCGCTTATAGAGTACGTCGAGTGGACGTAATGGGCGCGCACTTGTCGCTTACCACTTATAGTTCAAGAGACGACCTAGCTATCTATGGCTCGGATATGCTGTGCAATGTGAATGTTTTCCAAGCGGTGCATTCGCCGCGTCGCGTCGTCGTCGGTATGAGTCGAAGCAATCAGCGAGTACAAAGCACGCTTATAGAGTACGTCGAGTGGACGTAATGAGCGCGTACTTGTCGCTTACCACTTATAGTTCAAGAGACGACCTAGCTATCTATGACTCGGCTATGCTGTGCAATGTGAATGTTTTCCAAGCGGTGCATTCGCTGCGCTGTGGTAGCGAGTGGCAAGTGAAGCTCGCTCGAGTAGTGGCGGATGGCAAGCGAAGCACGCTCGCTGTGCTCGGGTGGCGTGCGGCGGTCGCGAAACACGTCAGTTCGACAACGAGCATCAGGCAATTTGGTTATTTGGGGTCGGCCGTAAACCGATAGGAGCGCAGTAAACGCAATCCACCACTCGCGACTATAAACTTTACGAGTCACGTAAAAACACGTTCGAAATGCCGACTCGGTACCATAAATTTATGCTAATGTATTCTTTATAGGAGTTTAATGTGTATTCAGGAATTCCTTCATTATTTATGTATACGAATGAACCGGTAAAGTTAATTTTAAAGTCTCGCTGCGCCCTACGGTTAACGCGATGCTAGTGATTAATTTTTTGTTTTTATGTTTTTGTGAATCACGCTTCCGACTCACTCGGCACTACTTTACAAATAATTACTTGGCAAGCCGCAGGTGGCTGGTTAATGAAAGCATTATGTACCATTGTATGAGAATATTGTATTGTGAGTGAATATGAATTATGTACGAAGTTTCGTTTGAGACCGGTTAGAACTGAATTGCAGTAAGTAGTTCATACCACACGCTATATCTATCCACAAAAACATCAAAGTTAATAGGACACGATAAAAGTTTCTATGACGGCCACATAAAACCGAACAGTATGGATTCGGAGGCCGCGATAAAAGTAGAAAGCGTGTCGTGTAAATCACGTAACTTTTCAAAACTATTATTCCTGAAATATAGTCCGAACTCAATCCGTACATTTCCGAGCGGTGGGCGGTCTATTTATCTATTTCCCCCGCTTCCGCCCCCGAGCGTCCGGTTAACCGCCCCCCCTTCCGGTTAACCGGGCGGCGGCGCGGCGTGCGCGGCTAAACGGCTCGTCGCGTGACCGCAGACAATAAGCCCGGGCGGCGTTAACAGCGCGCCTGTGTGTTGCCACTTTATACGTTACGTCACAGCCTCACACCTCGCCTCTCGCCGCTCGCCCCCACATGTGTACAGAGACGCGAGGCGACGAGGCCGCGACCTCCGACGTGAACAGAACAGTAGCCGATAAGTCGTGTTGTCGAAGCCTGTAGAGCCTTGTTTAGCGCCGCAGTATCATCCTCGCCCCCGCCTTCCAAACTCCCAGCCATCGTACCCGGCTCGATTGCCTTTTTCTTGAGGTCGACCCTCGTAATAGGATAAAGTACAGATTAGCTCTATCCGCTTTACTGACGAAAATGAAAAAGGTTTTCACGTACATATTACAATACAGACGGTGTACTTATTTGGATATTAAAGCTTTGATCTCCTTGCCGTATTATTAAAGTAAATATTATGCTACATTCATATTAATATCCAGTTTGAGATATACTACACAAGTATAGATAGCTCTTGGAAAACAATATGTGAATATAATCCTAACTAGGTATCGAGCTTAGTTCAAACTTTAATAGGTATTCATAACAGGTAAACCAATCTATACCTAAATACAAACAAGGATCAGTTGTTATCGGTAAAATGGCCGTAAGTAATATACATTTATGTAGCAATGGCGCATATTAAAATAACGACCTAGCCACAAAACATATAGGTACCCAAGCGAACGAACGACTCGAAGGGGCAACATAAAATACGTTGAATCGAATCCGACGCGTCACTTTACGGCGCGCACCGTTGGGTCTCTCGAAATAGCACTACTTGAAATTCGATATCCAATGCTGTGGAGTTCGGGTGCTCGTAAAATTAGGGCTTCGGTTCGGATTCACACTAATAAACGCCAACCGTGAATGTACGTTCTCTCTGTTTCATTGAAGTCAGGAACAATATTTTCTTTATATACCTCCTCTACGTGCCTCTATCTTATCAAATAACAAAGTATTTACTTCGCTATCGTAAAAGGGGTTTCTTGTGTAGTAATGAAATGCCTCGACTGAAATTGTTTAAGCTGCTATAAAACGGGCTCGATTCGTGACGTGATTCGTACCCATTACTGAGGCATGGCCGCAAATAAACTTGAATCTGAACATAAAATGATATTGTCTGTGTGCGAGAGGGCGGGCTGTAAGTCACAGCGGGCGGCGACAGGTTGACGGCTGCCGAGCAAATTAACAGCTTGCCACTAGCCTCTAACTTAGTGCCTCGTAAAATTAGGCCCGCTAGGCCCCTCGGGGCTGAACCGAGCCTGGCCTTCTATAAGCTGCTCCGAGAAATTCGGATTAACCCCGAGCCATTTCTCATTCGAGATCAGTTACGACATAAGCGACTTAGCTGGACCATGGTGTTAGGGGTGAATTGTATGACGGAATTAACATTAACCTACTTCCATGTAGATTTGTAGAGCGTAGGTATGATACAGAATTGAACCGCTTTTAAGTGGGCAAATTAACACGTATTTAAAAAGACCTGCCAAGTGCGTGTCGGACTCGCGTGAGTGTTCCGTACCTTGGAAGTATACGTGGTACCTAATTATTATTTTGTTGTTTTAATTACGAGTATCTCAATCTGTACCTATGTTATCAAAAAAAAATTGTGATAGGTATTATAACTACAAATTAATTATTTTCAAATTTCTTTGTGAGACCTGGCTTCTTGCCTTTCATGACTCTAGGTCAACCCTATATTCTAATTTACTTGAGAGTGTAAAAGTATGTGGCATTCGAATGCGTTCACTTTTTTGAGAAGCTTGATTTTTACAGCTCCGAGAGAGTGTAGTGTAGACTTGAATTTTATATTAATTTCAACTTAATATCTCCACACGTGCCTCCAACTCCACATAAGGGTGCCTTTTTCCTTTCGTGGTACGGAACCCTAAAAATTGCAAGAGTATTCCACTCACGCTGTTACACAAACATTATTTTGTACGGCTATACAAATTGCCATGAGCTCTAACTTAATATTGATAATCCGAATAATTGAAGCAAAAACCATTCTGAGAAGTTGGAGTGTGCTGTACACATTCGCGAATATATTTCGTATCGCAGTGTCAACACGGGCGGAATCAGTAAGCGCGGCGATCGTTCGACACGTATATGATTATTTCATTAGTTCGTATTTGCGCGCTCATTCGAATGTAGCGTCCGCCCTTCCCCTCGTGGCCGAGCCAGGGGGGCGATGACCACTCCCGGAGCTAATCATGCGGTCAGTTTGTTCTGCCTCAGCGTGTTTTGATATTGATATTGACTGTAGCGCTCGCATCGCTGCGCGTCGATTTATTTGCGAACAATGATCGATTGATTGCTATACCAGTGTAGGTACTACGTAAGCCTGTAAACGTTTTGATTATGTTTACCGACTCTTATTTGCTAAACCAACAAGCCGTATACCGCATGCATATTAAATGAAACGTGTTATAGTTTATTTTGAATTGTGAATGTTTCTTGTTGCAGAGAAATTCAATATCCCCGGGTGAGAGAGAAAAGTATCGGACAAGAAGTCCAGCGGAACCAGACCATAAGAAACTTAAAAAAGAAGAAAAGGATATGGGTCATGTAAGTTTAACTTGCTGCAATTATAAAGAGGCAAAGTAAAAGTTTGTTTGTACGAAGTAATCTCTAGTCTCTAGAATTGCAGAACCAATTTTGAAAATTCTTTCACTAATAGAAAGCGACATTATTCCTGAGTAACATAAGGCTATATTTTATTTTTGAATAAATTAGAGATCCCTACGAAAATTGTAATAAGTCTATGTTAAGGTACCTAGGTACCTACCTACTAAAAGTACCTAGATTCTTGAGTAACCTTGAGTCTTGAATCTTAATCCATTGAGTAACTTACTGCAAGAAAAACTTAGGACCGCTACAGATTTTTCTTG
This sequence comes from Maniola hyperantus, assembly GCF_902806685.2. Taxonomy (NCBI): domain Eukaryota; kingdom Metazoa; phylum Arthropoda; class Insecta; order Lepidoptera; family Nymphalidae; genus Maniola; species Maniola hyperantus. The sequence continues at coordinate 8,572,103 of NC_048552.1, read as the reverse complement.
GACTTCTTTGATCTTCCGATCATACTTAATTATAATCACATTTCCGAGTTCAGTTCATTATGAGCAAGCATTATAAATGCTCTTAATTTATTTTTCAGATAAATGTTTCAATTAATACCTACGTATATGTAAAGCAATAATAACACCTTCGCAGGGTCTTACTAATATCTAAATTGTTAACTTTTCCAGGAGTTAGTGGTAGATGACGCGAGCGAAGAGCCGACATCACCCCATAATGGAGCGCCTTCGCCGCGTGAAAACGGTCTGGACAAATTACAGCCTAAGAAAGAACACCCACCACACAGCCCTAGGTAACATTAGCTTCTATCACTAATTTTACCCCAGATAACCTTAATAATGATTTTTTCCCCTAAGTTTATAACATCACTACCCATATAGGTATTATAAATGCGAAAGTGTGTTCATTGTGTTGGTTGGTTTGTCCTTCAATCACGCTGCAAGACAGCAATGGATCGGCGTGATTTTTACATGGGTACCTATAGTTAAAGAAGAATTCGAGAGTGACATAGACTACCTACTAATAACTATAGAGTTTCCAAGAGATTTTAAAAACCTAAATCCACGCGGATGCAAGTAACGGGCATTAGCTAGTTAGCTATAAATATCAAATTGTACTTGCTCTACTAACAAAATGACTCATAGATGCTCAAAAAAAATTTAGTTACTTATTTAAAAATACATAGTTGCAAAAACGCCACGTAACATTTGAAGGGTAGGTAGCAGATAATCTGTATAACATGTATTGAGGCCACTCGCGACTCACAGTACGATGTTGTACGCGATAAATTCACGATAATCGCTCCATCCATTTAAGGGAAGCCTTACTTTGTAAACTATCCGTTACATTTGCTGGAAGGTCAACGATCGTAGCCGAAAATTAATCTAGTTCTCTGAATCAATTACCAGCATTAGTCCTGTTACGACAATGAGATTAGACACGGCTTGATGGATAACCGATGATAATCTTCACGCAAACTTATGGTTACGCTTACCAGCGTCTAACCTCGTGGGAGCCACTCGAGTCTACCCCAATTACTGTGGCTTATACAAACAGTTTAATGAACTAATCCAACAAAAGTAGCTCATTTGTTGCGTTGCCTAACCAAATTGTGAAGGTTATTTTCGTTATCGCTTTTCCTGATACGAGTGTTAGACGTCTAGAAGTTTGTTAGATGCTCAATTGTTACTAAACTGCTTCAATGATAACATTTTTCGAGAGCTTAGTAAGTTCGTAAGTTTCTTTCAACTGTCTTGATCGTGACCTAAAATAATTTTGTTCGTTGTCTTTTTTACATTTTCAACGCATTCTGAGTTTACATCTCATCATCATCAACAAACCATCACTAGTCCACTAGTGAGCCCGAGCACTCTCAGAATTAGAAGGGTTTAGGCCATAGTCCGCCACGTTCTGGCCAAGTGCGGATTGGCAACCTTCACACACCTTTGAGAACATTTTGGAGAACTCTCAGGCATGCAGGTTTCCTCATGATGCAAATGATATTTAATTGTTTAAAAATGCAATTAAGTCCGTAACGTTAGACGTTCTTTAGTACACAGACGAAGTCGCGGGATTCATAATAGGTATCTGTATTACGATGTTTTATAAAGTAGGCCTATACCCACATAAGTAAGTGACTTACTTATAATGCGTCAATAATAATTAAGGTAGAAAAATGTTGTATATTCCTATAATAATTATCTGAAAGGTATGAATGAAAAAATTAACTCGATTCAACATACCAACTACGCATAGCATAAATTGCGACCTGAATACATCATTAATTCATTATTACCATTTAAGTTAAGAATATAATATAGAAACATAAGCCCTTTTAACCTTATTTTAGCAAAGCAAATGCATATGAGCGTAACCTAGATACATTTAAATTTGTGCATGTAATTAAAATAACTTGACTTTAAAATGAATATTAGATGGTTATTTTACGTGCATTATATTGACTTCAAAAACATGAAAACTTAATGCTAAAGGCTGAATAATTAGGCTCAAGCTGCACCAAAATTAAATTATGAAGTTTCTATCACATTCTTTTGTTTCTGAATCCTACAATCTAATCCATATTACTTAATATGGTAATAGGGTGTCTGTCTGTCTGCTAGCTTTTCAGGGCCCATATTAAGTTCCACAGATTTTAAGGAATTTTTGTAGATACAGAGTTAGCTTACATCCTAGCTTTTCGTCCCGGAATATTGTATAGATACCTAGTCTATGAAATATTAATGAAATGGGTCTCTAATATCTAACTTTGCGATAGATAGGTACTTAATTGTACTCGACCTACGAATCGAAGACTGACACTCATTGAAACCTTTTTACAGTAGCTCACTATAGGAAACAAGACAATTGTTCAGATAAAAACCTTAGACTTATGGTTGTATACCTACCTAAACATACCAGAAGCGAAGTTAAATATTAATCACTTGGACGATCCAAGATTAATCACTTGGACGATCTAACCTATAGATCGTCCAAGATTAATTACGACGCGCGCAGGCTTATCGAAAGTTTTACCTTTTATTATAACCTAACTGCAATTTTAACTTGTTTAGGGCCCAATTGCTATTGCTACCACTCAATCAAAATGGCGACCTAAACACAAAAAGCATTTAATAGTCGATCGAGTCTCGCGTCGGAACGAGACTAGTTTAACAACCACCAACCACCCGTATTTATACAATCGACTCAATATGGCTGCCTCGCAACGCGACTTCAATTTTAAAAGGCGCCAAATACAAATGCGATAACATTTGTTTCAGGTCAGGTACATCAAGTAACGCGTCAACGCCGTCAGCAAAAAAGTTGGATGAGAAGCCAAGCACGCCAATCTCGAAGCCAGTGACGCCAACGTCCGGTGCTAGCGGCGTCGGATCGGCGGGGGCGCCTCTCAAGGCTGCAGTGAAGCCGCCGGCACTACAGTATCCTTACCTGGGAAACGGGGCCCATGATGCATACGGGCTCGCGGGGTACTCGGCGAGAGCTGCGTTGGCGTATGAGCCTTTGCGTCCGCCGATCGGACCGGCTTCGCTTGCGCCGATACCGGGTGGCAAACCGTAAGTTTAAATCTTACCTACTTATCATAACCTACCTAGCCTTAAAAGTCCCTACAAGAGACCTAACTATGGCATCGTTTGGCGACGACCACCATGATCTGTGAATTTATGAAATTGTAACTGGTGCTATAAAGTTGTACCTGTACTTATAAAACCGTGCTTTTTGTATTTCAAAATTATACAGTCAACTCGAATACTTCTTCAACTTTCATCAAAATCAACCTAGTAATCACCAAGTGCAAACTGAATGTTCATTTTCATCATTAAAATCATTAATAATATTAGGTACTAATATATTGTGTTTTCTATGAAATTGTTATAGTTGCTCTACTCCTTGTCATTAAATTTATTTAGAGAAACATATCGAACCAGAATTACCTACCATTAAAGTAGATATTCTTTGGGTGCCTATGATATGAACGCCACGTATACTCGCTTCATACAAGCGCAGAACTGCGATAAGTCACACTAAGGCACTTGCCTTAGTGTGACGCCTAGGTTCTACACTTGTAGAACCTAGGCGTTGTGTTCATATGCACCAAAGAACCTTAAAATGAAGGGGCAACTACAGCAAAACAACTGTTGTTTGCAGGGCCTACTCATTCCACGTATCGGCGGAGGGGCAGATGCAGCCGGTGCCGTTTCCGCCTGACGCGCTGATGGGGCCGGGCATCCCCCGTCACGCGCGTCAGGTCTCCGCGCTTGCCCACGGCGAGGTCGTCTGTGCCGTCACAGTCTCCTCGCCCACCAAATACGTGTACACTGGCGGCAAGGGCTGCGTCAAGGTGTGGGACATCAGCCAGCCCAGCAAGGCGCCCGTCAGCCAGCTGGATTGCTTGGTGAGTGGGTAACTGTCGGCGTCCACTTGTGCTACATCTTAGATACTGCTTCTCGCTCTAGCGCGTTAGAGTGCGCATCTAGTTGTCTCAGTCTCTCTCTCCTCGTCCGCTGAGTGCCTACGTGTACACCGACGGCAAAGGCTGTGTCAAGGTGTGAGACATCAGCCAGCCCAGCAAGGCGTCTGTCAGCCAGCTGGATTGCTTAGTGAGTGGGTAGTTGTCGGCGTCCACTTTTGCTACATCTTGGATACTGCTTCTCGCTCTAGCGCGTTAGAGCGCATCTAGCTATCTCAGTCTCTTTGCCCACCAAGTACCTACGTAAACATTGATGGCAAGGGCTGCATCAAGGTGTGAGATATCAGCCAGCCCAGCAAGGCGCCCGCCAGCCGACTGAATTGCTGGGTATCTGTTGGCGTCTACTTTTTCTACTTATGGTAAGACTATAAAATAAGTTGCCAATTCCTCGAACTATCAAAAAAACTCCTCGAAATCGAAATTTCTTTTGATACGGTAAAAAAATCCTAGAAATAGAAAATTAAAAGTTTGTTAAAATAATTGTTGTTGGATCTAGCATATTATGTCCGCAACTCCGCAGATAATTATCTAATCATGATCTAACATTCTGGCTTATAAGACCTCAATTTTAACACCATTATAAATTAAAGTTCTGTAAATATTTGAATTTTATCAGAGTAAAGTTTTAAACGTTTTTATTTTATTTATTTATTTTATTTAAAGTTTTATACGATCTCGGTCTTATTTTCTAGCAAAGGGACAACTATATAAGATCAGTTAAGCTGCTACCGGACGGTCGCACGCTGATCGTGGGCGGTGAGGCATCCAACCTCTCCATCTGGGACCTCGCGTCGCCTACGCCACGAATCAAGGCTGAACTGACGTCCTCTGCTCCAGCTTGCTACGCCTTAGCCATCAGCCCTGACTCTAAGGTGATTATTGTAATTAATCTATGGTTCCAATCTTCAATTCTAACTCAGCCCCCCAATTGTGTAAGAATAACCATTTCATGGCTATCGCAATCGTCAAGAATTCTGCCCTTTGATTGGCTGTGAAAAAATGTAAAAAGCGAATCAACCAATCAAAGGGCAGAATGTATTGACGATTGCGATAGCCATGAAATGGTTATTCTTACACAATTGGGGGGCAGAACACTCAAATAGGTAAACGGCGATAGCAATCCATACTAATATTATAAATGCGAAAGTGTGTCTCTGTCTGTCTGACTGCCTGCTAACTTTTCACGGCGCATGCGTTCAACCGATTTTGACGAAATTTGGTACAGAGATAGCTTACATCCCGGGGAAGGACATAGGCTACTTTTTATCCTGGAAAATCAAAGAGTTCCCACGGGATTTTTACAAACCTAAATCCACGCGAACGAAGTCGCGGACATCATCTAGTAATTAATAAAGAAGGAACTTTTTTTAAGGATACGATGACCCGTTACATCTACTATCAGATGAAAGCACTGTTTCAACGTACAACTAAACAGATTATACTAACTCCAATAATTATGAGACGAGGTATAGTACGCGACAGGTCGAGATGGCAAACGGGGTAGGGACGCCCCGCACACCCGCACAGCCACCGCGCTTATCCGCTGACGTGAGGGTTTGCGGGGTGTCCCCCGCCTCATACCCTGATTGCCATCTCGATCTGTCGCTTACTATACACTAAAAGGTCTGATGCTCATCAATTTGATCTCAATAATTCTGAACAGTTGAAACAATAGGCAGATTTTGCAAAATTCTTAATATCTTGTTAAATTCTGTTTAAATACCTACATAAAAAATCTTATTTTTTTCTTATACTTTACTATTCGAAGCTAAAGCATTGCTCGACCTAACTTCGACGGTTATATGAGTTAACGACGATGCCATGCGAGATCATAAGAGCTCGAAAACCTTCGGAAACGAGTGCTTATATGAATTATGACAGATCAAGGGAGATATCTTCTGGAGCAAGCCAGGCCCACAAAAGGCTGTAGTTCCAATGATGATTATGTGGATGGCAATTTGAATGCCAATATTATCATTCCAGGTATGCTTCAGCTGTTGTTCGGACGGCAACATCGCAGTGTGGGACCTCCACAACCAGACCCTGGTGCGGCAGTTCCAAGGCCACACGGATGGTGCCTCTTGTATCGACATATCTGCGGACGGCACTAAGCTGTGGACCGGCGGGCTCGATAACACTGTCAGGTAATGTACACAAATTGATAGATTGTACACTCTTAAACAAAGAAAAACTGTGGAATCAACTGCCTTCGGCCGTGTTCCCATTAGATTAAGTACAACATGGAGTTATTCAAGGGGTGGACCAACAAATTCCTGAAAGGCTGGCAACGCTCTGGTGATGGTGGTGGGAAAACTAGAATATCACTACCCATACTTATTATAATATAAATGCGAAAGTGTATTTGTTTGTTGGTTTGTCGGTTTGTCCTTCAGTCACGTCGCAACGGAGCAACAGATCGACATGATTTTTTGCATGGACACGGATTTTTGTATAAAAACTATTCAAAACGAAAAAAGAGTAAATATTGTTCTCTGGATTACAGAATCTGACCTAGCTTGAATGTCTTGCAATTGGGTATAGATCTTTTTAGACTAGTACTCTGTCAATATTCAGGCTCTTTGGACTCGTTAATGTCTAATTCGACCAGCTGTTGTGTTCATTGGCCCTCTATTAACCTTTCCGTATATTGTTACAGATCTTGGGACTTAAGAGAAGGCAGACAATTACAACAACACGACTTCAGTTCACAGATATTCTCCTTAGGATATTGTCCCACAGGTAAAAGCACAGTGTAAAAGGCTTGCCGTTTTCTGACAATAGGTACACTTACATAGATATTTTATAACAACGTATTTTTTTAATGAAAAGTGAATGTACATAGTTATACCTAAAATGGAAATGGAATAGGATATTAATCAGGTAAAATACTAAGAAATAATTTATTAGTCTATTTATTTATTTAAAAGTACAACAATTTATCACAAAGAGTAGTGAAAACTCTAGCGAAAAGTTGGACAGTTATGGTTCTTACGGTACAGGTATTAATTCCCATAATTAATATTCTAGAAAAGACAAGTCAAGGGAGTCGATATTTTGTTTCAAGGCTAATGTTATTCGAAACGATATCAATTAACATACCTAATTATAGTTCTTAGCATTTTTAACTAAACGAAAAGATTTCTTATAAAATGATTTGCCTAACTACCATGAAATTAACAATTTTAATTTTTATGGCTCTAATTTTACGATGGTTCTAATGGGCTTTTTAGTGGTTAACATAACTGGATGTGTAAATTATGACCTCTACACGGTTGAATGATTCTTCCGAAGTACCATTTCAAAATGTTGAATGTGAATAAATCATTTAATTATCAACCTATAGCCATTCCTATGGCGTGTGAATCTTTAGATAAATATATATGTATATATGTATATAAAATATTAGGTATGTAAAATTTATTTCTGATACATAATCCATCCATTATATCTATTTTATTCATTAGCTCATTTCGTTGCCTGTTTTAAATACCATTTGACCACGTCAGGCACATTTCCATTTATTTTTATTTTTCCAAAGATGCCTATTTTTGTTTCTTGAGGAAGTTTTCTAAAAATACTCAGCCTCTTGGGAAGCGTCGATCGACGATATCATTTTAATCGCTATCAACTTCTGTTGGTACCTACTTAATGCTGGGAAGAGATTAGCCTCTCGATTGCGGTAGAATGACAGCTACAATGTAACGATCGCAATCACCTCTGATTGGTTAGCGCTCGCTCACTAGTTTCAATTATTACCATAATTTCAGTCAATCACAACAATTGCGATGTAATAATGATTGATGCAGGTTTTTCCAAATCGACCCTCAGTTTATTGCATTCGCAAAGACGGTAAAAGTGACACTGATCATGGATTTGGCCTGCTAGCGACTCTAAAAATCTGAACAGGATCAAGGTTCTTAGGCTAGCACTTGACTTGGTTAGCGATCAACATGCCCATTCAGTTCCAGTTTTGCACCAACCTCCGACCGAGCAGCAGGCCAATAGAGTCGTATATAGGACGTGACAATCACAAATAAGATACATTCTATGGTAACTAATAAAGGAACTCTTTGTCTTCAGGCGAATGGCTCGCGGTGGGCATGGAGAACAGCAACGTGGAAGTGCTGCACGCGGTGAAACCGGACAAGTACCAGCTGCACCTGCACGAGTCGTGCGTGCTGTCGCTGCGCTTCGCGTCGTGCGGCAAGTGGTTCGTGTCCACCGGCAAGGACAACCTACTCAATGCCTGGCGCACGCCTTACGGCGCCAGCATCTTCCAGGTGTGTACCTACTACCTACTCACTCAGGGTGCTCCGGATTCGTTCTTGCCCAAATTCGACCTAATCTTAGATGCATTACCTATTCATGAATTTTATGATGACTTATTCCAGCGAAGAGTTTTGGCCAAGGTTGTTCGTCAAAATTAGTTCTGATTATTTTTTCAGTTAAAAGAAGGTGGTTTTAGACTGGATAAGAGTCTTGACTGTAACATAAACACTCAGTCAATAGCATCGAAATAGTCCAAAATGTTCAAAATAGTTTTCTTTCAAGTGTCCATACACGGACAGCTCGAGCAGTTGATATTCACGGACCGCTCGAGCAGTCGAAGTTATTTGCAGTTGCAGTTGAAAATTTACGACCACTCGAAGCGGTCGTGAATGCTGGAGCGGACTTAAGCATAAAGACTATGAAAGGAAAGATTGCAGTCCATCCTGACTGCTTCAAGCTGTCCGTGTATGGCCGGTCTTAGTCGCAGCTTGAAGCAATTATTGATTAGGGAAACCTCCATGTATGGTCGCTCGGTTTTATGAATTAAGATTATCTAAAATATGCAATATATTTTATATGATTATATAAAAGTAGATGTCTGTTGCAGTCAAAGGAATCATCATCGGTGCTCAGCTGCGACATCTCGTCGGACGACAAATACATAGTGACAGGCTCAGGCGACAAGAAGGCCACAGTGTACGAAGTGATCTATTAGTGCGCGTCAGGACACTCGGACTACGAACAAACGAACTGATCAAAGTGCCGTGACCGCGACGTGATCGTGACGTGATCGTGACGTGACGTGAGCCGCGCGGGACGTTCCGCGAGCGTAGCGCGGAAAGTGGTGATATAGCTTTAGTGTATAGAGTATATTGGGAAGCCTGTATGTACTTATGCGACTTGTTTATATAGATTAGTGTGCGCGGTTTATGTTTATTTGTTGAGCGCCCGTAGTGTATGTTGGCAGCAGATCTCAAAATGATGATTTCGTTTCAATATTGTTGTAAAATGCTCATATTAAAGAAAAGATATGCGCAAATTATATATGACTCGTTTTATTTTTCTTATTACCCACCCACCTTTTCACTATTGATAACAAACTGACGATGATCTGGAAAAGCCGTTTAACCACTTAAACAAGCTGAAAATCATTAGTTCTTGTTCATTTTTGAATTGTAACTTTAACTGTCAGTAATTTCGTCTTAGTAAGTAATCAGCTATCATTGCACAGCTAACAAAACACCATGGCATGAAATAAGTGCGTTAAAGTTTTAGAAATCTCATAACTGGCGAACCCACCGCAGTCCGAGTGGCTGGTCTAGTTTACCGTACAAAGCCACCTCATCACAAATTTTTAGTTCTTATCAAGCATCTCCTGGTCCTGAGAACTGAGTAATTGTAACTTTAAAACGCCAAAAGTTTGTACGTGATTTATGGCGATAACGATAATGAATCTAGCACCAGTTCGGAATGTTAGATACTCGAAAGTCGAAATCATAAAAACTGCAAGTGTCTTCGTCTTGTGGACGATCCCAAACTAACCGGCTCGTTGGAAAGCCTGGAGCACCGCAGAGACGTAAGCTCTCTTTGCGTGTTCTATCGCCTTTATAATAGGAAGTGCTCTGAAGAACTTTTTGACCTCATTCCACCTCCCTTTTTCTACAACTGCACCGCGCGCCACCGTAAGCAATTTCATCCTCACCACCTGGGTGTCTGGCGCACTTCGACCATCCGTTGTGCCAGATCCTTCTTTTCACTCACATGCAAACTATGGAATCAACTCCCATCGGCGGTATTTCCACTAGATTACAACATGGGATTATTCAAGGGGCGGACCATCAAATTCCTGAAAGCCCTGTAGGTTTCTTGATAGACCGACAGACAGATAGACATACAGACAGACAACAAAGTGATTTTATAAAGGTTCCGTTTTTCCTTTTGAGGTACGGAACCCTAAAAAAAGATCAATAGTGTTCATTTTCAAAAGGTGTTTTAGGTGTGTATGGTCGTGGTGATAACTATTGTTGTTTTCCTCATTATACAGTTGGTGCTTCGAAATACTAAGTAGATACCTAATTTATCTGTCGTCATAAATTATCATAACAAAAATACGTATTGCATAGATTCCAATTACTGAAACGTGATACCAATTTTATCAAGAGATTTCTCTGTAAATTAGCCCTTCAAAAACAACACACATGCTCGCTAACGACGGTTTTATCTGACGCACGATGGACAAACACCGTGTTTGCGCTTGATATTTGTTTATCTTCCCGCGGCAATCCCCAGGGTCACAAAATATTTGTGAATCAATTCTGTACTATGACCACCCTCGGTTTGTATGGGCCATGGGGCGATCAATTAAACTAGCAGGTTTTTTTTGCCACTATTTATTTATTTGTATTTTAAACTTTTAAAGTAATATACCTACCTATTATAATAATTATCAATGGTTAGCAAATAAACTATTAATAAACTAAAATCTAAAAAAAAACAACATTAAATTAAAACTAAAATAAAATAAATGCCACTTAAATTACATTTGAAAATAAAAGAAAAATAATCCAACTAGCAGTTTGATTATTTTTCTCCTAGTGCTATCAAAAAACATCAACTAGGTAGGTAGTAGGTAGGTACATATACTACGCGACAGGTCGAGATGGCAATCGGGGTATGATTACCGCACGTCACCCGCGTGTCCGAATCTGTATTCGGCATTTTCGCTGTGCCCGTATCTTGGAGAGTACGTTGAGCTGTCGGCCCTGATTGTTATCACTAACATCTGATACTAATAATAATCAATGTAAAGATCACATAATCTCGTTCTCTTAGTCCAGTTGTAGCTATGCGGAAGGATCTGGTTAGCCTACCTAGCCCAATTACCTATGATTCTACTAGTTAGGTAGTAAGTGATATAATAATATGACGTACCTACTTACTAATTTATTTACGTGTAAATTCTTCATCTGCCTTTAATCATTCGATTTAATTGTTCTCCGGGGACTAAGTAATCTAAGTCCGAGGTATTTTCCATCATGCCTAGTTGGCGGAAAACAACGGTGCTCCGCATAGGTACCTACGTAATGGATCCATCGGCGATCGGACGTGGACAGACGCTGGCACTGCCAGCCACCGGACCTTATCTGCTTATACACAGCATGCACGTACATGTACGAATTACGACGTACCAGCTACCTATGTACTTACAACTACAAAGCTATATGGAAAATGTAACAAGTTTTTATTACGTAACTTGCAACAAATCTAAGAATCGTGACGTTGAATTCATAGGTAGTTAACTGATATAATGCACTTTATGCAAGAAGGTACCTACTACAGGCAAATTCTGTTGGTCTTACGCTTCTTAGATGCTCGAAGGTCGATAGCTATGAAGATACATATTAGTGTGGATCGCACTGTTTAGCTATCTATCACTCAAAATAAAATCAATGTGGAAGTGTGACTGTCTGTTCCGAGTTATGATAACTCGGAACAGACAGTCACGGCTGTCAGTCAGTTACGGCTCAGTCGATTTTCAGGAAAGGCCTAGAGCCCCTACCCCACCGCAGCCACTCGCTAATTACTGACGTGAAAACAGGTCTATGAAGATAGACCTGTTTTCACGTCTCTCAGTAGGCACAGCATAAAAAGTAGTAAGTAGGGTAAGTACGATCGCGGTACGATCAGATTTATGTGACTAATTCAAAGGTTCTTTCTGAATCTGGAAGCTTTCAATAAATTTTTTAAAAATCTCTACTATTCTATACTTTTTTGGGTCTTGATGTATCGTAATCCGAGAAGGAAGCGTATGGTAAATAATAAGTACCTATCTATGATAGAATTCGCAGCTCGCGCCAGACACTGGCGGTGCCAGCCACCGGAGAGATAACGCCCACGCCGACTCCGGCTGCGCAGAATTTGCTACAACAGGATAGTTCCATGGCTCTGTACCCAAAGGGTGCCAACGGGACCCTCGGAATTCAATTCTCTTCCTGTTCATGAGATACAGCCCACTGATAGACAGTCAACGGACGGTCGGACGGACGAAATAAGCTTAGTAATAGGGTCCCGTTGGTTTGAAAGCCATTTTTAGGGTTCCGTAGCCAAATGGCAAAAAACCGAACATTTATAGATTCGTCATGTCTGTCTGTCTATCCGTCCATATGTCACAGCCACTTTTTTCCGAAACTATAAGAGCTATACTGTTGAAACTTGGTAAGTAGATGTATTCTGTGAACCGTATTAAGATTTTCACACATAAATAGAAAAAAAAACAATTTTGGGGGTTCCCCATACTTATAACTGAAACACAATTTTTTTTCATCAAACCCATACGTGTGGGGTATCCAGGTATACGTGTATAGGTACTTATTACGCGACAGGTTGAAATGGCAATCGAGAAGCGAATGCAACCGCACAGCCCCCGCGCGGGTGACGTGCGGGTGTGCGGGGCGTTCCACCGCCTCATACTCTAATTGCTATCTCAACCTGTGGCGGACTATAGGTCTGTGCATTACCTAATAATATTAATAACGAATGGATAATGTTGTTGTTTTCCTCATTATATTTTGCACGCGCATGGACAGTTGCTCAGTACTTCCGATTGTTATCACAAGTTATCAAGGGATGTAAGCGCTGCAAAAAACACTATCAATTCCGCTCCGATCGGAATTTCCGCTTTGTAAGTTCATTTCATGATTTCTAAGGACTGGCGTAATTGGCTTTTCCGTTTGAAAGCACAGCTGATGAGACTTGGACGATCTATAGGTTAGATCGTCCAAGTGATGAGATGATACCTACCTACAAACCTTACTGAACAGATTTTGATAAAACTAAGATTGGTACGTGTTAGGTGAATAGGTAGGATAGGATAGGACCTTATACTACTTAGTACTTACCTATGCAATATCAACACGTTTGCCCAAACCAAGGAGTGCAAGTAATGTTTCTAAATGCCTGAACAGATTTGGATGTTTGGGGTATCGTTAGAGCCGTTACATTATTCCGAGTGTCACCTGGCTATAAATTACTACCCATACTTATTACAAATGCGAAAGTGTGTTTGTTTGTTGGTGTATTTGTTTGTCCTTCAATCACGTCTCAACGGAGCAACGGATTGACGTGATTTTTTGCATGGATATAGTCAAAGATCTGGAGAGTGACATAGGCTTATTTTTATTCCAGAAAATTAAAGAGTTCCCACGGGATTTTTAAAAACCTAAATCCATACGGACGAAGTCGCGGGCATCAGCTAGTCAAAAATTAATGATTTTTAAATTATGGCTATATACCTAGTAAAAATAAATATGGACGAAATTCAAATGTGAATTTTTTTACATCTTAGTATTTTGTGTTGTATTTTTTGGCAAGTTTGTTGTTTGTTTGTTTTGGATTACGAGAAGGCAGGCCCCTCTTTCCCACTGGGCACTCTGGGCACGTGCCCAGGACCCACGATCGACAGGGGCCCACTAGTCCCAAAGTAAGTATAACCTACCGACCGATATTTTATTACCGAAAAACATATTTATTTCGATACAATCATAGGTCAAAAAAGTCCTCTCAAACAAAGGACCATAGAGATTTTTAACTAGTCAAGACTGACTCCGATCCTTCTTGTTTTTAACCCCCGACCCGAAAAGATTAGGCCCCACTATGTGCCCAGGGCCTCCAATAGGTTAAAGACGGCCCTGCGAGAAGGCTCTAGAGCTTTCTTTTCAACAGGGTAGGTACGTCGATAAATAAAAAAATTCTATCTTACGTAGGTAAACGAACTGTCGTATGGGTCGAGAAAACAAACCGATAATTAAAATTAAGTGAATGATCTACATATCGCATAACAATAAACACGCCGCTTATTATTTTAAAAATATCTAAGTATAGTCACACAATGGGCAAGACGTGATAAAAGTTGGTAGTTTGTTTTTGTTTGTACCTACTTACCTAATACCTATCACCTGAATACGGTGTATATCAGAGCATTAGAGTTAAATGTGATTTTAAGTGTATCATATTGGTTCATTCATTGAGTGTTGAATGGTGATTAATCGTGGTGACGACTGACGCGGGCGCAGGCTGCCCGATAATCGGCGATCGTCTGTTATCGCGTCCGTCGCGCTGTCCGGAGTGGTTGCGACCACTCACTCTGAGTACAGGCCGCGTCGGATGCGCCTGTCCTGTCCGCAACTCACCCCGACCGTTTTGTTTACTTACAAGTTTTTTAATTCATAAATACTTTAAAAATAATCCAAACTAACAGCTCAAACATAATTTGTAAGTATCGCCGATAGTATTCAGTTCAAACTTTTAAAATCTTACAAATTATGCCACAATTTTTTTTAAATTCCAGATTTAAAATGTACCGCGAAGATAGCGGTCTGCATCTTGACGATGCACTCCTGAACGATCAGCTTCTCTTCGAATACACGCCGGTCGAGAGCCTGATCAACTTCGAACTCCCGACGAATCTCAACACCGACTTCGACGACTGGCAACTCAGTGATGCGGATTTTCAGTGTGATGCGTTTATTAACGCTTTGGACGATTCAAACAGAGACAGTTCAAATTTAGAAGGCAGCTCTCCCGTACTTTTTGACTTTGATAATTTGGACAAGAACCTGGACGACTACCTTCTAGAAGCTCTAACGAACGATAAATCCAGGGATCTTCTGCAGTCCGCGACAGATTCTAATGATAGCGGTAGTGATGCAGATCTAGGACGACTTTCGGTCCTCGGAATCGATTTGGATTCCACATGCGTGCAAGACATTCAATACCCGCAACAAGGTTTTGACAAAAAGAGTGAAAAAGTGCGTATAGTAATACAAGATACGAAAGTGCGATCGTGGGGTGAGCCGACGTTCTGCCCTAAGCTCGGTGCGTTCCGGTGTCCGGTGGAGGAGTGCGGGAAACTTTACGCGAAGGCGTCGCATTTGCGCGCGCACTTGCGGCGGCACAGCGGCGAGAAGCCTTACCGGTGCACGTGGGGAGGGTGCAGCTGGCGGTTCGCGCGCTCGGACGAGTTGGCGCGTCACCGGCGGAGTCACTCCGGCGACAAGCCGTACCGCTGCGGCGAGTGCGGCAAGCGGTTCGCGCGTTCTGACCATCTCGCCAAGCACGGGCGCGTGCACGCACGCCGCGCCGCCGCCGCCGCAGCCGCGGCCAAGCGAGTCACTGTGCATTCTTATCGTACTAGAAGACTTTTGTAAATCTAAGGTGCAAACTACATTTATGCAAACAAACTTCTGTGTTATGGAGCGTTGCAACAATCTAGCGTGATAATCCATCAATAGAAACGTGTCTCGAGCGTCAACGCGCTACACTACCACGGCGGATAAAGAGTAATTCATGTCTTCATAATTAGCTCACTCGTCCTGACTTCGCAATGACCAATGTGTGGGATTACCTATTCTATAGACTGTGTTATACCTAATGTACGTGAATGTGTTGTAAAATGGAAGTGAATGATTTTAGTAGGTACCTAAAATTAAAACTACTATTACCAAGGTTAAAAGAAAACCGGATGAAAATGTACAATAGGGTCAACACAGAGGTCTGTACAACACTGCGAGCCAAGTGAAAAATTGCAGTTTGTAGGTATGCGATTTTGGTGCACTTGACAAACCTAACTGCATCACAAAGTGTCAACTGACTGCGCAGCTCGTGCAGTATGTCAACTGCAATATAACTGCTTTCAAGCTGTAAAAATCACGACACACTACCTAAAACACAGAAGTTTGTTGGCTTCTTTATGTTTTACCAATGTTTGTTTGTGATCAAGTGAGAAACTGTTTAGAAAATAAGCTGAGACTACAATGTACCGAACCAAAGATCGCGCAGGCGCGTTTAAGTTCTAAGCAAGTAATTTCTTAAATTAGATATTAAGTACTCACTTAGTACTTATAGGGAGGGCCTGTACTATATAGAGATTTCTGCTCTCAATTTCTATCTCTTCTCTTTATTTCTAATTACGTATAAGCCTTTGTTTTAATTTTTTATTTATTGATACAGCACAAACAATGTATAGAAGTTAGGTAGGTACTTATTTGTTACTTAAAATAGCTAAGATAAGAATAAAAAGAACGTCGTATATAAACTAATTGCTCATACACTGACCTTAGGAATCTCAATCCACCAACTATAAAAGTCGTTGTATGATTGGGTTGGTAAGACTTGACTTGTTACATATTTTTTAATGAGTAATGTATCGTTATTAATTTGTATTAAAATGTATGAGACTCTACTTTGTATAAAGTTCAACAAAATAATACGAACGTATTATATTTACCTTCTGTTTTGTCAATACCTAGCTCATTTTAGATAACTGACAATAATAAAATTATTGATAAAGTTCTTGTCTTTACATCTAAACTTTTTCCCGCAACTTAGTACAAGTGCATTTACTTAGCTTTTTTAAAATAATATTATGTTTTCCCGGGTTCAAAGTAGTCAAGATCACTTAGAGGATCTACTTATTACTGCCTGCGAAAGTCCTTTTAAAATCGGTCAAACTGTTTTAAAGATTAGCTTAAAATAGGATTTATAAATTAAGTTAACCAAACCAACTACCTATGTATTTTGATATTACAGACCACATCGGCCCTTGACCCCCAAACTACAAACTAATACACGACCACACGACTGTTTAGGTAATAAAAACATTCGCTATTATTTACAAAAAACATTCCATTCCCAAAGTTAGGTACTTACTCCAAACTCTGTCATAATAACATAGTTACCCGTGCCACCATAGTCTGATTAAGTCATGACGTAGTACATCCAAATTCTTTGGCTGATGCTATATATCAATGTTACCCGTTTTTACTCTATTAAAAAATTACAAATGAAATTTATTGTCTGTGGTAAAATAATAAAATACTCTATGAATAATTATAACCCGACTAAACAGTAATAACCACTATTGTCATACTGTTTAAAGTAAATATTAAGGCTATCTAAAATAGCAATACTATCAATAGATACACGATTCAATTCGACTAAAGATACAAATAAAAATGGTGGTTCAATTCTCAAGACATTTTGTAGATTGAAATAAATTACTTACAACAAAAGAAACACATTAGAAGTTAGTTAATATTTTTAATGATATTCCCATTATAATTGTGCATCTAGTGCGAATATATGGTGCATAAGCGAGAATTGTGTATGACAAATAACAGGTTGTTAAGTTATTGAAGGCAAGACACCGAAATCGTTGCGATTTTTTATCAAATACAGTATACTTTCCAAATAGTGAAGAAAAAAAACGTTGAATACAAAAGGATACAGTGTGTCCGGTGCAAACTGATGTTGTTAGTGAATTACCAATAGAATCCTCAGGCGATAGAGGCTTGGTAACTACATTTCAATCAGCATGTGACCCACATCTGAGATTTCTCTTCCTTGTATATTGTTGCTTTACCAATATTATCACTCGTCAACCGCAACGTCGCTGCAGCTGAGCTCAATATAGGAAGACGATCGACGAGTTACTCTGTGTGTATCAGATATGACATTTTATGAACTTGTCACGGTTGACTACAACCAGTGCACCTCAGGGGGGTCTAGGAAAGAACAAGATTTCTGCACACATTATTCAAACAGTTGCGATTCTTTCGTAACAGCTTAAACTCATTCAAGAATCCACACTGAAGACCTAACAAGTGCCAAGTGGAGTTTGTGAATAATATAATTAAGTAATTAAATGATAAAAAGTGAGAATTTTCAAGAGACATTGCAGTGAAGTTTCAGTGGTGTAACAAAATGAGATTATGGCATCTTTGTATCTCAAAAAGTAAACAATGAAGTAGGAATGGCTCATGCTGAAAATCACAGATATATTGTGCAGGTCAGTTACACATTTGATTTGTATTTGATCACAAAAAAATCTTGAAAGTATTTTTTTTTTAGTTTTCACAAGTGTTCACACAACTTTTAATTTGCTATATTTGAATGTGGTTTTGTTCTGTATTTTATTCAAGTTGTTGTTGTAGTTGTACTTAATACTTTCAAATTGACCTTTGTTCATCTTTTTATCAGTGCTTTGTAATAAATATTGCATTATACAAAGATTCATAGGCCATTCAACATATTGTATGTGTGTTTACTTACATGTTTATTGTTTATATTTATAAAGAGAAATCTTACCAGATTTTGTCTAAAAATAGGCTGGCATTTCTGAGCCTAATATCATATTTCTTGTTACTAAGATAAGTAGACAATCTAAGTAGGTATATGAACATACAGAAGAAGTGTTTCTCGATACTCAGTTCCTTTTCAACAATAATCTTTTAATAATTAAGTATCGAGACATTGCGGGGAACTATCTCTATGTTCAAAATAATGTAAAATGAAACTAATCTCGAGATAGTTGGAACTGACTAGTTCAGGCATTCACCAGCAGTAAAAAGACCAAACAGGCCCAGCACTAATTACGTACATCCATAAACTCATACTACAGTGTTTACAACTAACTAGATGATGCCGCAAGGCGTGATAGTCTAGTGGTTAAGATGGTGATCAATCCCAGGCACACACTTCTAATTTTTCAGAGTTATGTGCCTTTCAAGCAATTAAATATCACTTGCTTTAACGGTCAATGAAAACATCGTGAGGAAGCCTGTATGTCTGAGAGCTCAAAAATGTTCTCAAAGGTGTGTGAATTCTGCCAATCTGCACTTGGCTAGCGTGGTAGAATATGGTCAAACTCTTCTCATTCTGTGAGGAGACCTGTGCTCAATAGTGAGCCGGCAATGGGTTGGTGATGCCAGCAACTTAAGAGTCCACATAGATTCAAAATTTCTATGGAAATTATTTGATTTTCATGAATAAAAGGGAGCTATATCGGTCTCCCGCATGCAAGTATTTTTATCCCAGCAGCCTAAAATATATTTTTTTACATATAGGTCTTTGTGGGGGCACTCTCTGCACAATATGAGGCACTGTCAGTGGAGGCCTCCAAGCAGACCAGCTCGGAAGAGATTGTTTGTTGCATTGCTGACAAACTCAACTTGAATGATGGATCTGGAGGTCCTTATGAGCTGGCAGAGGTATTTGATTCTAATATTTTATTTTTTCTCTTATATATTAATTAACCACTTAAAAAAGAGGTTTATTTTTAACTTGATTTTTTGTAAATTACCACCTCATTTTCCATATTATGAATGCAGAAGTGTGTTTGTTTGTTGGTTTGTCCTTCAATCATGCCACAACGGATCGACGTGATTTTTGCATGCATAGTTAAAGACCTGGAGAATGACATAGGCTACTTTTTATCTCAGAGAATAAAAGAGTTCTCTCAGGATTTTTAAACAACCTGAATCCATGCTAACTAGTGAAATATAAATATAAATAAGTACCTGAGTTCTTTGGTATCACACAATTTCTCACAATAAAGAGTGGCTGCAATATAGAGACCTCACGGACGTAACCCGAGACATTGGACAGATAAGAGGTCGACACACTTATCTGCAATCGTCAAAGTTGAGAGAGCGATGTAGAGAGGTAGTAAATAAAAAGGATGGAGAGGATCCAGGATGCAAACCTTTCTGCCAAATGTCATCAAGATCAGTTCAGTAAAGATTGTTAATTGATATACATTTTACAGGATAGGATATCAGAATGACACTAACTACATGTAGAGGATTTAGAAAAAAAAGAACAACAAGAATAGGACATGAAAAACGTGTTTTACTACAAACAATAGTGCCTTAGCGTAAGACAAGATTAGTCACTGATGATAAATATCATCAATTAATTTTTTTGCCGCATTAACTACGCGCGCCTGTGAATTCCACACAATTGCAACTTCCTAACAGATGTTTCCTTTTAAAATAGACTATAATGTAAATATTTTGCTGGGGATATTCAATCAATGTTAGGAAAACTATACTTAACAATATATTCCGGCATTTGATTGTTATTTTCATCAGCCTACGCTAAACGGCCAATTCTTCATTATTCTTAGTAATATGTTTTGTAATACTTGAAGAGTTATGAATTGAACTGAAAGCGACCTAATGTTAAGTGAGCAATTTGAGCAGTTTTGATTAAAACCTAATAGTTATTCATCCTTAGAAGTATGATAATCCTTTTAAAGTATAAATGATCAAGCATGGTTTATTTCTTATGCTTCAACATCTAATATCAACTTTCAGCAGAATGTATATTTTCAGTAGAGTTTTCAGAGGCAAGCAACATAGCGACTTGAATTCCATACATGCTAATAGCCAAAGAACCTAATAATAGCCTCTCCTAATCTAAGAGTTGTTTTTAATCGATCTTGCAATAGCTTTATTCAATTTTGTATTTTGGCTGCATTCCTATGTCGAAAACTATGTGGAAGAGTGTGGCGCGTACACATCTAACATTCTTAGCGTTGTTGTTGAGACCGACAAATCGTCGCATGACTGAAAGACTACTCTCTACGAAGTCGAAACTGCCGATTGTCTCTTTCTAAAGTTTTGACATGTAATCTTAGCTTTAAACTTCCTTGTTCTGCTGAATTTCATATTAAGTTGTACAGGCTATGTGACGTAATATGAAATTCAACTAAGATCCAAATTTTTTATCCTAAAACATAAAACTTTTTCTTGTACGCTATCGCCGGACACTGGACAATTGCCCGGTTGCAATGTGTGTATCCCATTTACTTGCTTGTTACTCAGGTGGTGGGAGATATGGTTAGCGGCGAGTGCAAGGAGCGGCGGCTGGGAGCCAACGAGTCGCCCGTCGCCGTCATGATGCTGTGGCCTAACAACAACTCGGGACAATATTACAGGTAGGCAGTCTGTTTTTTAGGGTTCCGTACCTCAAAAGGAAAAACGGAACCCTTAAAGGATCACTTTGTTGTGTCTGTCTGTCTGTCTGTCGGTCTGTCAAGAAACCTACAGGGTACTTCCCGTTGACCTAGAATCATGAAATTTGGTAGGTAGGTAGATCTTATAACTGACATTCGGGGAAAAAATCTGAAAACCGTGAATTTGTGGTTACATCACACAAAAAAAATTAAATTGTAGTCATAAACTAATAATTAGTATTGTAAATTTTCGAAGGAAGATAACTTTATCAAGTGGTGTATCATATGAAAGGGCTTTACCTGTGTATCATTTTTATGCATCATAGTTTTTGAATGATCATGCAAGATGTCGAAAAATACGACTGTAGTACGGAACCCTCGTTGCGCGAACTTGACTCGCACTTGGCTGGTTTTTTTGTTGGTACGTGTGGGCTAGTTGTGACAACGCATTGTATCAAATTGATTGCGATTGTTGAGCCACGACCCAATTCAGTAACTGGTTGGGTGACCGACTTTGGAGGTCCGAATTTGGTCTTTTGTTTCTTCCGTGCCTCGAATAGCAGGTTCATCCGTCAGTCCCAGTTATTATCACTAACATCAGATAATCTGTAAAAACATGAAAGTAGATATCTCGTACTCTAAGTTGAGTTGTATGCAGAAGGATCTGGGAAACCACTGGTTTATTTTCCCAAGAAAACTACCATTATGTGATTATTGGAAAGGTGTCAGAACCCGCAACAATGAGGAATAATGACGCAGAGAGAGTGTTTTTGACCCAGCTTAGCAGATACATATTAAAGAGATGTGTTTAGGTAGGATAGTACCTACCTTCACCCGGATTTGATATTTGCTCTCATGATTGGCCTTCAAGACCAGAGAGAGAATTCGATTAAATATTTATTTTAAATAATATGATGTGTAGGTTTTAGGAAAGATGAAAATAACCATTGATGTAAGAGGAATATACAAAATAACCATTAAGCGGTCTTTCATTCTAATTGTTTATATTAAATTCTAATGACGTTAAAATAATCCACGTTCCACACACGACGCACTGCACGCCACTATGTCATAAAAAACGCGCGCGTACCCGTGCAGCATTTGTAAGGATTAGTGACAGTGATCGTAGCAAACCACTTGGAATAAACTCTATCCTTTTGTTAACTAAGCTCTATGTACTTTGACATTTAAAACTGGAATACTGAAAACAAAACATGGAGGATGTGTCTTTATGCTAAAGTAATTAAGGTTTAGTTTGAGTCGTTCTCAAGAAAAACGCTGCGCCTTGGCGCTGCCTCTATGCCTATCCGCGACAGGTCGAGAAGGCTATCGGGTAGCGAACGCCTCGCACCCCCGCACGGCCCCCGCCACTAACCCACTGGGCGAGCGCGTGTTACGTGCGTGTGTCGTCCCCCCGCTTCATACCCCGATTGCCATCTCAACCTGTCGCGGACTATAGGTACATCATAAGGCTCGGTATCTTCCAGAGCTGAGATGGGTGGAGATGTATTTAACATACCAATCAGATTATTGATAGATGACGTGAAAATCATCACATCATTTATCTGAGGTTATCGGAGGTAATAATCTGATTGGTTTGCTAAACACATCTCAGCCCATCACCGCTTTGGTGGATATTGGGCCTAATATGTACAAGGAACTAAATGCACGTCATAATATGTATTTTATTTTGTTAAGTAAGTACGTACTGCGAAATTTCACCACATGATTTTTTCGCTGAATTCTGTGTGACATGGAAAGTGTATGGAGTCGCTCGCGCGTATTGTTTTTCGTGAGTGCGTGCGGATTCATGCAATTCTATAAGTCAAGAGAATTTAGCTGGGGAAAATTCGCAGTGCAGGCGTGCCCTCAGAGTAACGTTGAACCTTTCTCTGTCATGCCATGCTGTCCTTGTTGCTCGTTCTGTGTAAGGGTCTGGGCATACGAGATACTATTGTCCGCGGAGGGTAAAAGTCAACAGTCTTTTATTACGGGTTTTCGCCGTATCGTGCTATACAGTTCTTCAGTGATCGATATTTATCATCGTCTGCACCGTCCCTTAGGCTCAACTAGAGCATCTGCGTTCACGTTGGCATTTATTTCCAGTCATACTTTGAAAACAAACATCGAGCGGTCAGCGATGAGTGATATCGCTGCGGAACTGACTAATATTTTTTAAATCGCAACTATGCCAAGACTTACCTTTTATTCACGTACTATTTTAGGAATTTAGATGACGTGGTTGTCAACTACTCGTTGATTGTAGACAGTCGGTTGGTAATATATTTTATCAAAGGTCTTTTTACTTCCTTCCGCAAGAAAAAAATTAGGCACATTTTATGATTCATCGTTATTGTTGAACTTCAGAACTTGGCCAATGGATTTCGTTTTCGACTTTTGATAACAATATTTTTTACAATAGAGTTAAATGTTTGAGAGTTCTTCACAGTATTCTCAAGGTTGTGTTGAAGTCTGCCATCCAGCACTTGGCCAGCGTGGTGGACTATGTCCTAACCACTTTGTGAGGAGACCCGTTCTCAGTAGTGGTAGACTTCTCCATAATGTTCTGAAAGGTGTGTCAACTGTGATTTGTGAAGTCTGCCAATGGCACTTGGCCCAGCATCGTGGACTATGGCCTAAAGCCATATATTTGGATTACAGAATCGTAGATACATGGGCGAAGGTATACGATCAGCGACAGGAACACGACTGTACCGCAACTTTTTAGTCTGTATCATCGCAAAAAATCATCGTGGACTACGTGGTATATAAACATAAATCTCTGCTAATGTCAGGTCTAGTGAAACATTAGGATAAATTAAAACGCTCATAAATTTTTAACAGACTTACTTACTAATGTCTTTATTATGCATACCAACAGCTTACATGAGTGTTACCCAAACGAAATCTATTTTTGATACTTGCGTTAACAGCTGTAACATTCTTTGTTCTAAACAATAACTGTGAGTTACAAACGATTGGCATTTTATAAATTTATAGTCTGGCAAATGCAGAGAGGTGTCATATTTTTACTAGAGGAGCAAACGTCATTTATCACGCGCTTCAAAAAATCAACCACACAAATAACAATTACTACATAGAGAAGAGACGTAAGCTTGGTAATAAAAAATATTTTGAGTAAGCGTGTTTCTCAGTGGTTTTGAGCAACTATTAAATCCTGAAACACTTGGTACATAGCGTCGAAAATCATCAACCCTCACTATTCGTATTACAAATGTGAAAGTGTGTTTTTTTGTTGGTTTATTGGTTTGTCTTTCAAGTTACCCGGAATCAGCTAGTCATTTAAATTATTTCTTGTATAACCGTAAGAGATCGTCTATCTAAACTTCCATACTAATATTATAAATGCGAAAGTGTGTCTCTGTCTGTCTGTCCGTCTGTCTGTCTGTCTGCTAGCTTTTCACGGCCCATCCGTTCAAACGATTTTGATGAAATTTGGCACAAACATAGGTTGCATTCCGGGGAAGGACATAGGCTACTTTTTTATCCCGGAAAATTTAAGAGTTCCCACAGGATTTTTAAAAACCTAAATTCACGCGTACGAGGTCATGGGCATCAGCTAGTTTGATATAAATATATTATGGGCAGAAAGTAAAAGCACATCCTTTAATAATTCCTTGTATCAATTCACTAAATTATACAAGGCACTATTGTTCCCATTTACACTGAGAGACTATTTTGAGCGACATCATTATGGGCCTCTAGTAATAATCATGGTAACTCTCTGGGTAAATGTTTGATATTTTTCCTCTAGCTCTTAATTAGCAGCATTGCAGTAGCCGGGCTGCTGTATAATTATCGAAGTATAAACGATACAATACAACTAACCTTGCTAACATATTTATTTACATTCAATACATTAAGTGAACATTATACTCCTATAAGTATAGTATAAGTAATACTGTGTAACGTAGGAACGATCGATTAGAATGACAATTGTTTTTCCTATTCTATATGGTATTGTTGTAAGATTATTCTATTTTAGTATTGGATGGAAAGAGCTACTGATTTTCTTTTTTAGAAACTTGTCGAGTAAAATAATAATAATTATTATAATTTGCTGACTGAAAACGATACATTCATGTTATAATAATATAATATTATAAAAATACTTATATTACTACTAATAAATACTCATTAGTTATAATTATTTTATTAACTACCGCGACTTCTTCCGCGTGGTTTTAGGTTTTTGAAATCCCGTGGAAACTCTTCTATTTTTCGGGATAAAAAGTGACCTATGTCTCCAGGAAATTCGGTACAGTACCTCTGTACCGAATTTCGTTAAAATCAGTTTAACAGATGAGCCGTGAGAACGTAACAGACAGACACACACTTTCGCATTTATAATAGTATGGATTTATTTTGATTGAAGACAATATTGGATAAACTAGTTTTGATAGTGATTTTGCAACCAAGCAATATTCTAACATAGCAGAAATGATACAGCTTAGCACTTGTCAATGAAACTGTGTGAAAAGATATTTTTTTGTTTTCACTACATAAGTAACTAATTCCCCTTTACCCTACCCCTTAATTCCTTAGATGAAGGCATCTAAGCGGCTGTAGTCCATCAGTTGGGATTTAAACCTACGATCTTTTCGATTTAAATCTGCTTCCTAACCGGTGAGCTATTGAGGCCTAAAAAGCAGTTCTAAGACCTCAAAGGCCATTATAATATCGTGTTTATAACAGTTTTATGTTATATAGCTTGTACAAATTATTATGTAGTTTTACGTCTTGATATGAACCGCTTCATTAAATTATCCTGTCACTGGACAGCTATTTGTAGACGACAATGGTTATAATGTTTTTGCTGTGATTCATGCAGCACAATTATCTAATAATAATAATTTTAGCGGTAGGTAATTTCGCACTTTGCATCCTTAATATGTTTTTAATATTAGGTCTGTAAGGTTGCATCTATAAGAAAAATCAAGTTGTAGATATTTGCAATTGTTTGAGAGACTGAGAGTGCTTTTGAAATAAACTTGAGTTAATGAAGGGACCGCATTACGAGTGGTCGGGGATATTGTTGGTGCGCGTGAGTCACTCTTCCTGCGCGCCGCCGCGTGTGATAACAACCATCCTGCCAATCAAATTCGAACTGAAATTTTGTACTGAACATGAATTCTAGTAGGATTCCTTAGATTCCAAGATTAAATTTATTAAAAATGACTGAAACGTAATTTTTTAATCTGTCTTGTAAACATTATTTGCTCCATCAGTTTGTTGATAATAAGTTTTGTTAAATTTTCTTGCAGATTTTATCTGCGCGAAAAAATTCCCGACGAGCCATGGATGGAAAACTTCTCAGTGGATCCACAGTTGATAAAGGATTACTTCCAGCGGTTCCTCTACCAACCCAAGGACCGGGAGTATCCTGACCTGTGCCAGTTGCCCGAGCTGAACGAACAGACCTTGCTAGATAACCTGAGAGCCCGATTTGCCGCCGGATACATTTATACGTACGTGGGGTCTATATTGATAGCCCTCAATCCTTTCAAGTTTTATCCGATCTACAACCCGAAGTACGTGAAGTTGTACCAGAACAAGCGGATAGGGTCGACTCTTCCTCCGCACATCTTCGCCGTCGCCGATGCCGCGTACCACTGTATGTTGAGGGAGCGAACGAATCAGTGCATCGTAATAAGCGGCGAAAGCGGCTCAGGAAAGACGGAGAGTACGAATTTTCTCCTCCATCATCTCACTGCACTAAGCCAGAAAGGATCTCACGGAAGTGGTGTCGAACAGACTATACTAAGTGCCGGACCAGTGCTAGAGGCGTTTGGTAATGCTAAAACGGCGCATAACAACAATTCTAGTAGATTCGGCAAATTTATACAAGTGAACTACAAGGAAAATGGCATGGTGCACGGTGCTGTCGTTCAAAAATACCTGTTGGAAAAATCTAGAATATGTAGCCAAGGTCGCAACGAGAGGAACTACCATGTTTTCTATTATCTGCTGGCTGGTGCCTCCGAGCAGGAGAAGGAGCAGTTGCATTTGCTCAGTGTGGACAAATACAATTATCTGTCCAAGACAGGTTGTAGTGTAGTGCCCGGTGTTGATGAACAATATGAGTTTTCGCGGTTAAAACAGTCCATGGATATGGTTGGGTTCACGCTGGATAAGCAACGACGGTTGTTTGCTGTCCTCTCCGCTGTTCTACTTCTAGGTGAGTTCGCTTTTATTTATATGACACTATTTAAAGAAAGTGGCTCATAATATATGCTCGCTTTTTTAATTAAGTTCCATTCAAAAAGGGTTCAGCAATACATGATATTAAAAAAGGTTTTCCTCAAGTTGTATAAAAATACACTTTTCAATCAACATGTTAAGCATTATTTTATCAATGTGCATGGACTAACTGTTAGAAGTCTATATAATATGGTAAAAGAATTTGCCAATATCTATCCATTCATTTTCAAGATAACCCCTACAATATAAGCAAACTATGATCTAAAATAGTTATCTTTTAAAAAACCTTTTCATAGTTTTGTTATCTAAAGTTATCAAATCTATGATAAGATTAATTTTTTAAAATCCATTTTCTATCGATTGTAAAAAAGTAATTGCTAATCATGTCATATGTGTAGCTGATAAAAAAACTCTTCAATCTCAAAGGTGAATGACCTTATCAGGAAAAAAGATGTAAATATGTAGTGATTTAGTAATAATATAATGTTATACTTTACTTCTTAATTACTGTTTTAATGTGTTTATTTGGGGATGCCCAATAGTATTTTTTTGATTTGATGTTTATATATTTGATATTTATTTTGTTTAAAAAATATGTAAATAAAATACATACCTATATGGTATATGATTTTTGAGTTTTTAATAATGCTTTATTAATGAACTATTAAACCTATTATTCATTTATATTGAGAGGAAAAGATGTATAGAAACTGTCATGTATTTCTCTATAAAATAAGGTCAGTGAAATCTAAAATACAATCAATAATATAGATAAAACTGTATGAGAATTCTTACTTTCCATTATTTCTCTGTCAAGAATATTTATTAGCCTGTTTGTTCATCTATAGAATAAGCTGAAAGTTGTAACATGCTCTATTTAGCACACTTGATTAATGATGTACCGATCTACTGAATCAAATTGCTGCATATTTAGTGACGGCATACTCACTATCTAAGAGATTTCGTATTATATTAAATTGGCTTTTTTTGTCAAGAACCCAGATTCTTGTGGGTCTGCATCTGAAATGAATCAACCAATTAATAATTTTTTTAATCAGTCCAATTTCAATATATGTTTTAACTACATAACGAGCGATGATAGCCTAGTAGACTTTCGCCTGTTAAGGTTCGATTTGGGGCTCTCCTCTAACTTTTTGGAGTTATGTGCGTTTCAAGTAATTAAATATCACTATCAACACATTAGGAAACCTGCATGCCTGAGAGTTTCCTGTAATGTTTTTAAAGGTGTGTGAAGTCTAACAATCAGCACTTGACCAGTGTGCTAGACTATGCCTTAACTCTTCTCATTTTAAGAGTAGATCCATCCTCAGTTAAAATTATAACATTGACTACCTACTTATCAAATTTGTAAAAAACAAATGTTAAAATTTCGTGTAGATTACGTTTTATTCTGTAAAATGGTCATTTATGTAATTTTGGTCATCAGACAAAATAGTTCTCATTCCATACCAATTACAAGTTTTGTATATTTTTATTTTCGTGAAAAAGTAATCACCTGCAAATATCTATTTATCTATCGTTGTCACCTCGACAAAATAGATATCTGCGAGTGAGATAGAGATTAAATTAATTTTCACTACAACTATGCAGGTAATGTTGAATTTCAACCGCAACGCAAGTCCTACCACCACGACGAGGCTGTGGGGGTGCGCAACCCAGAGGTGGTGTCTCTTATATCATCCCTTTTGCGAGTGAAGCAAGAAACACTGCTCGCTGCGCTCACATCCAAGAGGGCCAGGGCGTCGGGGGAGACACTCGTTATTAACTATAGGTATGATTTAATTTTTTTATCTAGTGTTTACGCCATTTATTATATTTGCAAATAATCTATTATATACACACATACGCACATTCAAACTCACACATAAACATGTACGCAATGACATTTCCTTTCAAATTCCCCTTCAGTCCGCTTCCGCATTCTGGCGCTTACGCACGCTGAAAACCGCTCCTGTTTTGCACAACGAATGTGCCACGCAATTTATAACACCCGCTCCGCTCCGCTACCGTTTTAACACGATAAAAGTTCAAAAGGTGTGTAAACTCGCGAAATCAAGTGAAAACCGCAACTAATAAATAAACGCTAATTAATCCGCTAAAATAAGTGATCTGAACAAACCGTCAAGCAAAATAGGTACCTATAAAAAGTGCAAAATTAACCTATGACGTGTACATATTATCGCTAAACAATCTTGCTATCGAAACCCCTTAATTAAAATCAGTGCAGTTAAGTGCAACGGAAGGTCATCCCAAAGGTCATCATCAGCAAGGAGCAGATCCCACTCACCAGTGACCGCCTGAAGCTCAGGTAATCCCACAATCCTTGTGGTTCCATCGACCGGATTTAATCCTTTTGTTCCATCGACCGGGATCCGATCCTTTTGTTCCCATCGTCCTGGATCCAATCTGTTCCCTAACTATCCCGTTTGACCTTTAAACCTTCCATATTCCCTCAAAAAACACTTACAACAAAACACTGAAAACGCTATTTATATATTCCAATACTTATTTCATAGGTAAGAATCGAATCACGCTTCATACATCGAGTACCGAATTTATTAAAAAATATACAAAAATTTTGTATATTTACGCATATTTGTGTTCAGATCATCGCATTATATTATATTAACGCATTATATATAATTATTTACATGTATTTCTCAGTATCTTAGGTTTTAAGTTGTTTTTTTAATTCTACCTGCATTCCGTTCGATAAATTATTCTTTGATCCATAATTATAATCGACCTTATTCGCTTGAAATAACGCTTACTATCGTATATCAAAAGTCAAAATGGCTAAGACAAAGGAATCAACTAATGTAGAAATCGTTAAATTGGAAGCGAAAAAGGAATTTTTATTTCAATCAGTTCAGCAAATTTATGATTTGTCACTTAAGGTGAGTGACCACGCACACAGAACGACTTTCATGTCCCGCATTCAATCTTTGGAGAAATTACGTCTAGATTTTACTACGAATTTAGATGAATTAATTTCAGCCTATTTGAACTCTGACCCTAAGTATGTTCCGAACTACTCCGCTCTTGGCGCGTTTGATACTTTATACTGTCAAATACAATATACGTTTAATGAGATTAAGACTGAGTCCACCACTTTGTCTCAGTATGATAATCAATACAGTTTGTTAAACAAAAAGTTACCTCCGCTAGATTTAAAAACCTTTGATGGCAATCCTGCAAAATGGACTATTTTTTATGAAAATTTTGTGAATCTTATTCATAATAACAACAGACTCTCTGACATACAGAAGGTTCAATACTTGATTAGTTGTTTAACTGATAAGGCGCTCTTAGTCTGTTCAGGAATCCCGCCTACATCTGAAAACTATCTTATTATATGGAACGCATTATTAGAAAAATATCAAGACACGAGGGTACAGGCAGCTCAATATATTGATACAATATTAAATTGTAGACAAAATCAACCGCTCGAATCCTTTGTTGATCAATTCTGCTCTGCGCAAGCAGCTTTGACACGTTTACCTATTAAGAATTTGTCAGATTTTATGATAACGCATATCGCACTTTCGAAATTAAGTAAGGAAACTGTTTCATTGTTTGAACAGACGCATAAACACATTGAAATTCCTACTTTTTCTGATTTAAATACATTTTTAAAAGAACAACTAAAGATTCAAACTTTGCGAAGCACTCAAGTTCATCAAACTCCCAATAAAAAACCTATTTCTTACAAACCTAAATCGCAAACTCAAACGTATACAAGTACAGTCGGCAACAATAATTATAATTTAAATTCGCAAAATACTCAACGCACTTGCATTATATGCAAAAATCAAAACGCTCATCCGCTCTATAAGTGTGAGGTTTTTAAAAGCCAAGACGCAAAAACTAGACTAGATATAGTGAGGAAAAATAGATTTTGTGAATTCTGCCTAGGTTTTCACTTAAAATTCCGCTGTAAAAGCCAGGGAAGGTGTGGAAATTGTGCATCTAGCTCACATCACAGCCTTTTATGTAACTCTTTTTCTAGACCTAGGTACGAACCTGGGACCTCACAGTCGCCAGCCCCCTCTTACTCACAGAACCGCTATGGTGCGAATAATAGCAGCGCTCCGATGCCGCCGCTACCGCAGAACGAGAGATCTAGTGATTTAACAAAAATTACAGCACCGCCCCCCGCGTCTCACACTCAAACAACTAGTCCTACCGAATTAGCACTGTCGGTGACCACGTCTTCGGGCAATTATTTAAAAAATACGACCGTACTTTTACCTACCGCCACAGTGCATGTATATAGTAACAATACGCAATACCCTATCCGCTTATTTTTAGATACAGGTTCAATGACTAATTTTATATCAAAAGAATGTTGCCAACGTTTAAATTTAAAAATTAAATTCGCTCCGTCAGTTGTAAAAGGCATTGGTCAAACAGAAAGTACATCACTGGGATTTGTAACTTTTAAAATTTATTCTCGCTTTGATCCACGCTGTTTTTATACTATTACCGCTAGGGTAATAGACACAATTACCGACCACTTACCTAACGCTCACATCGATGTCTCCCATTTGAAATTTTTGCACTCATTACCAATGGCTGACGATAGTTATCACACTCCTGGACCAATCGATTGCCTGATAGGCAACGAATTGTTTCCATTTTTAATTGGATGTGACAAAGTAGTCTCACCTAATTCTTCTGTTGTCGCAATTCAAAGCACGCTAGGTTACATTCTCATGGGGAAAGCGGATTGTGAACCTCGCCACTCAACTCACCACTCTAACTCTGAAAAAACATTTTTATGTAATGTAGACGCACTTTCGCTCGAAGAAATTACTGAACGCTTTTGGTCATTAGAAAACGTACCTAATAAAATTCACATAAGCCCAGACGATGAGGCATGTGAACGCATCTTTAAAGATACTTACTCACGCGATGAAACAGGTCGATATACTGTTCATTTACCCTTTAAAGATGACCCCGCTAAACTTGGCGACTCGTACTCGATTGCCAAACACCGCCTTCTTCAATTAGAGAAGAAATTAAACGCTAATCCCGCTCTTCGAAAAGATTATAACGCAACCATTCAGTCATACATTGACAAAGGTTATCTCACAAAAGTAGATAATCCTTCACGCGATATAAATTGTTATTATATTCCGCACAGAGCTGTTTATCGCCCTGATAAGCAGACTTCCAAAACTCGCATCGTTCTTAACGCTTCCAGTCGGACTACATCCGGAAAATCGCTTAATGATTTATTATATGTAGGTCCTAACTTACAGAATAATATATTTGAACTCTTAATTAATCTACGATTATTCTCAATTGCACTAACCGCAGATATTGAAAAACATTATTTCCAATTGAATTTAACGCCCGAGCAGCACTCTTTTCAAAGGATTCTTTTTAGATTTGACACTGATCAATCTATTGACACTTATAATTTCACTGTCGTCTCATTTGGAGTATCTAGCTCACCCTATCTCGCCATGAGAGTAGTGCGTCAGCTAGCTGAAGATAGCATTGAC
The DNA here is from genome assembly GCF_902806685.2 of Maniola hyperantus. NCBI lineage: Eukaryota > Metazoa > Arthropoda > Insecta > Lepidoptera > Nymphalidae > Maniola > Maniola hyperantus. The sequence goes on along the minus strand of NC_048552.1, from coordinate 8,539,284 downwards.
AGGTACCCGCTAGCAGCTAATGAAGCCACTAATCACATGTATATGGACGATTACATAAACTCAATCGATGGTTTTGAGAAAGCCAAAGAAACCTATCATGAAATGGTTAATATGTTCAACGCAGGTGGTTTCAATTTAACGAAATGGATCTCCAATGACACCAAACTTCTCAGTGAAATTCCTAGCTCTCATAAAAATCCGCAAGCAATTCATTTTGATTCAGATGCTCAAGATGTTACGAAAATAGTAGGTATGCAGTGGCATCCTAAACTCGATACTTTTACTTTTAAAATCAACGCTAATGAGAGTCCCCGCGATTATACAAAACGCTTAATTCTTTCTATTACCGCTCGCCTGTTTGATCCTGTTGGTCTTATAGGTCCAGTTACCGCTTTTATGAAACTTCTCGTCCAGGAATGTTGGAAATTAAATCTCGCCTGGGATACACCAGTACCCAGCTCGATCGCTCAAAGATTTGAACAATTCTGTGAAGAACTACCGCATTTAGAAAAAATTAAAATTCCTCGCCATGTTGGTATGAACTCTGAATCCCATGTAACGCTTATAGGTTTTTCTGACGCTAGTGAAAAATGCTATGGAGCCACCGTATACATACGTGTGAGCCCAGATGAACATTCGCCTGGAACTGTTCATTTACTCGCTTCAAAATCTAGAGTCGCACCGCTTAAGAAGACATCACTCGCTCGCCTCGAGCTTTGCGCATCTCTTCTATTAGCCAATTTAATCAATTTGGTACGCGAAACTCTTAGTAAACGCTGCAAAATAAATAATATTTACGCTTTTTCGGACTCAACAGTAACTCTTACATGGATTCATTCTCCCGCATATAAATTCCACACATTCGTCGCTAATAGAATTACAGAAATAAATTCAAAATTACCTTCTGAACATTGGTTTCACGTCAACGGATGCGAAAATCCCGCTGACATAATATCTCGTCCAATCACGCCTAAAGAATTATTAGAACGCAAACTCTGGTTTAACTCTCCTCAATGGACGACGCATCCTATATCGAAATGGCCCATTACGCCTTTTCAAGTAAACGCTCACAATGAAGATCTTGAAGAATCAAAAACTACTGTTTTAGCAGTTGAAACCTCTGTTTCTGACGCTCAACATCCCATTGAAAATTTGGCCGAACGCTCTTCTAGCTGGTCCAAATTACTGCGCACCATGGTTTACATATTAAGATTCTCTAAACTCTTGAAATCACACGGTTCTATTACGGTTTCAGATCTTGATTTTGCAGAAATGTATGTAATTCGCTATGTTCAAAATAAACATTTCTCTCAAGATATTCACGCTCTCAAAAATAATAAACTTTGCTCTAAATCAATGTTAAAACTTAGCCCGTTTCTCACAGACGACATCATCAGAGTTGGTGGTCGTTTAAGCAACTCACAATTAAATTTTGGGCAAAAGCACCCAATAATATTACCTTCTAAAGACCGCATTACTCAGCTAATAGTTGATTATTATCATATCACTAATTTGCATACAGGGCCCGCGTTAGTACTCGCGTTACTTAGACAGAAGTTCTGGATCATTGCAGCCAGAAACTTGATTCGCCAACGTGTACACAAATGCAATATTTGTTTTCGCGTAAACCCTCAATCTACTTTTCCACAAATGGGAGAGTTGCCCGCCTTTAGAGTAGCGCAAGTTAAAGCCTTTGTTCACACCGCTGTGGACTACATGGGACCTTTTTTCGTAACTCACATTCGCCGTCGAGGTATTAAAAGTCATAAAGCGTACGTCTGCATATTTACTTGCATGACTACCAAGGCAGTACACCTAGAATTAGTCTCAGACCTCAGTTCAGACTTATTTCTCGCTGCTTTTCTGAGACTAAACGCACGCAAAGGCCCAGTAAGTCTGGTTTACAGCGATGGAGCTACTAACTTTTTTGGAGCTAAACGCAAATTAAATGAAATTTACACTCTCATACAGTCCAATGCTCATAAAAATTTCATAGAGAATCGTCTCGCAGAACATCGTATTCAGTTTAAGCATAGTCCACCTTATGGCCCTCATTTCAACGGCCTCAGCGAAATTAACGTTCGCTGTGTGAAAACTCATTTGTATAAAGTTATAGGGACACAAATCCTTACTTATGAAGAATTGAATACAGTTCTAGTTCAAATTGAAAACTTATTAAATAGTAGACCATTATGTACTCTAAGTTCTGATCCGTCAGATCTTTCCGCGCTAACGCCTAACCATTTTCTCAATCTCACTCCCGCAAAATATTTACCTGTCGAGGATTTATCAGATATTCCCGACAGCCGCTTATCGCGCTATCAATTACTAACTAAAATCACTTGTTCTTTCTGGAAACGTTGGAGCCAAGAATATTTAACTTCTCTACAACACAGACAGAAATGGAATACTCCCTCCAATCCTGTAGGTCTTGGAGCTGTTGTTGTTATCAAAGATTCTAACGTTCATCCCCTTTGCTGGCCTTTAGGAGTTATAGAAGAACTCTATCCAGGGAAAGACAGTGTAGTTCGAGCAGTCAAAGTTAGAACGCGTTCCGGAAACTACATCAGACCAGTAGTACGGATATGCCCTCTACCTTCTCAATAGGCTGCTATTAATTCTACTAACTCTATTAATTAATTTTAATTTTTAATTTTTTTTTTTTTTACGCTTTAATTTTATCACGCTTTTCGTTCTGTTTAGAGGCTTGCCTCTAGGCCGGGGGAGTTGTTTACGCCATTTATTATATTTGCAAATAATCTATTATATACACACATACGCACATTCAAACTCACACATAAACATGTACGCAATGACATTTCCTTTCAAATTCCCCTTCAGTCCGCTTCCGCATTCTGGCGCTTACGCACGCTGAAAACCGCTCCTGTTTTGCACAACGAATGTGCCACGCAATTTATAACACCCGCTCCGCTCCGCTACCGTTTTAACACGATAAAAGTTCAAAAGGTGTGTAAACTCGCGAAATCAAGTGAAAACCGCAACTAATAAATAAACGCTAATTAATCCGCTAAAATAAGTGATCTGAACAAACCGTCAAGCAAAATAGGTACCTATAAAAAGTGCAAAATTAACCTATGACGTGTACATATTATCGCTAAACAATCTTGCTATCGAAACCCCTTAATTAAAATCAGTGCAGTTAAGTGCAACGGAAGGTCATCCCAAAGGTCATCATCAGCAAGGAGCAGATCCCACTCACCAGTGACCGCCTGAAGCTCAGGTAATCCCACATCTACACTAGCGGCACGCTATGATGGCCGGTTTGACACATTACAATAGTGATGTGGAATGTCAATTTATTCTCGAACAAAAAACAATTAAGTTTTGTTTTTGTACCTGATTAAATAGGTTTAATAAAACAAAAATGTATATGTTTATTTAATTTATTTGAACGAACTGAATATTTGAACGAAAATGAATATACATACTTTATATGCACACAAGAAACATATGAATACAAAAGATACCGAAAAAGGTGCCACAAAAGGCCATAATTAATCAGATTCGTCCATACTACTATTTTCACTGTCGTCACTGCTATCATCACATACATTAATAATTATATGTTCGTTTTCTATAATATTATCTATTTTCACATCTCTTTCATAATCTTCCCTTATTAATTTAACAGTTCTATTCACAACCTTTTCCCAGTCTCCTTTAGTCACATGTTCACAAGCTTCTTCTAATAATTTTAGCATTTTTTTTGTGGTAAATGGGGGTTCTGTATTGTGTCTTGCAGCATATCCCTTAATTTGAGCCCACACCAACTCAATCGCATTATACTCACAATGGTAAGGCGGTAACCGTATAACTCTGTGCCCATGTTCTAATGCTATTTCGTCAATGACGTATCGGATCTTGGTTGGTTTGTTTTCTTTTAAAAGACGTACTAATTCCGCTTTTAACATATTCATGTTTGCATCTACGCCATTTTTACGAAGCCATGCGACGATATCAGCTTTCTTTTGGGATTGGGCAGGTGGCTTGTCAATTTGCATCGAGTGGTATGGGGCGTTGTCCATAATTATAATAGATGGTTCAGGGAGGCTACACAACATTGAGGTAAACCATTCAGTAAACTTTTCTCCATTCATGTCTTCATGATAGTCTCCAGTGGTTTTTGACGCAAAAGCCATGAGAGAACCTTCGACAAACCCGTTGATGGTTCCGGCGTGACAAATTATAAGTCGCGATCCTTTTCCTACAGGAACTTTGGAAGTAGATGCTGCTGTGTCATCGTTCCAAGAACGGCCTACAGTATGGTTAGCATTAAGCCATGTTTCATCCAAGAACACAACATTTTGCCAATTTTTGATTTCTTTCACTTGCCGTAAAAAAGTATACCTTGCCATCGCTATATCAAATCTTTCCATCAATATTTTGCGTTTGTTACATTTTTTGTATCGAAATCCAATGGTCTTCAAAATCTTCGTTAAAGAACTTTCCCCACCGAAGAATAATCCAGCTTCCTTCAGTGAATGCACCAACTTTTTTCTTGTTGGATACTCCTTCTGTAAATAGTAGCCGTAAACATGTCTTCGGATAGCATCGGCATCAAAGCTATCGATGCCTACGACTGGTTTTGCTCGTTTTCTCTTTTTTGGTGTGTGAAGTTTATTTTCTTCTGTGCCAGTCTCGCCATATTTTTTTTTAGTTATCCGTCTAACAGTTCGTTGTCCAATATTAAGCGCATCAGCTACGCGTTCAACCACTGACGTTATAGGTAAAATTGGCCCTCCATTTTGAGCTTCACGATCGAAATAGTTACGAAGGCGTATTAGGAACTCACGTGTCTGACTATTTAGAACAGTTCTCTGCGTACGTTCGGTCATATCGACGAAATCCACAACAAAGGGCTTGAACAGAGTCCAAATTAACGAGCAAGGGTCAACAGTAATGCAGTATCAATATTTGAAATCCAAAGCCAGGTCAAAACTATATCACAATCGCATTGCACTGACAGTTTATACTTTTCGAAGCAACGTCAATTCGAAACTGCTTTGTTTTGCATTGAGCATTGACGCGAGTTTGCCGGAGGTAGTAGTTGTGCTAGCCAGCGATCCTATGTGACGATCGTATTAGATTCCATTTTTAAAAATTTATTGATATTTTTTTGCGATTTCAGAGGTTTGTCCACATAGTGAAAATTGTTCATATTCACAAGTACATTCACCCCTTAAATGGTGCAAACTGATTTTTCTACACTTGTATACATTTAAGAAATCAATTTAATAAATAAATTTTGAGTCCTAAACCTAAAACTACATTCGATAAAATTTATGAATCTCTGCACATCACTATCGTCAATAAAGTAATACAATTATTTCCTTCAAAGTCGTTATCAATTAATACGGAACTTCATGAGCGGACAAACGTCAAACCGGCCATCATAGCGTGCCGCTAGTTTAGTATTATTAATTTCCATAAAATAACAAAGTATTTTTTCTTTTAGTATTCATCATAGACTATCATGTACATTCCATTTAATTGAAAACATCACAACTTGAAAACATTATGCTTATTCATCCTTAACATCTTCTTAAAGTTAATAACTTCTACTTAGTGTTGTTCCACCTAGATTCAGTATTATGATATAAGTGTGATATATTTCTGTATTTTCCTATTTTGGCCAGTCTTGAGCACATTGTGTAACCTGTAGACATCTATCTTAACTTGAAAATGACAATGTGACTGATTCTATTGTTACAAATCTCTAAACCTGTCATTTTAGTTTAATTTAGATATTTACAACAACTTCTAAATTAAACTTTTAAGTTTAATTTTTTACTGGTCTAAACTAAATGTCTTGCTATCCCTTTCATTATGCTCCGTGCGGAAAAAAATGGTACTAAACGACCTATCAATTTAACTAGCTTATCCCCGCGACTTACCCTTTCAAGCTCCTACTTTACCCCCTTAGGGATAGAGTTTTGGAGATGTACAACAGAATTAGAATTAACGAGAACTTTGGATTAGACATAAATTTAAGTAGAAGTAGTAGTTTTAAAACTGCACTAATTAAGGCATGGTTTGTGTTCCAGATTGCCTGAAGCGATCGCGACCCGAGACGCGATGGCAAAATGCCTGTACGGTGCTCTGTTCGACTGGATCGTGATGCAGGTCAACCATGCGCTGCTCTCGAAAAAGGACACGCTGCGGGAGCATCAGGGACATAGTATAGGTATTTTGTACTTTGTGACCGGAGACAGACGCGAGACAGAGACGCGCGACCGCGGCCGATACTTGATTTATGGCTTTGACTTGAGTCAGGCACAACATACAGATGGCGTAACGTAAGACCGTGGCGTGTTGAAGCAAACATGAGACCAATGTCCAGCAGTGGACGTCTATCAGTTGATGAAGACTAAGACGACGATGATACTTTAAAATCAACTACTGTTTGTTCCCTATATCTCTATACATAAAAATGGATCGCTGAATGTGTTGTTGACCGCAAATCTCGAGAACAGCTGAAGCGATTTCGCTAATTCTTTTTTCATAATATTCCTTGAAGTACGGGGACGGTTCTTACGGAGAGAAAAATTAAAAAAAAAATCCTAACTGTTAGGCGGTACGAAGTTCGCCGGGGCAGCTAGTTTCCAATAAAAACATTCTTTTTCCTGCTGATGGGGCTGTGCAGGGCTATTCCAGGTCCTGTATCACCTTAACCGTTGCCGATATAATATTGTGATCGCTCCCATTTTGATAATAATAAAAAAGGTTATATTATGATGCTTTTCACAGGCGTCCTTGACATATTCGGCTTCGAGGACTTTGGTCCGAGCAACAGTTTCGAGCAGCTCTGCATCAACTACGCGAACGAGCACCTCCAGTACTACTTCAACCAACATGTGTTCAAATACGAGCAAGAGGAGTATAGGAGAGAAGGCATTCGGTGGACGGATATAGGCTTCTCTGATAACACTGGCTGCTTGCAACTTATTGAGGGCAAGCCGGGGGGATTGCTATGTTTGTTGGATGATCAGTGCAAGTGAGTTGTCTTTATTTATAAAAATAAAATAACAGTAGCATTTAAGGTTCGTACGCACCTGAGCGGCGCGGCGCGGCGCTTCAGCGAGCTGCACGTCGCGGCACAGAGCGTCAAAATATCATTTCTATCATTTTGTATGGCGCATATCGCACTAGAGCGGCGCTGCACAGCGCTTCACCGCGCGTTGCCGCGCGGCACGGCTGGAGAGAATATTTTGAAGCGCAGCGAAGCGACGCGCAGTGCAGTGACGCTAGTGCGACATACCCAGCGGCGCGGCACGGCGCTTTGCGCTCGTACGCGAACGGGTATAAAAGTGACGCGCAAGTGACGCGAGGTGCCGCGTACTGAAGTTGTAGTGCGGTAGGCACCGTCGAGCGGCCTGAGGTGACGCGTTCTGCAGTCGGACTGAAGCGCCGCGCCGCGCCGCTCAGGTGCGTACGAACCTTTATTCTCTGATCTACTTATACATATATTACTAACTAACAGTATTACTAATTTCCTATTCTTATTATTTAATTATTCTATCTTACATTTATTCTACAAATTGGTAACATCAGCACTTATTTATGAATCAGGTTGTCCTCTTTGTACATTTGAATCGGCGCCATCCTTTTGGTAGATAGATTATTTTCCCATCTCCTCTGTGGCCGTCCTCTCGTTCTCTTCCCATCTCTGGGGTACCAGGATGTGACCTCTTTGGTCTATTTTTCCTTGGGAGACGTAACCACGTAGCCAATCCAACACCTTTATTTATAGTCATACATTAATCAACACTACTAATTTATTAGTACTGGTCATTTTGAATAATTTATTGGCACCGGCCATTGTTCCAGTTTTCCGTGGGCGACGAATGAAACACTCCTACAGAAGTTTAATTCCGTGCACGAAGAAAATCCTTTCTATGAAAAGCCACAAAGACGGGAGCCTGCATTCGTCGTGAGACATTACGCGGGCAGGGTTAAATATCAGGTATTTAATTTCATTGCACTTTAGTACACAAATAAATAAATTTCATAGTGTATACTTGAAATAAAATGTGTTTAATCCTTGTCAAAATCTCCACTCACGACTTACAACTGCATAATTTTATTTCCGTTAAACTTGCTGAGATTATAGAGCGTACTTTGCCTTTGCTCAGATTTAAGTTTAAGTTAAAACGAGACAGATTCATGCCAGTGATATAACGCTGCCTCGTTTTAACATTGTCTTAAGACTAAGCAAAGTCAAAGTGCGCTGTATAGATCTCAGTCTAAGAGACCAACCCTTGTAGCTTCGATGTCTATTAAATCAATCAAAATAAAATATCCCACTAGGGCGAGGTTAGCCCGCTTCTATCTTAGATTACATCATCACTTACCAGCAGGTGAGATTGCAGTCAAGGGCTAACTTGTATCTGAATAAATAAATAAAATAAATATCTTCAGAATATAAGATATTATATAAAAGTAAGTAAGTAGGTATATAAATTTCTTCATGAACCTTGTTCTTGAAAAGTTTGTGAAATGCTAGAAGATCTTCTCTTTCTAGTGTGTATTTCAAAAAATTCTTACTAATTGTTACAGGTAACAGCAATGCGGGAAAAGAATTTAGATCTGATGCGGCAGGACATAGTGAGTGTACTAAAGAACTCCTCGCTGGCCTTTGTGAGGGAACTGGTGGGTGTGGATCCCGTCGCTGTGTTCCGATGGGCCATTGTACGAGCTTTCTTCAGGTAATTATAGCTCATTGTACAAATAACTTATGATCTGATGAACTCCTCCCGGACTCACTTGATCACGTGACCCGAGCCCCTTCGTCGGTACTCGCGTATCTATTTAATAGTACGCGACTACCAAATTTCTCGTCTCGAACTCTTATCTCTCTCTCTCTCTCTCTCAAAAGAGATAAAAAAATAAGATAAGAGAGAGAGAAAGAAGAGATAGAGATTAGAGTTACGTTTATGCGATAGAAAGAGAGGCGTTTTGCAGGTTAATATAAATTTTAGTCCCGCAGCGTTGTGCGAGCTGAATTGCTGAATTGTTGGAAAAAGAGACGCTATTTATATAAACTTTGCGGAGTGATCCTTCTGTACTTTTAAGTATTCTGTAGTTAACCTTTGCTTCAAAAATATCAATTTTGTTGCAGAGGGTACTTCGCGTTTCAAGAAGCCGGTAGACGACATCGAGTGAACAGGGTCGACGGTGCGGCGCGCGTTCCAAGGGTATCCATACACGCTCCTAATGACAGTATCATCAGGTGAGAACTACTACTTATACTACTGGAATGTTGACTTGCATTGACATTTGACAGTGTATGAAGATATGCTTTTGTCTACCATTAACTTATTCAAAGGCCGTGTTCAAATATAGGCAATAGAAATATTGTATGTATGGTATATGAATTTTTTTACAAGGTCACAGAACATCAGTCTTATAAGCATTCCATAATCCTTTAGCACAATTTCCAAAAATGTTATAAATATTATGTGAGAATCGATAAAATAGTACTTGTAGGAGCAAAATGGTTTTCCAGAATCAAAGTTATTTAATTCGTTGTGTTCTTGCGGTTTCATAGAAGGGCCAGTAAGAAGTGATTGTAAGTTGCTAGGATGACGGAGGCAGGAGTAGATTAAACCAGATCCTCCAAAAACTGAATTAATTTTAATAAAACACTTGTAGGACTGCATAAGTTTTAGCCTAGACATATCGCGCTCGTATTGAATAGCACCCTACATACATAAAGTATTTATAGTAAAACTTTCATTTACTTTACGTGAATTCAAGTTTTTAAAAATCGCACCAAAAACCTTTTGGGATATGGTTTAAGGTTCGTGCGCGTTAAATAAGGTCGAGTAGTTGAGACGTAAATAAACAAAAAACTTCAAAGATCTTTAATATTAGTACTGATATGGAAAGTTTTTCTGATATAATTTATGAAATATATTAAGCCTTGTGAATGGAGCCTGAGTAGTTGATTACCAGCCAGGATGCGTCCTGTTAACTAATCTAAGGCATGAATACTTGCGAAATTTACCATACAATTGGCAAAGAAAATATATTTAAATTTGTATGCATAAGTGCAGTTATGCCAAAATGAACCAACCTACAAGTTGTCCAAAAACTAATTATCATTTATTACAAACTTTTAAATTAATCTTAAGCAATTTAAGAATCAAAGCTCTGAAGCAAATAGCACAAACTGGCCTTTAAAACACTTAAATTCAGTTAGTTGAACCAAGCAACACAAGTCAAACTTCAATTCCTTGAAATCAATGTGAATTAGCTTGGTACATTTTGGCATAACTGGGCCTTAGTATGGTATTCCTAATGTTGATATTGAATAATTTCCATCCGTTTAATATTGGCCACACAATTTTTCACTTATCTGTGGAGCTCACATTATCAATTATATCTTTTGAATTTAGAACCTCCTCGTTTTTGGAAGATTTCAGAAAAAAAGTTCTGTGAAGAATTTAGGTAAAAGAAATTCTCAAAAGTTCAAAGGTGACTTTTCCAACCTGTCGCGACAGTTGTACTGAAACCCACAAATTTTTGGGAACAATATCAACATTAGCTAAACAAAAATTGTTGTATGTATAAGCTTTGCTAATACCGTAAAGTAACCCAATGAAATGTCTTCTGCTCAGCCAACTGGCGACAGTGTCGTCAATCAATCTCGCAATCAACCGCATTGCGTAAGTCACCGTTTACGGCATGCTTTACATTTTATGTGCACTAAGCATGGATGTCGATGTTTTTTTATCTATTCCACTTTTTATCATCTTTTAGCATTATGTTTTAAAGGGGCTGTGTTTAGGTGTCCCTATTTTTATTGGCATAAACTCAGAAACTGGAATAATGATCTTCGATGTATTTTCCAAGTTTCAGAATTATTGTATAAGTGACACGTGGTCAAACTTAATCAATCTTATGATCAAAACGAACAAGATGATATTTCGATAAATCGTAGGCAATGGGGATCCATAGGCAAAACTGATCTCAGAGGGCGCCAATCAACATTGTTAGTTTTGTTTCTTTGCTAACTTTGCTAAGAATTGTTGATACAATATACGATTGTTTCGTGAATTATTTAAAGATATATAAAATGACCTGAGGAAAAATTATGGCGTTTGACAGCTCAGTAAGAGCCCTCGCCCACGGCGACTTTTTGTAGCGATACAGTAGCGATGCTGTCGCGCGTCCGCATCGATACAGTCGCGAAGCGGCCGCTAGCTGTGTGCCCTCGCCCACGGTCTCAGATTCAGTCGCGATGCAAATGCGATATTGTCGCGCTTCTGTGTCGATGCAAACGAGAAAAAATGTTGCACTGATGCTCGGTTCTCTATTCACGCGCCACCCTCCCTCCGTACTTCCCCCGATGTCATGCGACAAAGTCGCGCGTTTGCATTGATACAGTCGTGATGCAGTAGCGCGTTGCAAATGCGACTAACACGCGTTAGTAGTGATGCTGGCGTGCGTTTAGTAAACGCGCGACAGCATCGCTACAAAAAGTCGCCGTGGGCGAGGGCTCTAAGGCCGGTTCCACAAATGATATAGGTACTACCTTTATGGCCGGTCCGCTTAAGCGCCACCTGTCGGAATAAATTCATAGTGTGGATCCCCATAATCTGAACTCGTTTTACGATGGAATTATTATAAGACGCTTTTACCGAAACCGAAATAAACTTAAGCACAGCCTATTGATTATCCTAGTCGAACATCTCACTGTTAGCAAACTGTAACGTCACGTAACTATAGAACCGTAATAGCGCACTCTCATCTCGGCACACGGTCTCGCATGCGTACTCGACGGCACCTAACGTCTGGTTTTATTTTGTTCCTTTAATTTTGTTTTCGTTCCATTAATTCAGTATTATGCCTTGTTTGTCGGCCCGGGTAGAGCGAGCAAGGCTCGGGTCGGCGATAGTAAGCAGCGGGGCGAGGCGGCGGCGCGCGGGCGCGGGGGAGGGAAAAGTTACAGGATCGCGGAGACGCGCACGCGCCGCCTCGAGCGCGAGCGCGACGATCGCTTCGACGACGCCGACGTGCTGCAGCGCGCCAGCCTCATTGTCATGTACGTGCGCACCGCTTGCGCCTGCGCACCTCTGTGCAGTGCGCACTGCCTCACGCTGTCGTCCTATCACTCAATAGCTGTTTGACCGCAAAAAGTATTTAATTTATTGTCAAAAAATGTGGAAATTTAAAAAAAAACAATTCTTTCTAAAAAGAATACTACGTATGATTAAACCAAAAACAAACTAAAACCCTTAGTCCTGCGTAGCATTATTTCTTAGAAACATCAGTTTTCGAAAATGCCCATGTTTTTGGGCAATAACTTTCAAACTAATTTTTGCAGTTTTACACTTTATAGGACGGACAGCACACTGCAGTGCCGCTTGCCGTAGACTGTAGTCTCTGTCTGCTGTTTCTGCCTTGCCTTTGTCTGTCTCCGCTCTCCACCCTCCTGCGATCCGTTCATCAAACAAACAAAATATCTCACTCTTTCAACGGTGCGGCGAAACAATTATTCAAGGACTCAGAAGATTTTGGCCTACCTAGTAGTCCGCCATTTTTATTTATTTCCAAAATAGCGGCCACACATAAAACCTATATCAATCAATAGCTAACATCAATACAAATAAGTATTGTATGAGACAAAATCTTTCAAAGTGTCATGTTCCCGAGATACCTATAAGTTATCAAAGTTGTAAATGTGACCCTTTGAAAATCTTTTCTCATACTGCACTTGTTTGTATTGACGCCAGTTATTATTATAGCTGTTAGAAAAAAAGAAAATGGCGGATATCGTTTATTCATGGATGTCTTGGAGCCTGGCCTGCTTACATATGTAGGCAGGCCAGGCTCTAAACTAAAATATTTAAACCCCTATATTTTATTTTGTTAATTCTTTAGTGTTTCTGCCACAATAATCATCCTCATCATCATCACAAATACGCGTGTTACGACACTATCATATATTTGACGGATGTTAAAGTAAAAATTTGATGATTATGTTTCGTTCGTAGTTTGTGCGAGGGTTTTGTTTGATGAATTTTCGTTTTTCTGTATTTTATCGAATTAACGTTAAACTGGGTTTAAGTCTGTTGCGGTGGTGGTTACATGTTAATAATTTTCTTTTCTCTTTTTTGTATTAATCGATTGGTTCTAAGGTTTATGTATTGTCTTAATATATGGGATACAAAACTATTTAATCATTATAACTATAATGTATTTTATGGTAACTAATAGATCACAGCTTTAAATATCGTTCGGCAAATATCAACTGTATAATTTGGATATTTTATTGTATAACAGCAAAATAGTAAATGTACGAGCGCATGAATGTATACATCACTGTTTTTTTCGGTGGTCGGGATCGTAGTCAACGAAGTTTGTGGTCCTGAAGGATTTTGTCGATTGGCAGGAAAAACAAGTCGTTCAGACCCAGAGAGCGGGCAAAGAAAGGGTTGAAAAACTTGCAGAGTGTGAAGACACTTGCGGGACGCACGGCCGCGCCCGCAGGGAAGAGAAAACAGCCTTTGACTGTGGCTGCCCAGTTCCAACACTCGCTTGCAGCACTTATGGAGACTTTGAATCAAGCCAACCCATTTTTTATAAGGTTTGTCGTTGTATGGCTTCCTATTCGATTTTTATTTAGCGATTACTATCATTAGTGCAAGTTTGCATATCCCGAAAACTTTTTTTTTGTGTTTGTGGCTTATTCCATTTATCCACCCTAGAATGTACACTTGGAAACTATTCACCCCGGACTAAAAAAAAAATATAAAGATTTGCCGTCCAGGGTGGATAGACGGACACGTTTCCTAGTATACTCTCGTATCCCCTACGGTTCGGGTGGATAAACGGAATACGCAGTTTTTTATAATATAGTCAAATTCAAATGAATCTATTATATATATATATATATATATATATATATATATATATATATATATATATATATATAATATAATATATATAATATAATCTATATATCTATTCACCGCGATTAATAGCCTCATCTGGTGACAGAAGGGCTGGCTCATTTTTTGCGCAACGGATCAGCCTGGCTGTCCAGCGCGGAAATGCAGCCAGTATTCTTGGCACCATTCCACGCGGTCATGATTTATATAGTAATTAGATAAGGCTAGCTTTAAGTTTTATTGTAATAATAAAAAAATGAATCTTATTGCAAAGTGGTACTGCCTATTTTGATTTCACGAGTTTTCTAATTGGCTTTTACATAGATAGATAGATGTAAGGAACTCTATATCGAATTTCGTTTTTGTAAACGAATTTCAAGGATAACAGGCTTTGTGTTGTTGTGTGATGTTTAAAAGATAATATAATTGGAATTTCATTCACAGATGTATAAAATCAAACAGCGATAAAGTACCAAATGTGTTCGACGAGGAAACGGTCCAAAGACAACTGCGCTATACTGGCATGTTGGAAACAGTCCGGATCAGGCAGGCGGGATACAACGTGCGCCTCACGTATGAAGAGTTCATACAGCTATACCGTATCCTGCTACCTAAGGGGTTGTTGAGTTCGCAGACTGATGTACGGCATTTTCTCGCTACTCTGAACCTGGATAGAGATAACTATCAGCTGGGTAAGTTGGCTTTGTCTTCTTTAATTAAACATGTACACACTTGTTTTACCAGGCTGAAGTTTTATCAAAAGCTATTTTGAACAATTTCTCCATTTAGAACCATCTATGTATATTCTATATCATAACTTGTTTAGGATAATCCCGCTAGAAAAACTTTGCAATTCTACAAAACAACGTCATAAGTGTTGATTCGCTTGTACACAATCCCACAAGGGAAATTGTGAAAATAATGGCATTTTCAGATCTGTCGATTTAATTTCTCCAATTCCAATTCCATTATTAGTTCAATTTGGTAATGTATAAGCTATTTAGCACCATTGTGTAATCAATTTGAATGGTGTAAAAATACTTAGAAAATCAAATGGCATCATATTTTTGCAGGGAATTTTGTGATAACATTACTTTTAGATTTTGTCTGTTCGATTAACATATTATTTTTATTTGTCCTCAATTAAGTACGTACCATTCTGTTCTTTTTCAGGAGCAACAAAGATCTTCATGCGAGAAAGCGAGCAAACAAAACTGGAGTACCGGCTGCACCAACAGATAATGGCGTCTATCATCACAATCCAGAGATGGTTCCGCGCGGTGCTTGAACGTCGCCGCTTTCTGGCGCTGCGCCGCGCTTCGCTCGTTATACAGGGATACTGCAGGTATGGCTTTCATTTTCCATCATCGAAATTTATATCTCAAGTAGGTTCCGGGTTTGGGTAAAGTTGGTTCATAATCCTACGAAAAAAGTTGTAAAAGTCTTTTGTTTTGAATCTCCAAATAAACTTTAACTAACGAACTAAGCCATTTTGATTTTCATGACTAAAAAATGTCAAACGTCAAGTTTAGTCCTCATTCAAAGATTACTTTGTAATTGAAAAATCAGCCATTGATTTGGTGATTATTGTGGGATAGGCAATGGTTAGTGCTGCGGCACGAAGCCGCGATCCGAGTGCAAGCGTGGTTCCGCGGCAGTCGCGTGCGGCGGTGGTACCTGCGACTGCGGGACGCTGTCGTACTCTTCCAAGCCGCCTCCCGAGGGTTCATCCTGAGGAAGACTCTGCCGGAACTTAGGAGGAGGATAACACCAATAAGGACCAAGGTGAGTGCGAGGAAATAGCGAACACGGCACGAAAGTTGAAAAACTATAAATCTAACTTGCCCGACTTTGTCGTCGTCGTCGAAACTCAAAACCTCGCCGCAGCCAACGACATCGAGTTGTCAAAAATTGCGAGTTCTATTGACGCTTTTCAAAAATTTGTAAAAGTTGGTTAATTTGAGCAGCAAGAAGAAGAAGAAGCTTCACTCCGCAAAATCGCGTGACGCGATACGGTATGTGTATTCACATCGCGAATTATGACGCAAGTTTTTGCGAAGCGTCAATCGAGCTTGCAGGTTTTACGAATCCTAAACCAACTAGCATAGTTTCAACTTTCGTGAACTTGCTGTTAAATAACTGTGTTTGTTTATATATTTTGTTGTTAGAATGTTTGAGAATCTTAAAAATCGAAGAGCATGCAATATGGATGGTGCCTACTAGTCAAATCAACAACTTTTTATCAATCGTCAAAACGCTCAGTATGGGAGCTTCTATGAAATACATAGATGTGACTTTATAAATTTATAAACACAGACGTACTTTTTTGTTAAATTAAATTTTAAAATGGTTAGTGAACTTAAAACTAAGAGTGGGCGTGAATTTTACGAATTTTGAAATACCCCTCTATTTATTAATTTCTAAGAAATAATTTATTTTTGACATAGGCGCCATCTCCCCTACCTTTGAATGTAAATTATACATAAAGTGGTGTCGCCAGGATGGTCACCAAACTGGCAGCGCCACTGTGTTTATGTTTCACAACATTATTGTAAAATACAAAACCGTGTTAACAGATCTAATCTTTTCGTGATAAATATTAATATGTCCTACTAATTTCATCATAGAAACGATTTAAAAGTGTTGTAGTACACACACATGTACAAATCACCCCTGATGTGTTGACAGCATGAGAGTAAACCCACACTCGCTCCAGACGCCGATGGTTTCAAGTCCCGGCCGCCCAGTATTGAACAGCTGAAGAATATTATTGATAAGCAACTGTAAGTAATTGTCCTATCGCCATTTTAAATCGAAATCCTAGATGTTGGGGATTAGGACCTCAAGCAATGTCATACGGAGTCGATCTAACTCGAAAGGCTTCTTGGTTTCTTTGATTCGAAGTCGACAATAGATGTCATTCGATAATAATTCACAGTTCTTGCAGTGGTTATGGTCAGAAAACCATTTTTAAATACATATCGAAATTGCGTAACCGGCGAAATTTCAAGCCGAATCGCTCTGGAAACAGTGCCTATTGCATTTTAATTTATTTTAAAACAGATTTTTCATGTTTTTTTTAAATCTGTTTTTTATAACAATAAAGAAGAAACAAAGTCTGAGAAAAACGTATTTAGCTATTCTATATTATAGAATAGTATATTTCACTTCCCTTTTTCAGAAATATGCTCATACAAGAAGAAGCGGAAAAAACGAGACAGCTTCGAGCGACACAATCACTGCCAATAGCAAGGTAAAGTCTTAATAGCTTAAAAAAAAATTATTTCATGAATGAAAGTTCATATAACATGATGTTATAAAATTTATTTTTACAGTATAGAGAAAAAACGCGATAACCTAATAGAATGCTCGACAGCGCAAACGTACAATAAAAGAAGAGTGTCTAAAACTCAGAACATAACGGAGTTGCCGTTGAAGCAATCAAACCCAAGGTGAGTGGATATTGAGTATGGATCGTATGTATGGCGATTGCCAATTTTTTTTTAAAGTTTTGTGTACGTATCAGTTCTTTTTAATTTGGAACTAGCTGCCCCGGCGAACTTCGTACCGCCTAACAGTCGATTATTTTTCAGGATTTTTTTAAAATTTTTCTCTCCGTAAGAATCCCCGTACTTCAAGGAATAATATGAAAAAAGAATCATTTGCGAAATCGGTTCAGCTGTTCTCGAGGTTTGCGATCAGCAACACATTCAGCGATTCATTTTTATATATAGAGATATAAAACTCCTTATACGCTATAATTTAACAGTTTAACTTTTGTACAGTTTAATCCACCAAGAAGCAAACGAATCGTCGCCCGATGAAAGTTGGAACGTGAATACCAACAAATACCCTCAGGGTATAGTTGCGTGGCCCAACAAGATAACAGCGGAAGATCTCGCCAACGAGCTGCTGTGGCTCAGGATCGACCAGAACTATCTCATGGCAGAGAAGAATAAGGTAAACACATTTGAAGAGAATAATTTTTGAATGATGCTTTTTTTGATAATCCTTGGGCAACTGAATTTTCGATCCTTGGCTCAAAGGACCTGCTTGAAGAATACCCGGCTGAAGTTTTCGTGGACTTTACTCATACCAGGGTATGTTTGGAACTCTCGTAGTTTTTGTTTTAAGTTTACCTAATTCATTATTATCTTTTATCACTTTAAATAGATTACATCAATTTTATCTTACAAATTCGACAATTGACCCAAAATATCCGTTTTGTGTGTTTTAAAATTAACAAAACATCTCGACTTGTTGATAGATTTCACACATTCTGGTCTATCTCATTAATTTATAAAGTAACGGATCATGTAGGAAAATATCAAGCTGAGCTATTCAAGCTGAGTTATTTGCGAAAAGCGTTATTTATAGTTCAGGAGTTGGTGAATAAATCGGTACAATCATACTTCTGATCAAAACCCTTTTTTATTTTTGTTAAATATTAATATATTTTTGGCCCACCAAATATCCAAATGTAAACTCATTTCCAAAAAAAGGGCATAAAAATCTACTGAAATTGAGTCCAAAATTTCGATCAACAAATTTGAACTTATTTCCAAGCAAAACAGCCTAAAATTGAGTCAAGTTGAGTCAAATTCAAAACGGTACAACTACTTACTGTAAAGCAACAATTTTTATTCAGTTTTTTTGCTCCTCCTGTAAGATTTTATTCTGTGACATTACACCGTTCACGTAACGACACGTAATTTTTTTTCAGATTCGGGAGCGAGAATTAGCTGAATCAATAGCGAGCAGTAGCGAAGAATACCTCCGACAAGTTGGCGATTGGAGTCCTGCGGAAAGTTCCGACACTACTAAAAGCAGTTCCAGGTATGATTATCAAATGTGACTGAGTCTGTGCAGCGTACACAATCTCTAAACTACACTAAACCCTATTCGCTGAAAGAAGTGAGTACAGCTCTGTTACGTAATCCCATAAAAATGACAAAGCCAAAAATCTCAATTAGCGTTGACCATTTTGAGTCACCAACCAATCAAAAACGAAACTATGTTTTCGAGTTGAATTTCGATTTTTTTTGGAATCATTTTCGAATTGAATTTCGAATGTTTTTTGAAAACATGTTTGTGATTGATTAGTGTCTCAAAATAGTTAACGCCACTAAGATTTTGGTCTCTATCATTTTTATGAGATAACGTAACAGCTAGAGCGTTATATTAACTTCTTTCCGCGGATAGGGTATACAGGTCTTAAGCCGGGGCTCGACCGCGAAATGAGCGAGGTCATTAATGAGTCCGTTTAACTCGCAACGATAATTTCCATAGTCAGCCCGCTCCGCTAGACTCATTTTTCTAGAGCAATTATCGTTGCGAGTTAAACGGACTCATTAATGACCTCGCTCATTTCGCGGTCGAGCCCCGGCTTTAGTATATTGCTATCATTTCTATAGTATGCGACAGGTCGATATGGCAATCGGGGAGGGAACGCCCCGCTCACCCGCACAGCCCCCGCGCTAACCCGGTGCAGGCGAGCGCGGATGTCATACCTCGATTGCCATTTCAACCAGTCGCGAACGTATACGTGCTTACGTGTCGTGTCACACACACTTTTCTTCACTTTATAAAATACGAATGTATTAGCTTAGCCTGTCTTGTAGTGTGTTTGATTTTGCCATGCTCCATTTAACAGACGCACGTCTCCCCAAGTATACCAGCGCAGTTTATCCAGTACTACACTAGAGCCCCCTGGCCGAGCTCTTCACAGTTTGCCGCCGGTACGCCGGGACCCGAGAGACCAGCGCGATTCACGGGACCAACGGGACCACCGGGACCCTCATAGAACTGACACCAGTTCTGACTCAGGTACGTGTTATTATCATCAACATCAAGCCATTGTCGGCCCAGCACGGAAAGCGAATAATGACGTCACAATGCGTAAACTACAAATATTTTTCAATTTTTTAACATAAAATAGAGTAATGTCTACTGGAAAATATTTCTTATAATGATAGATAAGACATTAGGTCTTATCTTAATCTAGCATCGTCTTTGTCAGTTAACAAAAGTTAATGTTGTAATTATGGAAGTAAATTAATTAATTACGCAGACATAAGTCTGGAAGCAAGTGAACCGTTATAATCCCTAATGTTTACTTAAAAACATGTTTACCGTATTGGCAACAAAAGATTTATTACTCTAATTGAAAACTATTATTTGTCAACAATTTTAGGAACATTTCTTAGTTGTTTGTCGTGCTTCAATTATGTGTTTTTCGCGTGTCATTCTTAGGACGAATTTTTGTGATGGTGATTTTTATTGGGATTATAAATATTTTATTTGTCTCTTAGGAGTGATCCTGACGTTTATAGTGATGGGTTATTATAGTGTGTTAATAGAATTCTTTATTTATTATTACGGTAAGTTTACACATAAAATGGGGCCGATTCTCTTGTACACAATCTCTAAACTAAACTAAATAAATAGGTTGTGCTACCCTTTTCCGCAAGCAACATTATGAAAGGATTAGCAATAGATTTAGACGTGTCATTTTAGTTTAGAGATTGTGTACAACGGTATTAGCCACAATGTGCTGCTATACGTATTTTATTTAAATGTATTTTTATTTTATAGACTTAATGGAAAGTGAATATTTTACACCACTGTTAGACCAAAGCACTAGATAAAAACTGAGACTGGTGTTTGCAATTTGCAGCCCGAATAGACTGTAGTCTGTGCTAGGGCTGACAAAGATCATCGACCTTACACCATTTATAGATTACTAGTTTATGCTCGCGACTTCGTCTGCGTGGACTACGCAAATTTTAAACCCCTATTTCACCCCGTTAGGGGTAGAATTTTCAAAAATCCTTTCTTTGCGGATGCCTCATGCCAAATTTCAGCCCGATCCGTCCAGTAGTTTAAGCTGTGCGATGATAGATCAGTCAGTCAGTCAGTCAATCCTTTTATATATTTAGAAGAAGAAGATATAGCGCATAATTGAGGAGGCTCCTGCTGTAGTGGAGCGGTGCGGGAGAGTGACAGTTGTCACAAGTTGACGAATCATTGAGCTCTCGCGTCACGTCATCACACCTCCCCCGCACCGCTTCATTACCGCAGGAACCTAGTCAGTAATACGTTATGCTTGTCGTTTAAAATAGGTCCGATATATGATAAAGCTGAAAATATTGCATTGCCGTACACTGCCGAGGTTTACCCGTTATACCTCGCGGAGTCCGGTGCTTACTATAGTATGCGACAGGTCAAGATGGCAATCGGGGTGGGTACGCCCCGCACACCCGTACAGACCCCGCGCCGTCCCGGTGCGAGATAGCGCGGGTGACGTGCGGCTGTGTGGGGCGTCCCCATGTCTCATACCCCGATGGCCATCTCGACCTATCGCGTACTGTACTTTGCTTCAAAACAGTGAGACTGAAAGTTTTCGTATGTTTTGGCATGTCCGATTTAAACCCTTATGATAAAAGAAGTACGTTTACTTATAGTATGCGTGCCCCTCTGTCGTACGGAAGGGCCGCCCGCGCCGCCGGTGCGCGCCGCGCGTCGCTCGCCGCGCCGCCTGCCGCCCGACCGCGTGGACACCGAGCCGCCCCCGCTCGCCATACCCCGCCAACCCGACCATCTCGATATCAAACGGTGAGTGGTATCTCTACATAGTATCACACTAATATTATAACGGCGAAAGTTTGTGTGTATGTATGTTTGGTACTCTTTAACGTAAAATCTACTGGACGGATTTGGCTGAAATTTGAAATTGAGATAGATTATACCCTGGATTAACACATATGCTACTTTTTAGATCGGAAAATAAAAGAGTTCCCATAGGATTTTTATAAACCTATAACCATGCGAACGAAGTCGCGGGCATCAGCTAGTTTAAAATAAAGTCGCTTCCCGCTTTAAGTCTGTCTCTCTGTACGCTTAGATCTATTAAATTACGCAACGGATTCTAATGAGGTTAGAGTGATTCAAGAGGAAGGTTTATGTGTATAGCTTTCATAATATACGTTGTTTTTTGTTAGCGCGGCGTCAGAAATATCAGTGGTGGGCAACGAAACGTTGCGAAGACGCAACTCCGACCCTGCGCCGGATCCGCGAGCCCCCGTGCGGTCTACACCAGATTACATCGGTCAAACTGGCAATGGACTGTTTGGTATTGCAGGACACAGGTAACGAACAAGTCGCATTGTTAAAGGAGCGGACTGAAATCCGAAAGGTCGGTGGTTCGAACCCTACCGTTGCACTATTGTCGTACCTACCCCTAGCACTAGCTTTACGCTTAGTTAGATTAATATGGTTATTATTCTTTAAAAAAATATATTTCTATAATTTTCGACACAAAAAACACAAAAAATGTCTACTTGGTCAGCCATTGAATCGTCGTTGTTTGCCTTTTCCCCCTCTTGCTACGAATTATTGTGCGGAATCCACAATCTCTATGACAGGTCTAAATGTAATGCTATCTCTTTCATAATGATCCTTAAGGAAAAGGATAGATAGCACTAGGTTCAAACCTGTCAATTTAGCTTAGACCTTGTGAACAACAGAATTACCTCCGTATTCACAATCATTACTATGAGGTCTCACAGTGCGCTTGAACGCACAGGGTGTGGTTCCACCAATCAGATTATTTTGTCACGTCAATTTTCGACAATCTGATTGGTGGAATCCACACTGCGTTCGAGCACACTGTGCGATTTCATAGTAATGATTGTGCATACGGGTGTTAGATACATTGCCGAATAAAAACTTGTCAAACTGGTGAGTGATCCGTGCGTTATGATTTCCGATTTGAGTAATGTACCACAAACCTTCAATTCCCAGGTTTCGTAAAGGCACGAGATTCGCGAAAGGGGATAAATGTGTTTACTGCCATCAAGCGATCGACGCATTCATCACTCAGGGCCAGAGATGCATCGATTGCAAACAGCTCTATCACACTAAATGCATACAGAATAAAGGTGTCATCACAATGCCTTGCCCCAGCCCCGTAACCGTGGCGTCTAGAGGCCGTCACAAAAATAGAAAACGGATAATGTTAAACAAAGAGTCTCCTTATAATTTAACGACGGACCAGTCTAAAGGACCCGTTAGTTCAAATTTCAATTTGACCGGCACATCCGAGTTTATGGATAGAACGGACAAGATAATATCAGACGCTACGGAATTGCAGGCGATGCAAAATTTCATCACAAAGAAAATATATCTTATGGAGTCGTCGGAAAACGAGAAACAGTCTGAGGTATGTTTTGGAAATCCATATCTTATTTAATATAGACAGACACAAATTGGCTTTATTCAAAAACTTATACTCGAGGATCTGCCGTGGCCTTGATTATTTTTATTTTTGTTGGTCACATTTTTATAGAGTGGCGCCGCGATTCTGTTGTCCTTCTCTAAACGGAATTTAGTGTATCTGCATCTTTTTCTTTTCAATATTGCTAAAAAAGGACGGAACATGAATTTTAAGGACTCTAAATTTTAGTGCACAGAACAAATTTAAACAATAGGCTTGCGACTGGCAGCTTAAGTCATGAGGTTTGACAGTTCTAAATTAAATTAGGTTTGTCTGTCCTCTTCTGATTACATTGGTAAGAAAAAGATGTGAATACCTCCTCTAGAATTTAGTTGCGCTCACACTCAGTGAATGGCTAGTTACATACTAACTTTAACAGTATCATAGAATATGATTGTTGTTCAGAATGTGTTCTTGCAATTCTAAAGAAGGTTCTGTTAACTGTTTATTTTATACCAATTTGCCTTTAAGTAACAATTTTAATATTTGTTGTATGTTATTAGGTGGACAGGGTATTCAAACATGCGCTAAGAGAGTTCAAAGACAACCTAGTAGCAACATACAGCGTAGTCGAGACTAGAGGTTCAGCGCTCAAGTACAAAGATCTGATCGGAAACTTCCTTCACGTGATGGAGACGGTGTGTGCGAGGGAAGGCTCGACTCTATCCATCACGATGGGAGTCAATGCCTTTAGAGGGTTCATGGATGAGTTCATGAGCCAACACGAGACTGATAAGGGGAGGACTAAGAGAAAAAAGGATAAGAAGAGAAAAGTAAGTATCGTTTTTATACCATGCACTCGTTATTTGTTTATATAGAGCACTTAATTCCAATTTTAAATGGAAAATATATCTTTAATCAATATTTATTTTCAAAAAAATTTACGAGGGAAATATAAAGTAAACCATGGTAGTACCAAGCAAAGTTCCTGGCTTCCAAACTAGGATTCCCTGGATAGAGAATGTAAATCTACTGAATAATCAAAATTATAAAAAAATACTTGATTTTAGAATTGGGAAGACACTGGGCCCTTAAGATTTGGGCTTTCCTAGTTTAAGGCTTAGGATTCCTTGAAACAAATATTTGTCACTCTAATTCCTAAATTATCTAATTGGGACTGAATACTTTCAAATTAGACTTACTCAAAGAGGAACTATCTCTGAGTAGTCCTTGAGCACATAAAAAGCATCCAAACATTGACTTGTATATCACTTAATAAAAAAAGGTACAGTACTACTTTTATAAGAATGTACACCAACGAAATACAGACCTATATTGCATGACGTTTGGATTTTAAACACAAGAACAACCGAGACTCGTGCTATCTCGCTCATATAATTCGCGCGTACAAAACATGGCGCGTAGGCAACAACCAACGCGCCATGATTGACTGAGATATTTCCGCACCGTTGAAAAATAAGATTTCTGCGCAGGTACATCGGTGTAACTTATAGAAGTGGTAGTACTGTACCCAACACGCTAGTGCATGCCCTACTTATTCGTCTGGTTAGTTGTCCCTCCGTTTCCAGGTGGACGACCCGATCCAGTACAAAGGGCACACATTCATCCTGTGTATGATCAACATCCCTACCGAGTGCGAGATATGCAAGACCTTCTTCATGTGGCCTATCGAACGCTCGCTCATTTGCCAGACGTGTAGGCTGGCGTCACATAAGAAGTGTTATATGAAGGTATGTAACTTTTTTGTCAGTTAGGTGACTTCGTCGTCTCTTAGTCGCCATCGCCACGGACGAGAGAATCGCGGCGATGGTCTCGCTGTGCCACCAAATTCGATACAACTCTTATAGACCAATATCCACAGGGCGATACTATCGCCGACGATAGTTGGTCAGACTCGTTGCGATTCCCTCGCCCGTGGAGATAGCCGCCTTCAGTTGTACATTGATTATAGGTGCATCTGTCACCGACGAAAAAGTGCAGAATACGGTATCTTTTGAACAAGTAGACTTCCATTTGAAAAATATGTTTGGTAGATAGCCTATAAAAATCAAAAAGTGCTAGTCTCTGGTGTGTTTGCTGTTTCTTTTGACTGAACTCCCAGAAGTGCTCTAGTCGACCGTTAACTTGTCTTTTGTTTTTCAAATTTTTCTGTATATTTCTACAAAAATGATTTCCTGTCTCGATTCCTGTGATATAAACTTTTAAATACTACAAATCACGAAAAATTGTAAATGATACAATAATTTTTTTTTTTTAAATTCAATGTTAATATATTTTTCAAATGCACTCAGGTAAACACAATGTGTCGGTCGGACTCTGGGTCGTCATCGGCCGCCATAGTGGGTGCTGTGGACGCGGGAGGTCGAGAACAATTCGGCGTCCTTAAACGAGGAAAGGTAACGTACTTGATACAGTTATTTTTTTATTGCAATGGACAAATTACGATTATCTCAATGAGACAGTCAGATGTTCGTAGAGAGAGTGAGACAAATTTTTCTGACTATAAGTCTATGCTGACAGGTAATACCTGATATATGCGACCGGCCTTAATATTTACGTAATATAATATTTGTCTGTCAGTTGTACCCTAGAAAAACTAATATCTGTTTGTTTTTTGCAGGTATTCGGCATACCGTTAAGTGAGCTTCCGACCGGAGAAGGTAATATCCCACTAGTGGTGGATAGACTCTTCACGACCATCGAAATGACTGGACTCTACATCGAAGGGCTTTACAGGAAGAGCGGACTTAGTTCGAAGGTATGCTTTGAGAACCACCTAACGCCAACTACCTTGCGTTTCCGATCAATTGTTTTTTTTTTTTCTAAGCGAATTTTTTTATAGCAAGAGGAATTTTTTTGATCTCATGAGAAACCAGAAAATTTACGCAAAAGAAGTCGCGGGCAACTGCTAGTACCACATACAAAACACACACACACACACACATGCGCGCGCACACGCACACCACGCAACACACGTGGAAGTGTGTATCGATCGCTTCTTTTATCTGGTCATACCAATGTTTCGGGTTACGACTTCAGTCTCTCCCCCGATGTTACCAATGACCATGAGTTTCTCGATCCTTTTGTTTATCCTAGCTTTGTGACCGACTCAAAGGATTAGCAAGCTGAAGTGGCAATGGGCAGGTCATGTCTGTCGCAGAACCGACGGCCGATGGGCCAGACGTGTTCTGGAGTGGAGACCGCGTACCGGTAAGCGCAGTGTGGGACGACCTCCAGCCCGCTGAACCGATGACCTGAAGAAGGTGGTGGGGAGCGGATGGATGAGGAAGGCGGAGGACCGTGTTTGGTGGCGCGCTCTTGGAAAGGCCTATGTCCAGCAGTGGACGCAAACAGGCTGATGGATTGGATTGGATGTGACCGAAGTAATCGAGCATCTGTAGCAGACAGATGTTGAATAGCCGCATATTTATTTTCAATCTGCTTAAAAACTAAACCAATTAAAAATGTGTGTGTAGGTGCGCGAGCTGCGTCGGCTATTGGACGAGCGGCCCGAAGAGGGCGTGGACCGACTGGACTCATACGCGGTGCATGTCCGTGCCTCCGTGCTCAAGTCCTTCTTCCGCGAACTGCCCGAACCACTACTCACCTTCGACCTCTACGACGACTTCATACTCGCCGCTGAGATAACCGACCCGCAGGTACGTTCCATTCATTTAGGTATATTTATTTCATACTAGATGATGCCCGCGACTTTGTCCGCGTGGATTTAGGTTTTTTTTAAATCCTGTAGGAACTCTTTAATTTTCCGGGATAAAAAGTAGCCTATGTCCTTCCCCGGGGTGTAAGCTAACCCTGTACCAAATTTCATCAAAATCGGTTGAACTGTTGGGCCGTGAAAACCTAGCAGACAGACAGACAGACGGACAGACAGATACACTTTCGCATTTATAATATTAGTATGGATTATTTTAGTAGAAAAATTACATGTTGAGTTTACTTACAGACGTAAAATATGTGTTCGCGAAAATATCCGCGCAATGATTATTAATATTATGAGTATTATAGAGAGAGAGAATATTATATATATATTATATACCCACGATAGAACGGAGATTTATGTGTTTAGGGTGAGAGGTTGTTTGTGTGTCTCGTCTGTTGAGAAAAATCTTCATAAACTGAATCTATTTTGATGCGATCTTTTGCATAATATAACAGCAGCAGTTGACATCAGGCGGTTGCACTTTCGGGGTTTTTTTAGTATTTTTTATTTTATTTTTTAGGAGTACATGAACACTACACTTTTTACTTTTTTATTTAGACATCCTAACAAACCATTAAAAAGCCCGTACACATTTTTTTCAGGAACGAGTATCCAGTATCTTTACAATATTGAAGAAGCTACCGAAGGCTAATTACGATCTGGTTGAAAGACTGATATTCCACCTGGCGAGGGTGGCGTTAGGAGAACATCACAACAGGTAATTGCAGAAACATGAAGCTGGGTACATAATCCACATTTATATAAAATTTCGTTGTGATACACAACGTATCTGAATGCATATTATTTTTTTGTTGAATTCCACAGACTTGATCCAATCGCGTCAGTTTTTAGACCAAATTGACGAATTTACAGCATTTACACTCTTAACATTTTAATCGCACGAACAACGATGTAATTGGAGTCAAGAAAGTCAAAGTCAAATGATTTATTCAAAATAGATAATAAATTACTCTTTTCGATTGTCCTTTCGTGTTCCTGTGAACAGCTAGAAAGCCAATACACATAACGCAAAAATTTCATAGGAAATAAATAAATTAGAAATTATGAATTTATTTCGTGTAGGACAACTAGTGTCTCTTATCTACCATCGGCTCGCAAAGCAGATATTACTGAAAAGTTCCGGCAATGTAACAATTTTACTACACTATATTGTATTGGAGAAAGTTAAGCCAGTTGCTTCCACGCAACTTTGTTAAATAAATAGAAATAAAATAAAATAGTTTTAGTACAGGCCCATATAGTGTTGTTCAAATAATTGGAATTTGCTTCAAAAATATTTTCGTCGTGTTTATCAACACATTTTTTGATACACATAGTTAAAACTAAGAACTGTCGGTAAAGTCAAAGTCAAAGTCAAATATTTTATTCAAAATAGGTAATACATTTTAGAGCCTCAATAGCTCAACTGGTAAAGGAGTGGACTGAAAACCGAAAGGTCGACGGTTCAAACCCCGCCCGTTGCACTATTGTCGTACCTACTCCTAGCACAAGCTTGACGCTTAGTTGGAGAGGAAAGGGGAATATTAGTCATTTAACATGGCTAATATTCTTTTAAAAAAAACATTTTTAATGGCTGGTTGTAGGATTTGTAAGATGATATAGTGGTGATAATTTTTTACGCGAACTTAAAACTAAAGCTACAGTACGCGGCCAAAAGTAATGTACATCGGCCTTTAGAAAGACATTTCGGCTTTGTAGAGCGTTGTCTCTGTCACTCATACATATATGACGTTTGGTCGGTCTCAACGACTGAGACAATGGTCTACAAATCTGTTATCTCCTTCTAAAGGTCGATGTACATTACTTCCGGCTGTAGTACTGTATGAGGTATTGAGATATTGATAACACGCACCTGTTTCAGGATGGGTCCGAACGCGCTGGCCATAGTATTCGCGCCGTGCATTTTGCGAACGCACAAGGTGCAGCCCGCGCAGGATTCCCTGCACGACATCGCGCGGCAGACCGCCTGCCTCGAAGCCATACTGATCGACAAGCTGAGTAATGTGAGTATCATCATCATCATCAACCAATAGACGTTCACTGCTGGACATAGGTCTCTTGTAGGGACTTCCACACGCTACGGTCTTGAGCCGCCTGGATCCAGCGGCTCACTGCGACTCGTCTGATGTCGTCCGTCCACCTAGTGGGGGGTCTTCCAACGCTGCGTCTTCCGGTGCGAGGTCACCATTCCAGCACCTTGTGAGTATACGACATTTTTTTTTTTAAATTTAATAAAATTAGCTTTACTGTAACTTTATACAAGACTAGAGGATGCCCGAGACTTCGTCCGCGTGGATTTAGTAATCATATCAAATCCCGGGGGAACTCTGATTTTACGGGATAAAAAGTAGTCTATCTCACTAGTCACTCTCAAGGTTTTCTACTATACCCATGCAAAAAACCAAGTCGATCCGTTGCGACGTGATTGAAGGACAAACCAACAAACCAATAAACCAACAAACAAACACACTTTCGCATTTATAATAAGGGTACTGGTTTTATCGAAATTCAGTATTCAATTAACACAAAAAGGTCTCGACTGAAACTGCCAAGCCCAAGCAGAGTGAACTAAAGTGAGGGATTTCTCGGTTTGATCCTGAATCGACGATACGTCAAATATTAGGCTATGGTGAAGTAAAATCCAAGAAAATTAGGGCTACTTTAGGGCTACCTGCGTCAAATTTACTAACATTTGACACTTGCCAATGACGTCGAAGCCTCGACGTTTTATTTCAAGTTCTCTAACTGTCGTGAACTGTGGTCCGAGGTCTTAAACTAAAAAGCAGTGTTGCATCTTGGCAGGTTACCTCCAATGTTACAGCCCCGTAAATTCGGGTTGTGTAGGTTACTGGAAACCGAGTAAAATGTTTTCAATGGCCCCTACAACTTTAGGATTTAGCATTTGGACTGCAAGCCAACAAGACCAGGTGAGATTGCAGTCAAGGGCTAACTTGTATCTGAATAAAAAAAAAAAAAAAGCCAACTGTAAAATTGCAGTTGCAGATCGGGGTGGGGACGTCCCGTACACCCGGACAGCCTCCGCGCTAAACTGGTGTGGGTTAGCGCGGGTGACGTGTGGGTGTGCTGGGTGTCCCCCCGCCTCATACCCCGGATTGTCATCTCGAACTGTCGCGTACTATAGTTGTACAGTCCGCGTGCAGTTTGCTCTGTGTGGATAGAACTAGAACTGCAATAAAACAGCTTCCGAAATGCATTTTTAGTTGGCTTGTAGTTCAAATGCAGACTGCATATTTTATTTTTACCTCGAGAAAAAGCTTGCATAAAGCGGTCAAATTGACGAATTCCGCGTAGCGTGAATAGTGAATGTATGTACGCGATTACCCACGTTCATTAGTATACCCACGATTACCCTTGTTCGTGGACGCATCCAACGCGAGCGATCCGCTTTCCACTGAATACGGGGTTCGACCAAAGATTAATGATGTAAATGTTGTTCAGACGCGCGGCGCGTTGGCGGAGATCGCGACGCTGGACGAAGCGAGCGCCACGGCGTCGGACCGCCTGGACATCATCCGCGCGCACAGTCTGCGCCCGCGCCCCGAGGAGCAGATCCTCGAGGGGCACATCCACGAGATCGAGAAGGAGAAGGCCATCATCACCTCCAATCTGCCCACGCTCGTCAGGTACACAAGTGTAGTGTTATTATCTCTCTCTCTCACACACACTCTCTCTCTCTGCCTCATTGTTGAGGGTCATGACTCCTTTTCAGTACTCCCGTAATGATAGAAAACTTGTTATAATGCAGTGGGTTCTCAGATCTTTTATTTTAGAATAGAATAGAAATATTTTTTATTCAAATAAACTTTTATGAGTAGGTACTTTTGAATTGACAAATGGATCTACCAATGACTACTAATGACACACAATTCAACTACGAGGATGAGATTACGAATCTTAGGTTTTACAGTTATCAGATATTAGTGAACCGGAATAGACGGTTTAACATGCTTTCCAAAACGCGAAGAAAACGAAAAGGCCAAAGGATCTCTATATCGATCAACCATCCAATTTCCGACGTTGCTTGACAATCGTAATCGATTGCTAGGTATGCATTATCACAACTAGACGTCAGAGTAAAATGGATCTAAAAGTCCTTGATTTAAAATCAAAAATTCAGTTTAATTTCGCTAGGTGTCGCTGACTATAGATATATGGACGAATTTGAGTTTTTAACAGACTTCCAAAAACTAACGAACGAGGCGATCAGGGTCCATGTTAATTTAACACTGAAGTGTTTCGACGCTCTGATCCTATCTACTCTGTTAGTTAATGAATATCGTTAAAGAAAGGCACCGCCCGTTACAACCAAGCATATTTGACCAATCCAGGGCGACATCAGACGACGATTTACTATCAACCACAGACCACGACGGCGAGTTCGGCAGCACCGATGACCTCAGCGGCGCGTCCTCGCTGCGCTCCCAACGCCTGCTGCACCGCCAGCTGTCGTCTGACGACCCCATCATGGTGTAGACCCGCCCTTACACCACCGCCCCGTCTCCCGCGAAGAAACTACTCCGGTCAACACTTACGAGGTAAATAACTGAAGACTGTCGAATCAAGACACACCACAACACAGTACCTTAACCTTTAATAGTGATTTGTAATGAGTTAGTTAATTTTTTACGGCTCCGCTAATGATTTCGGCAAATGATTCGAGCTCTGGCAAATATGATTCGGTATTCGGCAAATCAACTGGCCACACTATTCGGGATACGGCGAATGTTTTGTGTTTGGCTAATTTTTAAATAACTTTGGCAAATCAGCCTGCCGGTCACGCGACATTGTGTTTTCTGTGACAGCGCATAGTTGTATAATAGATATATCCCGGGGGAAAAAAGTTCGCGCGAGATTTTTTATAAACCTATATTCGCGCCAACTATTCATTCGGGTTAACGCGATTGTGTGGACGAGATGCCACCGGCCACACAATTTCACGATCTCAGGTCTCATTTGCCGAATCCTGATAGTGGAGCCCAACCATAAAATTCCGCGTGAGATTCGTTTTGTCCAATATGCTAGGGCTATAGATCCGTAGTTGACTAAAACCAAAAATTCGATAAATAAAAATATTGAATTTATAAACAACAATTGAGTGCCTGTAAATCTTTTTGGTGGTTATATAAAGTTGGCTAAATTCTCCGCAAATGACTAATATTAGAAGGGGAATAGAGTGGGAGTTTACTAGAGACTACGCTGTAGAAATAAGAAACTACTAGGGCTACAATTCAATCGAAACTGTCATTATACATGACTATATTTTTTTTATTACTATAAACATTTGGAAAAACACAACATTAAAAAAAAAATCGAACAAAACAGGAAAGGTTTATTGTTTTAATTAGTGTGCTATTAGTGGTATAGCGACACTATTCCCCTAATGGCTTTTTAGCTGTTGTTAGAATGAGAGAAGTATATTTCATCATGATACTACGTTCATTTAACCGTAAAAATGATTTACGGGCACATCAACCATTGATAAATTCATTCAAATATTTTATAGGTATTTGACGTAATTTTTGAACCTTTTTTAAAATGAAAGTCTTGCCATACGGTTATACTGAAAATAAATATTAAAAGGTGAATTTTATTGCTTTTAAACTATTGTCCATATTTAAATTTAAAAAAAAAGCCTAATAAAAACGCAAAACTAATTCGTCATAACATGATATTGTGGTTAATTCTGTTGTACACAATCGCTAAACTTAACTAATTTGTCAGATCTAAAACTAGTGGTATCCTTTTCCGTAGGGAGAGTTATGAAAGAGATAGCAATATATTTAGACCAGTAATTTCAGTTTAGTTTAGAAATTGTGTGCAACAGAATTAGCTGCTTCATGTGAAAATTTTCTTTTGGCAATAAAATCTATTTAGCACTTTTTGTACTGGCAGTTCTCCGCCAGTACAAGCTAAAAAAGTTGTTCGGTGGTTTGTGAAATAAGACCTATAAGACTACTAACTATACATCTAAAGCAATATTATTTATGTATTTTATTTCCACCCCTGGCTGAAACTATAATACGCGACAGGTCGCGAAGGTCGAGACAGCAATCGGGGTATGAGGCGGGTGTGCGGGACGTCCCCACCCCGATTGTCGTCCTGTCGCGTACTATACCTTGGCTGGAGAAAAAAATGCAAGAATTAATTAAAAATATGTAGTGTCACTTTAGATAGTATTTAATTTATTTTAGCCATTTTAAATTATTCTCTATCCACGGAGAGAAGTTAATATAGGGCTCTCTCGTTCACGTAATACGTAATTCAAAGACAAAGACAAAAAGTTAGTGGGTGTTAACCATTTTGAGTGACCAACCAATCACAAAAGAGCATGTTTTCTGTCATTGTATTCCAAATAAACTTGCTGGAGAAAGCAATGCATCTAAAAATGACAAAGCACCGCATGAACTTAATGAGACAATTTTAGATTTCCAATACAACAAATTGTTAAAACGATTCCTTAGATATACATTGGGGCCGATTCTCTTGTACACAATCTCTAAATTAAACTAAATTATCGGGTCTAAATCTAGTGCTATCCTTTTCCGCAAGCAACATTATGAAAGGGATAGCAATAGATTTAGACGTGCTATTTTAGTTTAGTTTAGAGTTCGTGTACAACGGAATTAGCCACATTATTTGGAAATTCAAAAATCGGAATCAGCTCCAGCCCACTAGCACCAAATTAATGTCTGTGAAAGAGGATTTGTACTTAATCGTCTTGGTATACGCGGAAATCCAGTTTATTGTGATTATTATAATTGTGTTAAAAAGAAAATATTTTAACATTTGAGATACAGTGATTTTAAGTTTATAAAAATCGGTCAAGTGCAGGTCGGACTCGCACACGAAGGGTTCTGTATCATCGTACAATTTTTTTAAAAATTTTCATTATTTTGTTGTTAAAGTGGCATTCTGTGAAAATTTCAACTCTCTACCTATTACGGTTCACGAGATACAGCCCTCTAACAGACGGACGGACAGCGAAGGCTTAGCAATAGGGTCCCGTTGGGTCTCTTCGGGTACGGAATCCGAATAACACCCTACATTTACATTACTTTTAGCCAACTGACGGTCTCTTATATTCGGGGAAACTGCCATTAATTTTATTCCTAATATACAATATAATTATCTACATGCAAGTTGCCATAGCAACAATACAAAGCCATGGATATTTACAGTACTGTACTAACACCTATTTTGTAAAATCTAGTATATTTAAATATACATTTTGTCTATAGAATTAAATGTTAGAAACATTTTATCACGTGATGCATCAGTTAAGTTCTAGTTTTCTAGGATAGCAATGCTGATAAATATCAAATAACGTCACTAAAACTTTGTCTATTGAAATAGGATGAAAGTTTTTTAGACAGCGTTTTTGATGCTTTTTGTCGATATCATGAACCGCACTGTTACTCTAGAAAAATTTGAGCTTTTTAGTGTTCTTGCTTGTATTTTATTCGTTTCATATTCTAAAAGACTGTCTATTGTTAAGCTATTTGAATTATTGTTAAGTCACAAACATTTCGTCTGCTTTTAATTAATTAGTTATTACTTATTATACATGTTTAAACAACGAATATCTCTGTGACATGTAATTTATGTACTAAACATACTTTTAGAATTAAGTTACTGCTTGATATTAATTGTGATTTGCGAACTCATTTTTTAATTACAGTCTTACAAAGTGGAGGCCATTTTATATCGCGACGTTCGTTTGAATCTCAAATTATAATTTAATGTTATATTTAAGGTCATACACAAAAAAATGGTATGAAAACTGTGCTACTTATCTAAATTAATATTTTCACTGAGATGCTGAATATATTTTAGCGAGTAATAAATTCAAAAATATTTGTTTTTATTGGGGGTTGTGTCACAGTAATTACTGTACTTTCTGTGCCTTCAACTTATTTGCTTTCAACAAGCAGCAGTTCATATTATTATGTCTAATAAATGTTTAGAAATTGTTGTCTTTTACTAAATGTTAACTCTTATTGAATGTGTATTGCAGATTTTTAGAATCAAAGTATTCATTAGCGGCATACAGCTAAAATCTCTGAAAACAATATTTTATATAGAATATATACCTTTAAAGTTTTAATTCCACATCCCTACATAACTTTTATGCTTTACATTAGTTTAATATACATGTGGTAGGTTTTTGATAAATGTTCAATGTGGCTCCTGTTTTAGTATTTTAAAAGTAACAAGTCTTTGTAGATAAAATAAAATCCTTGTAAAGTTCTGTAAATATTAGAAGTGTAACTACTTAGTTACTGCTGTGTTATACATACTGATACTGATAGTTTGTTTTAAGTTAATTAGTTTTTAGGATATTCATATTTTATGATTCATGGTGTTGAAAATTTTGAACTGGTGCCTGATGTTTAGTTATACGAATTTTAGGTTTTGAAAATTATGATTTGTGTACCTACTTGAATTGTTAAAAACAATTTTGAATTATAAATGTGATTTTAAACTTTTGTTTTTATTATTGGGAATCTTCTGATTTCAAAATGTGAAAAAGTTACTGATATTGGTTAAGATATTACTTGATTTGATATTTCAATGTTTGTTAAAATTACAACAGTAATAAAAAATAGCAGTTCATTAAGGTCAAGAATATTTTGTAATTGCTAAGGACCAATATTTTTCAAAACACATTTTTTTAATTTTATAATAACAGTTGAGTTATCTTCCTCTTAAGAGATTTGTAATATACTAATTACATGTATATTAATCAATCTACTTTTAGAAGTCCTATAATGTGTCAATATAATAATTTTAATAAAATGTAACCAAAATATTATTATACTGTATACAAATTATGATAAAAAATAAACAATTGCTGTGGATAACTAACTGGCTTTAATTTCTATTTCTATAATCAAATCACTGAGTTTCCATAGGTTCAATAGTTAGTTGAGTCCAAGGGAGTTGTCCTATTGGACAGGTGGCCCAAGCAGCATTTTTAGAGGCCAATTGCCATACTCCAAACTTTAGCTTACTTCCATCTTTTTCAACTTTCTCTTTGCTCTCCATTTGGACGTCTATAATTTTTACATCTTCATATTGCTTAGATTCATTTTTAGCATCTAAATTATTTGCTGGATCAAGATCATCTGATGTATATATTTTTGAAGACATAACTGGGAATTTTTCCGGTGATGCAATAACTTTTGCAAGTTGACATATTTTTGTCTTAACAGAATCAGATAGTTGAGGTCGTACTAGGTTTAAAAGATCTCTGATAAATAGCGCTAGATAGGGATTGTAAGTTGATATTATTGGCCGGATGAAATTAATATTGGTAAACTCTCTTGGTACTGACTTGTGCAAATTCAAAAATAAAGTTCTCTTCTTATCGTTAGGATACCAGTGATAGTATAAACTTTTTAGTTCTTTTTCATCCTTTGACATTATATCAGTATCAGCCCTGTAATTAATAAAAAGCATTATAATATCATTCTTCATGATCACCTATCACCGGCTCACTACTGAGCTCATGTCTCCTCAGAATTATGGAGAACTCTCAGGCATGCGGGTTTCCTCGCGTTGTTTTCCTTTACCCTTAAAGCAAGGGATATTTAAATGCTTAAAACAAACATAACCTGAAAAAATTAGAGGTGCATGCTGGGATCAGCATGCACCTCTCATAATTTCAGCAAAAAAGTGAGTAAGTATAAATGTTTTAATATAAAACTCAAAACATAACTAATTGTAGTTTTCAAGGCTAGAAAGACTACACAGATGTGTAGGAGAGCAGATTGTAGGTATAAGATAATAAAAAAACTTTAAAGCAAATAGTAAGTACCTATACTTACTTATATATCTTTTCCATAAATTGTTGATTGTTTCTTAAAGCTTTTAATATAACAGATACCCATTTAGCTGCAAGTTTACATTTAACACCGTTTTCATGTTCACTCTGTGTTACTTTGATAAGCTCCAATACAAAATCTTTCAATAAGTCATATGTAAAAAGGAAACTCAAAAGTCCAGTGAAACATTGTACATATTCTGTATTTAATGGTTTATCAGTAGTATAACCAATATAGTCTAGAGATTTCAATATTTCTAGGGAAACAAATGCAGATTCATTTGACAATAGTGCTTTGTTAACATAACTAGAGGCAGCTTCATCAATCAGTATCTTCTTAGCCTGAATGTTAAGTATGTTTTGTAGAGTATCTATTGAAATGATTTTTAAATTTGTGAAATCAAGGTCTTCGCATACTTCTCTAGCATCATTAACTAAAGATTCTCTCAAATTAATATCGTTTATTTCAGCTAAATTTTTAATATTGTATATGGGATGTGAACAAATACTTAGTGAAACACAAAAGTTCATTAGCAATGTTATCTTTTTTTCAATTTCTGTTTCAATGTACACATTGCCTACGATAAAGTCACTAATGCATGATTTATGTTTATCCCAATAATTTTTCTGTAGCCAGTCGAAACTTATAACAGATGCTTCTCTTAATAAGTCAATGTGGGGAACTATATTACTGTGTGCAGTGTTGTGACGTAATTCTATAATCCATTCTGGGACCCCAAAAGTGCTTGCAGCTTGAAACAAGCTAAGACCTTTCTTAGTTTCCTTATCAAACATATGATTTACAAACCGCATTAATGCAGAAGAATACGCTAAGCGAAGTACATGATCGTTACATATATCGTAGTGCTGGCCTTGGTCCTGGATGTTCACATTTAGCAAACTCATTGTAGCTTCAATGCCAGAAGGTAAAGAAGGACACCGTGCTTTCCAAATAAAGAGCCGGTCAAGAGCATTTCTTTTTGTAGTAAGAGTTGACCTTACCCCAAATATATCATTATATACTCGATTCCATTCTTCTGTATCATACCAAGGTGATATCTGATATATATCACTCATCTTTCTAATTCAAAACTAAGCTCATCGGAAAATATAAATCGCAGTGGATAAAAGACTGTGATCGCCACCGACCACCACCGACCAGTAATAAAAATCACCGCGAGAGATAACCTTAAAATATAACGTAGTGATTACTTTTTTTTTAATTCTTTTTTACGGCTCTGGGTAGTGATTACCACAGATCACAGACCAGTAATTGCCACAGATCACTATAATGTAGTATTACATAATATACTGATATCCCTATTAATCTGTGACTATCACGGACTATAACATAGATTATCTACTATATTACTAGTTCCAGTCCGTCTCCAGTATTACCTACCATAGATTAATGAGTATTACTTTACTCTATGGTCGTCTCGCGCCATTTTGTTTTATTGAAATTATGAAAGATTGTCTGAATTTGTATTACAATTCAAAAACCAAACAGAAACTGTGAAATATCGAAGATTGTGTCGCTTTATTTACCAAATTTTGACTAAATAATTGCTTTCCTATAATATACTTTAGTGTACCGTGTAATTGAAACGAGCATAACAAGGTAGGTAATCGTACCGGTATGGTTCTTCATGTTCGTGAAATGCTCTCTGGGTGCTTTTTGTGCTTGTGATAAGCTATTCAAGGTTCGAAAGGTTTTCGTTGAAAAAATATTTGTTTGTTTTATTATTAGATAATGGATAACCAAAGAGAGAAGGAAAGGGACCGTTCCAGGCGTGGAGACAGACCATCCAGGTTTTCTGACGCCACGCGAGACCGCTCTGGGGATCGCGATAGATCAGAAGGAAAGCGATTATTTGTCTCAAACATACCGTATGAGTTTCGTTGGGCTGAATTGAAGGACTTGTTCAAAGATAAGGTAGATACACCTACTTTTTTTTGATATTTCAAAGCGTACCTATCTGCAATCAGCAATCAGTCATTGAATGAACTTTTATCAGATTGTTATGAGTGCATTTAGGGTCGAGAGAATGTCACTCCATCGAGAAACTCTTCTCATAATGTTTCGCTGGCTTTAGTGTGCACAAGACTAAGAAAGTTCTTCTATTGTGGTTCTTTTCAGCCTAATGCCAGATTATTTGCATAGATTTCAAGTCTGGGCTTGTGACACCTACTTATTAGGACAATCCATTGGTCTGCTTGTTGACTTATTATTGATGACTTGTGACCTTAAGCAGCTTCCTCCGCCGCTGCCTGCTGGGAATTTAAAAAAATCATGCTTTATTCTCTTGTGTACCTTATAAAGGACCCTCTGCAATATTTCAGCATTCTAAGTCCTAAGGTTTGGGCTGGGTAGTAGATGAGTGAGTGGGTCTGGACTTTTGTTTTTATCTATTTAGATTGAGTACTTTCTAGTTACCTAGGTACTACAACTTTTTTTAGCCCAATCAATCAATTTTTGTTTCCTGTACATTGTAGAGAATGTATCTGAAGTTTAACAATAATGTAACAGGCATATTACAGTCTCACTATGAACCTGTTATAAAATTGTAGTAGTTGCTAATAAATACAGCACGCGTGCTGTGTATTACAATCTCTGGTATTTATCTATTATAAAATTTGTAGTCATTTGCAGTACTAAAACCACAGGGTTGGGGTATACATAACAAGTTAAAGGAAGTTGTACTTATAACATTGTGATAGTTGTTGTCATTTACCGAATTTATGGCGTTCTTGCTGAGATACGAGATCTAGATAATAATGAGACAGTACCAGCCAATTCAAGGTCTTTGCGATTGTAACACTGTGGCTTGATTGAAGTAAAATGACAGCTACATTGTGACAATTGCTAACACCTCTGATTGGTTGACGCTTGCTCACAATTGGCTACAATGCATTGTTGCAACAAAAAAACCATATATTTTAATGTATAAAACGGGTACATACCATGATTAATTTTTGTTTTATTTGTCGATATTTCAACCCAATTAGCGCACGGGTCGTGGTCACGACGGGACTGCGGTGCTGCGAGAGACGAATTTCAAGCTGTCAAGGGCAGTAGCGAACTACCCTCTTTCTTGTTCTTTTCGCTGGAGCTTCACGTTAAACCACGAAATAAGCTTAAAATCATTAAGAAAACCATAAATTCAGCCAATCACAACAATTGCGATTGTAATAATAATTGCAGCAGATTTTTGGGAATCAACCTACGGGTGCTAGGCATACTTGATCTATTTAGATGCAGTTCAAAAGAATAATTATACTAATCAATTTCAGGTAGGCGATGTGGCTTATGTTGAATTATTTAATGATGAAAATGGAAAGCCAAGAGGATGTGGTGTTGTTGAATTTACAAACTCAGAAGCTATGAAGAAAGCTCTATTTGTCATGCATAGATATGAACTTAATGGCAGGAAACTTGTTTTAAAAGAAGAAACTGGTAAGTGCTTCCTGTAATCTACTTCTACACTATAACTAAAGTCTCCTCAGAGCCTCAATAGCTCAACCGGTAAGGGAGTGGACTGAAAACCGAAAGGTCGACGGTTCAAACCCTGCCCGTTGCACTATTGTCGTACCTACTCCTAGCACAAGCCTGACGCTTAGTTGGAGAGAATAGGGGAATATTAGTCATTTAACGTGGCTAATATTCTTAAAAAAAAAAAGTTATTCTAGACTAGCTGATGAATGCGACTTCGTCCGTGTGGATGATTTTTTTTAAATATCCTGTGGGAACTCATTGATTGTCCAGGATAAAAAGTAGCCTATGTCACTCTCCAGATCTTTATCTATACCCATACAAATCAAGTCAATCCGTTGCACCGTTGTGACATGATTGAAGGGCAAACCAACAAACCAACAAACAAACAAACTTTCGCATTCATAATAAGGGTACTGATAGCTGGAAAAATTTCGTTCTCACAGGCTATCTGTGAATGGTCCATCCTAGTCATAACATGTTGATAATAATAATTATGTACATCATAATGGGCTGATGACAATAATATTTTAAGAAGGTGAGATGAGATGCTGGGTTCAATTAATTTTCACGCCATGCTTGGCAGGATATGTGATTACCTAAAAAAGTTAGCCCATGGACAGTACTCTCACAAGGAGCATTGTGCCTTAAATTTTTTATTTATTTATTAAAGCTAAAATAAAAACATAATTTCTCAATAAGTTTCATGATGGTTTTAGGATTAAAAAATCTGACAATGAGGCTGATTCTCTTGTACACAATCTCTAAACTAAACTAAATTAACAGGTCTAAATCTAGTGCTACCCTTTTCCGCAAGCAACATTATAATAGGGATAGCAATAGATTTAGACGTGTCATTTTAGTTTAGTTTAGAGATTGTGTACAAGAGAATTGGCCCCACTGACTGTTTTATTAAGCCTATAAAGACCCTTTTTTACTTTCTAGCTGAACCTAACCTCATAATATTGACATTTTTTATGGTTAATATTTCTGAAATGCGGAAACCGTTTTCGTTAGTTTTTTCTACAAATATTCTGATGATACAAAAATCTTGCAGACAGTACATTTGTTCATACTTGAATGGGCATTGTCTTTTTAAGACCCCATGTAAATAATATACATGTACCATATCCAAGCAAAATAAATAAATGATTATGTTTGATTTGTTTATTCAGGTAATGAAAGGAACAGATTGAATAATCCCCGGCAAGGAGGAGGGGCTGGTGGTGGAGGGAGGAACATGAGGGATGACAAAGATGGGTATGATTTCATAGTTCTCTTCTTGATAGTACAACTTCTGTAAAGTTCTGCTTTCTGTTTTCATTGTAATCCATGTCATTGCATTGATTTAGAGATGCAAATCCACACACACGTAAGAACTTCACTGCAACAATCAAGAATTATTTTGGTTTTTCATATCATGCTTAGTATGAGATTTTACATTTCGATAGAATTTGTGCATCAAACACTTCAGTGTCAAAAAAAACCCGGCCAAGTGCGAGTTAGACTCGCGCACTGAGGGTCCCGTACTGCAGTCGTATTTTATCGACATTTTGCACGATAAATCAAAAACTATTATATTAGGTTTTTAAAAATCCTGTGGGAACTCTTTGATTTCCCGGTTTAAAAAGTAAGCCTAAATCACATCATCCCATGCAAAAAATCACATCGATCCGTTGCTCCGTTGTGACGTGTTTGAAGGAAAAACCAACAAACAAACACGCTTTCGTATTTATAATATGGGTAGTGATTTAAGGTGTTACAACTGTTAATTTACTTATTAATAGTAACAATAATTTAATATGTAGATGGGGAGTAAACAAACCAAGAGAATCCGAAAACTACAACACATATGGATTAAGTCTACAGTTTTTGGAGTCTATAAATGTGCAACCACCTTTAGTTAAGAAAGTATTTGTTGCAAATGTAAGTACTAAGTAACGTATTTAAAAAACAATAGGCAGCTCTTTCTTCTTTCTTCCATCTATGCAGGTTTCCACACTTAAATCTCTATTGTGCATTTAGTGACCCCCACTCCAACCATCCAAGCTCTCTCCAGAAGCAAATAAACTATAAAAGCTGATATTTGCTTGGTGGCATGTGCATCCTAATCATCATCATCAACAAAGATCATACCAGAACACTGAATCCCATGGAAACTCTTTGAT
The DNA here is from genome assembly GCF_902806685.2 of Maniola hyperantus. NCBI lineage: Eukaryota > Metazoa > Arthropoda > Insecta > Lepidoptera > Nymphalidae > Maniola > Maniola hyperantus. Next base: position 8,496,886 of record NC_048552.1, on the reverse strand, counting down.
TTTCCAGGATTAAAAGTAGCCTGTATCCCTGATGTAAGCTATCTCTACAAAATTTCATCAAAATAAGCCCCCAAAGGCAAAACTTGTGCTTGTTAACTCTCTGTTGCTCCCCCTTATAGATTATGCGGACATTTGCTACACTGACCTTACAGAAGAGCTACTGAACAAACTCGATCGTCTACTCAATCTATGCATTCGGTATATATTTGGTTTGCGTAAGTTCGATCACATCTCAAAATTCCGTTCCGAACTAGGGTGGCTCAATATTCGGTATCGCCGGAATGCGCACGTTCTTGCCTGTCTCTATGGCATTCTCAATGACCCATGCTCTCCTATATACCTGAAAGAACGTTTTAAACCCTTTGGCTCCTTAGGTCGCGTTCAGCGTTCCTCAAATATAGATATTCTTGCTTACCCGAAACACAACTCGGCGCTATATTCAGATTCCTTTACTGTTACAGCAATTAGGCTATGGAACGCCCTTCCTCAGCAGGTACGACAAGCTCCGTCTCTTAACGTTTTCAAGACTCGTGTATATAAACACTATCTAAACTGTCAGAACCCTTCTATGTAATTACACATTATTAAATATATTATCCTACAATTAAAACATCAATATTACTCATAATATTATTGTTGTATATTTATTATTCATCTATCACTATATTATATATTAATATATGTATATATATTATGTATTATATATGTACCTGTGTATATCTTTATCTATATATTATTATTAAGGCATTTCTGTGCCTATTAATATACATATTACTTATATTATAATTATTATCTTACAACTTACGTACACCTTAAACCCAGTTTTCACTAGCCCTTAAATCCTCTTCAACCTAGTTGCCTGGTAGAGATCGCTTCACAGCGATAAGGCCGCTGATTGTATGTTCTTCTTTTACATATTTCTTTTTGTGTCTTTTTATTTTTATTTCTTGGTGTACAATAAAGAATATTAAACTAAACTAAAAATAGGTTAAATGAATGAGATTTTAAAAATCCCATGGGCACTTTGATTTTCTGTGTTTAAAAGTAGCCTATGCACATAAGTGTGACACACACATAGACTCTATGATCTCTGTACCCAAGTTCATCAAAATCGGTTATACAGATATGCTGTAAAAAGGTTACATACATATTTACATTTTCGGATGTAATATTAGTATGGATTGATGAAGTGACAAATATGAGGTAAAACTAAAAAGAAGCATGTTTTCAGCTTGACTACAAAGCAGATCGCACTAAAATAAAGGAGGTTTTCAAAATGGCGGGCAAAGTGCGCAATATTGACTTGGCTGTGGACAAAGACGGCAACAGCAGAGGATTTGCTGTTATAGAATATGACCATCCTGTTGAAGCAGTACAGGTAAAGATTTCCTTAAACTATTAATGACTTCTTGTTTTATATTAATCCAGTTAAAGCAAGGTGAAAATGTTGTATCATCATGGACTTCCACAAAGTAACTCCCTCTGCTATACTATAAAGAACTTTTCTTTTTCAGGCAATATCAATGTTTGACAAGCAAATTCTATTTGAACGCAGAATGACGGTCCGTATGGACAGAGGTACTACAGATAAGGGTGAATTACGATTGCCCGAAGGTCTTAAAGGCATCGGCATAGGGTTGGGGCCAAATGGTGAACCGTCGAGGGATGTGGCCAGGAATTTACCCCAGAATTCAACTTCCAATACTTTGAACTTAGGGTCGGCCGGGTCGTCAATAGGCGCGGGAGTTTTGGGCGCAGTGCCCACAGGTGGTGTTGGGTTGAACGGGCTGGGCTCTGGATTATCTGCCAATACACTCACTACGAATGCAGCGCTTAGCAGCAGTTTAGGATTGCAGGTAAAACATTATTTAGTGTACCTTTCATCATTCATGTGATAATTTTGTGATATTGTCACCCACCCTTGTGTTATAAAAATGAAATATGATTATTAAAAAACCGGCCAGACTCGCGCACCGAGGGTTCCATACTTGGGTATTTTTTTTCGACATTTTGCACGATAAATCAACTATTAGACATAAAAATAAAAATAAATCTGATTTAGAATGTATAGGTAAAGCGCTTTTCTTGGTATAGTTATCTTATTTTGAAAATTGACGATACTTTGTTATTAGTTCATTTCACGCATTTTTAAATTCAGTTTTCAGATTTATTCCTTTACTTACTTTACTCTACAAGTAAAGGATTACTTGTGCTATAAGACTTACCTACCAGCCAAATTTCATGACTCTAGGTCAACGGGAAGTACCTTATATGTTTTCTTGACAGACTCGACAGACGGGCAGACAGGCAGACAGACAACAAAGTGATCCTATAAGGAGTACTTTTCCTTTTGAGGTATGGAACCTTAACAATGGTTTATTTTTAGTTATTATGTTGCAAGTGTGCATAATTTTTTTTATGGAGTCGCATATTAGAGCGGCGACAGTAATTTACTATGATTACAATAAATAATAAAAAATAAAAAAAATAAAGCTGCGTTCACACCAAACGTATTGTTAGCCATCAATCACCTGTAAAGTAGGCTCATTGTGAGCGATGGTCAATTCTCATCAAAAAAACCGGCCAAGTGCGAGTCAGGCTCGCTCACCGAGGGTTCCGTAGTACAGTCGCATTTTTTCGACATTTTGCACGATAAATCAAAAACTATGATTCATAAAAATAAATAAAAATCTGTTTTAGAATCCACAGGTGAAGCCCTTTCATATGATACCCCACTTGATATAGCTATCTTCCTTCGAAAATTGAAAATACTAATTATTAGTTCATGACCACAATTTAAATATTTTTGTGTGATGTAACCACAAATTCGTGGTTTTCAGATATTTCCCCGAATGTCTGCTATAAGACCTACCTACCAAATTTCATGATTCTAGGTCAACGGGAAGTCAGACAGACAGACAGACAACAAAGTGATCCTATAAGGGTTCCGTTTTTCCTTTTGAGGTACGGAACCCTAAAAACCACTATTATTTCATTGTTTAAAATTATAATTTTTCTTGGCATTCTCCACTGATTTTTTACAATAAGTTTGTAATAATGGCAGTTAAAATTGAAGCATACTTTCCAGGCCTTGGGACTTACTGGTCTAGGAGCTCTCCAGAACCAACTGTTACAGCAAGGCCTGACTGCAAACGATCTGGCTACAGTACTGTCACAGGCCCAAGTGGCCAACACCAATGCATTGGGTCTCAACACTGGAGATGGCATGGGGAACGTCCTCGGGAACAATAGCCTCAGCAACAGTGTCTTAGGAGTAGGACCCAATACTTCTTTGAGCAGTGGTCCACTTTCAGGTACAATACTTGTATCCATTTTCAGTTGAACTTAACTTAATATTGTTACTTGACCTTCATGTCAAGAGTGAATAGGCATCTTCTAGGCAAGCGTGCTCCATCTTAGGCTGCATCGTCACTTGCCACCAGTCCCCCAATTGTGTAAGAATAACCATTTCATGGCTATCGCAATCGTCAAGAAATTATGCCTTTTGATTGGTTGATTCGCTGTTTACATTTTTTCACAGCCAATCAAAGGGCAGAATTCTTGACGATTGCGATAGCCATGAAATGGTTATTCTTACACAATTGGGGGGCAGGTCTGATTGCAGCCAAGCGCTAGTCTATAAATTAAAAAAAAAAACGGCGCATATGCCAAATGCGTCTTTTAGAAGCTTTTTATTTGAAAATGTATTTAATGTTTTAAAACATTTATGCATTTAACGCATATAAAATGCTGTATGCTGTTTACCATTATGTTTACTTGTCAGTTAGTATCACATGATTTAGGCAAAAAAATATGTAACTAGGCGAAAATTGCATAATGGCGCGGCCATTCGAGTTCCCGCTTGTCGTAGATAGGATACTTAACAGTCAGTACATGTAAAAAAAAGTTAACAAAAATGCTTTTTGGAAACATTAAGAATAAGATTTATATTCAAAAAACTTGATACTGATACTAAAACCACTAATGTCGTTTAGGTCACTAGGCGAGTAGTTACAGTACCAATTAAAATTATTATATACCCAATGCACGATAAAGCATAGAAATATTTCATACGCTCCATTATGCCTACTGTAATAAAATCTCTACCACTGCTTGATGCATGCTACACTGGCGGCGCTTATACTCTACCGCAATCGTCTTCACTTCGATTGTAAAAGTCGGTTGAAGTTACATGTTTAACATACTGTTTGTGGCCTCTGAATGAAAATTGTTAGAAATGCGGTTTCTATGCTTTGAAATTCACTGGTTATACGAACCACTATTTTTTGAAATGAATTCAATATGCCGGGTGTCAAATGTGTTTTTTTTACTTTTTAGTTGGCAGTCGTGTTTTTAATATTTTTTAATAATGACTAATTTTTATTATATTTTCCTGAAAACTGATGTTTTCGAAGTACCTAAATAAGTAATGTGATTTTTAGTTGACCGTTTAGTTGATTTAACGCAGGTGCTAATCGTCAACTAGGTGGCGCCTCGGTGTCGGGGCAAGGCTTCGGCCGTGACTCGGTACAGGGCTTCGGTCGCGACTCGGGGCAGCAGCAAAACAACAACAGGGACAAGCAGACCACTGATATGGTTGTGATCACCAATGTAAGCACTTTTACATACATACATCTTTTTTTGGGTTTCATATCTCCGATAAAAAAGAAACCCTTTATAGAATCACTAAGTTGTCTGTCTGTCTGTCGTGTATGTTAGGATCCATGAATCAAAACCAATAGGGCACTTCCCGTTGACCTAGAACAAGCAAGTCAGCAGGCAGCAATGTCTTATAGCACAAGTAAAGGGAAAAATCTGAAAACCTTGAATTTGTGGTTCATCATCATCATCATGATCAACCCATTACCAGCCCCCTACTGAGCACGGGTCTCCTCTCAGAGCGAGAAGGGCTTAGGCCATAGTCTGCCGCGCTGGCCCGATGCCGATTGGCAGACATTGTGGTGATATCACAAACAAATTGACCTGTTATTTCTTGTACGATAGTACGGAACCCTTCGTGTACGAGTCCGACTCGAACTTACCGGTTTTTTTAATTCCAGCTTCCACAGACTGTTACTTGGCAATTAATTCGCGAAAAGTTCAGCGAATGTGGCGATGTAAAATTCGCTGAAATGACCGCGCCAGACACTGCCATCGTGAGGTTCCATAAAGAGTGGGATGCCGAGAGAGCAGTCAGTATCCTTTTTAAACCAGATTGAGTCATATATATTTTTTTAAATAAAAATAGTAAGAAAAAGACCAGGCGGGTCACCTAATGGTAAGTGATGAACATTTGTAGCACCAGAGGAACCGCAAATGCGTTGGCCCGCCTTTTAGTAATTTGTTCATTTGCCCCTTAAATAACCCCTTGTTTAAATCTAGTGGTAACACCGCCGAACGGAGTTGGTTGTACAGCTTGCATTTAATTTTATTTATTGACTAGCTTACGCCCGCGACTCCGTCCGCGTGGACTACACAAATTTCAAAGCTCTATTTCACACCCTCGGGGGTTGAATTTTCAAAAATCCTTTCTTCGCCGATGCCTACGTTATAATAGCTATCTGCATGCCATATTTCAGCCCGATCCGTCCAGTCGTTTGAGTCAGTCACCTTTTCCTTTTATATATTTAGATTAATTCTAAGCTCGGTTGGCAAAATGGCAGCCATTTTATCATGTGTGCAGTAAATAAGTTTAATGAAAAAAGCTTTTTTAATGTATTAAAAAGGCCGCGATTACACCTGTAAGTTTTACTCACGTAAGTACTTACGTGATTAATTGTCAATTTTAAAGAATATCAGCCAAGTTAATTGCTGGCTCATATTCTCCTTTCCCTCCAAATAAGCGTAAAGCTTGTGCTAGGAGTAGGTACGACAATAGTGCAACAGGTGGGATTTAAACCGGCGACCTTTCTCTTAACTCGACGACGACGGCGACTCCTTTAACCGTTGAGCTGTCGAGGCTCAAATAATTGACAACAAAGGAGATGTTTCAAATTTCAAAGTCCAAACACGACTACCTCTATATCATTAGGCAGTCCAGTGACCACCTTTAATCTCTCATCACTAAATCTCAAGTAAAAGCAGTACTCACGAAAATCAAATGTAACTCAATCGGACTGAATGATGGAAACTGAAAAATCTATTACTGATTTCGACTGAATGGCAACCTTCGAACAAGTGAAATTAATAAAAAGGTTTAAAAAATAAAGCCCAAGGGGTAGGCTACAAAACAAAATTTATATTAACATCAAATAAACTCGTCATGGTAATTAATTAGATAATTCAATGTACTCGTATTCGCAAAATACATAGAACTAAAATGCTTTATTATTGTACAATATTGTCCTTAGCAAATTGTTCAGAAATGTTTGACAGGACGCGTATTGATGGCAGGACAATAGATGTCCGTTTCTTTTAGAAGAAGCTTGCAGTAAAGGTATGTTTTCAAAGTATTAAACTATTTTTTTATTTTAATATTATTTAATAATAATAAATTTAAATGTATGCGTGCAAAATAATATGAGACCAGCGTGGTATGGTATGCCGTATGTCGCTTAGTGTGTCTAACTTTCCGTCCTCTACACTTCGAACCCACTCGCATGCGCGCATAGTACAGGGAGCAATGGATAATTCGATCGTTTTGATAATTACATCTTTATCATACACATAATATCGTGTGTGCAACACAAGTGGCAGATGTGTTGCAGTCCCTTCCGTGGTTTGCCTCATACTTGGCAATTTAAACCATAAATATTAACGTACATAAAGTTGACTTTTCATTACTACCAAAAATTGCCGCTGTGTTTTTACTGGGCTCCACTCTGTATTCATATCCTAAGCGCAGTCGGTCCCCTCCCGCATCTTTCAGACAGTGGGAATTAGACCAGACGCCCAGTTATCATATCATTAGCACATTAATTATTTGGGCACTGTACAGTGACATCACCCGACTAAAGTCTCAAGTTATCGTGCACGCGTAGTATGTTAAAATACATATTAACATTTGTCGAAATCGTGAGACTCGTGTTTTCATTTTGTGGAAATGCGGCGAAGATTCCGTCATTTCGTTGAGCAGAAGGCCACCGCTACATAGTTTCACAATCATTGAGCTTGTTGATTTTAATTAAGGTTTGGATTGTGTCCTGCGGAGTCGGCATTTTTTTATATGTATTTTAAGTTGTACCTATTCAATTCCGTAAAAAATCATTGAGTTTTCGAGATGGGTTTTCTTTGGTCTGTACTGGACTCGTCGTGTTAAAAGGGTATCACAACGTTATGATAAAGGGTAGTTGTTATAAAACGGTTGGTTTTTGTCTTGAACTATGTAAGGGCTTGGATGATATATTTTATAGAGAATATTTAACTCCTTTAAATATCGTTTTTCTGTATTGCTATAATTGCTTATTTTCCTTTGAAGAAAAATATAATTAAATAGGCATTTCATCCTGAAGTAGTGGAAAAATAATATGGAAAACAATACTTAAATGAGCATATTTTGTTGGAGTAATTCCTTACCGGTTTTGACTACATATTCCTTTGTCTAATGAGTTTGGAAGAAGTTTTGTTCAGTCTTGGGTTGTTATCAAGCTACTATTTCCTTAATTACTCTAGTTTTCAAAAAATATGTCTAGTAAATAAGAAAGGACATAGCTCGGTTATTCATATCATGTGATAAGACTAAATATCTTCAGTGCAAGATCAACGACTTTAGCGTAAGAGTCGTGATCTGTTATACGAAACTGTCATGTTGCCAAGCGATCGATACTGTCAATGTGACAGTTTCGCTTTTTATGATGCTTCAGCAGCAATACTTTATGCCCGATTATATCGAAGGGGCGAAAAATTATAAGAAGACAGCTAGCCTAAAGGACTAAAGTTGTTTACACGGAATTTGGCGGCAGTGCCTACTGTAACGACAATATAATAATGTAATGGTGGTCACAATATCTTAGGAGTTTTGCTGCTAATATGAATTCATCTAGTATTTGCATGCTAATTGTTCTTATCTCAAGCCTTCTTTCATAGGGTGATTAAAATTATTGCCGTGAACAGGGGGGTATAATAAATTGTTTTGTATTTTCAGGAATGTATTGAAGTTGAGGTCTGTCGGTCGAAAACTGCTTGTGATCGTCTCGTTCATCTGCTGCGTAATACTTTTCTCTTTCCATCGATTTACTCGAAGTTTGACAAACTCTTTTATTTAGGTTAGATTAGTGTAAGTCATATTTTTGTGTACTCGAAAAGGTCGATGAATATTTGAAAAAGCAAGATTTAAGGAATATTTTGGACGTTTACCATCTACCATTTTTTATCACACGTTGGTAATTTAACTTGAATAGCTTTTTAAAACTAACCATTTGAATGTTGCTTTCGACCCTAATGAATTAATAACTTAAATTGTATTTAGTTTATATTTGGAGATACAGAAGCGTTGTAAATGTGTCTCTTATGTTTGACTTTAGGTCGGTGTAGAAATCAAGTTTTCATAGATTCGATTTCAATAAACTGATGTATGACAATGGCGAATTATTATTGATTCTATTTTAATTTCACTTTTAACAGAATAGACGAAATTTTGCCATCGCAATGTTTTTAAAAATTATATTTGTATTGGTCCTTGATTAATTAAAATCAGATTTTGGTCGTTCAAAATTCATTGTTTCCTTGTGTTTTTTACTATAGTCGAGCGTCAAGTGTAAACATTTCTTTTAGTTCTCGATATTTCCACAACTCTTTACAAAACTTCTTGTGACATTATCTCGCTTAACCGTTATTCCTGGACAGTGCCTGCCCACAATCATGTATAATGAAGGTAATTTTGTTAGTTACCTCTCGTTTTTACATTTTCACGACGAAAACATTGGTAAAATTGGTTTTTGACAATCACATACTACTGTTTTGTGTTGAAACCAAAAATGGCTATTTCAAGAGACAAAATGAAAATGTCTTTTAAAATAGAAGGATAAGGAAATAATATATTGCTCATACTGTTTTACACATTTTTTCAAGAAAAGGTTGAACGAATAGGAGACGAAGGAATATCAAGATATTAAAATCGTTAGTTTTCGTTTCACGACTATAGTAACCATTCCTCTTTGTAAGGTGTGAGAAAAGAATATGACTAAAATGGATAGACCCTGTTACAAAGTTTATCAGAGATGGCACGTCAAAATACGTCTGGACAAATTTTCTGCTCGACAATCTATCAGGTTTTCGTTTGTATCCCCATTGTACCAATGAAATTATTGGTGAACAACGTTGAAGAGTTTTCCAGCGCTGACCAACTGGTAATGCTGCTAGCAAAGCTAGAATGGTGATATGAATCCACGGAGCTTACTTAAGCGTATTGAAAGTATGTTGTTTTGTAGTTGATGTTTTCATATACAGTAATATTCTACCAATTGTGATCTAATTCAGATATGGCATTCTTTAGACGACTGTATTTAATGTTAATTAATTTTTGGTTTTCTCGTTTATGTGGTAATTGTTTTAATCTTCATCAATAACCTCACCATTGCCATGAAAATCACTGTCTATACTGCAAACCACGACATCACAATCACCATTATTTTATCGTTCAAAATTGGTTGAAAAAGTTGAGTGTATTCCTGTATATGAAAAACGTTAAATATTTAAGCTATAAGTACGCTGAAAAGATTTTTGATAAACAATAAAATTAGAAGGCATCATAATGTCACATTCGATTTCTAATATACAAGCTTGTGAGATGTATTACATATTCTAATATATTTGTATGGGTTGAGTATCATGGAAATTGCAAAATGAATGTCGGTCGTGGATCAAGTTTCACCGTTGTCTATCTCGGCATTTTGGAACTCGTGAAAAGGAATACTTTACTCAAAAGGCTTCATTGTCAACTCATAAATTTTGTTTGAATGGTAAGTTTTCAAGTCATCGAATTTGGAGTTTTATTTCTTGTCTGTCTGGGCATGCATGGTGCTACATTTATAGATTCAAAAATTGGCTAAAGATTTCGGATGCAGACCTTGGTGAAGATGAATAATATCATTAGATGGGTACACTTTTCTTGCCTCAAGCATCATCTGATCTTTGGATGGATTGGTCTGCGATTTCTCGTATTCCTTCTGATACTTGATATGGTTGATATATGATTGAGCGAGATAACGACAGCGAACATCTTGGAAATTTTGGGAGTCTTTGGGTGCTGACTTGTTCTGAAAAGGCGGATTGCTTTGTTATTGGGCTCTTGTAATAAATATAAAAGGTTTAGTAATATTTATATAGTAGCAAATGTTTGGCTATGTGTTCTGATTTTCAGGTACCTATAATAGAGATCATTAAAATAATACAAAGGAAAAATAAGGACGAATACTAAGCACCAGGTTCTAACTAAAAAAATAGGTAGCTGGCTATACTATAAACACCTGGCTGGAAAAGGATTTCAAGAAGTCATGTGGTAAAGTTGCTTAAATTCCTAATTTTATAAGAAACCAAAATAGTAATAATTAAAGCGATGATTATAAAATCATGATAATGTTGAAAACTAACTACAATACCAAGCTATATTAAAGTATATGGTAGATAACATTGTATTACTGGTATAATATAGTAACTTCTATTTTAGATGTAGTGCGCCGGATATTTTGGGAAGGGAGCCGAAAGAGTTGAACACGTCGTTTGCGTCGTGGAAAAGAATTTAGCAATAAAACATGGGATTTAGGTAACATATTAAATCTATATATATAAAAGCGAAATACCACTGACTGACTGACTGACTGACTGACTGACTGACGTTAGAGACGTGAAAAGTTAATATTTTACTCTTGTTTCAGGTATTATAACACCGAAGACGCTGGAGTGAAATATTTCGTTGTACCTACATACCTAAATAAAAATTGTAATAATCGAAATAAAACACAATTTTTAAAATTACATTTTATTTCATTTTAAGCATCAGGTGCTAAATAATCGTAACAGTAGATAAAGCTGCAAACAAAGTAGTAAATCTTTAATTATTAATTAATAGTTTATTTCAAATAACTTAAGTTTACAGTAGCTGTAGGAGGTTGGAGCCTTCTTTTAGGAGTAGGCGAACTACTCCTGTGTCAGAAGACACCGCTCTTCCTTAACAATATTATCATCAGCGATATCAAGCAAACGTGTGTGAGTTAGTAAGTGTATGGATAGATATATGTATCTTAATAAATTGATTTGAATGCTTTTAATGGAAAATATAGAATACACTTCACTACTTCTAATATGAATTCTACTAAAGAAATTAGTGAGCTACCAATGCACAGATTCATTACACCGCCACTCCTTACTGAAACAAATCAGGAAATTATTTGTATAGTGCATTGTGAAAGGTCTCGCCATGTTTGCTCAAGTATACGTCACATGTCATGTCCAAAGTACGATTTTAGTCCTTACTGCAGTTACGCACTCATCCGATCCGAGTCCGTGAAAATACGTTCCTTTTTGTTTTGTATGGTAGCTTATGACACAATATGTCGTAGATAATCGCTGGTGTTCGCAGGGATGACGTATAGAACTCGGATGACGGAAGTGCAGTGAGTAATCGCCCTTAATCTACGGGTAAACCCTGTGGGGTAAACCGCACTTTTGAGATGATAGTTGACACAGAGCAAATATGGCGGGTAATTTCTCATGCATTGTAACTTGTAAGTAATATTCAAAACTTAAGTTCTTAGAGCCATTACGCACGGTCGACTAATGTACTCACACACAATATCATAAAAGCTGAAGATGACATCTCGTACTACACGGACCTTTGGAAACGACGTGATTTTGATTTTTAATTTATTCAGTCCTTTTCCCGGTAAAAAGTCTTCGTTGTCTTTATAATACAGATCGAGCTCGCAGCTGTTTAGGCAACCACAATCTCGGGATATCTTCGGGAGGTTCTTGGCATTGCAAAACTTTTTGTAAGTTTCTTCTGAGGTTTTCAAAGTAATTATCTCTCGTCTATGTTTCAGAACGCATTTCAGCTCTGATATATAACATACTCGTTCATTATCTAGAACAAAAATAAAATTGTTATAGGTTACCTACGTTACATGTAAACTTCTTTCGTCTTGGCCGGAAAGCACTTATAAAAGAACCCAATCAGAAGAATTACCATACCAATTTCGAGTTTCTACCAAACACCTCAATATTTCCGACGGGGATTTCACTCTTGGGCCACTGCAGAAAAAGTGCCAGTAGAAAATGATTTATTTTAATAAGTTTTACACAGATCTATAGATTTTGTTGTTTTTAGGGTTCCGTACCGTGTCTGTCTGTCAAGAAACCTACAGGGTACTTCCCGTTCAATTCTAGGTCAACGGGAAGTACCGTATAGGTATTTTTGACAGACGGACAGACAGACAACGAAGTGATCCTTTAAGGGCTCCCTTTTTCTTTTTGAGGTACGGAACGCTAATAAAAGCAACTGAGGTCTAAAAGAAAGTCTTGCTTTGAAGATACCTATTCACTCTTGCCTTGAAGGTATTTATTTAGGCCGATGAGATTACGTTATATAGAAAGGCCACTGTTGCATTTGTTGTGTTACTCGTACATATTACTTACTCAAAGGTTTATAGAAGTGGGGAATACAGCCACATATCCTCAGTATCATTTTGATTCTACACTCCAATATGCAATGGTTGAATGAATAGACTGGGTATCGCTTGCTTATTGGTTCATGAGTGAATCTGAAATAGTTCAGGGTAGGTACTTTAGTTACTGTTTTTTTTCTTTATAGATGTCTAATAGAATAATGAAATAGAATAGGAAATCGAATAGAAAAAATGAAGAAGCTTTGATGAGATAAAACGTCAATCTTGTCCTACCTTGATTTGCTTTTACTCTGATGCTAAATTGCAACTTTCTAGTAATAATAGTCTGAGCTAAGTCGCGGATGGACGGACAGACAGACTGGCATGGCGAAACTATAAGGGTTTCTCGTTTATACGGAACCCTAATCAGCATTCATAAATTTAGTTCATACGTGTGTCTCATATTTAGTTCATAGTGTTTCTCTTAGATTGTGATTGGGAATTGTGTGGAGGGTATTTCACAATTACTTGGGAGTCCTTTTTACTCATTAAATGCTTCATCATCATCATCATCATCAACCACGGTCTTGCGCCGCCTGAATCCAGTCAGGCTCCCTGTGACTCGTCTGATGTCGTCTGTCCACCTAGAGTAGCTCTTAAATGCTTAAACTGGCCTAATTCCTAAATGAATTAAATCAATAATAATCAATCACTAGTGGAAATCACATAGGTACCTATAAGATAGCTTCAGCTTTGTTTAAGCTTAGCTTTCAAACACGAATCTGTTGACGTTGCTAAATGGAGTGGTTAGATAGCAAATAGCGCTATGCTGATTTAATCAAGACCATTTGACCTCAACGCTCGATATGCAATCTTGTAGATTTCGCTTGCTTTAATTTTATAGTATACTAGCTGATGCCCGCGACTTCGTACGCGTGGAATTAGATTTTTTAAAATCCCGTGGGAACTCTTTGATTTTCCGGGATAAAAAGTAGCCTGTGTCACTCTCCAGGTCGTCACCGTTGCGACGTGATTGAAGGACAAACCAATAAACCAACATACAAACACACTCGCATTTATAATGTTAGAAATCATGTTATAAATATTAAAATTTGTAGAGTTAAATACTATGGCCATAATTAATAGAGCGCATTAAATATAATATGAAGGAAACATTTGATTGAATGTAGAATATTGCAACCTAAACCTTATGTGATTCATTCAATCAAATGTTGTTGACAATACACATCCCTAAATTGCATATCTATTTAAAGTAACTTACTTACTAAGTTTGCTAATCGTTAAAATTACTACAATTATTTATCAAAGTAGTATTACATATATTTGTTTGTTAACATAATAATGACTTTAATTAAGATAGGTTGAAAACGAATCTTAAGGAATGAACGAAGGTAACTTCACGTCATTTCGATTAATGTCTGAGTTCATTCATGATAAACGATATAAAAAGCCGGGTGGCCGAATAGGCAAGTAGTTCTGTAATGAAAACCGACATATAAACTTGTGAAATCGTCTTCGAGTTATTTTTCCTTCGTGGGCTACTTACATCAGAAGCAGGGATCGATCGGCTGAACGCAGGTAATAAGTGATTTATTTTATTGTGTGAATAAGTCTAAAGCGATTTGAAAATTGAGATGTTTTTTTTTTGTGTTTTAAATCTGTTCATTAATATCCATTTATGGAGTTAATTATGGAAGTACCCACCACCTTCAAAAGATAATTTACGAAAAGGATAAAGGAACAAAATGAAACTTTGCTGAGATAGGAGTGATTTTTTTAATCTACCCGTATTTCATCGAGTTCCATGTTTTGATCTTTCCGTGTTACTAACGTCTCTAACCGATCTACGTAGCTAACCGATTTTCAAACTATAAATAATTAAGTATGTTAAAATCTAACGCAATAACATCTATTTCTAAGTAATGTGTGTTTTTCATCTACCCGCATTACATTGATTTACATGATCAAAATGTTTATTTGTCTTTTTTTTTCTTTCGTTCTTTCATATCGAGGACGACGATGTGCCGCAAGCCTCAGCCTGGAAGTGCGGCCAGAGACGCAGTCGCCGGTGTGGCCGGAGTACAGCCGGGAACACGGCTGGCAACGCGGCCAGAAGCGCGGCCTCCACGCCGCGATGCGACTGGGAGCGCAGCCGGCAGGACAGCTGGGCGGTGCGGCCGCCGGTGCAGCCGGGAGCGCAAACGTCGGCGCGGCCAGAAGCGCGGTCGCTGGTGCGGCCTGGAGCGCGACCGTTGACGCGGCCGCTGGCACGGCCAGGAGCGCGGCCGGGAGCACGGCCGTCGGCGCGGCCAGAAGTGCGGCCGCCGGCGCGGCCGGGAGCTCGGCCGCCGGTGCAGCTGAGAGCGCGGCCGTCGGTGCGGCCGGGAGCGCGGCCGTCGAATGCGGCTGGGAGCGCGGCCGGGAGCACGGCCGTTGGCGCAGCTGGGAGTGCGGCCGGGAGCGCGGCCGTCGATGCGGCTGGGAGCGCGGCCGGGAGCACGGCCGTTGGCGCAGCCGGGAGTGCGGCTGGGAGCGCGGCCGTCGGTGCGGCCGTCGGCGCGGCTGGGAGCGCGGCCGCCGGTGCAGCTGGGAGCGCGGCCGGGAGCACAGCCGTTGGCGCAGCCGGGAGTGCGGCCGGGAGCGCAGCCGTCGGTGCGGCCGTCGGCGCGGCTGGGAGCGCGGCCGGGAGCGCCGCCGTCGGTACGGCCGGGAGTGCGGCCGTCGGCGTGGCTGGGTGCGCGGCCGTTGGCGCGGCCGGGATCGCGGCCGTTGGTGTGGCCGTCGGCGCGGCTGGAAGTGCAGCCGCCGGTGCGGCTGGGGACGTGACCGTCGGCGCGGCTGAGAGCGCGGCCGTCGGCGCGGCTGAGAGCGCGGCCGTCGGCGCGGCTGAGAGCGCGGCCGTCGGCGCGGCTGAGAGCGCGGCCGTCGGCGCGGCTGAGAGCGCGGCCGTCGGCGCGGCTGAGAGCGCGGCCGTCGGCGCGGCTGAGAGCGAGGCCGTCGGCGCGGCTGAGAGCGCGGCCGAGAGCTCGGCCGCCGCGGTGCGGCTGGGAGTCCAACCAGAGCAACCGAGGGAAGCAGAAAAGTCTGCTAATTCAAATGGTGATAATTATGCATCGATGTAAACATGTTAATATGAATTATATAGATTTCATGAGGCTCATGAGTTTTGTAGATTTATCAATGATCAATCTCCAAAACTGCATTATGATGAAAATAAAACAATCTCTAAATTTGATTCAACAACAAAAGTTAATGAGTGCACTAAATAACATACCACTTTTGCATTCCCGACTCAGATCATGTTAAAAAAAAAATAGTACATGGTAATTACAATCGATTAATCGCAAAACCTTAAGGGCTTGTGTGGATCTTGTAGATTTGCTTGGGTTTTCGAAAGACATGGGTAGGGACTAGGGAACATAACAGTGGAAGTACCCATAACCCAATGCATAGACTCAGAACTCTCACTCGATGATATTTTATGACACACGATAATTTGTTTTAGTTTAGTTGAGTCTCAGAGAACAATATTATTTAAAGCATTGTCTTTTTTTAAAGATTTTGATGAAGGGATTAATAAATTAGAGAAATCTTTCACTTATTGGATTATGCCATATTAACTTTAAATGAAAAAAAAATGACATTTCTATTTATTTTGATATATAAATATAAGTAATCTATGAAAAAATCTTGAACTAGTACACTCATTAACCAAATTCAATGAATCAATTAATAATAGTACAGATAGTGAAGAGAATAAATAATTATAATAATATCAACATTATTATCATTATTAAATGTAGTATCTCTAACGGAAAAATCAAGGGATCAAAGGATATTCCAAGCATAAAGTTAAGGGGATGTCAAAATGAACTTCCAGGCATGAACCGAGGGCATGTCCGAAGAAGTTCCAGGCATTAAATTAAGGGCGTGTCTGAAGGAACTTCCAGCATGAAATGAGGGTATGTCTGAAGAAGTTCTAGACACGAAATTAAGGGCATGTCTGAAGAAAATTTCAGGCATAGAATTAAGGGCGTGTCTGAAAGAACTTCCAGCATAAAATGAGGGTATGACTGCAGAAGTTCTAGACACGAAATTAAGGGCATGTCTAAAGAAAATTTCAGGCATAGAATTAGGGATGCTTAAAGAAAATGTTAAGCATTATTTGAAAATTGAATGATATGAGTAGCAGGGAGCTGCTGGATTCAGGTGGCACAAGACTATGGAAGTTCCTACGAGAGATTTAAAAAAATAAAAAATGTATACAAGATAGATAGATAGAATTAGTAAATATGTATGAGAATTTTATTTTCTCTGTGATTTTATTTAAATCAGTGTAATTTTAATTAATGCTTCAGATTATGATAAATTAAATTATTGATTGGTTATTTTTTTTGCGACACAAGTTCTCAAGTTCTAATTATGTTTCGTTACTCAAATACTAAAGTTATTACTTCATTCATGTATCAATCCATTCTCATTAATTGATTATTGTAATTCTGATTTAATTGTTACAGTTTCACGATTATTTTAATCCTGCTTTAAATGTATAAAATAATATTAAGGAAGCTAAAAATCTTGAGTAAGATTAAGATGAATTAAAATCTTAGTAATATTAGTTAAATAGATCTTAAATAATCTCAAAGATTTTATATTTAGTTCAGTTAGTTGGTAATAAAACATTTAGCTGGTATAATAAGCTTCCAGAAGACATATTGGTGGTGTCTATCAACAATGTTCAAAGTCTTCATAAAACGGAAACTTATTAAAAAAAAAATCTATTACTATAATACCTAAAGTACTATTTGAATGATAAGAAAGCTTGGTTGGGAATGAGTTGCTTAACAGCTTTGTGTTAGTTCTAGGTGATTTTGTAAAGTGGTGATAATAAAAAGAATACCCGGCTGAGTTTGTTGTGGGCTCTTCTCTTCTCTTTTTTTTTGTTTTAAGTACGTATTAATTATCACCACTATATCATTTTACCAATTCTGGATAAAAAATTTGAGTTTGAGTTTGAGGTAGTCAGGGTGTAGTCTCATGAAAGCAAAAGCACAGTGGACATAAGTACATTATGTGTAATGTGTAAAATAGAAGGAAATTCTAGTTAAATTTTAAATTCTTTACCACGCTCTTCTCACTTAATACAAAGGTGCTAAAATAATGTCAATTATAGTTAATTATCTACTTATGCAATTAAAAGTTTGAGGACAAACTATGATTATCAGAATGGCCGAAATGTTAGAAATCATGTTATAAATATTAAAATTTGTAGAGTTAAATACTATGGCCATAATTAATAGAGCGCATTAAATATAATATGAAGGAAACATTTGATTGAATGTAGAATATTGCAACCTAAACCTTATGTGATTCATTCAATCAAATGTTGTTGACAATACACATCCCTAAATTGCATATCTATTTAAAGTAACTTACTTACTAAGTTTGCTAATCGTTAAAATTACTACAATTATTTATCAAAGTAGTATTACATATATTTGTTTGTTAACATAATAATGACTTTAATTAAGATAGGTTGAAAACGAATCTTAAGGAATGAACGAAGGTAACTTCACGTCATTTCGATTAATGTCTGAGTTCATTCATGATAAACGATATAAAAAGCCGTGTGGCCGAATAGGCAAGTAGTTCTGTAATGAAAACCGACAAATAAACTTGTGAAATCGTCTTCGAGTTATTTTTCCTTCGTGGGCTACTTACAATAATAAGGGTACTGACTAGCTGACCCGCCCCGGCTTCGCTCGGGTGGAATTTAGAAAGTCGACGCAGGGGTTGAACTTCCAAATAGGACCAGTAGTTTAAGGCTGTGCGTTGATATATTATGAGTCAGTCAGTCAGTCAGTTAAGGACTTTGAATTTTATAGACAAATCTAGTGGGATTCCGCTACAATGTAATTAATCTATTACTCTTGAAATGGAGGCATCATCTGCGCGGACAAGACACGTTAGAAAGTTTCGCTTGATTTGTCTCTAGCACCAGCAATAAAACTTGCACAAGTCTTGTCAATCAATGTCAATGAATGTCATGCCTATGTTTTTTTGCAAGTTTTGGTTGCTAAACTGCTAAAACTAAGTTTAAATTGAGTTGCTGTGAGTGTCAATGTATGTGAGAGCTAAACTTGCAAGTTTTATTGCTAGTAGACACGTCTTGGCTTAAAAACAATCTGACCGGCATTTACGTAATCGAAGTGATTTGTTACGCAATTCTTCTGATATTCTGGTGCTCCACACTGACAAACCGAAGGATATGAAACCTTCTACGTCGAAGATGAACGAGGATCCAGTCGTCATCGTGACTTCATCGGGACCATGGATAAACACCTGAAAATATAAACCTGCTGCAATAAAAGGTGGGTGGATTCATTTTATTAAACGACTTCCAAAAAGGAGGTGGTTCTCAATTCGACCCGTTCCGGTGGCGTTCAAATACTGCTAAAATTGAGTCGTTTCTGATCATAACGGTATAATCACAATGTACCTACAGTACGCGGCAGAAAGTAATGTACATCGGCCTTTAGAATGACATTTCGGCTTTGTAGAGCGTTGTCTCTGTCACTCATACATATATGACGTTTTGTCGGTCTCAAAGACACAGACAATGCTCTATTAATCCGCTATCTCCTTCCAAAGATCGATCTACATTACCTTCTGCCGCGTACTGTACCAGTTATTACCTACATACATAGATTATATACTATCATACATAGGTACACTGTACCTATGTATGATACATAGGTACATACATACATACATACATAGGTACACTGTACCTATGTAGGTAATAAATAGTTTCAGAAGTCAGAACTCAGAAGCCTTTATACTTTATACTTATAGGTCCTCACTCCTGCAGAATTTTGTTCCGTGCGCGTGCAGTTTAAACTTAATAGCTGTCAGCTGTATGACTATTAATGACAATTTAGATCGCTGTTTCCAAAATATGGTCAGCGATATCAAAAAATTATATGTGAGATTTCCTCACGATGTTTGCGGAACGTAAACATTTGAATTCCTATATACTTCGCTAAGTAATAAAACTGGACCGCGCTGTAATTGTCGTGTGGCGCCATCTAGTCTAGTTACATAAAAATAAACCAGTATAAAGATAACTATACAACATTGGTCTTTTTTTAAGGTTAAATACAATTATCATTAACGAACGCATCGTATTTTTTATTACAGAGTTCAATACTCAAAACCCGAAACAAAATATTACCTTTAATAATAGGTAATTAATTCTGTACCAAACTAGAACATTATCAAACCCTAAGTAGATGGTCCAGAATTTACCTCAGCCATTTGGACTCTACCTTGAAAGAGAAGAAAGTAAAAAATAACTTTGGTTTCTACACGGTTATGTAGGTATGTTGAAGACGGACGAGCCTCACGATTATGCTCTCTCCCGACTTCATACATACATACACGTGTAGAAACAAAAGTTATTTTTTACTTTGTAGTGGTTTTAGAAGTCGGTTTTTTAATATTTTTTTTGGATTCAAAACACTGGCGCAAAGCACAAGCAAAGTGACGCGCATACTAAATACTTAGGTAGGTACGTGCCTAGACTGAACTTTATCCCTAATAAGTACTAAAAGACGAACTAATATGCGCGACGCAGGATATTTGTCTGTACATAATGATATATGTAATATATTATGTACTTACATACTGGATTTTAAAATATTTTATTTTGTAGAAAAACGCATCGCTGTGCTACTGTACCTATGTCAATATGCTTTGAAGTTTTATATTATACACTGTCTAACACATAAGTATATCAATAATAATAATCTATTTAACATAGTTACCAACCTTATAAACGGACTCATAATTTGTTATCAAAGTAAAGAAGTCTGCTTCAAATATAGAGAGTTCAATATTTTTCTTTACGTAAGTTTCGGCTGCAATAGCAGCGCTATTCCAATTGCTAGAAATTGAAAGATATTTATTATATTGGGTATCGAATTTGAATTTGATCATATAATAAAATTATATAGAAAGTGGTCCTAGAGCGTGGTTGATAAAATAGAGGAAACAAAAGAGGAAGTGGTTGATAAACTGAAAGTTTCTAAAGTGGGGTTTCTCCTGTCCTGTGTATGTTTAGGTAAAACATCGGGTCCGCTAGCGGCTAGAGCGTTCGTTAGTTGCCATAATCAAGCAAGTAGAAAACCACCATATAGTTATAAGTATACTTTCAGCTTTTAGACCTCATTAAATGTTTTAAAGCTTCATCTACGGGCTCGGGCCAAGGATTCAAGGTTCTAATCAAGTGTAAGGTAGATCCAGACTGAATACATAGTAGGTATATTAAGTAATTGGCATTAAGTATGTTAAGTATATGAAGTACTTTGTTAGTGGGAATATTATCTACAAAGTCTAGAATGGGCGTACAGACATTGCTGGACAACGTCATAATCGGTTGGAACCGGTAAAAAGAATAAAATATATACCTAATAAACTCTTAACATCTCAGCCGTGGCCAAGTATTTTTTTTACTTACTGAGGGTTGTCGAATATAGCAACATTGGAATTAATTACGTGGCACATTCCCATCTCGGTCATGGCGGCATTCACAGAGATTGCTACGTTGACCTTACTGGCCAGCCAATTTTCTTCGAAATTCCGGAATAGCGAAGCCGCCGCTTTCGCGTAATCTTTTGGATCGATTAACAGCTAGTCAAATCAAAAACATTGATTAACAAAAATCTTTACAAAAAATTAACCATCATAACATATCGCCCGCTGCCATCATATTTAGAGTACTTAGGCAAGCAAGCTTACAAGCTTTTGACTGACAAATATTTTTTAAAGTAGCTAGACCCAGTTTTTAGTGATCAGTCTTGCTCTCGCTAGGTTGCGAGGATAGGGATGACGTGGAATGAAATCTAAATATAAGTATAAAAGGATTGACTGACTGACTGATCTATCAACGCACAGCTCAAACTACTGGAAGGATCGGGCTGAAATTTGGCATGCAGATATGACGTAGGCATCCGCTTCGAAAGGATGTTTGAAAGTTCAACCCCTAAGGGGGTGAAATAGGGGTTTTAAATTTGTGTAGTCCACGCGGACGAAGTCGCGGGCATAAGGGAGGGTAATCCCAAGACCGCTCGGAATAGCTCAATTACAGTAAACACCCCCTGCCAATAGGTAAAATTTTAACGAGACTTCAACGAGACTTATTTAAAGATTATCCCGAAAAAAAAGAGGATAAAACTTTTAAAAAATTAAGTTTGGGTGGAAAACATTACATGTGAATAACCATATTATTATGAGCTTAATAAACGGTAGTTATTTGGAAATACAGAGAGGCACTTTATATTTTGTATGTACTTAGATACTTAGATATCTTCAAGTCAAGAGTGATTGTGTAGACATCTTCTAGGCAAGCGTACTCCATTTTAGGCTGTATCACCACTTGCCAACAGGTCTGATTGCAGCCAAGCGCTAGTCTATAAATTAAAAAAGGTATGGATAGGTTAACTTTCATAGATACTTACCTGTAATTCATTTGGAGGATCTAAATCTAAAAAATCCAAAGTATCCAAAGCGGCTTGAGCTATCGCCCATACATAACCTTTCACATTTAATTCTGTTTTTTTGCTGGTATCGCTAGCAATAAAAATAAATTTTTTATTGTTTTTTTGTTTTGACTAAGTAGGTAAATTAGAACATATTTCTTGGACCATTTCATGCACTCTACGTGGTGGCAGCTACGGTTCTGAACTCTGAACACACTGATGAAGAAACTCATTCCTTCTACATCTACAATACGCTGATGTCGGTCGTGTGTACGAGTAGGTAGGTACATGTTGCATTATACTTACGTATATGCACATATTATACTTGGCACTAAATTCCGACGCTGGGATCGCTATTCAGTGAATAACAGATACCTTTAGAATGTGGGACTGGGGGAATTATGACTCCAATCTAAGCTATACCTACCCATAAAAAAACTGTTCAAGTGCGAGTCAGACTCGCGCACCGAGGGTTCCGTACTACAGTCGTATTTTTTCGACATTTTGCATGATAAATTAAAAATAAAATAATGCATAAAAATAAATAAAAAACTGATTTAGTCATGGTTTTAAGCAAGTCGGCGATGTTTCGGGAGAGTTAAGGCTTGCATTGTAACTTACTTGATCAATTTCCCCAATTTTATAGCATCAGGTTTGTAAAGTGGACAGAGTGTTATAGCGGGGTAAGAAATATTCCAATCAAAATAGTTCCTTTCTACACTTATAACAGTCGGCGCAGCCTGAAGATAGAGAAACCGTAATTACAATCAAAGTTCGAACATCCATATTTAGGTAACACAACACAAAACACAATCTTGTAGGTAGGTAAAGCTAAAACTTACGACAAATCTTAAATATTGTAGCGTTAGTAATGCAATCATTATAGTAAAACAAACAACGATATTAACAATCCAAAAAGCCCTGAAAATAATAAATTTTAATTTATAATAATGATACCTACACTTATTTATGAACATTGAAATGATCAACACAAACTCTTATCAAGGGATAGAATAAGTTTACTTAACTTGAATTTGTTCGATTGTAAGATCTACACATGAAAAGAATTACTTAATAGTTTTACTTACTTTTCTAAATAATGTAAGCGATTTTTTACTATGTAGGGCAGGCCATGCGTCGTTGAACTTTTTAACACGCTTTGTAAATACCTAGCAAGTTTGAGTCTTAACGAGCTACTATTATCGCACTTTCTTTTAAAGCTCACCTTCTTATTCTTTAGTTTTTTAATGGATGTTGTTCTCTTATTTTCTGTGCCATGGTATTTACTTCGTAAGAAGCGCATTAGAGATAAGTATATACCAATGTTCTGTTCAGTAACGCTTTTTCTATACGACTAAACGCAACAGCTAAAACGATATCATTAAGTATATTTTTCTATCTGATTTGCCTATGATACAAAGGATAATGGATGGGTTTTCAATATAGAGGCGTATTAGGATATATTTTAGTACATACCTACATACCTACTTAAATATTAA
Source organism: Maniola hyperantus (assembly GCF_902806685.2). NCBI lineage: Eukaryota > Metazoa > Arthropoda > Insecta > Lepidoptera > Nymphalidae > Maniola > Maniola hyperantus. The sequence continues at coordinate 8,473,288 of NC_048552.1, read as the reverse complement.
GTTTACGGCACACTGACATCTATTTAGTTGCTATAATAAATATGAAAAGTTTTTACAAAGACGTGAAAGCTTTCACAAGGTACCTACAGCGTACGTCGCGAGTCGCGACTCGCAATGCTCTATCACGAAATCATCAAGTAGGTACCTACCCTCAAACACGGGACATGGATCTGTTTACCAGAAAATAGATTGAATTCCGAATATTTATTTCCTCTTTAAACTGCAATAAAAGTTCTATATTTCTGAAACAGCGAAACCGTGTCACCTGTCAATTTCTGTTTAAAATCGACTAAATTAACTACCTCCCTGGCGCAGTGGTCTTGCTAGTGGGAGGTCCCGGGTTCGGTTCCCGGCAGGGGGTTTGGAATTTTCTAAATTATAAGTTTCTTAAAAAAAATAGGAATAGCATGCATACACAGAATTACCTTTGTCTGTGTGCCATTTAGTGGATTTCAATTTGATTTTCACCATTATTTAGAACGTTAGGTAACTACTTACCTAAACGAGGAAGATTTTATATAGGACCTATAACACTATGGAAAAGAAAAGCCGGGGCCAGTAAGCTAGTAAATGTTAGGTATATAATATGAAAGAGTAAATAATTACATTTTAATTCTTTGTAACAACATGGTAGGCTTGTGAAAGGCGTAATTCGGACATCATTCAACCCTTTGTGATGTGGGCCTTTTGTGTCAAAATATTGCTTCGCCATTGATGAAACACAGCTGTTTCGTGGTTATGAATATACTCAACAATGTTTAATTAATTACGAGTATATTATGCATAGGTACCTACATATTGTAGAATATCAAACAAAGCATAAAGAATTTGGCATTGAACTACAGCTTTACTTTAATTTTAATAGGTAGGCCATAATGTGTTCTTTCTCATGTTCTCATACAACTCGGCTAAGAACAATACATAGATATGCAATAATATTCAAAACAAGTACCTACAATGTTGGCATAATGTAGTCAAAGAACTTTCAAAATACAATTTGTTCTGCAGTGTGACAATTGCTTATACCTATCTATTTTAATTATTATTTGGTCTAGTGTGATAAATTTTAGTGTTATGATTAGGTATAATAAATCGTTAGGTATCTATTCCGGAGGAGATAAATGTAACAATAGCACAAGCTATCCGATCTGTGATTTCCGAAACAAGAGTTTGTTATCTCGACAGCTATCGCGTTCTGTTGAATTATTGCCGGGTATAGACAAATTTCGTACCGACGTCTCTAGGTATACTCCAAGAATTCGCGTGGATTTAGGTTTTTAAAGATCCCGTATAGCCTATGTCACTCAGGAATAATGTAGCTTTCTACTGGTGAAAGAATTTTTAAAATCGGTTCAGTAGTTTCAAAGATTACCCCCTACGAACAAACTTAACGACAACTCTTTAAATAATAAGTATAGATATAGATAAGTTTAAAACGCACATAATTCAGAAAAAGAGGTGCATGCCTGGGAATGGAATTTGGAACCCCGGACCCCTGAATAGAAGGTTAAATCCTTAACCACTCCAACAGATTATAATATAGGTATTTACGTAAAAATGTTTATTTACTTCAAGTTTACATCTTTGTAATAATATGATTGCGTGGAGGCGCTTTAATGCGATTTATAGAGACTTGTAGGGATATCTAACTCGACGCTGTAACAAATAGAGAACAATCCTAAGGCACTTCAAAAACGATAGTTCCGCTAGTTAAGATAATAAATAGGGACTTAGCGCCACACAAATGGTCGATAAGGGCATTCTTGACGAGAATACGGGCGTCTGAATAAAGTAAGCATTTGTTTGCAACGAGTCTCGCGGGTTTTATGGACCACGAATAAATTGTTCTCTTAATGGATAACATTTCCATGTTGACTTTAGACTCTACTACTACTGTGAGGCTGCATACATATAAAGAAATAGTAATCTTCATCATCGGCATCGTCTAGATACCTACTACTAGGTATATGATACCTAGGTACCCGCAAATAGACCACGTAAATTTAGTATTTTTAAAAGTTCCGGAGGACTCTTAGATTGTCCGGGATATAAAGTACCAGACTATAATATATATATATATAAGACCCAGCATGCAAGCTATCTCTGCAACGAATTTTGTCAAAATCGGTTGGTTAAGTTACTGTATGTTAAATGTTGGTTGGTAAATAAATCGGCTGGGATATGGCTGTGATTCGTAAAATGCTAGCAGACAGACACACTTTCGCATTGATAATATCTAGATATACCTATAGATGTAGATATCTAGTAAAATTTATTTTATAATAAAAAAAATATAATAATGCCACTTTCCAGGTAGGCAGACCGAATGGTAAGTAGGTACCTAGGTACACGGAGAGAAATTTCCTTCTAATTTTTCTTTCCAAAAGCGTTTTGTCCCATATGGGAGAACTTTTCCTGTACGACTATCTATCGAATTGGAAACCTGCGAAACTTCTATCGAAAACAGGAAAGAGAAAGTTCTACATTTTGAAAGGAAACTGTGTTGGAAGGAGAAAAACAGAAGGAAACGCCAGGTTTCTCTCAGTGTAGGTATTATTTATTTTTATAATTTGTACGGCAAATATATTTAATATTATGTAGAATTATTATTTCGTTAGTTTTTTATTATCTATAGTTTTATATTATACTCGTACTTACTAGGTAGGTAGGTACTAGGTATTCGATTTAATTTTAATTACATAAGTACAACAAGTAAATGACACATCTGTAATCATTAGCTTCAATTTATTACATTTTAAATTTTATGACACATAAAATAAATCCCAGATATTTGGTAGTCAATGCTCATAGAACTGGGAAAAGCCATTTTAAAGTTAAATTAGTTCAAAGTTTGAAATGCTTGCAGTTTCTACTTGAAAGCAAATGCCAATTTCTCGGCAAAAGTACTTTTTTCTAGAACAGCTGGGTATACCTAGGGTATTTAACAAGTTGTTAGTATAAGTACACCACTGCCTGCCAAAATTGAACTAAAAAAAACAACATTTGGAAATGTCACCACACGGCCGCCATAACGAATTTTAATCAAAAATTTATAGCCTAGAAAAATTTAGAGCTACGAGCCAGAGTTACTCGGGATGATGTAAGGTTTCTAACGAACACCCAAATACATTCAAATCTGTTCAGGCATTTAGAAGTTTACTATTATAATATATTCTGTGGTTTTGGTGGAGGAAAGAAACTATCTACACACCTACATACATGAACCCTGAAAACATTACATTCCTTTTTGTTCAGTCGTGTAAAAATAATACTAACTTAATACTTACTTGCAAAGATCAAGTAGAGAAAGAAATCTCTTAACAGCGCTATAAAGTCCACGCAGTCTGGTCTGTCCTTATTTTTAAACGTTGGAAAATGCATTTACGCATCCCTATGTGGAACTCGCCAGCCGAGAGGCGACCGGAATACCCACTAAAACCCAACGGCGCGGCGCTCCTACCCACGTCGCCTGGCGGCGTCACGGCACGTCACGTCACGGGGACACCGGAGCAAGTCTTGTCTGTCGTACCCCTAGAGTATTTTTAAGCGCAAAGCCAGTCTTCTCTGGTGTAAGTAGTCCGTCATTTAAAAGATTACGCTTACGTTTAGCAGGAGATAAACGGGTTTCAACACTACACTCCCTATTAAAAGTTTTATAACAATTACATAATAATTCTTAAATTCAGGCTAAGCTGTATCTCGGGTTTTAAAATACCGATTTTTATCAAGTTACGGCAGTGGAGTACCTAGGTTTGAAGAAACTTTCGACATAATTTTGTTAAATGGGTTTTACGTGATGCGCGTGCAAGCAAATAAACATTTAAAATTATAGCTGATCTATTTAACACAATTCTTCTTCTTCGTCGTAGCAACCTTGGCAGAGCGGTCGTGGTCATCACGAAGCAACGTCTTTGAGGGAAGATGCAATACGCCTCACGAGCATTCGCCATTTAACACTATAGCACTAGTTATAACAATTTATAAAACACCAAAACTTGGTTAATTTCAGGATTTAAAAAAAAACTACTCAATCAGTTCAAATGACAGGTAGGAAAAATCAAGGAATCTGATAAAAATGCTGAATTTACTTCATACCTAGAAATCAGTAGTTAAAAACCTTTTTTAAAAATAAAATACAAAAAAGTCGATCATCAAATTTCCAGCGAGGGTAGGTATTATTTTATCTACCTACCAACCCATTTCATGTTTTCAGTTAACAGCCTAAAATCAATATTGATCGGTTCAAATAAAAATAACTAAAACAACGTATGCCTTACCTTTGGCAGAATTTAGCCTCAATACTAAAATCACAAAACACGTTAGCACCTAGATAATAATTCAATGCATAAAACTGTGGTTAGTTTGATAATAATTGATATTAATAAGTAAGTATTATGTAGTTCTAAAATACTTCTCTTTCGATTTATTTGAGAGTCTGCACTCCCAAAAAAAAGATTACTTACATTTCTAATTTTCATTTAGGAAAATCTTACTAAAATTAAGACCTTTGTCTTTGATGTATTTATACATAACTAATACACTGTAATAAAGTAGTATACCATAGTATAATATAGTAGCTATCTATACATCCGCTTTAGGTGGCTTTAGGCTAAGGACAATCCTTTCTGGCGGATTTTTTATCGTTGAAGTAGTTGAATAGTTGAAGCGTAGAGCAAGAAACAAACGTTTACACATTCGGTTTTCAATATAATATGTGAACAATGTAAATAAAATGTAAATATGTGAAAAATTATTGATTGATGGCTTATTATAAAAGCAAGTCTTCTCGAAGTAGAACTTCAAAGACAAGATATCCGATCGTAGTTGATTTAGATTTCACAATCAAAATGCTTTCCTCGATCTGCTAAGCAATCTATACCTACCAGACAGTTGTTTGGCGGAATGGAATGTGAATCAATACATCCAACGGCACAGAAATATAATTGTGGACGAAACAAAACTTCTACGATACGATACCTAGATGAACAACTTGAAATTGCAAGCAAAGAAAAAAATATTTTCATCATTTATGTTGGGAAGTTCAAATTTTATTAATCTACCTACTAAGAAACAGTTTCCTAAGATTTATCCATAATAATAAGGATGGATTAAAAAACTTATCTAATGAAGATCTTGGAGATGGTGGACGGAGGAACGGACGAACAATAATCACTTGTTTTAAATGTTGGTAATTATAATATACACTGTGTCTGTGTCAGTAAATCTAATGCATTTTCCGCAATGGGAAGGATTGTGAAAGGGAAACAATATATTTAGACCTGCCATTTTAGTTTAGTTTAGACTTTAGAGATTGTGTACAACAGAATTTATTACATTATCTAAATAATACTTAGAGTTTCTCAACTTTAATTTAAGTACCTTCTGGTTTTTTAAAAATCCTATTGTTCATATTATAACAAATCCAGGGCGCCTTCAAGTTTGCCGCAAAGTAACGCGCGCGGAAGCAGCGCGGCTGCAGCGCTGCCACCGCGCTGCTTTGTAAATCCATATAAATAAAAACGAGCGAGTGCAAATTTGAAGACGCCCTAATGACTGCCTTTGTGGAAACGCCCATTTTGTCATTAATGGTGGTCGACAACCGTCACTACACTAGCGGCACGCTATGATGGCCGGTTTGACACATTACAATAGTGATGTGGAATGTCAATTTATTCTCGAACAAAAAACAATTAAGTTTTGTTTTTGTACCTGATTAAATAGGTTTAATAAAACAAAAATGTATATGTTTATTTAATTTATTTGAACGAACTGAATATTTGAACGAAAATGAATATACATACTTTATATGCACACAAGAAACATATGAATACAAAAGATACCGAAAAAGGTGCCACAAAAGGCCATAATTAATCAGATTCGTCCATACTACTATTTTCACTGTCGTCACTGCTATCATCACATACATTAATAATTATATGTTCGTTTTCTATAATATTATCTATTTTCACATCTCTTTCATAATCTTCCCTTATTAATTTAACAGTTCTATTCACAACCTTTCCCAGTCTCCTTTAGTCACATGTTCACAAGCTTCTTCTAATAATTTTAGCATTTTTTTTGTGGTAAATGGGGGTTCTGTATTGTGTCTTGCAGCATATCCCTTAATTTGAGCCCACACCAACTCAATCGCATTATACTCACAATGGTAAGGCGGTAACCGTATAACTCTGTGCCCATGTTCTAATGCTATTTCGTCAATGACGTATCGGATCTTGGTTGGTTTGTTTTCTTTTAAAAGACGTACTAATTCCGCTTTTAACATATTCATGTTTGCATCTACGCCATTTTTACGAAGCCATGCGACGATATCAGCTTTCTTTTGGGATTGGGCAGGTGGCTTGTCAATTTGCATCGAGTGGTATGGGGCGTTGTCCATAATTATAATAGATGGTTCAGGGAGGCTACACAACATTGAGGTAAACCATTCAGTAAACTTTTCTCCATTCATGTCTTCATGATAGTCTCCAGTGGTTTTTGACGCAAAAGCCATGAGAGAACCTTCGACAAACCCGTTGATGGTTCCGGCGTGACAAATTATAAGTCGCGATCCTTTTCCTACAGGAACTTTGGAAGTAGATGCTGCTGTGTCATCGTTCCAAGAACGGCCTACAGTATGGTTAGCATTAAGCCATGTTTCATCCAAGAACACAACATTTTGCCAATTTTTGATTTCTTTCACTTGCCGTAAAAAAGTATACCTTGCCATCGCTATATCAAATCTTTCCATCAATATTTTGCGTTTGTTACATTTTTTGTATCGAAATCCAATGGTCTTCAAAATCTTCGTTAAAGAACTTTCCCCACCGAAGAATAATCCAGCTTCCTTCAGTGAATGCACCAACTTTTTTCTTGTTGGATACTCCTTCTGTAAATAGTAGCCGTAAACATGTCTTCGGATAGCATCGGCATCAAAGCTATCGATGCCTACGACTGGTTTTGCTCGTTTTCTCTTTTTTGGTGTGTGAAGTTTATTTTCTTCTGTGCCAGTCTCGCCATATTTTTTTTAGTTATCCGTCTAACAGTTCGTTGTCCAATATTAAGCGCATCAGCTACGCGTTCAACCACTGACGTTATAGGTAAAATTGGCCCTCCATTTTGAGCTTCACGATCGAAATAGTTACGAAGGCGTATTAGGAACTCACGTGTCTGACTATTTAGAACAGTTCTCTGCGTACGTTCGGTCATATCGACGAAATCCACAACAAAGGGCTTGAACAGAGTCCAAATTAACGAGCAAGGGTCAACAGTAATGCAGTATCAATATTTGAAATCCAAAGCCAGGTCAAAACTATATCACAATCGCATTGCACTGACAGTTTATACTTTTCGAAGCAACGTCAATTCGAAACTGCTTTGTTTTGCATTGAGCATTGACGCGAGTTTGCCGGAGGTAGTAGTTGTGCTAGCCAGCGATCCTATGTGACGATCGTATTAGATTCCATTTTTAAAAATTTATTGATATTTTTTTGCGATTTCAGAGGTTTGTCCACATAGTGAAAATTGTTCATATTCACAAGTACATTCACCCCTTAAATGGTGCAAACTGATTTTTCTACACTTGTATACATTTAAGAAATCAATTTAATAAATAAATTTTGAGTCCTAAACCTAAAACTACATTCGATAAAATTTATGAATCTCTGCACATCACTATCGTCAATAAAGTAATACAATTATTTCCTTCAAAGTCGTTATCAATTAATACGGAACTTCATGAGCGGACAAACGTCAAACCGGCCATCATAGCGTGCCGCTAGTTTAACTAATTACTGAAGATAGATGGAGTCTGGAGCTCGTTATCGCTCATTATACACGTCACGCCTTTAGAATAGGGAGCGGTCTTGTTACTGACTGAAGCGTAAAACGTTATTAATATTCTCTTCGTTCCTCCTTGAGCCTTCGTTCCGCCTCCTTCTTGAGCTGCTGACTTCGCGCTTTACAACAACACTCTAGGGGTACGATAGACATGACTGCGTGGAGTCGGGGTAGATGTCTATGTATTTAATAGATACCTACTCCGGCTATCGAAATAACCTATACTGTACCTACACTTACATAATTACCACACACAAGGAACTTTAAAAGCTAAGTGTGGCCCGATATTAGTAAGTATTTTTTACCATCGGACGACCGCTTGTGGCCATTTAGACACTACCTTAATATTATAGTGTTTTCAAGCAGTTTTAATTAGGCTGCCGTTTCCACTAACAAAGGTCCAGAACAGAACATAGGTTTTTTTCAAGGATTCAAGGATTTTCATAGAACACAGCTTGCGCCGTTTGTGTCCAACGATTCTCCTGAGATCACCCGTCCACCCAGTCTTCCAATTTATCACCACTCAGCAGTTTGGGGTAATAATAAAAGTTAGAAAACAAGCAAATTTAGAAATTGTTGCACGGCATATTGGTACCTACTCGTATCTACGAGTAACATTGAATTGAGTTTCTCTGTAAAAGTAACTGTACTGAGGTTATTCTATAGGTAACAGTTGTTCTCGACGTTTGTTCGGAACTTTTCTGTTGTTGCCGTAGCTTGTGATAAATCTCTTGTTGGAGCAACTCTTTGTCCAGATTTGTGTAGAAAAAATCAGAGCTTTTCACTATTGTGGCACTTGGTTTGACGAATTGGGACACTTCCATTCTTTTTAAATACAGTCAAAGTTATTATTTACAGAACTTGTTTACTTGTTAATATTTTAGCATTTACTTACCTAGAACTTAGATTTTTTCAAACATTTCCTATTCAGATCAGCCCCCCAATTGTGTAAGAATAACCATTTCATGGCTATCGCAATCGTCAAGAAATTCTGCCTTTTGATTGGTTGATTCGCTGTTTACATTTTTTCACAGCCAATCAAAGGGCAGAATTCTTGACGATTGCGATAGCCATGAAATGGTTATTCTTACACAATTGGGGGGCAGCTTTAGTTTCTTAGGTAGGTACATATACATTTAACTACTTATTCTAATTATCAAACTTTTTCTTTTCAGTAAACAGAATGAACTCTCTTTTTAGTGATTGGAATCGTAAAGCTTTAGCATTTAGATCGTAGAAGAAATTATAGCGTACCTACCTACCTTGAGTACCTAGTTACTTAGTTCCTTCTTCATTACGGCTTCGATGCTACAACGACACAAAATCAATAAGTATTATTTAGAACGGGAAGGTGGTATTGAATGAGTTTTTGTAAAAATTTGTCGATCGGAGACCAAAAGTGCCATAAAATTATTAAAAAAAATATATTCACAGAAATTCAGAACCTTGGAATTATTTCCTCGAAACTGACAGAACTTGAGTTAAGAAATACTTACTTAATTCTATCGAAGCTCTTTCTTCGTGGTTCGTGAAAAAGGCTTCGATTCTACAATGAAATATAATTAATACTAAATTATTATTATTTAGAACAGGAAGTTAGTAATGGATAAGTTGTTGTAAAATCTTGTTGATTGGAGACGAAAAGTGGCGTAAAATTGTTTCGAATTCAGAACCTTGGAATTAGAAAAGAAGGATATACCTACCTACCTAACTTTATTAAGGGAAATTTTAAGACAAAGACAGCGCGGCGACTGTTAATTGCCGCTAGATTAATTTATTGCGTCGCGGTATTGTTTTATTTCTTCTTTGGAGTTTACAAAATATTACAGTAACCGGCAGGGGAAAATTCATTGAATAATTCAGAAATTATTCAATGAATTTTCCCCTAGCATTGCACACTTGATAAACATTCACTTTGCCTTCTCGGTGCTCCTCTTTAAAATGAATCTGGGATGAATAAATGAATTTGGGACTTGCGTTGACACATTGGCCCCGTATCATATCAGGGAGACAGCACCAAGGCCGGGAGCCGCAACAGAAATGGCTGAAAACGGCAAGCGCAAGTAGGTATGCCTCTCTTATCGAGAGTTACATTAAGTAAGTATCTAATATTTACGTATATGTAAAAACGTGAAAAAGAAATAGTTTACGTGGAACAATAATTTGCGATCAAATGTTCCATGATAAAAAGCAATTATGACGTTAATTTGTACAAAAGCAATATCGGAATAATGTTGTCGAGGCGAAGTGTTTTCAGAAACGATGAATTTGCATTTTGCAAACAAATTATTGTTATGCGGTAAATATTTGTAGTACTTGAGCCTGAGCTTTAGGCAAAATATACAATACATTATTTTGTTATGTAACCTATATAAAATACAATTTTATGATTTCTGCTGTTAATTTTGATTTGTTTTTTTTCATCATGAGCAACCCATTGCCAGCTTACTATAGAGCACGCGGGTCTCCTCTGGGTTTTAGCCATAGTCTACCATGCTGGCCAAATGCGGATTGGCGGACTTCACAGTTCACATACCTTTAAGAATAATATGGAGCACTCTCAGGTTGCAGGTTGCAGGTTTCAGGTTTTCTCACAATGTTTTCCTTCATCGCCAAAGCAAGTGATATTTAATTACTTAAAATGCACATAACTCCGAAAAGTTAGAGGTGCGTGCCCGGGATTGAACTCCCGACCTCCGATTAGAAGGCGGACGTCCTAACTACTAGGCTATCACAGCTTAATTTGTTTTTGCGTTCATCTATTTGTGCAACATACAACCATAGGTGCGGTGGCACACACTTACCCCAGTTGTAGGCCGAGTGAGGTTGCAAATCAAAGACTGTGCCAAGAGGATGTTGCTGGTGATTCTCGTAAAACGTTTAACCATTTGCTTGCATCGATATGGTTGGCGATTTAACATCGTTCTGAGAAAACTCGCGGAACGAAGGAATAAATGGCGTAAGTGCGAAAAGAACGCATGCTGTTTTCACGACAAAGTTTGGTTCGTTATTAATATTCCACCAAATCTATAGATCAATGTGCCAACAGTTATAGCTAATCTAGGGATGAGATCTACTGAGTGCACTTTGCTCAGACTTAAGTTTAACATATCTTAACTTTTAAGTCTGAACTCTGAACAAAGTCAAACTGCGCTCTATAATAATTGATCTCAGCAGGAGTCTAGTAGGTACATTTTGCCGAAAATGTCGCCCCCGTGTTGGCTTGTTTGTAAAACCACAGGAAAAAAATATCGCCTAAACACTGTTATTGTTTCAACGGAAACGCCAAAGGTGATGATTTAGTTTAACATCGAATGAGGTTTTTCATTCATAATTTTTGGTAGGTAAGTAATTTCTCTTTGAAGTACCTAGAAATAATTTAATCCTTGTTCAATAAGCGAGAACATAAATGTAGATCTGATGAAAATTGATTAGGCAGGTAAAAGATATGATGGAACGCGCTGGACTATAGAATGCGTATTTATTTAAATACCTATATTTAAGTTTGATTCGAAGTTACCCAATTGAAAGTCTTCGGTTCAGTAGAGCGTATGTCGTATGTATGTATGTAGAGTCGTTCGCTGTATGAGAATTTACTCACCTCACGGACCAACACACGACACGTTTTGCAGTTACGTCATAGTGCATAGTATTGTTCGTAATGTTAGTCCTGAACTCTCAGTTATTCCATAAAGAACTAAGTAGTAAAACAGTAACTAAAAGAAAACTTGTGCTATTTAGATACACCTAAGAGCGCGAGAGAACTAGAATAAGTAGAAATGAATTTAAAAACGGAACGCATTAGTATCTAAAGGTAGAAGCCCGCACTACAAAATTCCACCGCACGACTTGTCTCGCGTGAATTTGAATATTAAAATTTATGTACTAGAACCGTTCGCGGATATTTTTTAAAGAGGGCGTGTGGCTTCATACTATTTCCATGTGTCGGAAAAAATCACGCGGTGAAATTTTGCAGTGAGGATTCACTCTAACAATCATTGTAAGCAAACGTTGCAGGGCTATTGATTTAGATAGAAAGCAGGTAGCATTCAATAGCTCTATCAAATAAAGGAAAGTTTGAATGCCGAGGAGAGTTATCTATTGAGAAACTTGAACGCAAATTACATCTTTCCGCCCGATATTAAATTTCTGTTGTCTTTGAAAATTTATGATTGCCTCTTAAAACATTTATTAAATGATTTACTTACGCATTTTATAACCAAACAAATAGGTATAGGGATCAAGTGCTTATTATTTATTGCTTTAAATAAAGTTTAGCTACCATCGAAATATAATGCTGTCTCAACTGCTTAGTCCATTTATCCACCCTTAAGTTAACTCCGCGGAGTTTCAAAACGCCACTTAAGTTAAAACCTACATAGAACTGTATCGAAATGTTACAGAGAGTTGTAAAGTGGCACTACAATACAAAGGCAACATTCTCTTTACTGACCTGTCACCAAGCAGCGAAACAGTTCACAAAGAGAAAAGTAATCAACCGTCTCGAACCCTCACCTCCAGATAAACTTAGCAACTTTACAACAACTATTGAGGATAACTTCAGAAGAAAAGTCGTGTTTTAAGTGGATGTATCGGTGGTGCTATTCCCGCTATCAGCCTCGAATTCGATGGTGAACTCAACGACGATCTCTGCGTTGAGCATAGTGCTCCTGATTGGTCTCCTTCCAGTAGGCATTGCAGTAGAATGCTGATTTTCTACAAGCTACCACTTTTTATTTGGCACATTAGCACATTTCTTTATGCGGAAGGGTTTGCGAACCCACTGCGGTATGATCCAAAGAAAACCTCTACCAATATAATAATACCTAATATTGCGATGGAGATCAATGGAACGCGTCGTTTTTGTTTTAAAATAAATTGAACATCATCTCTCAGATCTTACTGATTACTGAAGTCGAGATGGTAATCGGCGTATGAGGCGGGGGGACGCCTCGCACACCCGCACGTCACCTGCGCTTGCCCGTACCGGGTTAGCGGGCTGTTCGGGTGTGCAGGGCGTTCCCTCTCCGTCTGCCATCCCGCCCTGTCGCGGACTGTACAAGTCCTATATAAAATTCTCCCACCCAGAGCGTCGCGACATGCGCTACCTTGCGGTGACGCTGCACTACCTTGTCTCGCTAATTCGCAGAGTGAAAGTACCTAAGTAGTACCTATAGTATACCTAAAGCAGCCTACGTTAAAAGGAAATGCACCTTATAATTAACCGCAAACCGTGAGCTCACGTAAAGCCGTAGAACTTTCACAAATATATTTTGACTGTGTAATATTAAAGCCTACATTAATAATTATGCAGTCAGTATTTGCAAACAAAATAAAGTACGAACATACGGCATGAATTTGGTCTGGTATAAATTCATTATTTTAACCCTACCAAGCTAGACCTTCCTACTATACTTACGTTTACTTATTTTATTGTTTGGTCTTAATTCTTCTCCGTGATAAAAACTAGAGGACATAATACATACCTATTATACCTAGCTCCTAAATAAATATACATAATTCATTCTAGCCCAAATTCGGGTAAATACTCGTAGCTAGTTATTTATACCCGAAATAAATCACCTGCTTTTTAAGTTCTAAGCTATATAGCAATAAAGAAAAGTTAAATTAAAAAAATAAAAGAAAACAATCGACATGACAAATATAAGAGATACTTATACCTAAGCGATTGCTTTTCAGTACACAGACAAATGTGTGTTATTGATATAAAAATTGTTATCGGTTCATGCCTTCGCACAATGGGTAATATTATTGTTGGACATTTGTTACAAGAGCCATTGACGACGTAGGATTTTCAAAGAATGTAACAAACTTTGTTATGTTGTATTCTGTAGGTTCTGTACTTACTAATATTGTCATAAAGAGGTACATAGAACGCGACAGGTCGAGGTGGCAATCGGGGTGGGGACGCCCCGGGCACCCGCACAGCCCAGGCGTTAACCGGGTGCGGGCAAGCGCGGGTGACGTGCGGGTGTGCGGGGCGTCCCCCCGCCTCATACCTCGATTGGTATCTCGACCTGTCGCGAACTATAGGTATTTTAACTATAAAAAATACCAACGCAAACATAAGAATGATAGGTGAAATGAAAACACACTGTAACCGCCTAAGTATTTACTACACGTAAAGAAGCACGATGTTGCTTACTATAGCGTTGTCCTTATGCCGCCCGATTGGCTTCACTCAACCCTCAACTTTACCATTGAGAAAGAAAGAAAGAAAGAAAGAAAATGCATTTTTTGTTGTTGGTGTCACAGATAAAAACAAAGTACAAATGTAACATTTTCATCTGTGACACCACCCCAAATGAGTGTACAGCTCAGCATAATGTCCTGCATCATATATTACCTACCCACACACCAAATCGTATGTGTACAGGCTGGTGTTCCAGACTTCCGGTAGCAGAAATAGATAATTAAACCAGTTTGCTTGTATGGAGTGTCGAGGTTGTGCTATATCTACGAGTGACACGCAGGATGTAATTTTTGTTTTTTTAATTACTAACATAGAGAATGTTTCACAAATCCAATTTAGACACAGCAAAAAACCACGACGGCTTAAAAAGTGTGTCATTCCGCCTACTTATGAATACATAATAATAGTGCTTCTATAAACAATTTACATTACTTTATACAATTTAATTATGTTATTGTATTGTTCGTGTAGTTTAATACTATTGTAATAGTCTGTGTAGGTACTTATTACTGTCTGAAAAACCTATAAGCCAACTAAGGCTTAAAGTTTTTCAGACAATAGGTAGATATTAGCTTTGGACGATAACTACAATATTTCGTCAACAACTTGCATTCGCTTGTTAATTCTTGAACATAAAACTAATTTTAGGTCATCTGGGAATAGGCATGTCGAATGGATAACGTTAGTTGGCTGAATTCCAAAATATAGAGAGATCGTTTGCAATATTGAGAGGCTCTATACAGCCTCATGCAGGTAAATATGTTGTGTACCTACGTTTAAAACGTAGTGCTTATGGTCCATTTGTTATGGTCACCCAGATTTGACAAATTGCGTTATATTGTAGTATCTATTGTCACTAATTTAACTTTATTATTAATTAATTGTTCATTGTTCCAGCGGATTATAGCCAACTACCTTATGCTCGCGACTTCGTCTGCGTGGACTACATAAATTTCAAACCCCTATTTCACCCCCTTAGGGGTTCAATTTTTAAAAAAACCTTAGCGGATGTCTGCCAAATTCTTATCGGTCATTTTTGACTCAACTAGCTGTTATAAAGCCTACAACTGGCTTATTATAAAAATTTAAATGTACCTAACTATATTTCTTCCTGCGTCGCTCCCTCAATTTTGAGGATCGTGGCTCCCCTTTGATAAAATCTTTGCTACTTCCGAACCTAACTATATTTAAACTACAATTCATCATTATGTGTGTATTAAATTCTAATTATAACACTACTGTCAAGAGGATTTAAATGAGGTTAACTTTTGGCAGGTTCAATTTTATTATTAACCGCAAACCATTTTCGAATATTGCTGTTCAACATTTCCAATTGTTAGTTGGTAGTTTTAACCGTTTGAAAATGAATAAACATTTGTATTATTAAATGAAATTTTATAACAAGCCGCGAAATTGTTATTTATGCCATCGGTTACTTTATGACATGATTTAATGATACACATTAAGCGTATTATTCATTATCTAAATTAATTTCAATTCTAGTGAATATTGCATATTGCTTATCACGCAAAAATTAATTGCTCATTTCACGTAATTTAATGATCTAAAGCGAAAAAAACATTACTTTCCGATGTACATTACTTTCTGCCGCGTAATGTAGCTTTTGCCCGTGGCTCTTTCCACGTTATTTAAAAAGTCGCTCGTAGGCACTTGTAGAGTTCTACGCACGTTCTACGTCAGCGCGCTTCGTAGGCCGTAGTTATAAACGTAGCAAAGCTACGAGTCGTAGCTTCGCTACGTTCATGAATACAAATTATTATAACACGAGGTGTATGACTGCGCAGTGCGCAATGTTGAGTGACAATGACAAACAAGATCTCAGCAGCCCAGCGGAGCTTGTGGCTTTACTTCGTCTATATGCGAAGACCGCCATGTTGCCCCCCTGTAGCCTCCGTGCCAACCCGGTGCGGGCGAGCGCTGGTGACGTGAGGGTGTGGGGGGCGTCCCGCCGCGCCGCCTCATACCCCGATTGTCATCTCGACCTGTCGCGGACTAAACATCATTGATACTTCGATCATTATACTCGTCTACGTAGTATTGGTTTGTAAATTGGTTTGGTTGGTAATTACGACAATTTTGGACCTACAAAATAATAATAATAATAATATTAGATTCTACTATAAATTGACTAATTTAATAAAGGTGCTAACAAAATCAAGTCAACAAATCAGTGTCAAATAGGATATTAGTTTTACTAATTTTATCTAAGTAGGTATTTTTCAGATAAAACAAGTCGTAATAAAAATATTAAAAAGCACGACTTAAAAAAAATTATTGCCATTATCGTTCAGGATAATGTAAGAATTCTAAGTATAGGTACTCCATACATCCAAATCTGTTCAGGCATTTAGAAGTTACGATGGAGTAATGAAACTCAGATACATTCATACATGTTGTATAGAAGTAGGCCCTCCCACTACTAAGCATGCAGGAACAGCCAGCGGGCGGTGCATATCGCATGCTGCATGTTGCAGCATATAGGTTTGATCTGTTTCAGCGGATTATAGCAAATTAAGCTTTTGGTTCCTTGTATTCGCTCATACATACATACTTACCAAACATGAACCCTCAAACATTAAATAAGTACACTCTTTTTTGACCAGTCGTGTAAATAGTGATTTACTGCGTTTTGAAACATTGAGCCACATCGTTCATCTCATGAATTTCGAAATATACGACGGTAATGGACCAACGCAGGTGGGACCCTTGAGATTTCAATTTGGTTTGGCGCCGGTAATTCTATGGCAGGTGATCGACAGCTGCCACAGTTGTTAACGAATTCGAAAAGCCTTTTTATAACGCAACTAGCTTATGCCCGCTACTTCGTCGGCGTAGACTACAGACCCCTATTTTAGCCCCTTAGGTATTGAATTTGCAAAAACCCTTTCTTAGCGGATGTCAACGTCATAATCTATCTGCATGCCAAATTTCAGCCCGATCCGTCCATTAGTTTGAGCTGTGCGTTGATAGATCAGTCAGTCCTTTTCCTTTTATATATTTAGATTATTTGAAAAGCCCTACATACCAAGTACGAGTATATTGCCTAGCATTCTCGCTGGCCTAAGGTTTAATTCAAGCGGCAGTTCATCTAAGTGTAGCTTTTATAAATAATTCTCATGGAATTCTACCTATAGCTAGTAGAACATATTATGGTTGTTATATGCTGTAGAATATAACAATATCGAAGTAATCTCTATATATAAAAATAAATCTCTAAATGTGATTAGTTTTTGTACAATGCGCAGTCATACGCCTCGTTTTCAGATTGGACTAATTAATTATTTTACGCGCACTATGCAACTTCTAGGAGCTGTGTTGGTCACGTTACCATCGCGATGCGCTGTCGTTGTTCGTTGTGTGTGCCAAAGCCTTGAAAACCCAAGTGAGTGGAAGCTGATGTAGCGCCGGATTGTCTGAAAACTTTTTAATAAGTAATACCAGCTGAAGTTTTTAGTTCAAAGTTCGTTTTCCTTCTTATAAGATTCAATCAACTCTAGAATTTGTTTCAACGTTGAATGAAGTCTGTAAATTAGTTTGAACATTTGAAAGATCTCCAGTTTTTTTTATGTTTGTGAAGTGATTGTAAATAATAAATATTATTCCTGAAACTTTGAAATTAGCTGAAATGTACTAATTTCAAAACGGAACGGGTAAACATAATTTGTGTGCATCACTTCGTACATTAGATGTAGGTAACGTCGATATACCATGGGTTTCAGCTTCTCAGTCCTGATGCTCTATGTTCGATGCTTCAATGGCTCTCATGTAACTCTATAACTTATGAAAGAGATAAAAGGTAAAAGTCTACGCGTTAAAAAGAGAGGAGATTATTAAACTTTAGGCCGCAGCGCTGTGCGAACTGATTTTCACTTAATTGCGTCGGAACTTGCGTCACTACGCAGTGTTCCTTCTGTACCTGGAGAGTACTATATTCTGTGATTGCAGTCAAGGGCTAACTTATCATCGAATAAAAAAAAAAGATAAAATTCACGGTTCACAACTCTATTGCTATTTCACACTAAACCGTGCCATGCCAGTTATGGGCCATTGCATGTAAGCCATAATGTGTTTTCCATCCGTTTTCAATTTCAGATTGCAATTCAGTTGTAGGTGCGGATGATCTTTATAGCTTATTGATTTCTATTATAGTGTGCAGCTAAACAACTGGCTGTACAAATTACCTTTCAAATCAACATGCAAAATATGGTTTTTTGTAAAATCAATTCGGTAACTAATACCTATCTATTTGTCTGCTACATACCGCGGTAAAGTGGCAGTAAGTAGTTCCAATGTTCAGATTAAAATTAATCATATTAATAGGTAATGGTTATTATTGATCTATCTTTATAAATAGGATACGCCAGAAGACTCCGTCATCCCTTCATACAGCTTCACATATTGGCTATTAGGCATTCCTTTCACTATAGATATCACCGGTTCGCTTCGCTCGCCTCCATTTCCCTTCGCTCCATTAGGAGTCATTATCTCCCTACATTTATGATCTCTTTCGCGAGCTTCTGGCTTCGCACTTTACAGAAATACTTTTATAATAAAACGAGACCTTAACCTTGATAATATTATTGGCTTCATTAGGTGTTACAAATTACGCGCTTAAAGAATAAACCCTACCTCTTATCAGTACATATGAGATACTAACTGATGCCCGTGACTTCGTCCGCGTGGAATTAGGTTTTTAAAAATCCCGTGGGTACTTGTTTTTTTTTTTAATTTTCTCTCCGTAGAACCATCCTCGTACTTCAAGGAATATTATAAAAAAAGAATTAACGAAATCGGTTCAGCTGTTCTCGAGATTTGCGATCAGCAACACATTTAGCGATTCACTTTTATATATAGAGATATACAGTATAGGATGTAATAGGTAGGCCTACCTAACGCCTACAAAATTTTAGAGCTCCTACAGCTTAATGATCAACTAGCGTTGGTGTTCATATCAACTATTATTCGAAAGTTGATAGCTGTACGTTGGTGATAATCTGACAAATGCGCTTTACGCGAGATTATAACAGCTGATTGGCTTTCATCAAAAATGATGAAATCTAACGCAATTTACGTGATTTACGCAAGAGGCATTCATATATATGCATAATAAGCTTTTAGACGTGCCTCGTTTCATGAATAAGGTACTTAGGTCCTTAAGTAATTTTTTACTAAAGTGCCATTTTGTTTTGGTAATTGGTATCTACTGAGTATACCTAATATTGCAAACTGTTTGTACGAAGCAATGATGCCCTAGTGGTTAAGGGGTTTGATCCCAGGCATGTACCTTTAATTTTTCGGAGCCATGTGCTTTTTAATCAATAAAATATCACAATTCACTTGCTCTAACGGTGAAGAAAAATATCGTAAAGAAACTAGCGTGCCTGAGATATTTTAAATTACCTTTTAAATTACATTTACCCAATTAAAAGTATAGAAACCAATAACATAAATAAATAAACTACTACATGCAATAAAGATGTTTGACTTTGGCTTTGGATTTATGACATACCTATATACCTAAATCTTGACCGCAGAATTAGTTTGGTTTGCCCATTCAAAGTTGCAACGCCACGGTGGAATCGCTAGGCTACTAGTTTAATTTAGTATTATTGTGTAATTTAAATTTAATTTTCTTGAAATCCATTAAGGGTAGAGAGCAGGAAAACATCTTATTTTAGCAAATAAACTCTCTTCACCCAAAACAGGAAGTCCCCAAGCAGAATATTCAATTAACTAAGTGTAGGTTCTCAAATAACAAAGTTTGTTGTTTTTCAATAGAAAAACAAAATAGGTACCTACGGATTGAGTAACTAATTTGTCCCAATATTGAAACAAAATTATCACAAAATGTTTTAGTCTTTATGCTACGTAAGTAGCATTCAATCACTGCGTTCGGAAAGCAGATTCTACATACTATGAAATAGGCTTCTGTCAAACGGAAATATAACACCCAGGTATTTCCGTTAAAGTACTGAAAACTGAAAAGCCTTAGTATATTCGATAGAGACTGAAACGCATACCTAATTTCCTATAACGGTATTCGGTTGCTTCAAAGGGAGTCATGAATTGACCCAAATTCTTGACATGTCAGTGTGTATTGGGATACCGACAAAATATTCAGGTTTTGCAAGACTAAGGGCTTTTAAGTTTTACATAATAATACATTAACTGATGTTTTTAGTATATTGATAAACACTCACTAAACTCACACACTAAACACAGGTACTAGATTCCTCATAATATACTTAAATGCTAGGAATTTCATCGCTGTGTGGAATATAAGATTAGGATTATTTACTTCTATGGGTATTCTCTTTCTCCCTCTCCCTTGCAGGTAATTCTCATCGTTGGGGCATGTAACCCTTTTTAGGGTTCCGTAGTAAACAAGGAACCCTTACAGTTTCGCCATGTCCGTCCGTCTGTCGGTCTGTCCGTCCGTCCGTCTTCGGTTAATCTCAGAGACTATTATTGCTAGAAATCTGTAATTTAGCATGGGTGTAAATGTTAATCACGCCGACAAAGTGGGGAAATAAAATTGTGATAAATATTTTTTAGGGTAGCTCCCCTACATGTAAAGTTTTTCTTTTCGTCTACCCCAAAGTGTGGGGTATCGTTGAATAGGTCTTTTAAAAATACTGTGGGTGTAGGAACATCATTTTTCGATTTCTAGATCCGTTTGTAAAATATGATGTTTTAAAGTGCTAATTTTTATTACAGTCAAGTGTCCCCCCCCTCTATCAGCCAAATGGTAGTATTTAAGAACGTGAAAAAATTCACAGCAGTAGTATATATAATCAATTTTAAAGGAAAACTATCATGGCTAAGTAGGGTTCACAGTTATATCTGTTTTTCGAAGTAAATTATTGTAATTACTAGCTTATGCTCGCGACTTCGTCCGCGTGGACTACAAAATTTCAAAACCCTATTTCACCCCCTTAGAAGTTGAATTTTCAAAAATCCTTTCTTAGCGGATGCCTACGTCATTTCAGCCCGATCCGGCCAGTAGTTTGAGCTGTGCGTTGATAGATCAGTCAGTCAGTCAGTCAGTCAGTCAGTCACCTTTTCCTTTTATATATAAATTTTCAAAAATCCTTTCTTAGCGGATGCCTACGGAACCATACACTGCGCGTGGCCCGCCACGCACTTGGCCGGTTTTTAAAATGATTAATGTCTAATGGGGATTTTTTACGGATAAATAATACAAGGTTCTCCCAGTTGCTTCCGTAGGTATATTACGATTCTGCTAATATTTGGAATTTAGATATGATTTTGAATTACTAGGCTAACGATTACTAGGTACCTACCTATCAAATGTTAGTTCGTAATGACCGGACGCTGCACGATGAAATGTTTTATGGGGCACGTACAAAAGATAGGTAAAGACCAAACTCCAAACTCGATCACCCATACCAACTTATTCATTTCTTTTTTTTTTGGTAAAAAAAATATCATAAATAGTGCGCTCTTCAGTCAATATGGATATGTGATTCAACAAGGGAGCACTCTGTCCGTTGCCCATAAAACCCTCGGGACTCGTAACCAACAAAATGCTTACTTTACCAGAACTCGCGTGTTCGAGTCAAGAATGCCCTAATCGGCCATTTGGTGGCGTTAAGGCCCTATTTATTATCTTAACTAGCGAAACACTATCGTTTTCGGAGCAAGTTGGAGATCGTTCTGTATTTCTTACTGGCTATTTGTCTGCATTCTCTTATTAATTCCACTAAACGGAAGAATAATAAGTATTGTTTGTTTACAATTTTTATAGCTACTAGAATAACTTGTGCCCAATGACCATCAAGAACCATATTAATCTTATAACCACAGCTACTAATTCAAAGAACTAAATGCTAGAGCTAATGATAAGACATCAGCTGTCATCACGAAGACCATTTGACACGTAGAAGTCCCGTAAATTGCTAATGCGCGTGGCCGCCATTTTAGTGACGTCAGCACTAGACTGAAGTTTCGAGCTGATGGTATATTTTTATTTCGCCCGACGCGGACGTCAAAATTACATCATTTCGAAGTTAATGAGACATGGTTCCAGTGCAATAGCATTTTGCGGGACTTGTATCCATTTTAATTCTCGGTAGTAATTTTCGGTGCGCTTGGAATCAACACAAAAATATACCGCCATTTTGTATGGCACACTGCTTCCAGCGTACTTGTGGATGTACATTTCAGTGCTTATGACGGTCTCAAGGACCGACGGCACACGTCCTGCGCTGACATCGCCAGCTCGGATTTCCGAAGGCTTCTATCTTCTCAAGCACTGCGTTTTAACATCGGGAGTCACTACATTTTAGGTTGTTAATTAGGTTTAGGTGTGGCACCGTTTCCAATATCGAGCGGAGTCCCATACCTTAGGTGAAGGTTAACTTAGTAGATAATTAAGGTAATCGGTAGATTGTTAAAGTTAATTAAGTATTAACATTCGGTTTTTTTATGGCCTTCACCTGCAGCTTCTGTAATTATTGTGCTATACATGTTTTATTGAATTTTCAATCTTAATAAGCGAAACTGAGTTGACATTGCAGCTAAAACGGAATACAAATTTAATTTGTAAGCAAATTGCCTCTATCCATATGCAATGTTTCCGATTTGAATAGCTAATTCGTTCGGAAGATTACGCTGGAGTGGAGGCTGCGGTGCACGGGATGGGAGAAAATTACTGACAGAACTAAAACAACTGGACCGTTTCTATGGGGTTCACTAGACTGTGACTCAGTTCCTTCAATCATGTGTATAGTATATGTTTGTCGTTCAAATATCATGTCTGCAGAAACACCATAGCAGCAAAACAGTTAGTTGTGCGACTAGCGAAATAGACGCGAACCTGTCTGATCTCTTTCCCACGTCATTTCAGCGATGTACTACTCACACCCCTAGTCATCTCCGCCGCGAAATAAATATCTATAGGGGATCCGCTACATGTTTCGTATAGCAAATTCAATCCCCAATATTTCCACTAGTAGGTAGGTAAATTCCTCGGATATCGGTTTGTGATTAAACTAGCGGCACGCTATGATGGCCGGTTTGACGTTTGTCCGCTCATGAAGTTCCGTATTAATTGATAACGACTTTGAAGGAAATAATTGTATTACTTTATTGACGATAGTGATGTGCAGAGATTCATAAATTTTATCGAATGTAGTTTTAGGTTTAGGACTCAAAATTTATTTATTAAATTGATTTCTTAAATGTATACAAGTGTAGAAAAATCAGTTTGCACCATTTAAGGGGTGAATGTACTTGTGAATATGAACAATTTTCACTATGTGGACAAACCTCTGAAATCGCAAAAAAATATCAATAAATTTTTAAAAATGGAATCTAATACGATCGTCACATAGGATCGCTGGCTAGCACAACTACTACCTCCGGCAAACTCGCGTCAATGCTCAATGCAAAACAAAGCAGTTTCGAATTGACGTTGCTTCGAAAAGTATAAACTGTCAGTGCAATGCGATTGTGATATAGTTTTGACCTGGCTTTGGATTTCAAATATTGATACTGCATTACTGTTGACCCTTGCTCGTTAATTTGGACTCTGTTCAAGCCCTTTGTTGTGGATTTCGTCGATATGACCGAACGTACGCAGAGAACTGTTCTAAATAGTCAGACACGTGAGTTCCTAATACGCCTTCGTAACTATTTCGATCGTGAAGCTCAAAATGGAGGGCCAATTTTACCTATAACGTCAGTGGTTGAACGCGTAGCTGATGCGCTTAATATTGGACAACGAACTGTTAGACGGATAACTAAAAAAAAATATGGCGAGACTGGCACAGAAGAAAATAAACTTCACACACCAAAAAAGAGAAAACGAGCAAAACCAGTCGTAGGCATCGATAGCTTTGATGCCGATGCTATCCGAAGACATGTTTACGGCTACTATTTACAGAAGGAGTATCCAACAAGAAAAAAGTTGGTGCATTCACTGAAGGAAGCTGGATTATTCTTCGGTGGGGAAAGTTCTTTAACGAAGATTTTGAAGACCATTGGATTTCGATACAAAAAATGTAACAAACGCAAAATATTGATGGAAAGATTTGATATAGCGATGGCAAGGTATACTTTTTTACGGCAAGTGAAAGAAATCAAAAATTGGCAAAATGTTGTGTTCTTGGATGAAACATGGCTTAATGCTAACCATACTGTAGGCCGTTCTTGGAACGATGACACAGCAGCATCTACTTCCAAAGTTCCTGTAGGAAAAGGATCGCGACTTATAATTTGTCACGCCGGAACCATCAACGGGTTTGTCGAAGGTTCTCTCATGGCTTTTGCGTCAAAAACCACTGGAGACTATCATGAAGACATGAATGGAGAAAAGTTTACTGAATGGTTTACCTCAATGTTGTGTAGCCTCCCTGAACCATCTATTATAATTATGGACAACGCCCCATACCACTCGATGCAAATTGACAAGCCACCTGCCCAATCCCAAAAGAAAGCTGATATCGTCGCATGGCTTCGTAAAAATGGCGTAGATGCAAACATGAATATGTTAAAAGCGGAATTAGTACGTCTTTTAAAAGAAAACAAACCAACCAAGATCCGATACGTCATTGACGAAATAGCATTAGAACATGGGCACAGAGTTATACGGTTACCGCCTTACCATTGTGAGTATAATGCGATTGAGTTGGTGTGGGCTCAAATTAAGGGATATGCTGCAAGACACAATACAGAACCCCCATTTACCACAAAAAAAATGCTAAAATTATTAGAAGAAGCTTGTGAACATGTGACTAAAGGAGACTGGGAAAAGGTTGTGAATAGAACTGTTAAATTAATAAGGGAAGATTATGAAAGAGATGTGAAAATAGATAATATTATAGAAAACGAACATATAATTATTAATGTATGTGATGATAGCAGTGACGACAGTGAAAATAGTAGTATGGACGAATCTGATTAATTATGGCCTTTTGTGGCACCTTTTTCGGTATCTTTTGTATTCATATGTTTCTTGTGTGCATATAAAGTATGTATATTCATTTTCGTTCAAATATTCAGTTCGTTCAAATAAATTAAATAAACATATACATTTTTGTTTTATTAAACCTATTTAATCAGGTACAAAAACAAAACTTAATTGTTTTTTGTTCGAGAATAAATTGACATTCCACATCACTATTGTAATGTGTCAAACCGGCCATCATAGCGTGCCGCTAGTGTAGTAGGTATTAATAGTAGTTACAATATCCAATGCGAATAAAGCAAATCAAAATGTGAAAGTTGAATTTAGAATGAGATTTCAATTACAATTTCTATCGAAAACCGATTATAAATTTTTTATTTGAGTAGCTAATGGATTAGGTACTCTTTTTGATGGTTTTTCTATTTGTTTTGTAAAGTCATAATTTATTTGTAAGCCAAGTTAAAGTAAAGTTTTGATTGTTTCAAGTTTTGACGAACTCCGGAAAGTAAATTATTCTCATTTCGTGGGATACCGACATTGAGCAAATTTTATGACTATTCAAAGCATCTACTTACCTACTTTTATATTAACGATATAATATATTTGCTTATTATATTTTGAATGCTAAAATTTAATATTGACTAGGATAGATGGAGATAGGTTTCAAATAGTAAGTAATAAATTTTTAATGAGAAGTTCTGGCAGATATTGTAACCAATTTTGCCTAAAAGTAGGTTATCCCGGCATCTCCACCACTTGGGTATTTAAGCTACATAAGATAAACAGAAAGTTTATGCACCTACAATTAATGCACAGTACCTACTTACCCACACCTGAAGTGCCTGAAGTGAAGTGCCTTCGAAAATAAGGAAGGTCACATTTCCGTTTCGTATACCTAATCATAAAAAGATCTCACCACGCCGTAAGAAATTGCTTATTTATTTTGTTACAGTATAGAATAGCAATGGGAAACTCAAATGATCAATTTTACTAACCGATAGTTGCGAGGCATAACCGTAGTAGTCAAGATTTAAGTGAGCAACTATTAGAAATTAGCCATAGCTAGCAGCAGTTTGTGGTCTTGTAAGAACTATTAGGCGCCAATTTCTGGCAAAGTTTGACTGGGGTGGTACTAACAAAACCGCAGCTATCGAAGGATGATTTGAGTTGTGCTATGCGGATTCATTATTGGAGTGAAGAAAATTTACAAGGAACTCATTGTTTCTGACATGATGACATATAGTAAGTGCTCGCGAATCTGGCTGCTTTATTTCGAAATAGGGACCGTCCGGGGTTTCGTTTGGTGAAAATACAGGGTGACTGGTAATACGGTACATTCCTTGCAAGGGGTGGTCATAAAACCACAAAATAATAAAAAAAAATCTACACTATTGTACTTTTATTTTATAGAGAACACTGATTCGTAGTCGGGCCATGACACCAGGGTTCAGCCTGAAAATCAGCGCTGTAATAGTCAAATACTGCAGCATCATGCTGAGGTGCCCCTTCAGCTCAAACAAGACATCATTTTTGTTTTTAGTACTTTCTAGCTCGTAGTTTTAAGTTTACTTAGTCTTAATTTTGTAATTTTTAACATTTGGTTACATTTTTTTTCTTGTATTGTTTTGTGAGCTGAATAAACTTTTATTTATTTATTTACAAGGGTACATTTTAACTTGAAAACCGGGGGCTTCGATTGAAATTCTTAAACCTTGAATAACTCAGAAATAAGCAAATTTTGGATATGGTGGATTATATGACAATATTAGCTGCAAATGAATTTTACTTTCACCCCTTGCAAGGAATGTATCGCATTACTAATCAGCCTTTCAAAAAATCTGGGCTTCCTTTTCTACATTATAAAGGAAACCTTTTTGCAAAATTTCAGCTTTCTAGGTGCAAGGGTTGGGCTGGGAGTTGCTGAATCAGTCGGTGAGTACTTAAGGATTTTCTTTTTATACCACATTTATAAATCTTATGAATTATATCATAAAATTAAAAATAGTATATTATCTACATGATCCGATTCGAAGCCTCAATTATTATTCAGGTGTGGATCTGAGAGGTACAGTCAAACTTCTTCCATTAGACTGTTGTCTTGGTTTTCAAGTCTTTTTGTCAAGTTGATACTAGAAGCTTTTCGAGTAATGATCGCGAAACCTCGTTTTGAAGAGGGCACACGATGATGAGCTTTAAGCTTGATTGGAGGGGAAACGGGAAATGCTAAAATTAAACATGACTAAAGCCCTTCACAGACAAACTTATAAGTATAACTTTAATCCATACTATCCATACTAATGTTATAAATGTGAAAGTGTGTCTAGTTTGTCTGCTAACTTTTTACGGCCCATTCATTTAACCGATTTTGACGAAATTTGGTACAGAGAAAGAAGTCTTGCACCCCGGCGGATGGACGTAGGTAGGTAGGTAGGTACTTTTTTCCCGAAAAATCAAAAAAAATCCCACGGGATTAAAAAAAGTTAAATCATTTATTTGGTCCAGTCCCTTTTGGTTTATTGGATCTTACATCCCGTATACGGATAGGTATAGGCTACTTTTTATCCCAGAAAATGTTAAGAGTTCCTAAAATCTTAATCCATACGGACGTAGTCGCGGGTATCATGTATAGTAATTTAAAGTAGGTACAATAGCAAAGCATATTATAACAAAAATCTGTTATTTATTGAAAAAAGGTTTTGTATTTCTCTTTTGTCTATTTTAGTTACCAACTCATAAAATATAAACCTTGCAATAAGTTTGTCTAGTCTTTTCGTTATGTTGTACTTTGTTGTGGTACTTATTTAATTTTGAAATGCGACATTAGAAAAGTGCTATAAATCCATTCATTTGAAGGAGTGAACCCGACTGTAACGTACTAAAGTGTTTGGCGTGCGGCCAATTGCCGTTTACTGACCGTGTTAGAGAACAAGTAGTTTTCCTAAGGACGTGTTCGTGATGTAATTGTCGTGAGATTGTAGAAAAATCCGCCATATTGCAAGGCATCGACGCTACGATTCAGGGAAAATCATATTTTGGCATAAAATCGAGTATTTTCTGATACAAATACGTTTCAAGCAGGTACAGATGATCGCATACTATGCATCATCAATATAGCTATACAAAAATAACGTAACCTAACGTAAATAATAAAGAAACCTTTACTTTTTACCATTTTGAAGCACACGTGATGTTTCTGATTATTTTCACATTTTCAGTGCTGAAAAATGAGCGACGACGCCTCTTCTGGCGACTCTTTCGCCTCGTATGACGTACCTATGCTGCAGTGTGCAATTACCTTTAGACTAGATAGGATCTCGGAGGATTCCGAGATCGGAAAACATGTGGAATCCCCTGCAATGTAACATAATTGAAATAAAAATGTGCCATATTATTGGCACTGACAAATACCGCAGCGAAGAAATTCGCTAAGTTTAGCAAAGTCAAAGTCAAAGTCTAATAATTTATTCAGAATAGATAACATATGTTACTCCTACTGATAGTCAAAATTATAAATTTGTAAGATGATATAGTGGTGATAATTAATTATGTTTTAAAACTAAAGCTACGAGAGTTCCAAATGCGCCCAAGTCTGAGAAGAGTCCACAACAAACTCACTTTAATCTTAATCTGTTCTAAATAAATACAGTCTATTCGTAGTATCTACTCAACGAAAGATAAGATATCTATTATCTTCTGTTTAGTTGCTAAAAACGTGCTGCGTAATATTCATCCCTCGTTACCAGGAAAACTTTTTACTTCAACCAGCAATCTCCGATCAGCGATCAATTTTCTCACAACAAAAACCAACAAAAGTATAAACAATAAAGTACGTAAAAAGAAAATGGATTCGATACGATAGAACCTATTTTACGCAACACAAAGGCCACTGCGTTGAAGCGATATCGGAGGAGAATTTCAATTCCAAGATTTAGTGGTTCCCGACATCTCCCGTTAGAGCCTATTCATTGTTGTACAGTAAATCACCGGCGCGATGTGAAAGCAGGTTAAATTCAAGATTAACAGATTAAACCACACACGTGGCTCTGAACTCTGAACTAATTTTGTGTGAAATATCTCACTTATTATAGAAGATAGAAGTAGTAAGCACTTAATGGTAGAGTATAAGATAGAATGATCTAATACTTATCGTCCCTATAAGATTCAAACGCATTTGTGCTGCACTGCACGACGCGGCAGCACCTTGCTCCATACAAACTCATATTATACTAAACTACATAATATATTTGTCGCGCCGCGTCTCTTAAGTGCGCTTTGCTCCATAAAAACTCACATAAACTATATATGCCGCGCTGCGTGCGCTAATATCACGTAAGTCAAAATTAGCAACTTTAAAGAAGAAGCAATTAACATGCTCTTTTCAAAGATTTGGGTTGTTTGATGTATACCGTGCAGTTACTAAGTTTCTCTTGGACATTTTCTTGTTTCATGACTGGCTGAAACGACACGTCTCTGTAAAAACTGCCAAAAAACCTGCCGAGTACGAGTTAGACTCGCGCACCGAGGTTCCCGCACTACAGTCGTATTTTTTCGACATTTTGCGCGATAAATCAAAAACTACAAAGTATGCATACAAAAACAAATGTGATTTAGAATGTACAAATGGTACAAGTAAAGCCCTTTAATATGATACCCTATTTTGTATAGTAATCTTACTTTGAAAGTTGAAAATATCAATATTTGTTCATGAACACATTTAAATTTTTTCTTGTGATGTAACCACAAACTCAACAACAGATTTTTTCCTTTACTTGTGCTATAAGACCTACCAACCTGCCGAATTCCATAATTCTAGGTCAACGGGAAGTACCCTATAGGTTTTCTTGATAGACACGACAGACAGACGGACAGACAACAAAGTGATCCTATAAGGGTTCATTTTTTCCTTTTGAGGTACGGAACCCTAAAAATTATTTAGAACATTTTAAAAGGAAGGTTTTCATTATGTTAAACACAATATGATTCACATTCAACGCAGACGACGTTTGTTAGATTAGATGCACCTACCTGTCTACCATAGAATTTCTATTCCACAATGAAATAGTAGACTGAAATATAAAGGCTCCATTTTAGTTGGCAATTCTACTACTTTATTTTCCTCTGATTTGGCCAAAATTTACAGTTTTTTCGTTTCTTTTTAGTTCGGAGGCTCGCCAAACTGAAAAAACTTTACACTTTACTTCTCAAAGCGGAGTTTAAAATTAGGTGTAGTAAAATGTAGAGTTGATATAAAATATTTAGTTCTGAGAGACCCATTTCCGAGGAAATGGGTTTCGTGTTTAAGAAGGTAGCGGGAAGTGGTTGGATAAGAAAGGCAGAGGATCGTGTGTGGTGTCGCGCTCTTGGGAAGGCCTATGTCAAACAGGCTGACTGATTGATTGGGTTCCACGCAAAAAATTATGATTCATGAAATTCTTTCTATCCCAGAAATCAAAGAATTCCCACGGGATTTTTAAAATATAAGTCCAGACGGACGAATTCACGGGCATCAGCTACTTGCTAAATAATTAATATGTTCAGAAGTGGACCTACACATAAGTAGGTTAGGTTGTTAATGATGATATTAACATTGTAAGTAGACCGACGACTGAATACTACATTAGAAGTGTCAGATTATTGTATAACATACAATACAAAATACATTTCAGTATTCAGCCATTGATCAACCCATCGCCGGCTCTAAACAGAACATGGGTTTCCTCTCAGAGTGAAAAGGGTTTTTTGGCAATACTCTACCACGCTGGCCAAATGCGGATTGGCAGACTTCACACACCTTTGATAACATTATGAAGAACTCTCAGGCATGCAGGTATCCTCACGATGTTTTCCTTCACCGTTAAAGCAAGTGATATTTAGATAGTTAAAACGCACATAATTCCGAAAAGTTAGAGCCCGGGATCGAATCCCGACCTTCGATTAGGAGAAGACGTTCTAACCACTAGGCTATCACAGCTTTTTAAATGAGAGTACAATAGCTAAAATAGAATTTACTGAAACAGTTTTTATATTGAAGTAATCGCACGCTGGTAACAGTTGGTCTCGACGCTGCTCGCAACTGTTCTCTCGTTGCTGTTGATCGTGATAAATATCTTGTTCAAACAACTCTTTGTTCATTCGCAACACTTTAACTATTAAAATACGCGTATTTACCTACCTAGTTGATTTGATGGAACGTGCCCAAAGTAATAAAAACTATCTTAAAATTATTACAAGCTAGTTGATGCTCGCGACTTTATCTGCGTGCATACAAACATACACACTTTCACATTTACAATAGAGGTAGTGATAACATCATGAACCATGCATTAATTTTAAATTAGTATTAAGTGTTTGTAAATAACAAAAAATACTACTCAGTGGAGTTTATTCATATATCATCGGGTTGCGTTTGGAACTCTCCTTCTCTTCTTTTTTTAAAAACCCCCTTTCCTCTCCGATGAAACATAAAGCTCGTGATAGGAATTGGTATGACAATAGTGCAATGGGTGGGGTTTGAACCGCGGACCTATCAGAATTCAGTCCTCTCCTTAACCGTTGATCTATTGAGGCTCTAAAGTATATGTAAACGGATACTACTTTTTATCTCGGAAAACCGAAGAATTCCCTTGGAATTTAAAACCAAATCCAGGCAGGCATTGGTACTGATTCTGAGCACAACTATATTTTAGAGCATTTGCATCCTCTTCTTACTAATATAATATGGAAAGAACAGACATAGTTTGACAATTTTAAGTTAAATTTAGAGCCGTCAAACCTCGTGACTTTAGCTACCAGTCGCGAGCGTATCGTTTAAATATGTAGGGTGCACTAGAATTTAGAGTCATTAAATTCCGTCCTTTTTTAGCAACATTAAAAGAAAAGGATGCAGATACTCTAAATTTAGTTTAGCGAAAACAACAGCATCAGCGCCATTATTTAATATTCAATAATAATAATTATAACCAAGAAGACAAGTGAACTGTGACTGGTGTCGTTATCTGCCCTTTTATATAATTGCGGAGGTTGGGCGCGTCGAGAGGCTCGTCGTCGCATTAATGAAGATTGATGAGCCTTCCTCCAATATCACGCACACTTGGCTTAATCTTCGCTTTTGCCTGCTTAACATTCCGAATTAACAATGAAAGACGGAACTTTATGCCTGGATAGATCTTTTTAGGATTCCGTACTCAAAAAGCAAAAAGAAACAACCTCGGAGGTATCTGTCTGTCT
Organism: Maniola hyperantus; assembly: GCF_902806685.2. Classification (NCBI taxonomy): domain Eukaryota; kingdom Metazoa; phylum Arthropoda; class Insecta; order Lepidoptera; family Nymphalidae; genus Maniola; species Maniola hyperantus. Next base: position 8,441,060 of record NC_048552.1, on the reverse strand, counting down.
ATCCGTTTGTCACAACTATTTTGTCGCTTGATTTTGTCAAGAACAACTTTATTTTAAGAATTTTAAACCACAAAGCAAAATAAGAAGAAGAAGAAGAATTTTAGATTTTATTACAAGAATAACTTGCACTTGTCCGTTTTTTTTTCGTCTTGCGTAGCTCCTGCGTAAACAGTATACAATACACAGACGTAGTAAGTACCTACGTTTTAGTAAAGCTACGCCATTCAATAAATTTAAGCTTGTGCATAAGAATTAAGATTTTTTGAGATCACGTTCAAAGATGCTGCTAATAAAACTGATCTCTTTTTTTTCTTTAAGACAATGCGGTGCCCAGGGATGGAAAAAAGTGGGAAACAAGAAAAAAAAGGTTATTTAGATTCCGTCGATGCCTAATAGGGAGCCAGTTGAGTTTTGTACGATATTCAGAGATATGGTCGTATTTCTTTAGGCTAAAGAATCCAATGCACAAAATTTACAAGCGTTCTAGTTTACTTTAAAGTCTTCATTTAAACCTAGGTAGCAAGCATCGGTGTAATGTAAGATGGGAATATTATATATCCGTTAGTAGCTGTACCGAAGTTAGGTAATCGAAAGCGGTGAAAATGCAGTGTTGAATAAACGGTATTACGAGACTACGGCACGTTGTGCTGACTTGAAAAGTCTTTTCGCTACACGCTATTAAGGGGCACTCAAAATTGCCGCGTTGCTTACTCTACCCAGAGTTTCACGTGGCTTATATGAATGCATCTTTAAACATTACCGTGTGTGCCTGATGGATGATTTTCCATGATGGTTTTCTGATGGAATGCCCATTCCATCAGAAGTCTTGTAAGAAAATTTTGCTATTTTTAGGGTTCCGTGCCCCAAAAGGAAAAAGGAACCCTTATAGGATCACTTTGATGTCTATGTGTCTGTCTGTCTGTCTGTCTGTCTGTCTGTCTGTCCGTCCGTCCGTCCGTCGTGTCTGTCAAAAAAACCTATAGGGTCTGTCTGTGTGTCCGACAACTGTAAATTTGTGGTTTCTTACCTACCTACATTAAGTATATAAATGATTGTGTTTTTTACCTATTATGTATATTAAGTTTAAAAATATAATTTTTTAATGTATATTAAGTTTAAAATAACCCACATTTAGCTTAATGTTGTTAGTTTATATTAAGTAATTGTTAGTTAGCTGTTAAGTATTAAGTATACCAATAAATTAATGTTACGTGTAGGTACCTATCGACTGTCGACGGCACTAGTGTACGGAAAAACTTATTTAAAGTTTATGAATGCACCAAACTTGCTGTAACCTGTAAATATTCTTCTTTAATAAATAAATAAATACAAAAAAAATACATCACAAAATTATAATGAATTTTGAAAGGAAGTTTGAACAATAATAAATATTTTATACCAACTTCCGTAATGATTTGTAAGTTTTTAGTAGGTAATATTCACAAATTGTTATTTTTACTAATCATTATTTTATTTCATACAAACTTTCGTAGTGATTAAAATTCACAACTTATTTTTATAACAAAAGCGAGCACTGTAAAGTGACAGTAGAGAAGCTTTTATAGTTTGTGTTAAACTACTTTAATCGGATATAAAATAACTTCCATTAGCACACCATTGTGTCACGAAAGATTCATCGATCAAAATTTTTACACCTCCTACCTGCGAGCTACCAAAATGAGGTCGCCCGTGCAAGGCAGAGATCGGCATAAAGGTGTTCATACACTGCCGCGAGAAGCCGCGCCGGAAGGAGGAAACATACCTAACTCATTTCGTACTAAAATGCGGAGAACACGAATGAAACTAAAAGCACATAATAAAAATCATCGATTTACGCACTATCTTCATCTCACTCACTCACTATCATCACTCTTCCCATTTTTGCATTCTATTTCTCGTGTAACTTTATAACGACTTACACCTATTATTTCCAGCTGATGTCGACGATTTCGTCCGCGTGGATTTAGGTTATAAGAATCCGGTGCAAACTGTTTCATTATTCGGAATGTAAAGTTCCTAACTATACTATGTTTATAAATGTAGAAGACGACACTTTTGCATTAATAATATTAGTGTGAACGTTTATAGGTGCGGAGTAATTTTTGAGCGCTCGCTTTGCAATCCAATTGAATTCATCAGCTGCTGGTCCTCCGCCCTAATCAGCTACCTGCTTCCCGCCACCTTCTTCAAGTGATCGGCTTAGCGGGCTGGAATTAGTCCTACACAGCGCTTACCGGTACGTGGTTTCCATTCCAGAACCTGTCTGCTCTATCGGCATTGGTTCTGCGACAGACGACCTGCCCATTGCAACTTCAGCTTGTTAATCCTTTGAGCTACATCAGGCGCTTTTGCTCTTCTGCGAATTTTCTTGTTCTGGATTGTATCCTTGAGAGAGACAACATAGCTCGCCCTATAGTGCGCTGAGCGACTTTTAATTTGTGGACGAGGCCAACTGCCAGTGTCCATGTTTCCGCTCCATGCGTCATTACAGGTAGAACACACTTATTAAAGACTTTAGTCTTAAGATCCAAATGCACTTGAGCTGCGCTGCGCGACGCGACAGATATAGTTTAAATGAGTTTGTATGTAGCAAGACGCTGCCGCGTCGCGTTGCACAGCGCAGCGCAAATGCATTTGGACCTTTAAGGTTTTGCGGTATTGACGATTCGAAGACCTGGCGTAGCTTTACGAATGCTGCCCAGCCCAGCTGAAGTTCGCTTTTAATTGTTGCAAATTGCAGGGTTGATTTGATTGGATCTAAGGAGGCGTGAGGCGTGGAATGCGGTTGGAGCGGTCTCCATCAATCCCCCGTAATTACTTAGTGGCGGTTGTCGGCCACTGCTAATGACGAGATGGGCGTTCCGAAAACGCTGCCACTCGCCTTAAACAAGTATATCGTAGTTTACAACATGTTACTTCATTGTAAGAGAAAGTGAGCGACGTGCGTTCTAGTTGTCAAGGCGCATATCAAACAGTATCGCTCGTTAAGCAACGTTCGCCCTGGTCGGTAACAAGGTGGGGGACCAACTTTGGGATCCGAATTTGGCGTTTTCATTTCCTCCGTGCCTTGGCGAGCATTGACATATATTATTAATCTAAGTTAAAAGAACATGTGAAGCCGTTGGTGCCAGTTAATATTAATAACATTTAATAATGGTAGATAGGTACCTCCAATGTTAATTTATACTCGTACCATTATACATATTATTAATAATGCAAAGGGGTCACGACCCTCAGCAATAAAATATACGATTTAGAGACTAGACAGAGAAGTATGACAACTCTTAGTTACAACAGGGCTTAAAGCCAGGGTAAGCAGTAGTTAGGTTGATACTCACTTACTGGCAAGTCATAAAGGATAATGAGCAATAAGCTATTTCAATCAGTGACTATTTTGTGAATAGGTAAGCAATACTTTATGTTTCTATGAGCTATACACCACTAACTGCACTCCATCAGATTAACAGCTAAATCCTAATCAGTTGGATTTATTTGACGCTCCAAACTCTACAGTTGATCTTCAACTAAACCGCAAAAGACGATAACTTATGGCAAGAATAAGTTCTAAGCGTCACTTCTCTTTCGATTCATTTAAAAGCCATTAGATGTGAGAATCTTCGTTTTTATTACCTACTGGAGATTGATCACCTGCACCTAGCACGATAGCAACTACCTGCCCGTAGCACTTTAATCTTCAAGGTTTGAAGTTAGAGATACTATTAAGTACTTACCACTACTTATTACCACTGACAAGCGAATGGTCTGTTTTCGTCTAAAAGATCTTAACTAACCATATACTGAGCCGTGTTAACTTAGCGGTTTAGACGTCCGCTTCCTATTCGAATGGTCGGGGGTTAAATTCCGGGCATGCGACTCTAACTTTTAGGAAATAATTGTGCTTTAAGCAATTAAATATCATTCGCTTTAATGGTGAAGGAAAACGTCTGCATCAGACGTTGGCAGAGGTTGGCGGAGAGATTTCTGTTTACGCATTTTTACGGTGCGCCCGTTGCTGCTGGCTATTTTTCACTACTGCAAATGCGGCTCTTGCAGCTTTAGCCACTCTTGCAGTCGTGTTGTGATATAATGATTTCTGGTTTAAGACATTTATTGTTCCATACAGAAATTTATACTTAAATGGAACTTACAGGCTATGTTATAAAAAGTAGGATTTACCAAACCATTTTGAAAATATAGGAACTGTTGTAGGTAATAACATTAGTTGGTACCAGCCCATACCATAGGTACTCAATGCAACAATTCTTTCGATTTAAATATACCAAATTTTGCAACGAAATGTGAAGTTTGTAACTTTATTTTGTCTTTTAAGAATAGACGCTACTTCATCTTCATTCTCGGCGCTGATAAAATACAGCGAAAATCGAATACGTCATTCTCGCTACCTGAAAGGAAAACAAAGTTATCTCTCCGTTTATGCAGCTTTCCTTGTTTAATCTAAATATATAAAAAAGGTGACTGACTGACTGACTGACTGATCTATCAACACACAGCTCAAACTAATGGACGGATCGGGCTGAAATTTGGCATGCAGATAGCTATTATGACGTAGGCATCCGCTAAGAAAGGATTTTTGAAAATTCAACCCCTAAGGGGGTGAAATAGTGGTTTGAAATTTGTGTAGTCCACGTGGACGAAGTCGCGAGTGTAAGCTAGTATAATATATTTACGTAAACAGTTGTTCTGCTCATAAATAAAATATCGAGATATCATAGAAAACGTATAGAAAAGAGGCTTATGTAGCAACCACAACAAAAACCGAGAAATAGGCGTTAAGCCGCTAGTAATATGAAAAACTATTTAAGCCAGCTAAGCAGGTATACTCGCAATTTGGAAGAATTTGGAGCAGGCTGTATGAATAATAAGTACGAAGTTTTTACTCAGGTAGGAAATTTAAAACCTTACCGATACAAAAGTGTTATACGAGAGATCCTGAATACCAAACGCCTTGAGTATGAGCGGCTTCTGGGCTTGCGTACATCCAATCAGAACCAACCGTCTGATGTCGTTGTGGGCTCGCTGGTCCATCTTACACAGATGCCAGCCGCAGTAAAACATTGAATTAGCCAATAGTGATGCCTGTGTGCGTTGAACAAATTACAAGATCAACTAGCTGAAGCCCACTACTTCATTCGCGTGGATTCAGATTTCTTAAAATCCCTTGGGAACTCTTTGATTGAATTTGATTCTTTGATTCGGGATAAACTAGTTTATGTCACTATGCATGTCTTTAACTATATCCATGCAAAAAATCTTGTCAATCCGTTGCTCCGCTGATTGAAGGACAAACTAATAAACCAACTAACAAACAAACAAACACACTTTCGCATTTTTAATATGGGTAGTGATTAAATAAATTATTACGCCTAAAAAGATTGGTTTAAAATAGCATCATACGATACGGCCTGCTTTCATCTTGGGTCACATCATCACATTCCATCAGGTGTGACTGTGCGTGTCAAGCGTCTGTCTGTAATAAATTTAAAAAAAGATCCATTGTAGCCTGTCCAGCCCTGACGAGAACTACCTACTCGCGATCTACACGTCAGCAAATTAAATTAGTAGCCTTGCTATGAGAGATATCACACACAAAGTTCAAGAGTCAATTTTGCAGTAGTTCTATCAGATACTGCGCCGCAAAACCATGTGCATGTTATAGAGAAAACCGACATGTAATTAAATCATAATCAATATTCAAAATTTTTTTTCAAAATTCATTAAATCATAATTTCTGGACTCTGCGGTTTGAGCTGTACGTTGATATGTCAGATTATTTTATATAGATATAGATGTCCCAGTCATCAGTATATAAGGGAGCATATTTTAATAAATATCGCATTTTTTAAAAAGGTACTCCTTTAAATAAATACCTGATAAGTGATCTCCCCCGCATTCCAAAGATTTAGAGCCAATAGAAAGAACAAGGATCCAACAAACGTATACGTCATGAACGCGTTTGTCAAGTTCAAATGAGGAGAAAGCTGAAAGTTTGCACAATATTTTAGAGATTTACAAACAACAATATTTCTTTCCACAAGAAAGTTGGTGCTCACCGCTAAGCGAAGCAAAAGCAAAACTGCGACTGCCGAACTTTCGCAAACTTGTAACGACATTGTGATTCCGAATACGCGATGTATTTCATCTGCAAGGCTAGAACAATACAAATATATTAACTGTGCTTAAAATATCACTACCTTTATTGTCACTACTCTTTTTATAAATGCGAAAGTGTGTGTTTGTTGGTTTATTGGTTTGTCCTTCAATCACGTCGCAACGGAGCAACGGATCGACCTGATTTTTTACATGGGTACAGTTAAAGACCTAGAGGAGGTAGAGGAGTGAAATAGGCTACTTTTCATATCAATAACCTAAATCCACACGGACAAAGTCGTGGGCATCAGCTATTATCCAATATGGCGATGAAATGGCAAACAAAACTTGAAAAGAATTTAATTGATTTAGATTGTTATCTCTAAATAGGTATAGTATTATTTGATTTATAAAAAAAACTAGCTTATGCTCGCGACTTCGTCCGCGTGGACTACACAAATTTCAAACCCCTATTTCACCCCTTTAGGGGTTGAATTTTCAAAAATTCTTTCTTAGCGGATGCCTACGTCATAATAGCTATCTGCATGCAAAATTTCAGCCCGATCCCTCCAGTAGTTTGAGCTGTGCGTTGATATATCAGTCAGTCAGTGTCAACTTTGTCTTTTATATATTTAGATATGTACCAAAATCCTCTGTAGTGCTGAAAAATTTGCTACTCACAACATTAATTTTTGATGCATCCGAATTCCTTTTAAATACCCTGCTTTTAATAGTTTAGTAGCTTCTTCGTTCCTCATGACAAACACGTTCTTATCAAAATCTTGCCTAATCCTCTCGAAGTGTTGACATAACGTTATGAACTTATACGCTATGGTAATGAGATGTATTATAGGCATACAATCAGCTGAAATCATAGGCAGCATCATGTACAACCAGGTCATGTAGAAAAATACACGTAATATACTTGCAATGATGGAGTCATCTTGATAATGAGGAAAGTATGTGACCACAGTATAGAAGGGCGTCCCTGGAAATATATTTTAAAATATAATATTATGATTTAGAATCGTATGGACAGGGTGATTAAATTAAAACATTTGTTAAGGTGTATTTATACATTCGCAAAAGGGCATAGACGAGCCTCAACTTGGGAAGCAATCTATCTGTTTGAACATTCATTTCCACTCGCGCAATGGCGAGATTATTCAATCTATGTTCAATCTGAACACTAGACGTATGACTACGCATTGTACACAAACAGATCTCAGCCGGGCTAGTGTATTTAATTAATAATTTAACACGTTGCAACGTCGGCTTGGTCTACCTACTTGTTTTGCGATCATTGTAGTCGATGATATAACGGCGAGTGGGTACACGGCACCTGAGTGCGTGCGGCAAATGTAAAGATTGTGTTTTCACCAACAGAAATCTAGCTTGCAGTTTTACCTTCAACAATTGACTTCCTCAAACTCTCGACGCCATAGGCGCTCAAAGATAAATACACTGTAATGACATAAAAGGTAATCCCCCACTGTACTTTCATTTGCTGCTTTTTCATTAACTTGTCCTCTTCAATAGCTTCCATGACAGTAGCCATTTCAGAATTCAGTTGTCTTACAGAGCTCTTGTGGTAAAGGAGAAGAAACATTTTAATAAGAATAATATCGTGAATAGCCGCGAACATCATGGCTGACTTCTTTTCCACTTCAGGAAAATCACCGAATAGAAACGCGAGGTTCTCGAGGAGTATCATAACGAAGTATATAGAGAAAGAAATGACGCTGTAAATTTTATAACAGCCTGTTTCTGGGTAAATATTCTCGAACCAAAAATTGCCAGCTCCTGCGTAATATACGTATCTGCAGTAGCTTTTTAGCAAGTGTTTTGTACTAGCAGTCATTATTAGCTCTATATTTCTCTATTCCTAGGTATTGTACAAAGTTTTTTATGTCACTGAAAACACGTTTACAAGTGTCGCTGGCGATAATATTATGAAAGTACGAGGCTACAATTTACATAAAATATAAAGCTATGATTAACGAAACAGAATTTTTTTTTCATGAAAACATTAGGTAACTAACAATTAATTTTCTGTTAATTACTATTGTAATGCAAACTTGTTTTATGAACTTTGAAGGTTTCGTTCTTAGTGGATACCAAAATTTCAAATAACTTAATATTTATGATCATTTAATAAGGCTTCACAGACACAGACAGAATAATACAGTTAAGCCTGAAATACATACAACTTTGTTAGAAATTACATAAAATTATGAATTTTGAAGGTAGTTTAATAAAATCGATAATTGACTCATTCGATGTCATATGATCAGGAGGTCAACTTGAATGAATTTGTTAAAATACGGGTGTTTTGATACGGGTGTTTTAGTCTCCTTCCGAGATTCGGAACGATTATTGAATACCTTCGGTGTTTAGATCGTGAACTGGATACTAATCTGTGTTTCTCGCGTATGTTTTGGAAGAACATTCCAATAATTTGTTGAATATGTTTCAATAATGCCTGTTTTTCTGAGTGACGCTCATAGTACTTATATTACAAGGTACTTAGATGTTTCTGTGTATTTTTCTCAAACGACAAATTAAGCTGTACTGCAAAGTGCAACGCTCTCTCTGGATGTACTGAACAATATCTACCCATAAGCTGTTTTAATCTTTTCAATATCACAAAAAGTTCCTTTATTTTGGACTCCAGCCAGCAGCTAATTGTACTTAGTCGGTATCGTATTCCCAGCCGAATACCGCACTTGTACAACGAGTTAGTATAAGCATTAGGTGCAAAATTAACATTATGTTTAGAAAGAGATTGGTTTTAAGCTTTTTTAGGGTTCCGTACCTCAAAAGGGAAAACGGAACCCTTATAGGATCACTTTGTTGCAGGTTTAATAAAACTCTTTCAATAGTATCGATATTAATATATAATTCTGCACACTTATTATGAACAATAAATACAACTATGAACAACACGTATTGTAGTACTTTAGGAGACACTTTTACTAACCTTTCGGTTTGGATGCTCGAACAGGATTAACTTAAAAACTAAAGAGCTGTCCGGACCGAATATCATGTTTTACATTCATTCAACTGAACTAAAAAGAGTATGTGATTGAACTGAACTGAAACTGAATTGACCAATGAGATTCCACTTAAAATTCCATCCAATGCGATCCTTCTAAAATTCAAGGCCGTTTTAAAAAGGTACGTGATTTGACTCAAACAATAAATTATTTAAGTCAAATCTTGCACCCTTAATTTTTAAACCGTAACAACATGTTGGACTGACCAATGAGATCCTCTCAAGATTCCATCCAATGAGATTCCTTCTAAACTTCAATGTTATTATTAAGAAAGTACGTGATTTGACTCAAACCATAAATTATTTAAGCCAAATCACACACCATCAGTTTTAAAATCATCACAGAATATTAGTATTATTTGGAAATCATGACATTCGGCCATCAGACACTGTGTAGCCTCCTGGCACACACAATCATCATTTGTACTTTTAAATAAATCATGACATTTTAGTTTTATTACAACACAACAAAAATACTATGACCTTACGTTTTCCGGGAATATTATTGACATACAGAAAATAAAAATCATCTTTGTATTAGGTATATCACTCATACAAAATCAACTTCCTGTGTAAATAATAAAAACCACTGAACATAACATTTTCTAGGACATTATTAAAGAAAATAGGTAATTACAATTTATTATTAACATAAATAAAATCATCTTTGTATATATCATTCATACGAAATCGAATGCCTGTGTAAATAATTAAAAAAAATCCCTGAACATAACATCTTCTAGAACATTATTAAAGATAATAATTACAATTTATTAATAACAAAAATAAAATCATCTTTGTATATACCACTCATATAAAATCAAATTCCTGTGTAAATAAAAACCCACTGAACTTAACGTCTTCTAGAACATCATTAAAGATAATAATTACAATTTATTACTCGGATTCACTTTTACCAGCATCGTCAGAGCTACTCTGATCGGAGCTATGTAACTCTAAAGCTTTTATATGTATCCAAGGTCGGATTCTATCAGCTGCAATGACAGTTTTATAAGGTTTGCCTTTCTTAATGAAACCAGGAACATCTGTTATCCTATAGCGGTCATTGCCTAGAACTTCAGTAACTTTATATGGACCCACAAACTTCGACAGGAGCTTTGTACTTTTCTTTTTGTTATCAAAATTATTTCGTGAAATTTTCACTAAATCACCGATCTCATACTTAGTTGCGGGGATTCGATCTACATCATGTTTTTCTTTTTGTTTTACTTGATTTTTCTGGATATTATTACTAATTTGCTCTCTAACTTGTTGTAATTCTAAATTATTACTCGAATAGTTTTCGGTATTAAGTTTATTCGATAAAACATCGCGCAATTTAATTCCGAACATAGCTTCTGTCGCAGTTTTCTGTGTTGAAGCATTTACAGTGTTGTTGATGCCCCATTGAATTTTACTCAGACACTTGTCCCAGTCGCGTTCATGGCTTGCAAAGTTTTGTGCTGACAATGAATTCAAGATGGTTTGGTTAAACCTCTCTGCTTGCCCATTAGCTCTGGGACAAGCTACTGCGTTCAATATATGCTAAATACCAAGTGTCTTACAAAAGGTCTGAAAAGCTGTTGATGTAAAACTTGTGCCTCGGTCAGAAACAATTCTAGCCGGAACACTAAAGTCATAAAATAGGTTTTCTAAAACTTTAATTGTGTTTTTCGTTTTTAAATTTTTCACCGCTCTTACGAACACATATTTAGTAAAAGCGTCTACTACCGTTAGAATGTGGGTATTACCGTTTTTACTCCTAACAAAAGGCCCAAGATGATCTATATGAATCGTGTGAAATGGTATTTGTACTTTTTCTATGGGATACAAATGACCAGACTTTTGCTTTGACGCGCTATCTTTATTATAAGCACACTCTAAACATGCTGCAAGATATTTTTTTACAAATTTTCTTAGTTTAGGGAACCAGTACGAATGTTGTATTCTTTCTAGAGTTTTTGAATACCCTAGATGGCCAATTTCATCGTGGTTGGCACGACATATTTGCCATCGAGCACTTCGCGGAACGACTAGACATAGCCTATCATCTACCTTCCTATACACGGTATGGTCTCGTATAACATAACTGTTGCGAATGTCCTTACTTTCTTGGTCATTTTCGGGCTTAAGAATTTTGTATATGCGGGATATTTCGGGATCTGCTAATTGCAATGATAAAATCCAGTTTTCTTTGCTTATAGCATACACACCGACAGAGGGGCTATTATCTGGCTCCGCAGACAATCGGGTGTTTCTGCTCAGTGCATCCACGTGTGACATTTGAACACCAGGTCGATATTCAATATCAAATATGAACTCACTGATTTGCAACCACCACCTCGCTATCCGTACAGGTAACACAGTAGTACAGGTAACATTGTAAAGGTGTTGTAATTCCAGGAGTTTTTGGAAGGACCTCTTGAAACATGCTTAACTAACTTTAGGATATCCTTAGCAGAAAGTTCTTTTACACGCTTACGCATCTTCTTAGGTACAACCTCTTCACTGGAACTAGAAGGAGACGGACTTCGCCGCCTATCCTTCTTTTTCTTAGAGTTACGCCGCGATCTCGGAGGCGTATCAGGTGGAGTACCGGGCTCGTCATCAGACATCATCATCATTACACCTCCCTGAAACACATATTCGGGACATAATCTATTCACACTCCTTACATAATAGGGTCTTGATCTTTAAACTGATGAGAGAATCGATAAATACAATATTTGAGAATAAGTCTTCTAAGTAGATAAATTTATGCAAAAATGTAAAAGTTTTCTATATAAGTTCTTCAATATAATTGCAGTAGTTTCATAAAGCAATTCAATTGACTTGATTCCAATCGTTAATACATAATACTAGCTGGCTCAAGCTACTAAAGGGTCCATAGAATAAGTATTATCCGACGACTAGCGACTCACTCAAAAAAAAAACCCAGTGGGAAGCATACCCACTCAATACACCAGTGAAGCCACTAGTACGTCCCCTAACCTAACACTATCTGACGGCCAGTGACTCACTCAAAAAAACCAGTAGGAAACATACCCACTCATTAAATACACCAGTGAAGCCACTAGAACGTCCCCTAACCTAACACTATCTGACGGCCAGTGACTCACTCAAAAAAACCAGTAGGAAACATACCCACTCATTAAATACACCAGTGAAGCCACTAGAACGTCCCCTAACCTAACACTATCTGACGGCCAGTGACTCACTAAAAAAAAACCAGTAGGAAACATACCCACTCAATAAATACACACCAGTGAAGCCACTAGAACGTCCCCTAATCTAGCACTATCCGACGGCCAGCGACTCACTCAAACACCAGTAGGAAACATACCCACTCCAACCAGTGAAGCCACTGTACGTCCCCTAAATTACTATAATCCGACGACCAGTGACTCACTCATGAACCAGTAGGAAGCATACCCACTCAATAAACTAGTGAAGCCACTAGTACGCCGCCTAAGCTAAATAATCCGATGAACAATTACGCAACGTGATGTTCATAATAATATGAATTAGGCAACTTTTCATGAAGACTATTATTAGTGAGAATAAATAACCTTACAGTTTATTGCTTGTAAGTAATTTTACAAAAAAAAATAGATCATCAAAATAATTAGTTAAGGGTATGAGATAATGAAGCAGAAATCACAAAAGGGAAAACGTGGTTTCGTTCAAAGTAGGTATCAGAAAATCACGATTATTGGTTCCATTTAGCTCGAACATATCCCATGCTATCGGAGGGTGGCCCCGACCAAGCTCAAGATATGTCATGCTAGTATATGTAACAATGCGCGCTACCGTACTGCTAGAGAGTAGCCCTAGCCACGTACATGCACACACACACTATTACACATAATTTAAACACTAACACATTATCAGAGAGTTGCCCTGACTTAATGTGCAGCGAGTCACGTAACCAACAAATCGCAACAGTGTAGATACATTATTTTATTCAAAGTGGGTAGGTAGGTAACAGAAAATTACGATCATTAGTTCCGTTTAGCCAAAACACATCCCGTGCTAACGGAGAGTAGCCCCGACCAAGCACACGATATGTCCCACCAGAATATGTAACAATGTGCGCTATAGTACTACCAGAGAGTAGCCCCAGCCACGTACCCGCACACACCGTTACACATAACCTAAACAACCACACATTATCAGAGAGTTGCCCTGACTTAATGTGTAGCGTCACGACTCACGTAACCAACGATCGCAAAATAATAAATTTGATAAGTTTGTTAAAAAAAAAGTGGGCGTTTAGCAATCTCGTTTTAGAATAAAATTAATTACAAGCAACTCTTTTTTTTTTTTTTTTTTGGGTTCTATCCCACTTCTGAGATTTAATAAAACTCTTTCAATAGTATCGATATTAATATATAATTCTGCACACTTATTATGAACAATAAATACAACTATGAACAACACGTATTGTAGTACTTTAGGAGACACTTTTACTAACCTTTCGGTTTGGATGCTCGAACAGGATTAACTTAAAAACTAAAGAGCTGTCCGGACCGAATATCATGTTTTACATTCATTCAACTGAACTAAAAAGAGTATGTGATTGAACTGAACTGAAACTGAATTGACCAATGAGATTCCACTTAAAATTCCATCCAATGCGATCCTTCTAAAATTCAAGGCCGTTTTAAAAAGGTACGTGATTTGACTCAAACAATAAATTATTTAAGTCAAATCTTGCACCCTTAATTTTTAAACCGTAACAACATGTTGGACTGACCAATGAGATCCTCTCAAGATTCCATCCAATGAGATTCCTTCTAAACTTCAATGTTATTATTAAGAAAGTACGTGATTTGACTCAAACCATAAATTATTTAAGCCAAATCACACACCATCAGTTTTAAAATCATCACAGAATATTAGTATTATTTGGAAATCATGACACAGGGTACTTCCCGTTGACCTAGAATCATGAAATTTGGCAGGTAGGTAGGTCTTATAGCTGTCATTCGGGGAAAGTTTCTGAAAACCGTGAATTTGTGGTTACATCACACAAAAAAAATTAAATTTTGGTCATGAACTAATAATTAGTATTTTCAATTTTCGAAGTAAGATAACTATATCAAGTGGGGTATCATAATATGAAAGGTCTTCACTTGTGCATTCTAAAACAGATTTTATTTATTTATATGCATTATAGTTTTTGAATTATCGTGCAAAATATCGAAACTGTAGTAAAGGAACCCTCGTTGCGCGAGCCTGACTGGCATTTGGCCGGTTTTTTTAGTAAAATTAAATTACTTGATCAATCATTATGATCAACCCTTTATCGCCGGCTCACTACAGAGATCTACTGACCATGCCACTGCCACTTCAGCACTGTAATCCTTTGCTACGTTAGTCACTTTGTTTCTCCTATGGATTGAGAGCTAGGCTATAGATAGTAGGTGTCATCAACCGATAGACGTCCACTGCAAGACACAGCTCTCTTATAAGGACTTCCACGATCTTGCGCCGCCTGTATCTAGTGAATCCCTGCGACTCATTTGATCTCGTGTGTTGACTTAGTAGGGGTCTGCCCAGGCAGCGCTTTCCGGTGCCAGGTCGGCATTCCAGCACCTTGGGACACTAACATCTATCACTTTTTCGACCTATGTGCCTCACTCATTGCAACCGCCTCAGAGCGGGGGTGGGGAGGTCTAGGATCTATTTGGCGAGGTGGGGCTCATCCGAAACAGACCATTGCGCACATGACTGGGTGCCCTGCGTGCCCGACAGCCTGCACGAACGAGGAGCTGCAAAACGCTACCGACCGAGCAATCGCGGTTGCGGCTTTTTGGGCTGCCCGTGTTTGAGGTGACCGTCGACTCGAAAAGAAGAAGAATTGCCACTGCAGCTTCGCAACCTGCTGAGCTATGTCGGTTATTCTACGGATCTACTCATTTATGATTTGACCATCGCCAGCTTAGTGACTCTTAGCTTCCTTATGAGGACATAAGAACTATGTCTGGGATAAATACTAAGC
This sequence comes from Maniola hyperantus, assembly GCF_902806685.2. Taxonomy (NCBI): domain Eukaryota; kingdom Metazoa; phylum Arthropoda; class Insecta; order Lepidoptera; family Nymphalidae; genus Maniola; species Maniola hyperantus. The sequence continues at coordinate 8,425,893 of NC_048552.1, read as the reverse complement.
ATAAGGTAGTTTAAGGTACTGTTTGAAATATAAGGTATGTATCTATATTATAACAATTATAATAATTATCACGTAGCGACCATTTTAATATATAGAAGTGTTTAAATTTTGTTCAACCGATAATTGGGAAAGTTTCGCACCGGTTGTTCTGCGAGCCGCTATTTCTGTGGTTCATTTACAAGGGAGGTATTTCATTACATGGGCTTGGTACATACATTTAGGTAATATTCATGTCACATTGTGATATATATACTCGTATATTCCATAATAATGTAATCATACGGGTGACCTGCATCGATCCTTCAATATTCATCTTTTTATAATAAAGAAGGGTACATCTTTCTCTAGTCCGTGATCTACACTAATATTATAAAGAGGTAAAGGAGGACATAATCTCAGGAATTAATTATCTATTCTATTTTTTTATAGTGCACTTAGCAAAGTGCACTATGCCTGAGTGCATATAGGCTCGCGACTTTAATCTTTAATCTTTATTTTTCCAAACAATAACAAATGGGAACGATGATCCTGCAGAAGTATAAACTGCCTATACGTAAGTACCAACATGTAAAAGTTTGGAACACTTAATTTGATCATCAGTGGCGTCACTGATGACCAAAACTCATTGAAAGGATACTCAGCTGAAGTATTGGGACTCAGAGACTTTGGGAGATTTCGACACGAATTGGCTAGGGTGCGAATTTAAGATTTTAGGATTCAAGGGTTCGTGGGCCCAAACGATGATTTGTTGTTGAGTTGAGTTGAGATGAGTTGTTGTTTTGTGTTTCAGGTTTACAAAAAAGTACCCACAAAAATCTTATTTACTATCCTACAGAACGGTTAATGTTTTCAGGCTCTCTTAAGTGCGAAAGAAAGACATTAAATGTGAGTAAAAACAAACCCAAACCACTTGGATGTCTTAAGTGTCGAATATAATTCTTTGTAAGGAATCGATGTACGAGTATAATATAGGGTAAAGGAGAGCCGGCCGGAGAACATCTTTTCTCAAAATACACCTGCAGCAATATATCAGTGGGAAGCTCCCAAAGGATATATAAGGCGCGGGTCACGTACGCGAATTGTTTTTCGACGAACCCCAGCATTACCTCTCACTTTGGGGATAAAACTTTTTACCCTATCCTTTACAAAGCCGTTATCTCAACAATTTTCCCTAAACGCGAAAACGATAATGTAAGTGCAAATTTTATTAAAAAAACAACGATAATATTTGTGCTGTTATTTTGGTATTTTTTCCTTTCTTTATTAGTCTTACTAGATAATGCCCACGACTTTGTCCGCGTGTACTTAGGTTTATAAATGTCATTGGAACTCTTTAGGAAAAGGTAGCCTAACTATGTATATCCTATGCGGAACACAAGCTTTCTCTGTAGATTTTTTAAAAATATTGTTTGAATCTTTTGATTTTCCAGAACAAGAAGTCTTACAGAGCAAATAGACTAAAAAACCTATGACTCCGAGATGCAAGCTATCTCTGTACCAAATTTCGTCAAAATCGGTTAAATGGATAGATCGTGAAAAGGTAGCCAAAGTCAAATCATTTATCCAAGGTACCTAGGTACAGTAGGTAGCAGATAAACAGACTGTCATACCGATACACCTTCACATTTATAATGGATTTTAGGAGTGTGCGTCTCACATTCGGTAGATGTGTTCTTTTTTAATTTAACGTATTAACTGTACTTACAATAATTCGCATCATATAAAAAGACTCTGGCTTCATAACTTTATAATGTACATACTACATATAGGTATAGCTACAGGCTATATCTAGATACATAAAAGGAAAAGGTGACTGACTGACTGACTGATCTATCAATGGCCAGCTCAAACTACTGGACGGATCGAGCTGAAATTTGGCATGCAGACAGTATCCGCTAAGAAAGGATTTTTGAAAACTCAACCCCTAAGAGGGTGAAATAGGGGTTTGAAATTTGTGTAGTCCACGCGGACGAAGTAACGAGCATAAGCAAGTTTTGCATAAAGGAGTAGCGCATTCCCACACTAAAAGGTAGTGAGCATTTGAAACTGGTAAACTAATTTAACTTCGAAATGGCTCCCTCCTGTTCCTCGGAGAGTTCTCAAGGAAATATCTGAAATTTAGTTAAAGTTCAGTAATATGTTTATTTAATTACTAGGAAAATAGGATACAAAAAAAATTACAAACAATTTAAACACCTACGTCCTACAATATTAGCGCCTATTAGTCACTAGCCTCCACAGTCCAGCTTCAATAAATAGCAGCCGTAGCCATCTAAAATAACCAGCCAAGTGCGAGTGGGACTCGCGCACGAAGGGTTCCGTACCGTTAACTATAAAAACGAGCAAATAATCACGTTTGTTGTATGGGAGCCCCGTTAAATATTTATTTTATTCTGTTTTTTAGTATTCGTTGTTATAGTGGCAACAGAAATAGATCATCTGTGAAAATTTCAACCGTCCCAACTATCACGGTTCATGAGATACAGCCTGGTGACAGACGGATAGATAGACACGGATGGGCAGCGGAGCCTTAGTAATAGGGTCTCGTTTTACCCTTTAGGTACGGAACCCTAAAAACCGGTTAAGTGTGAGTTAGACTCGCACACCGAGGGTTCCGTACTACAGAAGAAGAAAAACGGTAAGAATCACTTTTGCTAACGAACCGCAAAACTAACTTTGTTTGTAGAGGCTTATTGTTAATATGTAAAAAAAAACAATAACAAGGGATTCAGCATGATGGATTACTATGGATGGATGGATTATTTAAATAAACTATTAATAAACTTAAATCTAAAAAAAACAACATTAAATTAAAACTAAAATAAATTAAATTAAATCTAAAACCTCAATTATAAAAAACAGTAAAAGTTAGTTGATTTTATTTTTCCTGTAAAAATAAAATAAAATAATTTGTTTGCAGGGCACTATAGGTACTCCCGAGAAACATTTTTTATATTTACATAAACTTTAACAAGCGGTTTTGATGTGGTTTTGATTGTCAAGTGAAACTTCCAATAGTACGCGACAGGTCGGGATAGCAATCGGGTAGGGAACGTCCCGCACAGCCCCCACGCTAACCCAGTGCGGGTGAGCGTGGGTGACGTGCGGGTGTGAGGGGCGTTACCCCGCCTAATACCCCGATTGTCATCTCAATCTGTCGCGGATTATACATAGTTACCTACCACTGCCACTGGTTTGGAATGCTCTTCCTACATTAAAGACTACTTCCTACATTTACCAGCAAGAAACTAGGGCGTTGCATGGTCTGTTTAAATATTCGAGAGTCTTAGTAAAAGCATAAGTCACTATAAGTTAGACGCTCAGCTGCTAAATTTAACTGAGCTACGAGTACTTAAACATGGCCACAGGCACTTCCTAGAGTTTGATTTGTTTTGAATCCAATGCGAATCAAAGTAAATACAAACTAGAAATTTAGTTAGCTCGTTAGCGAACTCGCAAGTCGCTTGTGCCAAGCACTGTAGGTGTCAAGATATTGTGATGAGAGCTTTTGAGAGAGCAATTGGCTCTACAGTCGACCTATTTTGCCAAAAATTTGAATGAAATCTTCAATACTGCTTATAAAACCTTTTTTACGACCTCCCTGGTGTGGTGGTGACTGGTGTGCGCTGAGGTTTAATAACCGGGAGCGCCTGGGTTGGATTCCCAGCAGGGGCAATTTCAGGATTTATAATCGCTTGGCTTTGACCGTAGCAATTTATCACCCTATCGGCAAGATCCTACCGCCAAGCGACATTAGCGTGCCAGTGCGATGCCAATGAGAAATAGTAGTGTGGGTTTATTAAAACTGCCATAAGTAGTATTTCCAGGTTACCTTGTTTCCATCTCTGCCATAAAACAAAGAATAGAGAATCCTAGGAACTAAAAACAAATTTGTATTCTCAGATCAACGGAATTCAAATCACGTTCAAAATTAATGTACAAACTCATGTAAGTACCTACTTTAGTCGTCAGGCGTCGGTTTTGATTGCTTAAATGAATTTGTAGTTAGTGTCATGTATGTGTTAGTTTAGTAAAATGTATTAGAATTTAGAAGTTGGTACGTACCTACCTTCTTAATTAACCTTTAACCGCCAAAACCAACAAGAAGTGGCATTTGGCGGTGTTCAGGAAGCTTTGAACAGTGCGTGTTGCCAGTAATGACCAAGGTCTTTATGGAACCACCAAGGATTAATTTATGGCCGTCAGTTAGTTAGTTAGCAACAGTAGGTAAGTAACTAAGTTAGTATAAGTAATTGCATTTGCTTGATCTATGTAGTACCATCTTATCGAATGCAGATTATCATATCTCTATATAAATGTCAATATTAGTTATCGGCGTTTATGCAAAGCCTGGCTACTACCAAACTATCATACATCAATTAACATACAGGCCAAGCATAAGTTATTGTGGATTATATGCTAGACTCCATGGATGGATCAGCGTTATTATTAACAACTAGCTGACACGCCCCGGCTTTGCTCGCGTGGAGTTTAGAAAATTGAGGGGGCGGTTGAATTAAATTTTTCTCTCCGTAAGAACCATCCTCGTACTTCAAGGAATATTATAAAAAAAGAATTAGCTAAATCGGTTCAGCGGTTCTCGAGATTTGCGATAAGCAACACATTTAGTGATTCATTTTTATATTATAGATTTATCTATGATCATCTGCAGCAGTTAATCTTAGGTATTTTATTCGAACATTATCCGTTTAGGAGACTTCCATCATCATCATCATCATCATCATCAACGTCAACCGATAGACATCCACTACTGGATATTATGTCTTTTGTAGAGATTTGTCGTCTCGCGTCGTTGCCGTTTTGCGCCGCCTGTAATTCAGTGGCCCCCCTTGCGATTCGTTTGATGGCGTCTGTCCACTTAGCAGTTAATAATAACGCTAGTAGGGGGGCCTCCGAACGATAAGTTTTAGGTGCACGGTCGTAATTCTAGCATCTTAGGACTGCAATGTCTATCGGTTTTTCGAATTAACTCCATCCCATTGGCACTTGCTTCGCAACCATGCAAGGAGATTTTAGCTGTAAAGTTAGCAAAAGGTTTTAAAATATTTACCTATTTAATTTTATGATACGGTCACATAATTATGTTAGTTAAAATTTTTATGATGCTACATGGGTGCTACATACAAACTCTTCTCTCATACTTAGTTAAAAATAATAACGCTGCTTGTATAGTATCTAGCTCATCCATCCCGCCTTTCCTTGTGTGTAATTTCTCAACATCTTATGTACGTTAAAAGAAAACATGCAAAATATTAAGTTCCAGACCCTACTATTTGATCTGTGCGTTGAAATTAACTCCTTAAGTCCTCCTTTTATATAATAACTAGCTAAACCCACGACTTCATCCGCCTAATTTTCAGCTTTTAAAAATCCCCTGGGAACTCTTTGATGCTCTGGGATAAAAATCGCCTATGTCCTTTCCTGTGATGCAAGCTGTCTCTGTACCAAGTTCCATCAAAATCGGTTAAATGAGCTGTGAAAAGCTTGCAGACTTTACACATTTGGATTAATTATAGTACCTATAGGTATAAGTATGGAAGTATGGAACAAATTAGCTAAGTAGTTAACATATTACATAATATTATGACAGTAATGTAGGTATCCTAAACTCTGTTAGAATCACAAACATGTAATTTGAATGCAATGTAGTGTCTGAAGTTAAAAGCCAATTCTGTGCTCTTATCAGAATGCAAATTGCTATTTGTGGTGGAGGCGCTTGGGCGGCCTTTGAATCTTATACATCCCCGATAGATTTTCTTTTATTGTCTTGTCGGATGGTAAATTGGATGCTAACATTTTTCTACATAACTAAGAAAATTATTGAAAAATTAAGTGGCATCGCATTATTGTTTTCTGACTTTTTTGGGTATCTGTATTCCCATAGCTACATAAGTAGTAGAATTTAATAAGACGAATTCAAGTGGCTGTGGGTTTACTCTTTTAATTTCTATTAACATTTGACAGTATAATTTTTATCCCTCTTTTTTTTCTTTGATAATGAACGAACTTTGTATCGATCTAATTATATAATTAGCGTGAAAATGAAGATACTTTTCAAATCGATTTATTTCATACAATAAAAATGAGTTCTGACTCACTCATGAGTGAGCCATCAACGCCCAGCCCTTGGATCGAGAAAGCTGAAATTTTTAAAAGGTTTTTTTTTATGTCACAAGATAAAGGAAACGTCATGGAAAAAAGTAGCCGAGAAATAAGGTCGGATTTTTCAAAATTCCCACGGGGGCGAAGCTGCAATCGGTTGCTAGTATTAAGTAAGATTAAATTCTGTTTCTAAAATGAATTTTCAGAAACATGAATTACATTTTATTTTGGCCAAAAAACGTTTCGCACAAACGAATCATTAGTCAAATTAGTAGGCACCTTTACCGCAGGTCCTGACTGATGGCTGGCTTACAAAATATATTATGCAAAAATGTGATAAAATATGAAACGATTTATGTGATCCGCGCAAAGGGCGTCCCATATTTGCATAATAACTGTTCGCACGGTCTCCCGGGAATGAAATAAAATGCGTGATATCTGATATCACAACATAAAACAACAGCCTACGGGTTCAACTGTGTTTGACTATCATTTGAATTAAATTGAGTGATTGAGTTGATATTTAAACAAAATGTTCCATTAAATCCAATTACGTTTTAAATATTAAGTTTTATTAAACCAGAAAACTTAGATTAGGTAATTACCTGCTTAAAACCATAAAATAGAGATACATAGATACCTGTATTTTGGATGTCTTAAAAAGTTTAACTTTATAATTCCCGACTATTACAGTAGGTTTTAGTTGCAGCTATCAGCTTACACAATGTAATAGGTATATATTATGATAACTTATGTCGGTACCAGCCGCCGCCCATGAACATTTGCAGCACCAGAAGAACTGTAAATAATATGTTGCCGGCTTTTCAGGGATTTGTTGATATACTACTTGAACTATCCCACCCTGAACCTTTGGCAATGTTTAGGGGAAATACCAGCAAAGGAAGTTAGTTCAACAATTTATATTTGCGTGGAAAAAATATAGGTATGGCTCAACGAAAAGTCAAAGTACACTAGTCACCCAGATAGTGACGGTTAAATTACTTTCGGTGAGGCGCGGTGCGGCTGTAGAAAAAGGACGGTGGAAAAGGTCAATACCTACTAAGAAACTAAAGTAGAATACATAAAATATTTCAAAAACAATAGGTAATTATGACGCCAAAAAATATATAATATTTCAATGACAATAAGCCTATCAAAGTCACGAATATTAATTAATTATATGCAAGTAAGCGACGCGACGCGAGCGACGCTTGAAAATTATTAAAAAGAGACTCTTTTGTCCCCTAAAAACTTAATGCTACTTGATTGCTCATTCTGAATATTAAGTGGAAGAGAGATAAAAGCAAGAAAGCGTGACTTTGCTGAGAGGTCATTAATCTTCATTAACGACGTGCTCTCGCCTCTGACTATCTGAAATGTATATGAGGACAAACGAGAATATAATGATAAATTGCATTCATTTTTGTCGCAGCTATGACGACCCTCTGCTTCAATGGTGATCACTGATCACCGTGGTGTTTATGTTGGAGACCCCAGGTTCGATTCGGGAGCAGTAGGTAGGTACCTATAGAAAATAATATACAAATAATTTCTGACTTGGTTCACCAGGTGGCTAGTTAGGTATCCTATCGGGAAAGCAAGCGATTAAGCATTCAAGTACGATGTCGCGCCGAAACTGATTAGAGTTAGGAGTTTATTTAAAACAGTTATTATCCCTCTTCCAAGTTAGTTCACTACTTTTTTAAGACATCATCATCATCACATCATTTACTTACCTCCAGGTGAGATCGCAGTCAAGAAAAGAAATGAAATGAATTTATTTATTTCATGAGGAACAACTCATAGTATTTACTGATGATACTTGTACCTAGGTATGTCAAGACTCTACCACCGCCGGTTTACACAAGGCTAGTTTTGTCATTCAAATAAAAAATAAATAAAGAACAACACATACCTACAGCTCAATGGCGCTAAAAACATGTATAATCAGAGGAATTCATTAGAAAAAGGCTCGTGGAACTGTCGCTTGACCTAATTAGCCTGCCACTGTCACCCTGATGAGGATTCTTTTAGTTAGCTCTTTTGTGCTATCGTAACATGGTAGTCTTGAATGAAACATGAGCGTAAACATCACTTTTGTGTAACACAGTTTTATAATTGCCTGTGCTTAAGGGCTGTGTCGCTTTTTATATCTGCGACCTAGCGTTATTCCTGTTGTTAGTTTAATGTCTGAGTTTCATTTTATTCCTTGTACATATTACGAGTTTTGCTAATTAAATCTCATGATGACCATGATTAATCCATCGCCGGCTCACTACAGAACATGGGTCTCTTCTCAGAGTGAGAAGGGTGTTGGCCATAATCTACCACGCTGGCCATGTGCGGATTAGTAGACTTCACACACCTTTGAGAACATATTATGGAAAACTCTCAGGCATGCAGGTTTCGACGATGTTTTTCATTTTTATATAAAAATAGTATTTCTGACTAACTGGCTGACTCATCAACGCCGAGCACAAACCCAAGGACCTAAAAAGCTCAAATTTTGCACAGTGGTTCCCTTTATAATGTAGACAAGGAATAATGCTGGATTTATCAAAATTCTCAAGAGAGAGAAGCCAGTAGATATAAATAACAAAATTAACTAAGTATTATTTTTTGGCAGTTTTAAGTATGGTTGACTTTTAAAAAAGGATATGTGTCAAGAAAATAAAAATGTACTTTTTTTAGCGAACTTTTGTATTCAGCAGTCAATCTGCGTATTGCTTATCTTTTAAAACCTCATAAATTAGTTGTCGATAGCACATAGAGATTAGTTGTCGAATACAAACATCGCTGCAAGACCTACATCAGAATCAAGTTTATTTATTACTAAAAACTTGCCCTGAAAATAGCAACGTTGACAAAATATTTCGTCAAAATATTTCGGCATGGCAAGCATACAATATTTTCCGTTTTCAGCAGAATTCCGGAGCACAGGTATTAAAAACCTGCAGCAATAATGCTGAGTCGAAACCATTTTGGTTTCGCAACACATGGGTGCAAAATAAAAGTGATCGCACACCTGCTTTTCCTGCAAAATCCGCTGAGCCGCAAAAGCATCAAGAGGTGCAAGTAACCGTAAAAAAGTAAGTAAAGAGGTGGAAAGCATTTTTAGGGTTCCGTACGTCAAATGGAAAAAGAAACCCCTATAGGAACACTTTATTTTATTTATTTATTATTTTACTCATGCTTTTTACAGTGCGGCCAATACTATTGCCGTCACTATAGTTTTATTTTATAAGTAGATGTTAGTGCTAATAACCGGAACCACAGAATATATTTCCAGGACCAACGCGCGTATTTTCAAGGCACGGAGGAATGGAAACAACTAGAATTAGACTAGTAAAGAGCCTTCCGCAACTAGGCCAAACGTTTTCAGTAGATGTCTACTGTCTACTGTACCCGTAGTACAAGATTTTACGTCTCACCAAACCAAACCAAATTCGATAGTCGAAATACTTCCGCGTTACAGTAAACTGGATCTTAAATGCCTTGTTTTAAAGCTCAAGTTTGTCTACACTTCTACAGCCAGCGCTCCAAGCGGAAACATTGCGAAATTAAAATCAGTGGCATTGAATATTTGACTTAAATTCAAGGCTGTTTAGGTCCATTTTACTGTAACGCGGAAGTATTTCGACTCTCGAATTTGGTTTCGTTTGGTGAGACGTAAAATCTTGTGCTACGGGTACTGAACATTTCACCTTTCGAACTGTCAGCTAGATCTTTTTTTAAATAAAAATGGCGAGCAAATGAGCAGGCGGGCCGGCAACCTGATGTTAAGTGATAACCGCCGCCCATGAACCACCAATGCGTTGCCGGCCTTTCAGGAATTTGTTGGTGCGCCCCTTGAATAGTCCCATGTTGTAATCTAATGGGAAGGGAGTTGATTCCACAGTTTGCATGTGTGTGTGGAAACAACGGGTACGCGGTCGAAGTGCACCAGACATCCAGGTGGTGAGGGTGAAATTATTTGCGGTGGCATGCGGTGCGGTTGTAAAAAAAGGAGGGTGGAATGAAATCAAAAAACTAGAACAAGAACACGCAAAGAGAGCTTACGTCTCTGCATATATCTTGCTGCCGTGTGTGAAACCTACATCCTGGTCTTTATCTGTACCCATGCAAAAAATCACGTCAATCCGTTGCACCATTGCGACGTGATTGAAGGACAAACCAACAAACAAACACACTTTCGCATTTATAATAGGGGCACTGATATTAATATGAAGAATGTCCAAAGGTGAGTATTTTGCATGTTAATAAATTTAAGAAATGTGTAATTTATCTAGTTGAAATAATCGCGCAGTCAGCCATGACGACTGGCTGTGCGCCAACAGTAGGCTGCCGAGTACCTATACCAACACCTAGGCATGCCTATATTTTAGTTTGAATATTTCTCGAACAACTTTCATAAAAGTAAGGGATGCGATTGGACGAGACAAGTGTTCGTGGGAAGGATCGTGTTCCTGGTGCGCCTCAGACGGTGTAAAGGGCCCCCTGTGGTCTACCGCAGCAGGCATCGCTGGCTGGTTTGTGCGAACGAGTTTGATTCCATAGCTTAGCCAGGCGATGCGTGGAAAACTGCAGTGGGGTTTTTCCTTCCTTCGTGCCTCCCCGGGTACGCGTGGTACCATGAGGATTTCCCCACAAAAAATGTAGAGGACTGTGTTCGGGTGGCGCGCTCTTGAAAAGGCATGCATGTCTAACAGAGGACGTATGCATGATGATGTATTTTGATGTCAAGCATCGATAAAATGTCTTTTTAAATCTAGATTATATAAATATTAGGTACATGTTCTTACTTCTTAAGTCAATCTAGTTGATTTTTCTAGTGATTTCTGATTCTAGTTGATCTCGAACAAAAATCTCACGTAGATTTTGTTCTGCGTAATTGAATTTTGCCGACTTTTATACTCGTACCTTTCCTGCATTGCTATTATGTCGTTATAATATTGGAAATGGTTTCCCGATCACCAGATATTGGATCCGATCCAAGTTATACATATTTCTTATTCCTATGAGAAGTTATAGTTAGGGTATCATCAAATGCGAGTAGGTAATTTTATTGCTTTGAAAATAATCTGTATCGTAGTAAAAGATTCAAATTAAAGCTATAACCCAAATAATTTTAATTTATCAAATACATAATTTTACTTATTGTACGCGACACGTAGAGATGGAAATCGGGGCTATCCCGGATAGCTAGCCCAGCGGGCGAGCGCGGGTGATGTCCGCCTCATACCCCGATTGCCATCTCAACCTGTCGCTTACTATAGGTAGGTAATTAGGTATTTTGTAAACTGATTCTTATGTGCTAGCGGCTAACCTATAGGTGCGGTGCGTAGGTTTCACAAATTATTTAATTGTCTTTTAGAAGGGACAATATTATTTCCTATTAAAAGTCATAAGTATGTAGGTAGGTACCTATATCTAATACGTAATTTTGGAAATACAGTGACTTTTTAGTTGGCTTACAAAAGCAAATCAGTTAATGTACCCATGTGTTCATTAGTAACTTTTTTTATTACTAATTATGCTTAGAGATATATTAACTGATATATTTTTGTAAAATGACTAAAAAGTCATCGTGTACCTATCTTCATTAATTCCGCAGTGCGCGCGCTTCTATATAGCTCTATTAAATTATTATTATTTGAAGAATAAATAAAATATTAAATTAAATAAATAGTTCACAGATTTTGCGGAAAAAACGCACGGAAATTTACCGCGGTGCGCGCTAGCTCTACTCTAACGCACAAAATTCTGTTCATGATAGATATTTATTAGCTACCTTTTGAAATAGATAGAGGCTTTTCACATCTCAGCCGTAGCGAACAAAGCTTTTGTTAAGTAAGTAAACCTAACGACACAGTGCAGATAGTCGCCGCGTGTGCTGTATATCCGTGAAGTGAACGCCGGCTATTGGCCTTACAAGAACCACGTTGGCTGCAGGCCAACTTTTAGGCAACGACGTGTATAAAACAAAATGCAAGTTATTCAATCCATTAACATCATTGGCACGTAACCATTCGTCAGTTTATACACAGACTTTTACTTACATAGCACAACGCGGCCCTTAAAGTTGTAATATAAACTCAAACTCGTACTCAAAATCATTTAAATTCGTAGTAGGTACTGTATCTACAGTTTTGTAGAGTTCATCACTTCAGTTGAATTCAACAACGAAATACAACCGATGTAATTACCTACTTTTTTAAAATTAATTTACTATACAAATCATGCCCGCATAGAATGGCTGCATTTCCGCGCTGGACAGCCAGGCTCATCCATTGCGCAAAAATGAGCCAGCCCTTCTGTCACCAAATGAGGCGTGTATTAATCGCGGTGAAATGCCTCGAAAAACTACTTACTTACCTTATAGAATTTCAAACGCACCCAAATGCCTCTGGCGCTGGTCTGAGAAGCCGGGTGTTCTTTTTATCATCATTATCTATCTGAGCTGTCTGTCTGTCTGTCTGTCTGTCTGTCTGTCTGTCTGTCTGTCCGCCCGTCCGTCCGTCTGTCTGTTCTGGTTTTTTCACCGGTTATAGTCATATATAGGGAAACGCCCCTAATTATTATCTGAAATGTCAGGCGCTAATGCATAAACGTAGTCTTCGTCTAGGGAAACACATACTGCACCCCGAGGAGGCGACAATCATCTCGGCAAAGAAGCTACTGCTGTTCCTGGTGGCAATCAGTATTGGACAAGAACTGTAAAATGGGGGCGATCACAATAGATCGGCAACGGTCAACGTGATACAGATGTCTGAAGAACCATGCCCAGCCGCCAAAACAACAAGAAGAACAAGATAGTCATATTATAAATATTCAAAATAAGGACCAGCTATCGCTTGAACTATGAAATTCTAAGATTTCAAGGTCCAAATTTACCATCATAGGACGAACTTTCATATAATTGAATACATGTTTAAAATAAATCAATCTTTCGTATTGACCTTTAATGTATCATATTTACAAAATCTATTTTATTTATTTTGTAGTGTCCAATCTCCCGCACCTAGTTTTAATTAAATAAATAACAGACTCAACTTTCAAGCCAATGTAGCAACAGCACAGAGGATACGAAAATAATTTGATAAATATTGCTACACGACATAAGTGGCGTTTTATGTTTATTGGGAAAGTTGGCAATAAGTTTCGCAATAAACGTAAAATTACCTAATAATCAAGTTTAGCCAAGCGACCTCTATGTCGCAAAATTTCATTAGTCGCGCGAGCGGTATTTATTGCTCGGCGACAAACATAAAGCTCTTCTTATTCATTAGGGCGATCTTGTTTGTGACCCGAATTCTTTGACGTCGTTTTCATGGTTAGTATTAGCTGGTTGCATGGTTGTATTCTGAGGTTGATGAAGTCCTCTCTCTTAAGTTATTAAATATGACTTGTTTTAACGGTGCAGGAAAACATCGTCAGAGACTGAGAGCTCTTCGTTATGTCCTCAAAGGTTGTGAATGATGATGATGATCTTGTCATAGGTAGAGGGGAAAGCTGAAAGTAGCCATTCATGTGCCTAGATGTGCGAGGCCAAAACAACGAAAGAAGAGGAGGAGTTATTGTAAATCACGCTTAGACTCGTAACAATAACCTATTAAAAATTACTTATTTATACTAAACTTGTAGGTAATTGTACAAGCTTGAAACAACTCTGAATTTAATAAAACCTATCTTTTTTATAATTTATTTCTTTTGTAACCTTCAAATGCAATTTTACTAGCCAGAAGATAGTTAATTCTGATTTAACTTATCGCTTACCTACTGCTTTCTCCAAGGGCGCGGCCCGACTGCCATTTATCAGTCCGCTTTTAATCTCGCAAGCCCTATTTATTCACTTTTATTTCTAACATATTTTCCCTGCGAAACTACAGTTTTCTGTGTTTGTTGCATGTTTCCGTCAGTTGCTGCAATACTAAAAAACTGAGGCAATTTGTTTCTGGTCTGGTCTGAGGAGGCTCTAATGTCAAAGACATGTTAGCAAGTGATTTAGCGTACCGGTACGATGTCACCGAGAAACCGTATGGGTTTTAATAAAACTGACGTACTCCTTCCAGGTTAGTCCGCTTCTATCTAAAACTGCATGATCACTTACCAGTGAAATCACAGTCAAAGGTTAACTTGTTAACAAATAAAAAAAACACGTAACGTCATGTTATGATTACCGTATGATTCACTTTAGAACAGAGCCTCCTCGTGGTGCAATTTCATTAGTCATGAGAGTTCTATTGCTAAGCGACAGCCGTGAACTCTCATTCATTAGTGCGGACTTATTTGTGAGCTGAATTCTGTGACACAGGCTTGGGGAGTACGTATATTTTCATTTTGCTTTTTCCTGAAGCTTGACTTAGAATACAAATTCTGCTTTTCCAACTAAAAGAAAGATAAGGTTAAAACCTAACTCCGTTAAATCTGTATTAATTGACTGGCGTGGTTATGGCTAGACAAAACATTTTTTATCATCCATAGAAAGCACGAGTAAAGTCATGTTAAAATTAGCATTTACTTAATTCACTGTAGAACGGAGCCTCGTCGTGGAATTTCATTATTCGCGGAAGTTCTATTGCTGAGTGACAGACGTGAACTCTCATTCATTAGTCCACACTTATTTGTGAGCTAAATTGTATGACACAGGCTTGGAGAATGCTGTATTGTGTCTCCTTTTGGGACCTCTAAGTACCACTGTCTTTTTATTTTATTTATTCGTTTTTTTATGAAGGTTACTTCTGTGTTTGTTTCTGAATATTTATCAAGAGTTTGAGAATCAGCTAGAGCCTCTAGTCTAATTTTTTGTGTGATTTTTGCGTCACTTGTCATCGTTCTTATCATTTTAATCCACTACTGGCCCACTATTGAGCATAGGTCTCTCAGAATGAGGAGATTAAACCATAGTCCGGATTGGCAGACTTTAGACACTTTTGAGACAGTTATGGGCAAATCTCAGGCATGTATAGTACACGACAGGTTGAGATGGCAATTGGTGTGGGGACGCCCTGCACACCCGCACAGTCCCCACGCTAACCCGGTGCGGGATAGCGCGGGTGACGTGCGGGTGAGCGGAGCGTCTCCCGCCTCATACCCCGAATGCCATCTCAAAGCAAATTGCCTAAAACGCACATAACTACTACCATACACACTACATACCATATACACATAGTACTATCCAACACACCTAGTTTCTTCTTTCACCAAAGGTTGCCTGGTAGAGATTGCTGTGAACAATAAGGCCGCCTTTGCATACACTTATTTTTTAGTTTTAGTTTCTTTGTTTTTGTCATGTTATGTAATATTTTTTGTGAGCAATAAAGTATTTATATCTATCTATCTATCTATCTATCTATCTATCTATCTATCTATCTATAACTTCGAAATGTTAAAGGCTACAGAAACGTGTGTGCCCAGGCCTCTGATCCCCTAAAAAGGTACTTGGCGGCCGAAGCAAGGAAGGGTTGTGTATGCGAACAAATAAATAAGAAAATATTTTACTAGTAGAGACTTTTAATATAAGATTGTTTGCAAAATACAATAACAAAGAGAATTTCTAATAAAAACTGAATAGCTCGAGTATCGTATTTATCGTGTCCTAGTTTGCGCTGTTGCCCCGCGGCAAATATCCTCTGGAATGTACCTAATCATTGAGATTCCTCTTGTTGTCCTATTCAAATATTTTAGATCATACAGTATCTAATAGTTTCTGAGTAGGTAGGTACCTACTTTTCTATTTTATTTCAGTTTCATAATCATTTCCATCATCTTAACCTTTTGCCGGCCTACTACTGAGCATGGGTCTCTTCTTAGAATGAGAAGGTTTAGTCCACCACGCTGGCCAAGTGTGAATCGGCAGACTTCGATTTTTTGGTGCAAACTTACGGTTAATAGATCCTATTGATGACATCCAGTATTCAGTCAGTTTCGTATGGGCTTCATAAGAAAGCTCAAAGTCACTCAGCGGGCGATGTAGAGAGCTATGCTTGGAGTTTCTCTACGTGATCAAATCAGAAATGAGGAGATATGTAGGAGAACTAGAATAACCGACATAGCTCATCGGGTTGTGAAGCTGAAGTGGCAATGGGCAGGGCGCATAGTTCGTAAAACCGATAGACGTTGGGGTCCCAAGGTGCTGGAATGGCGATCGGTTGATGATGATGATGATTCAGTCGTAAAAAGATTAGATAGGTATGGGTTAAGGCACTCATCCATCCACTCAGAATATACAAACATGACATTTGAAGACAACGAATGGTTTGAGGTTAAAAGCTAAAATTGTACTCTTATCTGAATGCTAATTAAGTCTATATGAAAGGGATAACAACGATTTTCATTAATTTCCAAATTGCAATTCCAGAGTGATGTTTAAATATTGGAATTTACACTTGAGTGTGATATTTTGAATTAAATGCATTTTACTTAGAAGTTTATCTTCTTTCTTCTATATATAAAAATGAATCGCTGAATGTGTTGCTGATCGCAAATCTCGAGAACAGCTGAACCGATTTCGCTAATTCTTTTTTTATAATACTCCTTGAAGTCCGAGGATGGTTCTTCTTACGGAGAGGAAAATTTAAAAAATTGCCTGACAAAGAATCGACTGTTAGGCGGTACGAAGTTCGCCGGGGCAACTAGTTAATTATAATAGTGGACTACTGGCAGGACTCTGAAGTGTAAACTCTAGCTTCTTTGCTATGGGATTGACGCCTTAAATTATTTTTGTAGGAAAATTTATATTTTTTTAGGAAAATTGGGCGATGTAATCCATTCATTTATCAAACAAGTAGCAACATTCGGCGTCGGCTCTGACTGACGGTTGGCTTATACAAAAATGTTACACGTATATTATGCAAAATGTGTAATATGAAACGATTTATGTGATCTTCGCAAGGGGCGAACAAATTTGCATAATCACCGTTCGCGTGGGGGTCTTTACAACGAAATGCGTGATATTATTACATGAAAACAAGAAATGTTGAAACAAATTTGTTTCAATTATTTAAATTTTTCAAGTTCTGTTTTTCAAAAATAATGGAGTGGAGTTAGTGCAAAAAAAAATACGAGACATTTCACCGCGATTAATAGCCTCATCTGGTGACAAAAGGGCTGGCTCATTTTTTGCGCAACGGATCAGCCTGGCTGTCCAGCGCGGAAATGCAGCCAGTATTCTTGGCACCATTCCACGCGGGCATAACTTGTATAGTAATAAGATAAGGCTAGCTTTAAGTTTTATTGTAATATTTTCATTAAAAAATTAAAAAAAAACCCTGAATAAAAAACAAAGTTCTGTTTTATACCGTTTAAAAAATTGTTTAAGTAAATCTACTACTAATAAATTCCTAATTCTACTAGTATTGTAAACTAGCTGATGCCCGCAGCTTCACCCGCGTGAATGTAGGTTTCTAAAAATCCCGTGGGAACTTTTGATTTTTCCAGGACAGTAAGACCGAGATGCAAGATAATATCTCGGTACCAAATTTCGTACAAACTTTTAAACGCATGATTCTATAAAAATCCCGTGGGATCACCACGATTTCAGAATACAATTCCTTTCAGCATCAGGGTTGAGGAGTTGGGTCCTCGGGTTCAAAAAGTCTTTACAAGTACGTGATTTCGTCCACATGGATTAAGGGTTTTTCAGAATCCCACTGGCTACCTACATACTTACTGGTTTGAATATTTTATTATCCCGGGATGTATATTGTGTAGTGTTCTGCGTTCTTCTCCAGGTAGATAAAGGTAGCTTTATAATCCTTGAAATCGTTTAGTAGTTCAAGTGGATTACTAAACAAACAACCAGCTGATACTAGATATTTTCAATTATAATAGAAGTACAGTAAGAATACACATGCACTGCACAGGTAAACCTGTGAGATAAAACGATGCCGTTGTATGACTATTGTCATGCGAAAACTTCTTTAAGGTATTACGTATTGTGAAGAGGTCCGCATAAACGGCCGCTCTTTAACCCTTTTGGGTCTTTTGTAGTAGGTGCGTAAGTTGTAATTTCTTTGTGATCCCTCAAACATCCCCTGAAAATGTTTTAAGAAGAGTTGTTCTTGTTATTTAAGTGCTGAAGAGAGAGTCCTTTTCAAGTATACTTTACCTGGTGATAATAGTTACAAATACAAATACAAATTATTTATTTGCTGATTGTAGGTTACATTAATAAGTTAGTTCCTCATAGGTTTAATATTATGACGCTTCCACTAGCTTTCCTCGATTTATCTATCGATATTAATATACAGGGTAGAATATGGTAAGCAAAATCGGGTCAAATATCTTTAATATTATGCTATAATGGGTCCAAACACACGGTCGAATAGTCGCCTCAATGTATCATACGCCAGTATACTCGTATGAGTGCACGCACAGGCGGCAATTTTTGCATGATAAATCGAAGCGGTTATTTACATAGATAGCAATACGTTTCGGTCCTAAAAATTATAGTACGCGACAGGTCGAGATGGGAATCGGGGTATGAGGCGGGAGGACGCCCTGCACCCCCGCATGCCTGCACGTCACCCGCGCTATCCCGCACCGGGTTAGCGCGGGGGCTGTGCGGGAGTGCGGGGCGTCCCCACCCCAATTGCCATCTCGACCGGTCGCGTACTATAGGTACATATTTTACTTTTAATTATTGATAGTCAGTATTCAAAACGTTGAAAACTGATACGTAGCTATTACCTACTTACTTATTTTCAATTCCTTCCTTTTGATTTCATCGTACTTTTTAGGTTCTATTTTTGTTTGAGAGCAAATTATCCGCCTATCAATCCTAGCAGACGTAACTACTCGTAACAAGATCGTTTCTGAGATTTTAAAACATAGATCTTGAGTAAAAACAAGACGCCTGTTGATGAGTTATCGGAAAACTATCTCTAAGTATTAACGAGCGATCTAATTGCAGTAAAAACAGACTGAGTAGATCCCTCGTTTCTAACAAACCAACCCACCTCCTTACTAACCCATTATACAGGAAAGGTTCGTTTTATAACTTGAGAATTGAGATTATAGAGCACATCTGGCATGAGTCTGTTGCTAAAAGACACTTGTTTCTATTTATTTCCTGTTTCTCAATAAAAAAACTTGTTTTCCTTAAATAAGTCCCTTTATTTCTCGAGACAAATTTTTCGAATCAGCAAAGGTGTTTTCAGTTAGGCTCCTAAGTACTCGTATGGTAGCCAACTTTGGGTCAGATAAGAAAACTCAGTCAGTTAGCGATTGAACAAGCTGGGTTAGGTACAGCTGAGTATGCGGCAGAAAGTAATGTACATCGGCCTTTAGAATGACATTTCGGCTTTGTAGAGCTTTGTCTCTGTCACTCATACCTATATGACGTTTTGTTGGTCTCAACGACAGGGACAACGCTTTACAAATTTGCTATCTCCTTTTAAAGGTCGATGTACATCACTTTCGGCCGCGTACTATGCTAATTGCTATGTTATTTTGGTCTGTCTATTGTATCTAGATCAAACGAGAAGATCCATTGTCTACGTTTCTCGTCATTTGATCATGTAGATAGAGTAGAGAGACCAGAGTAGGTAATTAACAGGCGATTTAGTGAGCTAGCCTATGTATGGAGTCTATAAATGTGATTTAACCCGAAATTAGGTGATAAGGACAAAATGCAGAAACATAGGTCTCGAAGTTGAAGTAGCAATGTTGAACGTGAGTCCATAGCTCCGAAGACCTTCGGACTGTAATGGAGACTTTGCACCAGAAAACGCAGCGTTGGGAGTTCCACGAGAGGATCTGAAACGTTTGACATAAACGCCAAAAAGCTGTGGTTTATAGAAATTCTTACTATCCAGTAGTTGATGAAGATTGGTGGAGTTGACAACAATTCTTATTAGATACCTACAGAGATGCAATAAGTAAGTAGGTAAAGATTGTTTGCAAACCAATAAGATAGCGAAACAGACGGTGATGAAGATTAGCTAATTAAAGAATGTTGAATAACGAATCCTAAAATTAAAACCAGAACAGTGTATTTGTATGTAAATGCTATGAAAAGTTATGTTTTAATCACGTTATTAAACCACGATAATATGAAATTCAATGTTCGCAACTAATGAGTGTTAAACATGCCATTATCGTTGTTGTTATTCAATCCATTCTGGATTAATATGTAAGTGCTTTTAAACACGATAGTTCAAATATTATATTTAACTGAATGAACTATGATAAAAGGCAATAAGCGAACGAATGTATTTAATATCAGGTACATTTTTTGAACCGAATTTATAAATAAAAATAATAAAAAATACCACATAAATATTTATTTTCAACTTGTGTGTTTATTTCACTATTACTAAAATTGAAAAGGATTAAATTTACTAATGGATTAAAAGTTTTAAAAACTATAAAACTGATCGCTATTGAATTGACTATTTATTGACTGAGTGTGTTGAAAAATTCGGTCCTCCATATTATCTTATGATAACACGAAAAATTAAATTCACTCTGTCTCTGTCGAATTAAATTCCTTTTGAAATCGGTTTATACATATGTATTTGATAGATATGCTTAGTGGAGACAGTTATAAATAAAATCGCTAGGCAATTTAGCATTCCGTTTCGATGGCGCGTAGGAACTATTCAACTATGTAGAAACTCAATAAAGAATAGAGTAAGAATAGTAAAGATATTATGGGTTTAATTAAACTGCCATACCTAAGTTACTCCGCTTCCATCTTAGGCTGCATGGATAGTTACCATTCACCACCAGCGATATTGCAGTCAAGGGCTAACTTTTCAACGAATAATAAGCACTAAAAATACACAGTATGAGTCAATTGTAGGTATATCATTGTTTTTAAGTAAATTCATATAAGTTCTAGCGGTAAACGAGGCAGCCTAAGTTTGGCGCCTAGCCAAGCATAATGGCCGTCTATGCGATTATTTCAACTAGATAAATTACTCGCTTCTTAAATTTACCGACGTGCAAAATACTCGCCTTCGAGTATTTTGCTTTTTTGACTGAAAATATTTCGCGATGAAATATGAGACTTATAATAAACTAGCTGATCCCCGCGGCTTCGCCCGCGTAGATTTAAGTTTTTAAAGATCCCGTATAGCCTATGTCACTCAGGAATAATGTAGCTTTCTACTGGTGAAAGAATTTTTAAAATCAGTTCAGTAGTTCCAAAGATTACCCCCTACAAACAAACTTAACGACATTACCTCTTTATATAATAGTATAGATATAGATAACACAATTTTTTTAAATAGGTACATTCAACTGGTCAATTCTTCAAAAGCTGCATTACTCATTATTACTATCTCAATTAATGTGATGGGCTAAAGTGATATTTTTATGGTTAAAAAATACATTATGTAGCTGAATTGTAGGCAATAGTGAGTCAACGTCGGCCCACCAGAGGTGGTTGCGATCGTCACACTAGAGTTAGCTCAGTATATTCAGCCAAACTAATAGGTAGGTAGGTACAGTTAAGACGTCAACGGTAAAAAGACAAGCCGAAATTCGCAATTTCACATCAGACCTTTGAACAAATCTAGGCTTATTTAAGACTTGGACAGGCTTAGTTGGAAAATAGTGTTTGTATTCTCAGTTGTTTAGAGAACGAATATTTTACTGAAATGAAAAAATCTATTTATATACTAGCAAAACAGCTCTTTCAACTTTGATATTTCTATTTACTAAGCACGACATACAACCCACGACTTTCCATTATTTTCCACTATAAAAACAAATTTTATGTAGAACTGTTCTTTAAATAGAAAGGAATATGGACACTTAATGCGCCTTCGTTCCGGACACATCCTACTCAATAAATTTGGAAAAAAGTCTACCACCTAATTGCTCCGATTGCGCTTGACCTGAGGACGTACGTACACCACTTATTATTAGTGTATATATGTGTTCGTAACGAGGCGGAGAGATGGGAGGTATTTACACATGCTTCACCATATTTACGGCTGTAACAGCGCCCTATCACAACCTCTGTTGGATCAAGCTAGGGCTCTGTTACAGCTGTACAAGAAGGCTTTACGAAAGTAGGTAATTTAATAAATGTAGATGCCTTACGGAGTGGTAAGTTTCGAAAGGAAAAAAAACATCCTTAAATTAAAGATTGTAAAAAAAACACCACACCGTTGCTGCCGTTAATACCACTCTGTAGAGGCACCGGTGTGTGAGGCGTTACCTCCCCAATAGTCATCTTGATTTGTCGCGTACTATAAACAAGAGATAATGTTATAATAGACAGAATAGATTTAGTTAGAACACAAGAATTTCTTGCATTCGCATTGAGGCGATCAATCTCCATTATCGGAAACGATCGGTCTAATGCCCTGTTATTAGATTAATTTGGGAGATACACCCACTGCGAGGCACGCCTTCTGTCGATTACACTGGGACAATAGTCATCGATTCCTGCTAAATGCGAATTTACAGCACCAATTTGCTTAATAGAAATGAAATGTTCTCTCATACCTTCAAATACAAAATACTATGCGTTCCAACTTCCAATGCGTACGACCGTGGTACCACCTTATCCAGGGGCGAGATCCTAGTGGTTAAAAGTTCGGGGGATCCGGGGTTTGATCTCGGGCACTAATTTCTAACTTTCCGGAGTTATATTCGTTTTAAGCAATTACAATATCCATGGTTCAACGATCGTGAGTCTGTTTATCGTGAGGAAATCTGCATGAGTTCCACCATAATGTTTATGTGTGTCAAGTCTGTCAATCCAGCGGTCTTTTGACGATTTAAAAGTAGTTGTAAGTAATTCAGTCAAAGAAGTTGGAAGTACTACTACAATTCAGTATACCTATTTGAATAAAAATCTTTCTATTTCCATTCTATTAGGTACTAATTCGCACTTGGCCAGCGAAGGGTTGGCCGTAGTTTTTCTGAGAGAAAACTCGTCTGAGTGACCTGGCGAAGGGTAGGACTTAAGTAGTCCATTATTGCATGGTCTTAACTCACGTCACGCAGTAATGTACTACTTAAGTCACACCTCGTATCGTAATGTACTATTAAGAATGATGTGTATAAATTATACGTAGCTCGGTCATGCAATTATTTCCTTTAACTCAATATGTTACCAAATGCGTGTTGTACATAACTACATAAGTGGGTACGTAATGGCATACTCATACGAGTACGATTCGTGACGGCAGTGGGTACGCCTCTTCGTCATTAGCGGCACTCTATATTACTAAGTGGAGTGCTAATTAGTAAAGATTGATGGAAACGCATTAAGCCACTTAGAAATTTTATAAAAAATGTTTATATTTACACGTTTCCCTTAAAATAAATGGAAATAATTGTATACTCCTCATTAAAATTTTTACTAACATCTGCCCACTACTCGTACTTCGAAACGTTTTTGCTCAATATTTCTGATACGAAGCGCTAAGGTTCGCTAAGCTTTCTTCCAGTTCCTTGCCTTCTTTGAAGAGAAACCCCCCCCCCCCCCCCTCCCCCCCTCACAGCCCCCGTGCTAACCCGGTGCGGGCGAGCGTGGGGCCGTGCGGGTATACGGGACGCCCCCCCCCACTAATAAATAAATAAAATAAAATCTTTTTATTCGTATAAACTTTTACAAGCACTTACGAATAGTCGGATGCATCTACCACTGGTTCGGAATGCCTTTCCTACCGAGAAGAACCAGCAAGAAACTCGGCGGTTGCTCTTTTCAAATATTTGATATAGGTACAAGATTATGCCATGTATAAAATAGTATTTGCAGTCAATACACCTATTATACACCTATATACCTATTTGTGTAGAGCCCAAATAAAGCAATAGCATTGCAAAAGATTTCCTTATTTGTCAGCGTACAGAAATATTGCGCGTAGAATTTATTTATTTCTCCTTGAAAATAAGCCATTCGTTCAAGAATGATCCACCCGGCACCGTAAACGTAATCCTCCAACAATCCTACAAAAGTGAGCAGGATACACTACCCAGTTCCCGCAGTAGATCCAAACAACGAACACAAATCAGCAAAACACGGAAAGCGTTAGTTCCTGGGGGAAAATACGTTAGAAATAAATGTAAATAAATAGGACTTCCGAGATTAAAAGCGAATTGATATATGATAACCTCGCCGCTCCCTTAGGGACTGGGTTAGTAGCTAAGGGATAAATATAAGGATATATTATAAGGAAATATTATTAAAAGATGCCCGCCAGTTTATAAGCATAATGCAAAACACTTCAACCTTTCCTGAACATACTTACCGCAAAAGTTCTTTGTAACGATAGGTATTAGTAATCTAAAATAGCTATCCCTTGACTACTTTTTATATGTATTATTTTTGTTTGATACAATATACCGAATCTATGGTTAAACAAACTTTGATAATAAATTAATTATTTACTGTAGCCGCACGCAATCGTCCTTGAAGCAACCCAATTTGGAAATTATTAAGGGTCGATTCATTGGTTTGATAATAATTAAACTAATGAATACATCATAATATCGATAATATTAGCAAAAAACCAATATAACGCAATACAAACTTGAGCAATATTACGTAATACTTTACGCAATCTGCCTCTCTTATCTATCTACTTACGTTATCTTTACGATATATCTACTTATGTTTTTATTCCGTTTTGCCGAGGAGACCCTGGCCATGGAATCAATCTTATTGCTAAAAAAAATTACGAGACTTATTTAACTGCACACATCCACATACGAATTTAACTGCAGTAAATTTCCTCATCTGACAAGGGATGACTAATTTTTTGCGCAAAGGATCAGCCTGGCTGTCCAGCGCTATGATATAGCCAGCAATCTTGGCACCATTATTATAGTAGTATTATAGGTTAGGTTAAGTATTATTGTAATATTTTTAATTAAAAGTAAATTTTATTTAAAGTTTTAACTTTTTACCGGTCCATATTGAAATGGATAATTAAATAGGTTATTTCCTCTTCAAAGCTCTCGCAAAGTGACAATTAAGTTCGCGCAGTGGTAATTAAAGGCTCTTTCATGCTTACAACGGTCCGTAAACCCGGATTCGCCAGAGGAGGTCAGAGGAGTTTATTAAAAGGACTCGAAACTAGTGGCCACTTTCTTAACACAGTTCGCTTTTCATCGAATTTAGTGTTGCGTAGTGGACTAAAGAGAACTTATTAACTTTGGTCCGCAATTATTGTGAGTGAAAATAGTTTACACAATTCTATGGCTGGAAACTGCTAAGCGCACTTTAACTTTGCTCAGACTTAAGACACAGTTTAACAAGACAGATGTATGTCTCTGACGTAAATCAGTCTCGTTTCAATAAACTGTAAAAGTTGAGCAAAGTCGATAGATCTGAACACGGAGTAGAAAATGGAACTGAACCTGAGTAACGCACTTAACGAAATAATTTCTGGCGAGAGCACTTTTCCTGTAAACCTGTAGCCGGATTCTTGCAACATTTTTACCCTACATGCATTCTAGTCAAGTCTGATTTGATTGTACACTAGCGGAACACGTCATGTTGTTTGTTATTAGTTATTCAAGTTAGCTGGTGAGCCCACAGTTTTATAAAACCCATGCCCCTAGTCAGTTTCTACGCGGCATCTTCAAGGTATAGGTATTTATAATCCCAGTTTACAAAGAGAATTCATTCACGCGGACCAATTCTACATAACGCATAACATACGCACGCATAAGCTAGTACCTAAATAATAAAAACGAAATTACCAACGGATTTACGGTCAAATGCATTCTTTTGAATACCTTCAATACCTCAATTTCAAATAGCCATAGCCTTGGGAAAATTCTGCAGAGGGCAGTCACATTTTGCACGTATTTACAAGAAAGGAATGTTCGAACAGAACGGGAGGTTGTAGTGTGAGATTGCTACGCATTCAAATGTTGTGGATGGAGTTTGGTTTTGCAGTCACGGCGTTGTCACGTTTCTAGAGGTAGTAATGTCTCGCTAAATATTCTGGTGGACAACGAGAACCAATCGTACTTTTCCGTAAATGTATACGTACACTTTTACTCTACCTAAGTACTTTGCACTTGCTCTAATGGCACTAGATCCTGAGTTGGTTTCCACAGCTTCTTGCCTCTTTTCTTTGTTTCGCTTTTCTCTAGCTTAGTTAGATTTATTTTTTTCGCAAGGTGCAGCCGCATGTGGGTTTACAATTATGCAGAATACGTATGTCTCTAATTCTAGTAATCTATCTTAACTAAAATTTAAAATTGTTCATGATGAACTGGATGTCAATAAAATAAAAAATGAGATGAAGTACCTTCTTACTCTCTCTGTCAATAATACTTATCGTTATTTTTATGGATAATTAGCTAATGCCCGCAACTTTGTACGCGTGGATTTAGGTTTTAAAATCCCGTGGGAACTGTTTGTTTTTCCGGGATAAAAAATAGCCTATGTCACTCTCCAGGTCTTAAACGATACCCATGCAAAACATCACGTCGATCCGTTCCTCCGTTGCGACGTGATTGAAGGACAAACCAACAAGCAACAACCAAACACACTTTCAAATTTATAATAAGGGTGCTGATATAAAAGTAAGAGAGTATACAAGTATACATATTAATTTACTAATATTTGTAAGTTTCAAGATAGAATCTTTTTGGTGCCTCCAATATTATGATATCTCTGTGGGATACATTGAACATGTACGATCGTGGGACGGTAGAGAGACTTTGTGCAATTTGTTGAAACATTCTCAATCGCCGAAGCAAAACATAGTACCTCCAGCCTAAAGAGATAATGGATATAGTCGATCGACGGAGACATCCCGAGGGGTGACAAGGGCCAAATTCCCTATCCGACTAGCAGACGTCGGCGTCGGCAGAACAAACTTTAATTATTTTTCTTAGCGCTGATTTTTCAATTGTTAGATACCTTAACTGATGAAAAAAAAAAACCAGCCAAGTGCGAGTCAGACTCGCGCACTGAGAGTTTCGTACTACAATCGTATTTTATCGATATTTTGCACGATAAACCAAAAACCCATTACGACTAAAAATAAATAAAAATCTGTTTTAGAATGTACAAGTAAAACCCTTTCATATTATGATAACCCACTTGGTATAGTAATCTTACTTTGATAGTTGAAAATAGCAATATTTGATCATGTACACATTTTAATTTTTTTCTTGTGATGTAACCACAAATTCACGGTTTTTAGATTTTTCCCCTCATGTCTGCTAAAAGAGCTACCTTCCTGCCAAATTTCATGATTCTAGGTCAAAGGGAAGTACCCTGTAGGTTTCTTGACAGACAGATAGACAGACAGACAGACAGACAAACCGACAGACAACAAAGTGATCCTATAAGGGTTCCGATTTTTCTTTTGAAATACGGAACCCTAAAAAATTGGCAGATTTTCTCACAAACATGCAGGTTTCCTCGCGATGTTTTCCTTCACCGTTAAAGCAAGTGAAATTTAATTGCTTAAAACTGTTCGGTTCTTAAAACGCACATAACTCCTAAAAGTTAACCCCCAACTTTTCGAATAGGAGGCTGACGTCTTAACCACTAGGCTATCACGGCTTTTCATTTAATCAAAAAGTAAGGCACTTTCAGAAAAGTTTTACTCATTGTCAACTAGGTATAGTACCTATACCGTACTAGATTAAGTTGCGGTTAGTGTACAGGCTGTTCGGACCGCTTTCACAAAAACGCTTTTAAAAGATGAAGGTACTCATACAAAAAGTGACCTTTTTTCAAGCTCTTTGTACTTACGACATAATATAAAGCGAAATAGCACAAAGGGCGAGTAGTTAATGTTATAAAATAGGATCTGCTTTTAGCTTGCCTTGTATACAGTAGGTATTCTTGTAATAAAATGTGCCTAGTTATAGAATACCTATTTACTATTTAGTATACCTATTTATAGAATTTAAAATTTTCCATTTTTATCAAATTTTCAATAAAAAACTGTCGAACTACGAGACTTATCTTCCATCTAAGATTTATTAGAGAGTGATAAAATAGGGCCTATCTAATAGACTAATAATAATCTTAATAGGTATATAATGTGTTTATAAACACTCTTGTGAAATAAAAGATTTTGCGTTGCTCTGTAAAGAGAATTATGTTTTATTAACGACCTGACATTTTACAAGAACCAAACACCTAAGGTGTTAAAGATTATCTTACCTGTAAAGAGAAACAACAATTGAAGCTATTATTTCACTGTTATTAGGTATTGTTTAAACTTTAAAATCTAATTTTATATTATAATTCGAAATTCACTCGCACAGCTAACGTTTTAATAAAATAACAACCTGACACTTGACAGCTCTGTCGTGTCAATGCGCGGCAGATTCAAATTATGTAATCATAGACATAGATAAGTGATGACATTGACATAGACAAATAAATGAAGAGAAATAAATGGGCTTCCTAAGGTCATTTATAGGTATTTAATAATTAATACCTACTCAATCAAATCTAAAATGTGGGGATTCATTATACGAAATGGGAAAGAATTTACTAAGATCAGCACAAAAATATTACTATATAAGGCGTTAGTACTTAGCACTTTAGAATATTGCAGTGTTGTTTGGCGGCCTCGCTATGCTACACATATGCTTAGGATTGAGCGAGTGCAAAAGCGCTTTCTTTGGCATCTTACGTTTGCGGCTGGAAAAGTAAAAAACCTAAGAAGTTATAATAGCAGACTAAATTTCTTTAATATGGAATCCTTAGAAACTCGTAGAACAAAACTCGATCTCATATTTTTATTTAAGATTTTCAACAACAAAATAGATTGTTCTTCTCTTTCAAATAGCTTTAAATTAAGGGTTCCTTCGAGATATCCTAGAAAACCTTTAAATTCTTCTTTATCTTTTCCTCGACGCTCAACAGTTATGGGTGCTAACTCGCCAATCCCTAGAATAAGTCAACTTTATAATAAGCTCAATGTGCTAGACATACACGCGGACTCACTGGTTAAGGTGACGGAGGACGCTCGACCAAACCTATTTGCTTTTCACTTGACATTGTATGAGAAAGGTGAGAGGCACGATGATTTTCAGCGAAATCAAGGGTTTAGGAAAAGTATTTTTGAGAAAAAACTACTGAGTTTATGTTTGCAAAGTATAGTTATTTCAACTAATGAATAAATAAACTATGTCTAATGTTAAATTTCTTTAGAATTTTCATACTCCTAATCTTACTTATTTACGCCCAAAGTTGTCATAAATTTAGTGTTAAAATATGAATCTCTTGAGGCTCGTAACTTTAAAATCAATATTATTTTCAATGTTTAATATATCAATAAACCTAGATAATGACGAGATAAATCGACTTAATACTTAGTTTTGAGCGTACAATATCAAATAATGTAGTAATTGCCCTCCTACGTTTGTATGAAGAAAGCTCCGTCCTGAGCCCTCTTAAATTCCGGAATTCAGTTCATATGGCATTAAGTAAATTACCATAGTAATTTACTTGATGCCATGTGAACTGCTTACCTACATTTGTTTATTAGTTTAGAGTTTATTTATTTATATTATTATTATTTTTTAATTAAGTAACTTTTTTAAGTAGTAAAATTACCTGACACATTCGCATGCGGTGATTACTTTTAATTAGCTCGTCATATTATCTTAAAACTTTTGTATTGTTAAATTTGTATTTGATGTATATGATTAGCTGTTAGTGATCCAAATAAATGAAAAATAAAATAAAAAAAAACAAAGTTAAAATGGCAAGTGAGATCTCATTTTGTACATATTATAAAGTCTTTATTTTCTGAATTTAGTGAGAACTGACAAATTACAACGCCGTGTCAAGCAAAAAAAAAAAGGTTATGAAAAGTTTCATTCATGGTTTCCGTGTTATGACGAAACAAAAGAACTAACAAAAAGAGTCCCTCATCAGACTAACGCGCTAATTAGGTCAAGCGCGACTACGCGAGGTCCTCCTAACGAATTCCTCTGACGAAACAAGTTTTTCACCGCCATTGCACGGCCGTGACTGTGAAAGAGCCTTTAATTAATAGTAGAAGTGGTGAATCTACGTCACACTACAGAGGTTAACTAAAGCGAGATTCTGTAAATGTGTACCGGCAGACCTCGGTAGTGAGTTCTTTGTATCAAACAACAAGCACTTGTGGACTTCTGCCTATGTGGGAGTCTTCCAGTGGGTTACTTTGTAAATAGAATATACTTCCATGAATCAATTTTTATCCATACTACCTATCCATACTAATATTATAAATGCGAAAGTGTGTCTGTCTGTCTGCTAGCTTTTCACGGTCCAACAGTTCAACCGATTTGATGTTTGTTTGGATCATGGTGGCTTTGGGAGATAATCGTGGCAACCCCTTGCCAGATACTCTTAAATGACAGCAATACTTTTTTTGTTTGTTCTTCTTCTGGCTTTACACAGATTAGCCAATGTCAGGTACAGACATACTTTCGCATTTATAATATCAAAGTAAGTATGGATGAAAACTCCTTTAGAATAGAATAGAATAGAATAGAATAATGTTTATTCGAGGTATATAGGTGGTACATGGTGTAGGCAATATCGTCCTGTACAGCAGTGCAACACCTCGAACAGGTAGGCCACTCAGCTTGTGTTGAGACGTCGGGCCCCTTAGACACAAACCTCTAGAGCAAATATCTGAGGTACCAGATGCCCCAACGCTGATTTTCAGTGACCGCCTTTTAAATATTACCTAAACGTCAGTGGCAAATAGAATATATAAAGTTGGCGAGTAAATGGATAAATAAAATGAAATAAAGTGTTTAAAGTTTTTAAATTTAAAGTGATATAGGACATAAAAGAAGAAATAAGAAATAATATATTGAAATAGATGTTGTAAATTGTAAGAATAGGAAAATTGTACGATAGAAATGAGGACTAAGATACCTCGCAGAGAAAGATGCCTTCTCTCAGAATGTTCTTCTGAGAGAAGGCATAATTAAATTAGAAGCTGAGATGTTGAAATTGATAATGTTTTCGACTGCTAAAAAAATATGATGTAATTTATCATTATATCTAGGCTGTCTTCGTATACATTTTCGGATAATGAGCGACTCGAGTTGGCTCGTAATGAAGATTAATGATGTTACATTTTCTGGATTTTATATCTCTATTCTAGGTATTTAATATGAAGAATAATTAGCAATCAAGCAGCATTCAGTTTTACAGCAATTAACTTTGAAGGTTTGATCTTTCGCGTTTTATAACCTCTTTATTGATCAAATGATTGAATCATGTGACTTCGATCTCATTTGAGAGAATGAGCACCTGTTAATATAATATAGTCTTAGATAGTATATAGTAGCTGACTAATCTGAAAGTGGTATGGCAGTTATGGACTAAGAGCCAGCACGTTCCAGCCCTTTGTTATTTTATAAAAGCTGAATTGCGTATTGTCACCAACACAGGGAGGAACGATTTTTTGGATGTTTGTTTGAATCGTGGTGGCTTTCAGAGATAACGGGTAATAAAGGTGTTAAAAAAGTCTTACGCCAAAGTATAAAGCATAATATTTTATATTTTCTTCGGAATAGTATTAGAAATCACGTCATGCATTGCCAGACACTTAGCTTCATGGCGACCCCCTGCCAGACACAGTGTCTGGCAAAGCATGGCGTGATTTCTAATAATATTCTAAATAAAATATGAAGAAACTGACTTTATACTTTGACGTAAGATTTTTTCTATCTTTATTAGGTACCTGTTGTCTCCCAAAGCCACCATGATCCAAACAAACATCCAAACAAAGTTCCTCCCTGTGTTGGAGACAATACCCAGAGAAACTTTCAGGTTTTATGAAATAACGAAAATCTGGCACGCGCTAGCTCTCTCTCTATTATACTAAACCCATCCCCAACCTCCAGCATAAATATAAGAGCACGAGTCTTCTTTCAGAATGAGTAGGGCTTAGGCCAATAGTCCACCACGCTAGTTCATTGTGGGTTGGTATACTTCACTCTTTAGTAAGCATGTCGCTTTGCTCACGATGTTTTCCTTCACCATAGAACAAGTCAAAGTCAAAGTCAAAGTCAAATGATTTATTCAAAATAGGTAATTTATAACTCTTTTTGATGGTCAGATGTTGGATTTCCAAGAAATAGTGGTGATAATTATTACGCAAACTTAAAACTAAAGTTACGAGGGTTCCAAACGCGCCCAGGTCTGAAAAGAGCCCACAACAAACTCAGCCGGGTATTCTTTTTATTATCACCACTTTACAAAATTATTGAAACTTATTAGAACTATCACAATCCGTTAAGCAACTCATTCCCAAGCTTGCTTATCGTTTAAATAATCCTTTACATTGTAATTACAATTAGTTTACGGTTTATGAAAACTTTGAACTTGTTAAGAGACATCTCCAATATGTCTTCTGGAAGCTTATTATAAAATCTTATAGATTTTCCAACAAATGACTTGCTAACTTTACTTAGCCTGGAGGTGGGCATTACAAGTTAATTTTTATTTCTAGTATTTACATTATGACAGTCACTTTTTTTCTTGAACTTATTTATGTTTTTATGGACGTACAATAAATTTTCAAAAATATATTGATTATGCACTGTCATAATTTTATTTCTGTTTAAAATGCACATACTTAATTCCTGAAAGTTAGTACCTACGAATAATAATTTTAACGTCAAAGTAATTATGGTTCGATTGATCCTATTTTTGATCATTTATACGACAAAGGTTGGCAAGAAAAGCCAACTATGGTAAAATTTGGTATGAGGGTAACACAAAATAACATGCTTGAAAATGATCTCTTGTTACACTGACGGCTTAATTTTCTTTTTCAGTTGATTTGAATTGTGTCCTATAAAAGTGGTGTAAATATAATTAAATTGACAGAGAAAGTGATTCTTTAAATTAATTCCCTCGAAGATAGAATTTAAATTGAAGAAAGCTTTTCTTACCTTTCAAAGATTAGATTTTAAATTTAACAAGGACGATGAACGAAAAAGCGGGGGAATTTCAGATAACTTAGGCTTAAAATACCAAGTAGATCATTTATTTGATTGGTTATTGTAAGACAACAACTAATCAAGTAAATGATAGTTAAAAAATATTCGAAATAGAACTCAGCCCTGGTAAAGGGCATATTTTGAAGGTGCCAAAAAGAGCAAAAACCTCTCGCCAATATTTATGCACCTAGTCTGTGTCGCTACGCGTATTTGTCATGCACACAAGTGTAGGTATGACCTATGATGTATACTATCTCTATGGTAGGTACTTACGAATTTGTCTTCACTTTTAAAAATACAGTCGTATAAGTTGCCTATCTGGACTTTTGTAATATTTTGATAGTACCTAATTACAAGAACGCTAATTTGAAAACTAAGTAATCAATTTTTTCTAGTAAAGTATTCTGGAATCGTCTGTTATTATAAGTTCACGAGCCTTTCTCAATATGTTTAATTTTGAGAAGTGACTTCAGGTACAACAGTACCTTTGTCAAGCAAAACCGACATAACAATAGGCGGTATACAAAAGCAAAGGCATCTTTGTAGCAAAAATGTCAAGACCTCGACGATATAGGGTTGAGTTCGTCGAACCTAAATGAGGCCTTTTATTAGATAAGCTTGCTGACTTGCTACGGCTTCGCACAGGCCCATCTGCGAGTTCATCGATTCTATAATTACTTTAAAAAATGTATATTAACTTTTCTCGTGAAATTTTCTATCTGAAATAGCATTTGAACCCAAAATATAAGAACTTTAAGTGAATACACGGAAAATTGCCGAGCTTTCAATCTACCGACTTGCCCGATCGGGTCACCTTTCAGTTTACCGACTGTAGGACATAGGCATACTGTACTCTATCGCAAATTAATCTAGCGTTTCAGTAAGTATAGTACGTGACAGGTAGAGATGGCAATCGGGGAGGGTTTATAGATCAGTCAGTTAGTCAGCCAATCACCGTTTTCTTTTAAATATCTAGATAGATTTTTTGCGCTATCATATCGTTTTAAACGTTGGACGGATCGGGCTGAAATTTGGCATGCAGATAGCTATTATGACGTAGGCTACGAAAGGATTTTTGAAAATTCAACTCCTAACGGAGTGAAATAGGGGTTTCAAATTTGTGTAGTCCACGCGGATGAAGTCGCGAGCATAAGCTAGTGTAGAATATGCTAGGACAAAGATTATGTGGGTGGCTGGCAATGGTGGCTAGCCATGTCAACGGTGTTAATGGATTCAATAACTTCTATATTGTTTTAAATAAGGACTGGTGTTGAAAGTTTGGATCGCAGCCAAGATGTTCTTGCGAGGCCTAACGTGCACTCCTGTCAGTGCCACATTTATGTGGTGATTGCTTCGACTACGTCGTTAACTTCATTCTGCATACCCAATAACCGATAAATTATTAACCGTTGATTAAAGTGAAACTGAGGTAAGCATAAGCTTTTGACAGGCATAATAATAGTGTTACATAATCCCACTGCATGCATTTTGTGTTTCAGTGTCGTATTTCGATACTTATTTTCTATAATCAATACATATGTAAAGTCCTAATTTAGGTTGGTACTGATTGACTCATCAACGTCCAGCCCAAACCCCTAGGACCTAGAAAGCTAAAATTTTGCACAGAGGTTCCCTTTATAATCTTCTGAATTGGAAAGTTATATTTACGTATGATTTCTGCATAAGTACTTACTAATTTCATTGTAGAGTAAACGAATATTTATTTGTTAGAGCGATCACGCACTCATCCGATCCGAATTCGTGAAAATACGGATATAAAATATATCTACGTCATATGTCATAAGCTACAATACAATAATTAGTTCTTCGACAACTTCGGAATATATTTTCACGGACTGTTCACGGATCGGATGAGTGCGTAACCGCCGTAAGTGTATCAAGATAAACATTTTTGTTCTAACATGGGTTGATAAAAATAAAAAGTTGATTTATTTAAGTAACTTGTACCTGGATCGGTAAACGATTCTATGAATTGTGTTATTTATGTAAAGTTTCACCGGCTCACTACAGAGCACAGGGTCTCCTCTCAGAGTGAGAAGGGTTTTGGCCATAGTCTACCACGCTGGCCAAGTGCGGATTGGCAGACTTCACACACCTTTGAGAACATTATGGAGAACTCTCAGGCATGCAGGTTTCCTCACGATGTTTTCCTTCACCGTTAAAGCAAGTGATATTTAGTTACTTGTGAACGCACATAACTCCGAAAAGTTAGAGGTGCGTGCCCGGGATCGAACCCCCGATCTCCGATTGGAAGGCGGACGTCCTAACCACTAGGCTACCACAGCTTCTCAATTTTAGTATAGTAGGTAGTATATTAAGCCATGCTACGCCCGTGCCCAATCCATGTGCAACTATATATATAAGTATATTGACATTAGACCGGCTGCGGGCCGCGTCACAGCTCTGGCCGTGCACGTGTATCTTAGGTCATGTTTGGTCCAAAACATGAAACTCTTATTAGGTAAGGTATTGAAGGGAAAAACCCTTAGAAACATACTCAGCTTCAGGACGTGACAGATATCTTTATCAAATTATTTTGACAGCGGGAAACCGTGATATCATACAAGACAGATGATCTGACTTGATTCTTAGCAATCCCACTACGTATGGTATTACGATATCATTCGTTCCATTAGTCATACTTTTACATAGGTATTACATTATGATATTTTATTTATCCTGTATATTATTAGATGATGCCCGCGAGTTCGTACGCGTTGATACAGGTTTTTAAAATCTCGCGGGAACTCTATAATTTTCTGGGATATAAAGTCGCCCATAAGTTTAGTCAAATCGGTTCAGTTATTGTGACGTAAAGGAATTTGGAATTTTATAATTTCTCTGGTCTGGTCTGGTGGGAGGCTTCGTCCGAGGCTAGTTACCACCCTACCGGCAAAGCCGTGCCGCGTGCGTGTGTAGGCCAAAGAACTGCAATACCCCTTCCAGGTTAGTTCGCTACCATCTTAGACTGCATTTCATCACTTAAAACCAGGTGAGATTGGGCTAACTTGTATAGCTGAATAAAAAAATAATTGAAAATTGTGATATTATTACAATATATCGAGATTTTAGAAAGAGAAGAAAAGTTTAAATAATAATTTAAATATTACAGTATCCACGCTACGCAAGTGTTTACACTTTACGCTTAGTGATAATCATGTAGAAATCAATGATATTGTGGTCTAGGTTGGAGCGGGTTGACTAGATCTAGAAGATGCCTATTCACTTTTGATTTGAATTTACTCAAGTTATACGCGGTATAAAACACCAAAGGACACCGGTGCTGTGATGGCATCCTGACTCGGATCAAGAATGTTGATACCTATTGTTCCGAGCGCTCTACATTTTGGCAGTTCGTTTCAAAAACGTTTTAATAAAACGTTCACAAAAATATAAATAAGTTTATGGCGAACGAAAAAATGAACACAACAATTTTTATGTTAATCTCTTCCATATTTTAATAATAATGCCTAGACAAACATTTTCTGTTGAATGATTTTATTACGTTGTGTACGAATAAAGATTTATGATAAATGTCTAGGCTTCGTTCCGAATATTAGTAGGTACATAATATTATTTTCTTCTTAAATAAAGTAGAAATCCTGTTTATAAATGAAAATATACCATCTAAGTTTTAAACTCAATGTAAAAATCATAAGCTGACATTTGAATTTTAGACGCTTATTACAAATGCCATACGATTATACGATACGATAAAAAATCTCTCAGAATGAGATTGAATATTTTTTATAAAAATGTCACCGTTTTTTTAAATCTTTTTCGATTTTGAACTACTGTAGTCTTCGACTATTGATAAAATTAAGGACCTATACCTACCTATGCCCGTTGGGCTCCGCATCACACTTAGTTATAGATATAGGATACATACATTTATAATCGAACAGTCGTAGATCGTGATTCGTGTTCTAACAATAGTTGGTAAAGTAGAAAAGGATAAAAAAAATACTCAACATTAAATTTTACCTACCGACCCACATTCAAAAACCAAATTTTCAAGGAAAATTCAAAAATGAATTCTTGCCGCATATACATCGTACATTTTGTTCTTGCTGCATATAAGATATTAATGTGTCAAAAGCGCGCCAGCATTGCAGCTTTAATATTTTGAGCACTGAACTCTTTTCACGTACCTAAACAATAAACATTTTCTCAAGATCTCATGCTCGGTACACCGTGTGATGTTCTGAAAATATATAAATACAAGTGAAGTTTACCTAAGTACGTATTATAACTACTTAATCCCATCTTATCATCATCGTCATCAGCCTCTGAAAGTCCACTGTTGAAAATAGGAATTTTCTAATAAACGCTAGAACACCCAGTCCTTAACCTTTCCTATCCATGTTCTCCCGCTAGCGGCTAGCTCTTTATATCATCAGTCCATCGTTTTGGAGGGCGCGCCACAGGATTTTTTATGTGAGGTATACCTACTGAGCAACCCGAATTCGCGTGTTTGCTGAAAGTCGACTGACGAGCCACGGCGCGCGTTGTTGTTAATTAATGGCAGCATATCGCGTGGAAATGGCACACTTGTCTCGCCCAGCGTCGGATGCTTGGAAGAAATGTGGACGTTGCTATCTTAAATATTCTAGAGGCCAATACAGTAACACTTAAAAAAATATCAGCAGGCCTGCTGCTATAACGTTTTAAATCCTGCATTTCTAACTGAATATGTTACTGTAAAGCTACTAACTGACTGGTAAATCCTAAGTTTTTCTAATCAAATTTTACAAGTCCGAACTGATCTGTGAAATATTGGGTCGTTTGCATGGCATTCACTCAATTAATCTTAATACTCAAAAAACTCCAAATTTTATTTATTTATTTATTTTATTTGTCAAAGAACCGTCCGCAGAATTACACACTTCAAATTACGTAAAATGTTTTTGAGTTTTATAAGTCTCGTGTAACTCAAATTACGGACGGTCAATAATAAATGTAATAATAAAACAAGTTTGGATTCGGCGTTTCGTGAAATTTTTACTGATTGTTTTATGAAATGGGCTACGCTAGAAGACACTTCGTCATTCCTTCATTCAGCTTCACATACTTGACCTTCGTTTTGCTACGGATGTCACCGACTCACATTATCTTCTCTCTTCGCTTCACTCAACTTCGTATGCTTGTTTCATCCAGTACCTTTTGCGTGACTTTCTGGCAACTTTTTACAAATACATTAGGGGTAAGACAGACAGATTCAGATTACGTTCTGGTTATTAGGTATTTATATTATGTTTAATATTACTAAATAATTTTAAATACATATCAAAAATTGCGTAACCGGCAGGATTCCGATTTTTGATATGTATTTAAAAATATTTAGTAATTTCCATGAAGTGTAGGTAAAACACTAAAAAATTATAAAAAATATATGTTTAATATTAGTTATATGCCTATGTAACAGTACGGATCTCGTAATCGCTTGGCAGATAACGAGCACGTTGTCCGTAATTAATAGCCATTAATTAGCACAACGCGGCCGTTGTCGATACGCCATCCACCGCGTATCGCACGGAAATGGCACACTTAACTCCCCAAGCGTTGGATTGTTATTGAAAGAAATTCAAGCAACAACAGCAAACTACTATTATAGTAAAAACTAATGTGTTTGTTGGTTTGTCCACGAATCACGCCACGACCGCGACGGCGCAACAGATCGACGTAATTTTTGCATTGTTATACCTATCTGTAGATATAAGTAGTTAAAACAAGCCTCAATAATTCCGAAAGCTTGGCGGTTCAACTTCAAATCCCACCCGTTGCGCTATTGTCGTAACGCTCCTAGCACTAGCACAAACTTTACGCTTAGTTGGAGGGGAATATTAGTCATGATTAATATAGCTAATATTCTGTTTAAAAAAAACTTGAAAAGTGACGTAGCTCGCCTCATTCAGGACTTTCCGCGCGAGCCTCGGCCACGCGTTTTATAAAAACACTTTAGCTTTAAGATAGACTGCTATATAAATGCTAAAGTGTGTTTATTTGTTTGTTTCCTTCAGTTACACCCCAACGGAGAAACAGATCAACGTAATTTTGGATATGGATACAGTAAAAATCTTCCTGAGGGATGGCA
Organism: Maniola hyperantus; assembly: GCF_902806685.2. Taxonomy (NCBI): domain Eukaryota; kingdom Metazoa; phylum Arthropoda; class Insecta; order Lepidoptera; family Nymphalidae; genus Maniola; species Maniola hyperantus. The sequence continues at coordinate 8,386,748 of NC_048552.1, read as the reverse complement.
TGCCATTTTTCAAGCTTTTGACCTTCAATCACGCAGCGATCAACGACTCACCCCAACTTCACACGGTTGGGTCCACCAATATCAATCTTCTTCATAAGTGTTACGAATGATTATGAAATTGACATGGAAAACCACTTAGTAGTTTGGAAGTTATTATCGAATATACAGACTGACGCGAATTGCGTCTGTGTGTGATACCTTGAGACGAGGGAGCATAGCAGAGTAGCATACAGGAAAGATAAGGGACACAGAGATAAGAGATACTAAAGTGGAAAGTGAATAACTTTTTCATAAAACAAAGGAATGAAAATGTTAATAATATCTAGATTTTATGTAGCTTATTTAATTAATAACTTAAGAGACTCTTTGAAAATTTAATTATCTATACTCTTGAGAACATTTTCTTTTGTCGAATAATTACATTGGCAAGGCAATTATAATAATGGCTTCCAGCTACATATAATTAGAACCCTTTTAAGAACACTTGCTAATATTGTTGAAAACAATTCGCTAGATACAAAGAACGTTTTTACAAACAACAGGGTTCTAGCAAAATTAATTCATTAAAACCAAGATTGTTTTAAAAATTAACTTGGTTACGTATTTTGCTTTCTCTATTTTGTTCAATTAATTTGTGAAATAACTTTGAAATTAGAAGAGTATTTCTCAGTAACTTAAATGCTAAGTCGCAGGCACAATGCATTTAGCATCAGCTATTGAAATACCTAAATAAAGAAAATTGACTTGATTTCTGTGATTTGAGATTCCTTAGTACCTACGCGACAGGTCGAGAATCGAGATGGCAATCGGGGAGGGAATGCCCCCCACAACCGCACAGTCCCTGCGCTAACACAATGCGGGCGGGCGCGGGTGACGTGCGGGTGTGCGGGGTGCCCCCCTGCCTCATACCTCGATTGCCATCTCGACCTGTTGCAGACTTTATGTGTGCGGAGTGAAGCGTTCACTAGCAGCATCGAGCTTCTGACCGATCGCTCATGCTAAAAGTATCATGTCTGCTATGGCCCTTGATCAGTCATTAGGACGGTCACACGTCTGCCAATCCGCACTGGGCCAGCGTGGCATACTATGGCCTAAACCCTTTTCATTCGGAGACCGGTGCCTAGAAGTGGGCCGGCGATGGGTTGATCATGATGATGATGATAAATCAAGACATAGAAAGACAAAACTATTTACTATAATAGGTTACACGTCACTGACCGAATGTTGCTCTACTTAAGTAGGTTCTATTGAACTATGCAACTATCCACAGAACAAGGGGTAGTTTCGAGTTTCAACATCAATGCATCTCTATCAAGTGTCATCCATCGTCAGTCGTCACACTGCATCTATCAAACTACAGTGGCCTGTCCTGTTATAAATATAATATGTTTATCTTCTTAGCTTTAAAGAAAAACAAAGAAAGATAAAGCCTCAACTTACGGTAGACGGTATCTTTTATTTATTTGATGCGCGATTGAGCGCGGAACAAGCTTTCGCGTGTTCGCTGACAGATACCAATCTGCGGCGCTCGTTGTTCGTAATTAATGCCGGCGGATCGCGTGGAAGTGGCTCACTTGTTCCACTTGCTTTTGCCTGTACGGGGGAAGTGTAAAATGGTAGATACCATTTTTTTAGAGTGCTTAGCAATAGACATCTGCTTAGAAAGGTTTTTTGAAAAACCCCTAAGGCGGTAAATAGGGGTTTGAAATTTGTGTAGTTCACGCTGACGAAGTTGCGGGCATAAGCTAGTTAATATATAAAGGGAACAGCTGACTGACTGACTTATCTATCAACGCACAGCTCAAACTATTGGACGGTTCGAGCTGAAATTTGTCATGCAGATTCGCTGAGACATTCGCTCAGAAAGGATTTTTGAAAATTTAATCCCTGAGGAGGTAAAATAGGGGGTTGAAATTTGTGTAGTCTACGCGGACGAAGTCGCGGAAATAAGCTAGTTTAACATAATATTAGTTCAATTAGTATTAAAACAATATTATGTATAAAAACAGTTATTATTTTGTGTGTCTGTGTGCTTGTTACTAAATAGTGGCATATAGTTCATCCCATTGACTTGAAACTTTGTACAGTTATTGCTGGCCATGCAGAAGCAATCTGCGCCGCGCATTGCTGTAAGCTGTAATAAGTAATGGTGGTAGATCGCGCGGTAGAGGGCGTGAGTTGCAATGTATATATTAGCTAGTTTATTATAATATAACAAACTTAAATGATATGATAAAACATTATACCATATGTTATATTATATCATCTGGACAAATGTGTCTATTTGTAATTTTGTATAGGTACCTACTTCGTAACATCCAGAAATCATAAAGCATCTTCGATTTCGACACATAAAAAATATGTACAAATATTATCAATAACAATATTGCATTACGTCATAAAAGTTGTTTTACGTACCTATAAACGCAACTCGCAGTTGGCTAGTCATAAAGTTTTCATTTACGACTTTTTTACTGTGTTCGGGAACAGAACGGCCAAGAGCATTCGTAGATTTTTATTTAATTATGGCCTATAGGACGCTGGGGTGTCTTTTATAGCAAGTATTATTAGTCACAACAACAACAAAATATTCATTTGCCTTTGCTGAAATTGCGCAACCATAGATAGTTAGAATAAGTATTTGAGGACATATCAATCGACTTGACCCAAGTTGGTAACTGGATGGGGAGCAGAGTCGTATATGTGGAAGGATCTAGACGTCTAATAAAAATAACCCTTGCCATTATAATAATAGGTATACAGTGTGTGTTTTTTTTACCTGGGACAGTATGGGGAAATCCAAAACCATTTTTTTATATTATGATACATTACTTACATGAAACTGAGTCGATCGGCACAAAAAAAATTTAGTCAATTTCATTGATTTTTATGGACAACTCACGCTCGACCAAAAAATTTACTATGCCAAAATTGTTTTCACGAAAAAAGAGCTGAAGTTTCCTTAGATAGTTTCCCTGTACCTACTATATATATAGTTTTGGATATCCACATAAGTACTGTTCCAGTTAAAAAACACTGTATAATTAATAATCTATGGAAGGAGTGGTGGGTTTCCAGCGAGTCACACCACACCCAATCGTGTAACAATGTGACTCGTTGGGAATCCATCGATTTTTTTTCCCATCGAGTCCCACCAAAACGGTTACATGATGGGGAAAAATATCGAATTATTTCCCAATCCCCATCGAGTCACACTGTTACTAGTTGCAACCTTTTAGTTTGAACTCATCGGAGTTCCCACTTCCCAAGAAGTCACACTGTGACACGATTGGATGATGATGATAGACAAATTATTATTAATCAATTAATTTGTAGGGCGTCGTGGGTGGGTGGCGACCCTCAGCAATGAGGAATATGATGTAGAGATAGAGAAAGATAAATATTATAAGTACAACAGATAGACATACAAAACAAAACCTGTATCAGTTCTGTTTTTTTCTAAAGTCGGCAATTTCAAAGTAGCTCTGTTTGATAGTTTTACGTAAGCTATTGTTACTCGTAAATTTTCATAGTTCTTGGTATTATTTTGCTAAATAATTAGATTTGCTGCTTCAATGAATTTTCATGGAAGTAGCTTTAGCCTTTTAAAGTATGAATCTCTAGGAAATTCTTCTGAATACCTATTCAAGGCTATTCAATGCTCCTGAGATTTCAACTGAGAATAAGCTGCGCTGAAATCTACTCCTTCGCTAACGGTGAAGAATCTAAACATTAAAGATAAAATGATTTATACCTTTAAATCTACCTTGCAGCTAAGTATATTCGGTAACGAAAAATATCGTTAAGTTAGGTATCTATTGGGGCCGATTCTCTAGTACATAATCTCTAAACTAAACTAAATTAACAGGTCTAAATTTAGTGCTTTCCTTTTTCGCAAGCAACATTATGAAAGGGATAGCAATAGATTTAGACGTGATATTTTAGTTTAGTTTAGAGATTGTGTACAAATGAATTAGCCACATTACCTATTTATAAAGCATATAATTTAATAGGCATGTATATTTATTTAAGTATCTTTTATATAATTAATAGGCATGTATATTTATTTAAGTATCTTTTTTATATTTACTACATAAGGTAAATTTCCTTTTGACATTAACTCTTAACGCTTGGGCACACCAAAAGCGCAACGGCAGCGATTAGTAGTAATATCTCTACGCAGCTTCTACAAGTTCTAGAAGGCGTTCACATTGCGGACCACGCGGTACTACTACAGTGTCTTGAAATGTCACGCACATACGCCATAATATTTAGTGACGACAGAGTGAACTCTGAGTGGTTTGGTCATGAATCAACGATATGTATAGCGTGCAAAACTGGGGTCAATGCCCCCGCCAACACGGCATTGCATCCGAGTGGCCTACTTACGCAACGTTCGTTGATCTTTAGCGTCAGTCAAGTGTTTTATTTGCAATATATCGTGAACTTTTACAAATTATAGGATATTTTTTATACTTTTTTTTGTGTTTTTTTTTGTGGTATCATATCAGTAATCATTAGTGGTTAGTACTGTCTTCAGTTTTGCTAGCGTTCTGTACCCGTAGTACAAGATTTTACATCTCACCAAACCAAACCAAATTCGAGAGTCGAAATACTTCCGCGTTACAGTAAACTGGATCTTAATAGCCTTGTTTTAAAGCTCAAGTTTGTCTACACTTCTCCAGCCAGCGCTCCAAGCGGAAACATTGCGAAATTAAAATCAGTGGCATTGAATATTTGACTTCAATTCAAGGCTGTTTAGGTCCATTTTACTGTAACGCGGAAGTATTTCGACTCTCGAATTTGGTTTGGTTTTGTGAGACGTAAAATCTTGTACTACGGGTACTGGTTACACCCCATATAATGGCGGGTACGGAATATTTCTATTCTTTGTCTGAACTACAATACGGTTTGGGTTCCAAGCCTTCCTAAAGGCTGAAACAACGCGCGCTTCGCTGTTTGAACTTTATCATAGATATTATATTTACAACTTCTAAAAACCCCCTTGGCGCATTGTGTGTGCTTCAGGTATAAGTAAATATGTGATAGTAAACGTCCATTTCGGGCGAACTGTAAATTATCCGTAACCGGACATTGAGCCCGATTTATGTGGGGTGGCGGGAAATAAAAACCGGTTTACACGATGTTGCGGAAACCCTCTGAGCGAGAACATGCAGATAAGAGTGAATACTGATGATCTGGCAATGCTACATTGCAATTGTAGATTGTACTGTGTCCAGATTTATAAAATAAACGGGCTTGTTCTCGCGACTTCTTCCGCGCAGACTACACAAATTTCAAACCCCTATTTTACCCGCTTAGGGGTTGAATTTTCTAAAACCCTTTTTTAGCGGGATTTATATTATGATCTATATCATAATAGTTATCTGCATGCCAAGCCCGATCGGTCCAGTAGTATGAGCTGTGCGTTGATAGATCAGTCAGTCAACTTCAGTTAGTCTACCATTTTAACTTTTTACTCAAGTTTTATATTACCCAGTCAGTAGGTTTAGGCACCTATCAAAGATTGCTGGTAGTAAAAGCTGCCCTTACTAAATGAAATGTTGATCTTTCTACATTCCTTTTTTTGAGTGTGCAATACAATTTTTCTAAAAAACCTGTATTAAGTATGAGATGTTAGTAACTTTTTTATTCAATTTAAGTTTTAGTTTGAAATCAGTACCCATATCAGTACCCATATTATAAATGCGAAAGTGCGTTTGTTTGTTTGTTTTGTTGGTTTGTTGGTTTGTCCTTCAATCACTTCGCAACGGAGCAACTGATTGACGTGATTTTTTCATGGGTATAGTTAAAGACCTGGAGAGTGACATAGACTACTTTTTATCCCGGGAAGTTGGCGAGTTCCCACGGGATTTTTAAAAACCTGAATCCACGCGGACGAAGTCGCGGGCATCAGCTAGTTAGTAGTAGTAGTAGTGGCATTATTTCTAGTCTGGCTTTGATAGACTTATTCCATAAGTTCTAAGCGCAAAATAGTATAATATAGTTTTTTAATATACAGAATACTCTAACTAAGTTATGCACTTGATTGATACAATGTTTACTAGAAGCCTTCGAGTGTGAACATTAATATTCATGAAGGGTTATATGAAGTCCCTGCCAGAAAAGGTATCAACATACGCCATAAATCTCAGAGCCTTTGCAAGATAAAGTACCAAGGGCTATAAATTACTTGTAACTTATGTGACAGTGTGAATTTAGTTGTAATCTATCTAGTTTTACTAATAAAAGTTATATGGAAAGGATTTATGAGGGTTTAAGAAAATAGTTTTTATTCATTGATGTTTGCTATACCTAATTCTACAGCGAGAAAAAATGTCGTGAAAACAGTGTTTGAATGAAAGTTGAGTTGGCGTAAAATACTTTTTTATTTTATTTAGTAGGTAATAACTATGCAGGTTAAAGACAGTTTCATTTTTTGTACTAAGATTTAGTTGTAATTTGTCGTTTATGAGTAATTCTTAATTATGTGAAATTCTTAATTTTTTCCAGTAGATAATGAAGTGAGAAAGTAGAAGAAAAAGTAGAAATCAAATGATTCTTTATCAGACTAAGTAGTTTGCTATCGATTGGAACCATAGTGTTTCGGAAAGATTAACTATTCAATTTCCAATCATTACTTACTTACATACAATGTGTCAACGAGCAAAAAAGGTAAGCGATTGCAAGGTAGGACGTCACACTAAATGCGCGCGTACGTGTGTATGATTTGTAGCATGAGGAATAGGAATATGTTTGTATGAAGGATACTTATGTCATACTACAGCGCGTGACGATGATAGCAGGTGAACGGCTCCGCTTCGTAGTGTGAGTGCTCTTAGTTCTAGGATTCACGGTAGAAATGTGTTTCAGGCTTTATAATATAGGCCCTACTGCCCTCATACAAACACAATACATGTACACATGTGCTTCATTACTTATTTTATAAAATCCTATAAGCATCATTACAATCTCTTCGGAACAAAGTGCGGCATCTTAAATAAAGAAGATTAGCCGAATTATTTATTGCTCTACTCGATAATGGCCGCGACGCCGAATTGTTTTTGCTCCAATTACGGACATTTGTGCCACAAAATGGCGCAGATAATGTAAATGTCACAGTATAATTGTCAATGCTGCCAATTTGGCCTACTTCGCGGTAGCAATTGGCGAGAATTTTGGGCTATAGCGTGTTTTTAGGGTTCCGTACCTCAAAAGGAAAAACGGAATCCTTACAGGATCACTTCGTTGTCTGTCTGTCTGTACTGTCTTTTTGCACTATCAATGTGGCTAATTCCGTTGTACACAATCTCTAAACTAAAATGACACGTCTAAATCTAGTGCTATCCCTTTCATAATGTTGCTTGCGTAAAAGAATAGCACTAGATTTAGACCTGTTAATTAAGTTTCGTTTAGAGATTGTGTACAAGAGAATCGGCCCCATTATTGTTTTAAAATAATGTCTGAACATACTGATTAAAATCTTTTGAATATATAAAAGGATTGACTGACTGACTGATCTATCAACATACAGTTCAATTTACTGGACGGATCAGGCTGAAATTTGGCATGCTATTATGGCGTAGACTTCCGCTAAGAAATGATTTTCTAAATTCCACCCCTAAGGAGGTAAAATAGGGGTTTAAAATTTGTGTAGTCCACGCGGATGAAGTCGCGGGCATAAGCTAGTCTAATGATAATTAGCGTAGGTATATATTATACAATACATATGTATAAAGCAATAATTTTGAGGGTGCTTTACCAATAATTTGTCATGTTACACCGTTCATTAGACAAACTGCTGCGCTCTAGCGCCTGCATCGCGTCGTGCGGCGTCTAATTACGTAACATGCTAATCTCGTTATGGTTGATGAGATATATTTTAAAATCTATCTGTTACTATATAGCACAACTGACTTTGTCCACATAGGTTTAGGCTTTTTAAAATTCCGTTCGAACCCTTTGTCTATACTAACCTATACTAATATTATAAAGATGTAAAGTTTGTAAGTTTGTTTGTAGGGGGTAATCTCTGGAACTACATGGACTGCAATATTAAAAATTCTTTCACGAGTAGAAAGCTACATTATTCTTGAGTGACATAGGTTATATTTTATTTCAAAAAACTTAGAGAACAAATGACTTTGTTCACATAGGTTTAGGCTTTTTAAGATTCCGCACGAACCCTTTGTCTATATTAATACTAATAATACTAATAATATTGTAAAGAGGTAAAGTTCGTAAGTTTGTTTGTAGGCGGTAATCTCTGGAACTACTGAACCGATTTTGAAAATTTTTTCACCAGTAGAAAGCTATATTATTCCTGAGTATTATATTTTATTTTAATTTATTATATTTTATTATCAAAAAATTAGATATCTCTACGAAAATTGTACTAATAAGCTATCCGTGCGAAGCTGGGGCGGGTCGCTAGTTTCTCATAAAATCCTTGCATATCCTCTTACTTAATGCCTACGAATGTCGTGACAAAATTGTTTTAAATGTTATGGTTTAAAATTTAAAGATAAAATTCGAAAAGCAAACTGGCAGAGACAGACAGGTATAAAAGTTGACGCGAAAAGACGCGAAGCTGTAGGCACGCTTCTTATCAGACCAGGGCGCATTAGGAACCCTCGTAGCTAGTTTTAACTATCACGATAACCTACCGCACCTATATTTATTCACCTATTTGACTTTCAAAAAGTGTCCATATAGCTGTTGTGAAAAATAATTGATTGCCTCGTTCACTCATTGGGCGATAGTCGCGTTAATTCATTTTGTGCCATTTAGTTCCTCATTGCGTCTGATTCTAATGCTTCTGCATGTATGTGGCTAACTTGTTCAAAGAACATAACCACCATTGTCCATCAGATAACAAGGCAAAGCGCATTGAGGCCATAGAAGTCACACAACAGCCGTGTCGCAGTGACAAATTATCGTTCTCACAGACTCCTTCTCAAACAATACGCACTAACGACCTCGTAACGCACTTGGATAGGGATGATTATTATCATGTCCACTACCCGTTGGTCGTTTGTCGTATTTAGACAAAGAGATGGTTGGCAGATTTCCTTTATTAGGTACTAGTTTATTCCAGCGACTTCGTCCGCGTGGACTACACACATTTCTAACCTCTATTTTAGTTCTTTAATGACTGAATTTTCAGAAATCCTTTCTTATCGGATGTTTACGTCATAATAGCTATCTGTATGCCAAATTTCAACCCGATCCGTCCAGTAGTTGCAGCTGTCAATCAATCAGTCAGTCATTCAGTCAGCTTTTCCCTTAATATATTTAGATTAACTAGCTCATGCCCGCAACTTCATCCATTCGCATTTAGGTTTTAAAAATCTCGCAGGAACTTTTTGATTTTCCGGGATAAAAAGTAGCTTCTGTCATTCTCCAGGTCTTTAAGTAAGTGGCTATACTTAAAGACCTGGAGAATGACAGAAGCTACAGAAATCTCGTCAATCCGTTACTCCTATGCAACTTTATTGAAAGGCAAACCAATAAACTAACAAACACACTTTTGCGTTTATAATATAGATTTTGAGGATAGTGACTATAGCTTTAACTATGACTATAATATATTCAGGCAAATTGTCAAATTTCTTTTATTAGATCTAAACGCCTACATAACCATTTGATCCCTACCGAAATTGAAATTGCTGTACCTCTATAATATCTTTTGTCTGCCCACACATAGAATCATGACATGACCATAAAAGTCTATACCTATTATATTGTACGATCTACTTATATTAAAACTGCAAAAGTGTGTCTGTCTTTCTGACTGCTAGCTTTTCACGACCCATATTATGTTACTTACATCCATACTATCTTACATCCCGTGGATGTAAGCTATCTTTGTACCTTCCGCATGGATAGGCTACTTTTCCCACAGGATTTTTAAAGGATCATCCGTTTAACTGATTTTAACGAAATTTAATCCAACGATAGGTAGCTTACATCCCGCGAGTAGACAATGTTATTTTTGTCCCGGAAAATCAAAGAATTCCCACGTGATTTTTAAAGATCTATCCGTTTAACCGATTTTGACCTTTGTTACAGAGATAATTTGCATCCAGTAGACAGGCATAGGCTACTTTTTATTCCTGAAAGACAAATAGTCCCCATGAGATTTTTCAAAAATTTAAATCCACGCGGGTGAAGCCGCGGGTATTATCTAGTAAAGAATACCTAAACCTTGTCTTTTATGTTATTTTGTTTTTGTATCAAAAACGTGGACAAAGAACACATTTTTAGGGTTCCATGCCTCAAAAGGAAAAACGGAACCCTTATAGGATCACTTTGTTGTGTCTGTCAAGAAACCTAAAGGGTACTTCCCGTTGACCTAGAATCATGAAATTTGGCAGAAAAGTAGATCTTATAGCAGACATGAGGGAAAAAATCTGAAAACCGTGAATTTGTGGTTACATACACTAGAAAAAAATTAAAATGTGTTCATGAACAAATATTGCTACTTATTTTCAACTTTCAAAGTAAGATTACTATACCAAGTGGGGTATCATGAAAGGGCTTTACTTGTACATTCTAAAACATTTTATTTATTTTTAGACGTAATAGTTTTTGATTTATTGTGCAAAATTTCGATAAAATACGATTATAGTACGGAACCCTACTCAGTGCGCGAGTCTGACTCGCACTTGGCCAGTTTTTATGTTTTCATCCTACTGAAGATCTTACAGTTGTCTCTTGGTTAGTCCGTTATTTGCACAACCCCGCCAGATTATTTGTCACGTGCAGGGCTGGGAATTGATTTGATGTGTACTGAATAGAACAAGCCGATATGAATCAGTACGAGATCACGGTATGGAATCATTTGAACCCTTAAACTTTAATATGTTTTGGGGATCTGGCAAGCGGTTGCCACGATACTAAGTGTCTGGCAATGCATGACGTGATTTGTAATACTATTGTGGAGAAAATATAAACAACCAAATCTGTAAAAGCCACCATAATCGAAACTTCATAGTCGCTGATCGTTCCTCCCTGTGTTGGGAGCACGCACATACGTATACGCACAGAAACTTTCAGCTTTTAGAAAAATACGAAGATTTGGCCCTAACAGGTTCTTTCTCAATCGGCATTAATGCTACGCATTGTATTGATGAGAACTAGGCATACCATTTTCAATGTAGGTACCTACTCTGTGGGCATACCTACTTAGGGTGAGATCTATAGAACGCACTGTGAGTCACTTAGCTTAGACTTGAGACAGAGTTAAAACGAGACAGAGCAATATCTCTCACATAAATCAATCAATCAATTTAACTCAATCTTAAGTCTGAGCAAAGTCAAAGTGCGCTCTATAGATCTCAGCCTCAGTATAATTACTTACTTATGTGTTAAAGGTCTACAGTAAATATTTTCTTTTCGATCCGTGACTGCGGTTGAACAATAAAAAGCAATTTATTTTTCCCTCAGCATTTTTCATTAGCAAATAGGAATGATGTGTAAAGCAACACCCTCGCAGTGACGAGGGTCTCAGTAAATAACCGAAGGGTAGTAATTATACCGAGGTACTTACACGTATGCGTTAATTGCAAATGAATGTCATCAAATTGGTATACCTACGTTGACAATCCTTGTGGCGTACGTACTTTTGATAATGCGTTCGTCGGTTCAGTTAAATTAGGCTGGATACTTACTGGGGACAATTTGTAACAATTTTTTGCTGAACTTAAAAGTAACTGTGGCACTTTCATGTGCATTTAAGCAATGAAATATCACTTGCTTTAACGATGAAGGAAAACATCGTGATTCACAATTATACCTACTGACCTATAAAATATGATGGTTGCTATACTATATCTAAGTACTGTAGGTATTTTTCCTCAATCTTTTAATTTAATTAATTAATTTCTTTATTGGACTAAATAATAAGTGTACATTTTTCAACTTAACATCCTGAAACTCTCTTCAGTTAAATTAAATTAAATTTAATTTAATTTAAAACAACTTCATTGTTAACAAAATTACAGAGAGTAAGAATAAATGATACACTTAAAAAACAAAGGGCGACCTTATCACTAAAGTGATCTATGTGTATGTGAGTTATGTGTTAGTTACATTAATTAAAAGGTAAACGATTAGCTTCTCACTGAAACGCATAACAGACGCACTAGGTATACGCAGCCCATACAACCTTGTTACCGTGAAACTGACAATAGTGAAAAATCTAACTCCAGAAGGTCTGTAGTGCCGGGGAAATCGCATCGCTTACGCGTTTCTTCGAGAAGGTTGCTGAGACTTGTTTATCTTTTAAACAAACTAAGGAAAAACGGACTACAACCTTTATTTACAGCTCACATGCCCAGATGCTATAAAAATAAAGCATTTCCATAATAATTAATGTTACTTTAACAGATAATATCAAGTGAAATACATTTTTCAACCGCTTTTAAATTCATTTGCATCATTGAAATCTTTTACTAACCAGGTGCTCTGCTTTTGAAATGTAGAATGTTTTATAAACGAATTAAACTGGATACCGATAGCATTATTTATTGTACCTTTGGTATATTATGATCATTTGAAGGATAAATAAAATAATATTTAATATGATAGTAATATAATAATTGTCATATTCTCGTGGCTATAGTGTATAATATAATATGAATATAATTCATAATTTCATTCCTACTTGAAATAATCTTCTATGTATTCATTTATTTACAAAATCTACCTGTATTGTCAATTTCTTTTGAAATACAAATTGCTTAAGTTACCTACTCATACAACTTGTACACGTGGCCTTAACAATTTTCGTCGACAATTTTAGTATTTAATTATCCTATTCTTAACATTAAAATTGCACTTGAAAAAATATAGCCTTTGTTTAATACCAAACAAAACTCATAAATGGAATTTAACAAAACATTTCACTGACAAAATGACTAAACAGGGAATTCGCTTAGTGTTCATCATATTTCTCTCAGCAGGAGGATTTCCGAGTCGCTCATAAAGCGGTATTACATTTCCTAGACCATCTAGTACTGAACGAGTGATGCTCATAAATGAGATTGAGTTAAATGAGGTTTGAGCTACAAACGTTCGGTATATAACGGAGTAAGTGCTGTGAACTGGTATGGAAATTTGTCGTATGTCGTATTTAGACAAAGAGATGGTTGGCAGATTTCCTTTATTAGGTACTAGTTTATTCCAGCGACTTCGTCCGCGTGGACTACACACATTTCTAACCTCTATTTTAGTTCTTTAATGACTGAATTTTCAGAAATCCTTTCTTATCGGATGTTTACGTCATAATAGCTATCTGTATGCCAAATTTCAACCCGATCCGTCCAGTAGTTGCAGCTGTCAATCAATCAGTCAGTCATTCAGTCAGCTTTTCCCTTAATATATTTAGATTAACTAGCTCATGCCCGCAACTTCATCCATTCGCATTTAGGTTTTAAAAATCTCGCAGGAACTTTTTGATTTTCCGGGATAAAAAGTAGCTTCTGTCATTCTCCAGGTCTTTAAGTAAGTGGCTATACTTAAAGACCTGGAGAATGACAGAAGCTACAGAAATCTCGTCAATCCGTTACTCCTATGCAACTTTATTGAAAGGCAAACCAATAAACTAACAAACACACTTTTGCGTTTATAATATAGATTTTGAGGATAGTGACTATAGCTTTAACTATGACTATAATATATTCAGGCAAATTGTCAAATTTCTTTTATTAGATCTAAACGCCTACATAACCATTTGATCCCTACCGAAATTGAAATTGCTGTACCTCTATAATATCTTTTGTCTGCCCACACATAGAATCATGACATGACCATAAAAGTCTATACCTATTATATTAAAGCGTAAACGTACTTACTTAATGTAATGTATTATGTAGGTACACACTAGAAAACTTGAGATTCGTTTTTAGAGTCCCGTCCTGGTAGGGTGCCAATGGAACGCTATTTTCAAGCCTTTTCTGTCCGTCCCTCCATCTGTCTGTCAGCGGAAACTCATAAATCGAATTTAACAAAACATGTCACTGACAAAATGACTAAACAGGGAACTCGCTTAGTGTTCATCATATTTCTCTCAGCAGGAGGATTTCCGAGTCGCTCATAAAGCGGCATTACATTTTCCAGACTAGTACTGACCGAGTGATGCTCATGAGTGAAATTGAGCTCATTGAGCTACAAATGTTCGGTACACAACTTAGTAAGTGCTGTGAACTGGTACGGAATTTTAAAACGTAAACCTTCTTACTGTAATGTAATAGGTAGGTAGTACAAACTTGAAAACTGTAAAACTCAAGATTCGTTTTTGGAGTTTTTTTTTTTTTTTTTTTTTTTTTTTTTTTTTTTTTTTTTTTTTATTAACTATCAAATATTGAACATTTTACAAATACTTTTAACACAACAAAAAAACCACTAAGGTTTAGTATGTTATTAGTAGTAGTAGTTGTTAGTAGTTCCGAATACGAGTGCCAACGGGACACTATTACTATGCCTCGGTTGTCCGTCCGTCTGTCTGTCTGTCAGCTGCCTGTGTCTCATGAACCGTTATGTTCGAAGGTAAAGAGTTGAAATTTTTACAGAATGTGTATATTTCTATTGCCGCTATAGTAACAAATAAAAAAATGGTGTTATTTCTTGTATGATGTTACGGAACCCTCCGTGTGCGAGTTTGACTTACCCTTGACCGGTTTATTCAAAATAAAAGCGATATTCGTAATTAAATATTTTGTCGAATAAAACAGCCAGTTTGCGTACCAGTTGAAATTTTTCCGGATATGTTCAAGAAAATTTTATAAAAGGGAAAAATTGCTCATCTTAGCTTCTTATAAAATCAGAAGCCTTAAAACCCTAGTCTTTTCATTTGCATTCATAAATACCCGAGTAAAAAGCGCGAAAAAGTGACGAGAGTCTTGGTCCAAATACCGTGAAAGTAGGTAATCAACTCCTGTGCTAACTTTTTCTTCAGAGTGGGTTTTTGTTGACTACCTTTTTGTTAGAAATATGCGGTTTTACTGCTACGACGTTATAAGTATATTTAGCATGTATTTCCATTATAGGTCCATGGTATTTCCTTACATAATAACGATCATCATCATCATGATCAACTCATCGCCGGTTCACTACAGAGCACCGTTTTCTAAAAACGGCTCAGTCGCCTAGTTGATCTACGGCAAGCCGATCCTTTTTTGGTTTTTAAAATATAAAGATTAATAATAATACTTATTCCTTGATGTTTGAGATTTTAATAACCTATCTTTTGTTCTATACCTTTAATGTTCATAATTATTGAAATAGATTAGTAAATACTTTTAATAAAAGCACTCGCGGCAGTGTACAAATGAAAATATTTAAAACTGATTCGGAACAGAGTGCTCTCGATAGTGATGATGTGCATAAAATTAAAATTCAAGCGCTTCGCGAGTGCTCAACATCCCAGTGAATTGTATATTCGATGCAATAAAACGGTTTGGCGACAAAAACAGGACATAACAAGCGCTTTAGTTAATGTGTATCATATTTCACTTGGCTGCGGGATTTCCAATTCATGCACCGGAATTACATTTCCAAGTAGGTACATTTAGCCAAAACCAGTGTAGCTCATGAATGAGATTGAGTATCACGAGATTTTAATACGTATATTCCTAATTCTGCGTTTGAATCACACACGGAATTAATTATTATAAGGTTGACTTTAGTAGGTAGCCGGTAGGTGCTCAATCAATCACAATCAATCAGCCTGTTTGCGTCCACTGCTGGACATAGGCCTTGCTAAGAGCGCGCCACCATCCAACGATCCTCTGCCTTCCTCATCCACTCACTTCCCCACGTCTGCCCCAGCGGCCATCGGTTCTGCGGCAGACGTGGCCTGCCCACTGCCACATCAGCTCGCTAATTCGTTGAGCTATGTCAGTCACTTTGGTTGTCCGACGGATTTCTTCGTTCCGGATTTTGTTCTTCAGAGAGACACCCACCATAGAGGTATGTAGTAGTTGATGTTAAATGAGAGTTTATATAACGTTCGTCATATTTTGACTAGGTTTCAGAAATTTCAATTCACACCTACACCGGAATAAAACTCAGTAAATTACGACAACGGAAGTGTTGCTCCAAACTACCTGAATTCGATTTGGCAGATGCTTTCTAAGCTACATATACACATTCAAAAGATCAATGTCATTATAGTGACTATTACAATAAAATTTAACTTATTAAAATATTAGGTAAGTATGTTTTTTGTAATTTAGTAAGAGTTTAAGGGAGTAAAAAGAGGTAAAAACAGCATTGATTAAAATCCAAAAACCTGTTCCTGAAACAATAAATTTTGTGTTCCATTAAGAACACGGAGTTATAATAATAAAAAGGATACAAGTTCCTAATACCTCTAATTTAAATAATAGCCACAATATTGATTAATTAATTAGTAAAAAACTTGGATTGTACTCAAGTATTACAACATCCATGCTAATTTTATAAATGTGAAAGTAATCTGTCTCTTTGTAAGCTTTTTAAGATCTTTCAACTTGGCCATTTAAAGCTTTGCAGTAGTTGAACTTAAAGCGACAAAATATAAAGTGATCATAGTTGAAGTTATCAAAACGAGTAATCCTTAAACATTACCTGTTTTTCTCGCAGAATGATAGCTGATATACCTAGTTGTAGAACGTTACTCAGAACTGGAAATTTTTGGATAATGCCATTTTTGTATTCAATGTGCGATTTATAATATTAGTATAAAGTATGGATTATAGTCTGTTTGGCCGCCTGCTTAAACAATCGTGACTGATATATGGCCCAATAAAGTCAAGATGTGAAGAATGGCTGCCATCCTATTAACGTCACGAACAGAACAATTCGCCCTTTGTCGAACGCGAGCCTGTACTGGCAGCAATTTGTTGTCTATATTGTTATGTTGGAATCGAAATTATGGGCCATACACTCTAATAAAACAGTGATCTGAATCTCCTAGGTAGAAAAATGTTATAGATTATTTTCTCTCTTTAAGTTTTCTATTAGGAAAGGCATTCCGAACCAGTGGTGGATGCATCTGACGATTCAAAAATACTTGTAAAAGTATAGATTAATTAATTATTGGTAACGCTACGCTTGTAAAAGTTTAATTGAATAAAAAATATTTTTATTTACTTATTTATTGAAGAAATCCATACAATAATTTTATAAATGCGAATGTCTGTCTGTCTGTCTTAGCAGACAGACAGACAGCTGGGGACTGCTATAGGCTATTGATTATGATGAACAAATACTCATAAAAGGAATGACGCTAATTATAACATACCAAAATAAACTTATGTGAATCCAAAATTAAAATTATGATTGAAAATATTGCATGGTTCCTACACCAGCTGAAACCTTGCAGCAGTGGTTCACATTACAGCAGCCGAGCCGGCTGACTATCATGCTCACGACTCTGTTGACGTTAAAGTTTTTGCAATCTCATCTGGTGGTAACTGATGATGCAGTTTAAGGTGAAGCGAGCTAACGCGGAAGGCGTATGGTTTGTATTAAACCCATACCTACCTCGAATTGGTTTCTACGCAGCATCGTACCGCAACGCTGAATGGCTTGCAGCACGCCGCCGGTCCTGCCGGGAATCAAACTTTAGTCCATTACAATACGAGACGACCTGCGAGAAGCACAAGAGCAAAGAAGATGCATTATGTAACGCAGTTTTAAATAATGAAAATGGTTGGCAGGGAATCAATTTAAAGACTCGCGAAGAATTAATTAGTGTACGAGTATTACATTAAAATTTACGCCCTCCCTTTTAATTAAGACATAACTGCTAACTGCTTACAACATTAAACACTCCATAAAATTGTCTTCTATTTATCCCTTTACTAGCTTATGCTCGCGACTTCGTTCGCGTTGATATACAAATTTCAAACTCCTATTTCACCCCCTTTGGGTTGAATTTTCAAAAATCCTTTGCGAATGCCTACGTCATAATAGCTATCTGCATGCCAAATTTCAGCCCGATCCGTCCAGTAGTTTGAGCTGTGCGTTGATAGATCAGTCAGTCAGTCAGTCACCTTTTCCTTTTAAGGGTTCCGTAGTAAACAAGGAACCCTTATAGTTTCGCCATGTCCGTCCGTCTGTCTGTCCGTCCGTGCGTCCTCGGTTAATCTCAGAGAATATTAGCGCTAGAAATCTGAAATTTGATATGGGTATAACTATTAATCACAACAACAAAGTGGTGAAATAAAATTGTGATAAATATTTTTTAGGGTAGCTCCCCTAGGTGTATATAATCAATTTTAAAGGAAAACTATCATGGCTAAGTTGTGACTACGGAACCCTACACTACGCGTGGCCCGCCACGCACTTAGCCGGGTTTTTATTTTACTCCTTTCCTTTACGTTCTTTATCTATGATGTTCTTTCCTGATTGCCGGCCTTAGACCATAGAGCTTCAAATTACGAGTTCTCTGTTTTTAAAACCTATTTTAACAGACTCACCTATACATATTTACTTACATGTCAGCGGAGTATAATAATATTTTAAATGAAAATCTGTTGTGACTTGTGTAAAGTAAGGTTTACTTTAAAACTTCGTGTCCTACTGAAAAATGCAGTCCGATTAGTCACGACTTAATGTCACAGCCAGTAGCTTCACGTTTAAAAATCCCGCACCGCCTCTTTGTCACATTTTACGAAGAAAAAGTACTTATACTCTTTTATTCATTATGTCGCTTGCTCTTAGCTAGATTACAAAGAAGACTGTAAATGGTAGATTTTAGTTAATAAAAAAAAAATTGTATGGGTGACGTGAAATCAAAAATAAATAAATAGGCTATTCATAGGCTGCCTAGCATCAAATATAGGACAATTTTACGCATGCCTGTGACGTCGAATCCTTGAGAAGTTTTGTTACAAACTCCCTAACTGTCATGCCTTGCCTCATGGTGCATGCTTCAGTTTGGTTTGAGTATAGGCAGGGTTGTCACTTGAGCAACCATGGCTGCCTCAAGTGAATACATAGCTTAAGATAAACTTTATCATGCGAAACATGATTGCAGGCAAACATAGTTGTAAAATAAATAACTAAGCCTTTCATGCAAACAGCTCGTAGGCTTAGCTATACGAGCACGTACTCGTAGGCCTGAATTACGCGCCGACGACACATCACGCTTGTTATAACAGCCAATTTTCACGCACGTTGCATTCACCGCTTTACTGATGAAATGTTTGACACAGATTGACGTACCTATATAACAACAGTTATTTGACATATTATCATCATCATCATCATACAACCGATAGATGTCCACTGTTGGACATAGGGCTCTTGTAGGAACTTCCACACGCCACGGTTTTGCGCCCGCCTGAATCCAGCGGCTTCCTGCGACTCATCTGATGTCGTCCGTCCACCTAGTGAGGGGGAGTTATGATCTTAAATTTTTTGAATTTAATTTAAAGATGTATAAATATTTATATTTGTAAGGTAAATACATAAACCAAATTATTGGATCTACTATGTACCTATACTTATACCTTATTAAATAGTTCCGTATTATATAGGTATAGGTATTATATAGGTCAAATAATTAAATTTTGCATAATACGACACCGCGTATTAATTAACCAACACAGAAACCTTAATTAAAATATGTTGTAGGTACCTCTACTCACTCGAGATTTTCGTGGGATTTGGCTTATTGTGCTGAAATATAATGCCGTCTTATATTATTATTAATTAAGTCTGATACCAAAATAAAGTATTCATTTTACTCTATATAAAAGGAAAAGGTGATTGACTGATCTATCAACGCACAGCTCAAACCACTGGACGGATCGGGCTGAAATTTGGTATGCAGATAGCTATTCTGACGTAGGCATCCGCTAAGAAAGGATTTTTGAAAATTCAACCCCTAAATGGGTGAAATAGGGGTTTGAAATTTGTGTAGTCCACGCGGACGAAGTCGCGAGCATAAGCTAATTATAATAATTATTATAGGGAATTTCTCAAATAAAATTTATTATTGCTGCTGACGTGACGGTTGGGATGAAACAAGTTAATTTGGTAAAAGTTTGGCAGGAAAACCCTAATTGGGATACCTATTTCATAAACAGCGAAGTCTCGAAATGTTCAAGTATTTCTCTTTCAACCCACTGTGTAAAGTACGCGGACAAAGTCGTTACTTCTTTCAATAACAAGGTCGCAACTTCGGGAAATACGCTTCCGGTCCCAAGCTTTCCAAGTGAGTAATTACAGTCCGTCAATTTTCTGGGCAGTATGTTTTTCGGGTTCCGTACCTTAAAAGAAAAAGAAAAAAGGTCACCTTATAGGACCACTTCGTTGTGTCTGTCTGCCATGTCTGTCAAGATTCGTCAAGGGAATCAAAACCTATATGGTACATCACAAAAATAAATAAAAACTCTTGACGACCAAAAATATTATGTTTTCTAAATCACATTATAGACGGCGCTGCCCGTCCCTAACTATCAGTGTTGTACAGCAGCTGTAGGAGCGAAAATACCTAATAGGTATTAGTGCGAACAAAAAGTGGTATTTCTTGTATGATGGTACGGAACCCTTGACTTACACTTGACCGGTTTTTTGTTATGTAAGTACTTTTGGACAAAATCTTTAGTGAAAATACAGCTAACAATGATGCCGATCTTCTTGGGAAAATATGTAGCACGTGGCTAACACATTCACACCATCTTTCTCCCCGTCGAAAATTACAATCGTCATTGTCATTGTGACCCCTTCTTTTTGTACTTACATAATGGCAGCCATTTATTGGGTTGGCTTCCAGATATGGTTGTTCTGCAGTTAGTTCTACTTACTTTATTTATTTTTATTAATTTATTAGGAACACACACAATACATTAATTTAAAACAAACTACGACACTTATAAACAAACATAGGCTGATAAATACAACATACAACTCGAATAAGAGTAGGACTAAATTCTTGGGTTAAAAGTTCATTATTATCAAAAGTTCATTATTTTCGACCTGCGTTGGTTTTTTGGCCATCCCTACTATAGGGAGTATACTACTCGTACTATAAAGTAAAAGTAAAAGTACCTAATTTTAGTCAGAAAATAGAGGAATCATTAATCGACATTATTAAGGGCTTCAATAAGATTAAATTAAATTATTCAAACAGTTATGCGACTAAAACTATCCAATCGCTGCGTAGAATAGATATTATTAAGGCAGGATAGAATTTACGACCCAAAGATAGGAAGGTTAACGAGGTGGAGGAATTCGTCGTTAATGCCGTCATAAACTGCGATAATGATGTCTCATCTAATATTACTACAATATTATGGGCATTGATAATAATGTTATAAGGGCCTAAGTGAAACTGCTAGTGCACAAAGTTTGCGTTTACATGTCTTCTCGTGCGAATTTACAAAAATCCGACCTTATTTCTTGTCCTCTGTGCTAAACTCTATCTTTCTAGATCCAAGGGTTTGTGACGGGTGTTGATCAGTCAGTTATTGAGTGAGTAAATGTTTCCCTTTTTATAAAAAAAGAGTGTAATGTTTTAAATTAGGTACTTCTTAATATTTATTGAACTGGCAATACATACTAGGTATAAGTTGGTGCAGTTTCTTAAATACAGTTAAGTATGCATACTTGTTAAGTGACACTGCTTGCTTTCTTAGCCCTAACATGAATAATTATCTCCTCTCCAGCTAACTTTTGGGTGGACCTTTGTTGAAAATTAATACTTAACTCACCTCAGCTTCTCTCCAACACTCTTCAAAAAGTCACAGTGACGTCAAAGAGTTTGTTTTGTGTCAGACGACGATTCATCTTGTATTAGTTAAATACAATTAAATTAATACGCACAGAATGGCTATTTCAAACAAAAATTCTGTCCTATGAAACTGTAAAAATTAGCATGACACTGGGCATCAAGCCAAAACGAGTTGCAGCCCACAAAAAAATTTGTTCGGAATATAACAAGTAGGGGTGTGGTATTAAAAAATGTTGGCAAATAAAGATAAAATTTCTCGACTTCGTCTCAACTGTATTACAGTACGCGGCAGAAAGTAATGTACATCGACCTTTAGAAGGAGATAGCAGATTTGTAGAGTCTCTGTCGTTGAGACCGACAAAACGTCATATAGGTATGAGTGACAGAGACAACGCTCTACAAAGCCGAAATTTCATTCTGATGGCCGATGTAATGTACATCGGCCATCAGAACTTCAGACTTTCTGCCGCGTACTGTACCTCCTAATAGGTAAGCAATATGTTCTATAATTTTTTTAAAATAGATATAGCGAGCAAACGAGCAGGCGGGTCACCTGATGTTGAGTGATTACCGCCGCCCATGAACATTTGCAGCACCAGAGGAGCCGCCGATGCGTTGCCGGCCTTTTAGGAATTTGTTGTTATTCACGCTTGCATTATATATTTGGAGTGTACCGGTACAATACCACAGATTGCTGTTCTTGTATCTGTATTGTTCTGAGAATAGAATGGTAATCTCGATCGAACCAGCTTAATTTTGAATAACGTTTTGAAAGGCTATGTTTTGTGACATTACACGCCAGACTGGTTGGCAACAATTGCTAGTTCAAAAGCGATATTAATGGGTTTAAGGGGTGCTGCCCTTGCGGTGCGATGGCAAATTAGTTGGCAAACTCTTCATTCATTAAGGCAAAGTTTTGCGGTCTAACTATCAGAGTTGTTGACTAACGCGAGTCTCCGGTTGGTTGTAATTAAACGCTACATCAATCTAAGTCAAGTTATTATTTATCAACTAACAAATTACGGCTTTTAATTATAGCCTAGTATAATTTTTGACTTAATTTGGGGTTTAAAGTACCTATAAGCGTATAATTACGCGTACCTACCTAAATAACTAAAATTTTAAGTACATTTAGTCCATATCTAAATATATAAAATGAAAAGCTGACAGACTGACTGATCTATAAACGCACAGCTCAAACTACTGGACCGATCGGGCTGAAATTTGGCATGCACATAGCTATTATGACGTAGGGATCCACTAAGAAAGGATTTTTGAAAATTCAACCCCTAAGTTAGTGAAATAGGGGTTTGAAATTTGTGTGGTCCACGCGGACGAAGTCGCGAGCATACGCTAGTCACAAATAAAGTAGGTGTCTGCAACACCAAAGATCAGCGCTATGTGAGTAGGTAGGTAGGTCAATTTCATTACCAGTCCCTATGTAGTATGTACGAGTATTATCGAAAGTTTAATATAGCCGAAAATCTAGTAATAGGACGGCATCATTCAAAACGAAATTCATTTAATCTCGAATAGAATGGGTACTAAATTGATCTAGGTATTTACGACTAAATATATGAAAATCGCAATTTTGTGATTCTGTTATCATCACCTGAATTAGGTACTCATAGAGAAATAAGTAATTTATTATTTGAATATTTAAAAACAATAAGAAATTCAGACAGCTAGATTTTTAATTTTAATTGTATTACAAATATTATTATTTTCTCTAATGAAAATATTTGTAATACAATAAATTCTTAGAACTGAACACTAAAATTGACAGAGTCGAAAGCTTGTAAAAGCTTTAAGGCGTTTAGAAATTTGTTTTGATCAAAATATTATTATTAGTTTTTATTTGATACTTGAAGGCTGTCAAGCGCAAGCTTCAACGCAAGCAAGCAACGCTAGAAAAATAGTTAAGTACTTAATTTTTTTTAGTACTTCAAGCCAGAAAAAATAAAAAATGTATAAACAAGATAGTATAAGCAATAAGCAATCGAAAAATGTTAATTTCAGTGTATAAAAATAATTATAGAATTAGTTTTATAATTAATTTTAAAAATTTCACTTTTTTAATCTGTTTTACAAATATTCAACACGCATTATACCGTAGCCGCCATGTTAATTCCGACTGTGACGTCACATGGATTGAAATTGTCATTAAGAAAACACCGTTGCTTACCAATCCGTGTGACGTCAAGACATTTCCAACGACACCCAAGCCATTAGATGGACAGAAACCCTATTTTTTTTTTCAAGATTTTATTTAACTACTTTCTCCGCGTGAGTAATATATTGTAGAACCCATGCTAAATTACAGTTTTTTAGTAATTGCACTCTCTGAGCTAAGCCGCGGACGGGCGGACAAACAGGCGGACATACTATAAGGATTCCTTATTTACAACGGAACCCTAAAAAACCAGAAATTTCGGTTGCATTTTATTCAATCCTTACGTAAAGCTAATAGAACTACAAGTGCTAGCCAAGTCATACTTAACCAGGAATTTGTCGGTTTAAGTAATGCGACTTGGCCTAACTCCAACCCTGGCTGTGCGGGGGAGCCGTTTGCATTATTGAGACGATATCAAAATGTCGCAATATAGATGTTCATGTGTACCATCCAATTAGGTGGAGCTGGAATAGTAGAATAAAAAAACTACGTAGGTAGAACATAGAGATTGTTGGGTGGAACATAGTTTTTTTACCAGCCATTTGGAACGCTGCTGTGGCTTTGTTTATACATTGTACCTAACTAAATTGAATACATAAGTACGTGAAGGGTCGAGATTGCAATCTGGGTGGAGACGCCCCGCACACCCGCACAGCCCCGCGCTAAACTGGTGCGGGATAGAGTGGGTAACGTGTGGCTGTGCGGGGTGTTCCCCTGCCTAATACCCCATGTCATGTCGCGTACTATAGGTACATGTGATTGAATACAACAAGAGCTAGAATTATTGAGACTATATCAAAATTTCACCTAGGTATATAGGTGGTCGCGGGTATAAAAATATCCAATTAGGTAGAACCGAAATAGTAGAATAGAAAAAAACTACGTAAGTAGAACATAGAGATTGTTGGGTGGAACATGGTTTTTCACCAGTTATTTTGGACGCTGCGGCCTTGTTGATACATTAAGTAACAGAATTGAACACATTCATGTGATTAATTAATACAACAAGAGTTTTACTAAGTATTTAATTTAAGTAGACCCAGAATTATTGAGACGGTATCAAAATGCCGCAATATATTTATGCAGGTGCTCAACTATCATTCAATTAGGTAGAACCGAAATAGTAGAATAGGAAGAACTGCGTAGATCGCTTGGAAGCAAATATTTTTTTCACCAGTTATTCGGGACGCTGCGACCTTGTTGTTTCGTTTAACAAAAACCTTTTAGGTCTTACCTTTAAGTTACGAAGACAAAATCTTAGAAGATTGTACGGATTAGGAAATAGGGTCAAAATTTATGTACTAGTTACACGTACATTTATAATACATCTATCTATACAAATATAGGTGCATGCCCGGGATCGAATGCAGATTTCCTCACGATGTTTTATATCTACTCGTGGAATTTTGCTTCACGCTTATAGCAAGTGATATTTAATTAGGCACATAACTCCGAAAACTTAGAGATGCATGCCCGGGATCGAATCCCGGACCCTCCACTAGGGGGCCGACGACGTCTTAAACACTAGGCTGCCATTTTAACGCAGTATTGAAGATACACAGTATTATATAGCGGAGCGGAGGGGAGTCGTGCGTTTTCGACCAATTAGGTTATTGTTAGTAAAATTGATTATTATATTACGTCATGCCTTAGCAGTCTTATTGACCGAAAACACACTTCTCCACTCCACTCCACTTCAGTGGAAACTTCTTGTCTGTATTATTAACCGAACATGACTAACGATTGCATATTTTAATTTTGAAACATTCCTGTTGTGTTCATTAAAACTTGAATGAATCAGAGCTTGGCTTTATCCTCCACAAAGAGATTTTGTATAAGTTAAACAAACAGACCCTCTGTTAAAAGTTTCCATTAACCACTTTCATAACGACTTTGTTTGTTTACAAAGATTTTCATAATTGCGTTTTAGATTTAGATTTATCAAATTTTACATTAGGTAGGTAGGTACTATATTATATAGGGACGAAAAGAATACCACTATCTTCGTCCAAACATATTTTCATAAGTCATGTAGAGTAGGAGTATAACTTATATATTATCCTATAATATATATATAACTTATATATATTATAGGATAATAACTTTTATTTAAATTTAATTTAATGACTGTAATAGACAGACAGACACCGCTATATTTTGTTAGGTTTTTTTTCTTTTGATTACGGAACATTGTAATAAGATAACATATAAACATGTTGAGTCTAACAAAATAATAAAATTGATACAAGTGTACCAAGAAGTAATAAAAAGTCTAAAAATACCTACCTCCACCCTTTCACAGGGGACAACGATAGAGGACACAAATCTGTTAAACACAGAAAATGCTCTCGGTGCCGCGGGGAAATTCCGATAAGAAAATACCTTCGAAATAAATGTGAATAAATAGGGCTTGCGAGATTAAAAGCGGGACCCCCGTTGATATATAGCAGCGGCATTCCTACGATCTGCGCAAAAGCGAATGAACGAATAAGAAAAAGGAACAATGACGTCGATGTTATTCTAGGTCAACTATTCATGATTTTGATCTCTCTTTAGGAACTTACATACCTATCAAATACATTTACATGCTATACGGTTGTGTAAGAGGTTTTATCTTTGAAATGGTCTGCCTGCGAAATCTCGCAACTTAGTAAGCCAAAGGTTGATAGCTATGGCACAGAATACTAACTTTTATGCTATGTAAAGAAGCGACTCTCACTTCCCTGCTACTGGCACTGCCTTCACTCGATTCTCACCTTGGAGTCACACGAACGAGAAGCGCTGATGTAGCTTACGTATAGCGTTGTCCCGCTTAATTGGCTTCAATAAGACCTCAGCCCTATTGTTACCCACGCGTCAGTGGGATTTTGCTCATGGTGAATGAAATTTTAAAACATAAAATTCTGATAAAAGATTTTGTTATGAGAAAAGTTCAGGAAAGTAATACCCCAAAATAGTCCTACATATTTGAAAAGATTAAGAAAATGTCCTCTTAATTGTTTGACTGATCGTTTTCATTATTCAAATTGAATAATCCATTGTGCTCTCTTATAAAAACTTAACTAATGACTGAAGAATTTTCACGAAGTTAAATAAAATGAGTCGCAACTTCGGATCTCAAGAGAATCCGTAGACAGTAGTCCGAAAGTGCTTAAATAATAGTAAGGTAAGTATATGCGAATAATTTTACATAGGTACGACGAATTTAAGCTGTGATAGTCTAGTAGTTAGGACGTCCGCCGCCTCATCGGAGGTCGAGGGTTCGATCCCGGGCACGCACATTTAACTTTTCGGAGCTATGTGCGATTTAAGTATTTAAATATCACTTACTTTAACGGTGAAGGAAAACATCGTCACGGAAATCTTTCTGGAATGATTTTCACTGATCAATTGCATGTGCATTCGGAATTTTTAAAACGGAATGAGGAATTTCAATCGATAGAAAACGATATAATACGATAAAAAACGATATAACGATCGATAGAATTTTAGAACGTCTTTACGTTCTAAAACGCTGGTGAATTTTATTCGTCACATAATCCCTGCAAAGTGTATCGTCAGTAAAAATGATATTTTTTTGCTATTAAACCCGAATTCAATAATTATTTATTCAAAGAAGGATGAATAATAGTAATTATTGGTATATTATTGGTAGTTCAGAATTTTCACGTTGTATTATTTTTTCGTATTTCTCATCACTGCGAATGCTTTGTACGACCAGTTTATGAGCTGAAACAGAAATAATTGTTAATTGGATTAAATGTGAGCGATTTGTTTTACAGCATTTTTAGGTTATAAATATTGAGGCTATGTCCAGCGCTAAATCATTTTTTGTAAATGACTTGGGATCAAGTATATTTTTAGCAGGCAATGACCAGTGTAACGTATGCATGAACTCATGTTTGTACTCTACGAGTAAAATGCTACTTGTTGGCGTTTTATCTTTGGTACCTACGTAGGTAGATATTGGGGCCGATTCTCTTGTACACAATCTCTAAACTAAACTAAATTAGCAGGTCTAAATCTAGTGTTGTCCTTTTCCACAAGCAACATTATGAAAGGGATTGCAATAGATTTAGACGCGTCATTTTAGTTTAGTTTAGAGATTGTGTACAATGGAATTAGCCGCAATGGTGGATCTGATAAACTGAAAGTTAAAACGTAAACGTATTGAATTTGGTATTTATAACTAAAGTTCTTATTGTAGAGCTAGGCTAAAATGCCTTGTGGCATGGCAATCGTGATGGAAACGCCCCGCACATCCGCTCAGCCCCCGCGCTAAACCGGTGCGGACGAGTGGTGACGTGCGGGTGTGCGGGGCACTGCTACTTTTATAAGTCGCTTGTCGCATTGGTTGATCGGTACAAATTGTTTGCGCAGAAAAGTGCAAGCTAACGCCGACTAAAACCGAATATATACAGTGGAACCGACCGTGCAGACCGTGGAATATACAGTTGAAACTCGATTAACCGGACTAGTTGTTGTCGTTAGGGATTCGGATAATCGAAAGTCCGGATAATCGAATGTATGAAGAAAATCGGGTTTTGTGCATACTATGTAGTTCTCTGTAATAGTATTTTCAATTTTCAAAGTAAGATAACTGTACCAAGTTAGATATAATATGAAAGCCTATGCATAATAGTTTTCGATTTATCGTACAAAATGGCGGAAAAAATACCCGAGTATGGAACCGTCCGTGCGCGAGTCTGACTCGCACTTGGCCAAAAAAATTTCGGTTGGTAGTCCGGATAATCACGAATCCGTATAACCGAGGGCCGGATAATCGAGTTTCTACTGTACATCAATAAAATACAGACATTATTACTTGGACACTCGTGCTATCTCGCTCATGAAGCGCGCGTACAAATACTTAATGGACGGACGCGCGGCATGATCGGCTGAGATATTTTCGCGCCGTTCAAAATGAGATTTCTGCGCAGGTACATCGGCGTAAGTCATACAAGTGGTAGTGCTGTACTTACATAGGTATAAGTGTCTAATGAAAGTGTGAATATTTTTCCCGCAGTGACTCTCAGAGGGCGATTGCAGCGTTCCAGCAATATCACGATGAACATGCTGGTCTTGACATCAGTTTCAAGCCATGGTCCATCAAATGCAGCTTGGCGTAGCTCAAGACTCTGCAATATAATTAAGTTTAAAAAAGTACCTTATAAGTACCTATTTTTTCATAAAAACTAAATTTTAGTCTTATTTTAAAACCCGTCAAACTAGCGGGTGTGCGGGGCGTCCCCCCACCTCATATCCCGATTGCCATCTCGACCTGTCGCCTATCATACAGCATATGTACTTACGTAGGTGCAAAATTAATTACATTTTCATGATAATTCAATTGATAAATTTCTCATTCATGCAGATCGAAGGACATTTCTTCACTGATTAATTGATACAGTACTTAAGTATTTAAAAATATCTCAACCCGAAAAAAGAGTCAATTTATAGAAGCCTTTTACCTATTAGGGAATTAGGGACTTCTTTAATAAATTAATTGCCTTTCCATTCAGTAAAGCAGTTTCGGCGTAAATTGAAATGAACGTTTCGGGTTTCAAATTAAATATTTGATAGGACTGTTTGATCCTACCAAAAAAGGCACAACGTTATTTAGTAAAACTCTATGGACTTACTCTAGTACGTACTTACATTGTAAATTCATATAGACATCCATACTAATATTATAAAAGCAAAAGTGTGTCTGTCAGTCTGTTTGTCTATCTGCTAGCTTTTCCCGGCCCAACAGTGCAACCGATTTTGATGAAATATTAATGTTGTTACACTTGGTATTCAATTTTGCACATGTCTCAAGCTTTTGGCAGAAAAGTTTTACAATGTGCTCATATTAATCTATAGCAAGTGTGAAGTGATATACTGCACCTACACGATATGTTACATAGAGCCTGTCAGCCAGGCTCGGGAACAAAATAAATTGTACCTACCAGGATGGATGGGAGAGATTGATTACCTTCAATATAAGTTCGTTGCCGAACCAGCATACTATGAATACCTCTATCAGCATACACGTCAAATAAATTGCCATCCATATGATTTGCATGGGGTGACTACTTGGATTTTCAATCTGGAAGAAAATGGTCAAACTGGTTTCCGTGGTTCGCTTCCTTTTTTAAAAACGGACAGATAGACAGATATATCATAGAACGGCCACACAATTTGTCCTACAAAGGGCTTCCGAGACTGTCAAACGACTTGACGTCAAGCACGTAGATTTTTGCTTGAGCCAAACAGTATGACCCATAGAGATATTTGCTTGATGTTTGAGTCAAGCATATATTTTTGCTTGACGCGACGTTCGGACTACGTTAGAGAAATGAGAAAAGTGCCGTCACATTAAGCTGCTCGATCAAGCAATATAAAACTACGTAACTACGTACGTACGTCTTGGAAGTCGGAAGCCCTTAAAGGTTCCGTTTTTTCATTCGGACGTCCGGAACCCTAAAACTTATAATCACACTCATTTATAATGACTGAAAATTTAGAAAAAAATTACCGATAAAAATTGTATTCCTACTAAACATAGAACCATCACGCTTAGCATGAACTGCAGGGCGGACGCCAAACTAAAAGCACTTTCCATCATAGACACGTATCTGAAATTAAATACAAATGGGTGCAAAATAAATCATCTTTCAAACTCAAACTCAAATAATTTATTCAGATTAGGTTTGATTGCATACACTTGGTGAATTTGCAATATAATGTAGTAATGATGATTAATACGTAGACTTAAAACTAAAACTACGAGGGTTCCAAACGCGCCCAGGCGCCCGCGCGCGTGAGAAGAGCCCACAACAAACTCAGTCGTGTATTCTTTTGTATTATCACTTAATATATAATTTCTTAATATTTCATAATATATAACTTTATTTTAACTTTGAAACCGTCCAACCGATGTGCCTCAAACCAGTTTCATTAGAAAGGCAATAAAGCGAAGATGGTTTTAGACGGAAAAAATCACGAATTTTTTAGCGTAGGAGCACAGGCTGGGTATATCCGCCAGTTATGTAATAAAAATAGCATTTTAAAGTGCAGTAGAGGTCAACGAAATAAAAGCAAATAAATTATTCGAGACATCATAAATTGAGACTAGTAAGAAAAACATTGTATGCAAATAGTTTTATTTAGAAAAGTTCTCAAGGTAAATTCCACCACACGTTACCAAATTACGTAACATTTCATTTCTGATGAAAGATATATTTTATCTACACATTTAAATTGCGACTGTAAACAAAGTAGAATTGTAAATATAGAATTTCTATAGAAAAGAGAGCTACCTACTATAAAAGGGAGTAAATATAATTTAATTTGTTATGCTTGTTTGAAAGGAAATGAAAAAGCTTTTAGCTTTAACTAACCGTATGATGGCATTGTAATGGATGATACTCTTTTTCAATATAAAATGTATATAATAGTTATCATTATATCGGAAATCTTTGATGTAAATACGCTGCATGGCCTTTACTTCATCTCTTTTACGTTTTCTTTCTGCTAAAACTTTGAAGTTGCGCAGATTGTATGCTAAAATTTCTATTTGACCAACTGAAAAAAAAATAATTTGATAAAATTGCAGTGTGTTCTAGGCCTGCAGATTTAATAAAATAGCAAGGATTGGCTGAGGTTTTGGTAATATTCCTACAACAGCTGTAGATTTTATTTAGTAGCAGAAAATGTCGACTAATCTGTTTGTGATCCGCATACATAACAGCAAACTATATTATAACAATAATTTTAAAATATTTAGTAAGAGAGAAATATAGTATAATCTTGGGTTACGATCTTACTAGCTGCAGCAATGAAAGCTGCAAGTATGGTGTCCATGACACCATCTATGATGCAGGTCGCAGGCTTGTAATAAATCTGTTGAATTAGCAAAAGATTAGTTACATTGACGTTATTTTAGGCCTTGATTACACCTGTAAGTTTTACTTACGTAAGCAGCTTACATAATCAATTGACAACACTAAGATAATGACACTTATAAAAGTGTCGTTTGTAAATTTGTCGTAAGTTAATCATGTAAGCTACTCACGTACTTAAGTAAAACTGACAGGTGTAATTGCGGCATTCCGAACTAGTGATATTAAACTATGTGTGTATAGTGATACTAAATTAAACTGGTTGACGATTTAAAATCACTTGTAAAAGTTTACTTGAACAAAAATATATTCTACTTGCTTATGCTCGCGACTTCGTCCGCGTAGTCCACGCGGAAAAATATTTCAAACCACTATACTCCCTTTAGGGGTTGAATTTTCAAAAATACTTTCTTAGCGGATGCCTACGTCAAAATAGCTATAAATGATATATTCGGTATTTTTAAAAATAAAATAACAAAGGCAACCACACAAATAGGAAGTTATGGAACAATCGGATGGAGGCCTTTACTTAATGTTGAGACAGACAACACAAGATTTGATTGACAAACAATAGTTTTTGAGGTTAGTTAGTGACACCAAAAGTTACTTATTTAAAAACTTTTTTGTTTTTTTTCTCTCTTTATTAAAGGGTTTGTTCAATCAGAACATGTCACCCTTGTAACAAATCACAATAGGTATGTATAATAATTATCTTCGTTTTAAAGTTACATTAAATAGTTTATATTGCATTCTGGCCTCTCGCGATAATGGAGAGGCCAGAATGCTATTACAAACGCCAATATTCCTAATTTCTAAATTAAACATTATAAAAAAACTTACATGATGCAGGTAAATAATGGTGTACATCGGCGATTTGTTCACATCGAAATACGGGTACTCCACATTTGTTGGCAGTATATCAAAGTTCTCGGTGAGCGGCAAAAATATTGCAACTGTCCAAAAAAAGGTTTGTGTTGAATAAAAATCAACAAGGAAAAAATTATGTCTAGTCTACACCCCGAATGAGGATTTAAGGTGACTTAAAGTTGAGTTATATGGCCAAATTCATAGGTACCATAATTATTGGCTACACTATTATCATTATTATAAACCGGTAAAGTTCGTAAGTTTGGATGTACCTAAGAGATAATCTCCGAAACTACTCTTTTGATTTTAACATTTTTGTCGCTTATAAACATTATTATTATTATATACAATCACACCAAACAGCAGGTGATGATGGAGCTTACGGTGGAGTGCGGCTGCCCAGACGGTGTCAGATATTCACTCTTCTTTAAGGTACCAATATTATAGCTAGTGGGGAAAACGGAAGTCGGAAGTAAATTACGCCTTGTTTGTCATGGACATGTTCTGTTCTATTCAACAGATGAGGAATCGTGTTTAAGGGGGCTCAGGCCGGTGCTTTTTTCATACAAACGTAGGAGGGTAATTACTACATTATTTGATACTGTACGCTCAAAACTAAGTATTATATCGATTAATCTCGTCATTATATAGGTTTATTGAAATATGAAACATTGAAAAAAATATTGATTTTAAAGTTACGAGCCTCAAAAGATTCCTATTTTAACACAAAATTTATGACAACTTTGAGCGTAAATAAATAAGATTAGGAGTATGAAAATTCTAAAGAAATTTAACATTATAGACATAGTTTATTTATTCATTAGTTGAAATAACTATACTTTGCAAACATAAACTCAGTAGTTATTTCTCAAAAATACTTGTCCTAAACCCTTGATTTCGGTGAAAATCATCGTGCCTCTCACCTTTCTCATACAATGTCAAGTGAAAAGCAAATAGGTTCGGTCGAGCGTACTGCGTCACCTTAATAAGCAAAAATAAAATCCGTGTTTACCCGAGACCGCTCCGACACACATAGTAGAATAGTACGTCATTACGAAGCGCGCCGTTTTAATACTTTTTTTCAAAATCGCTCGATGCTCGTTCTCCTCCGGTTTGAATTCATCGCAATACAAAAATTTGAGAAGGTTTAAAATTTTACCCTTATTCAGCCAAAATACAGCGATTTTAAAATACGTGTACATTTCGCTCAGGAATAAGTACAACCTGGAAAGAGTGCATGTTTATAAATATCACGTTTAAAGCTTGCGCATATTTAGTTGGACTGCGATGAATAATAAATGGCATGTGTACTCTCTCACATGTGGTTTATACATATTTTACACATCCATTTAATATTCTCATTTACTTTTACAAATAATAAAAATATTTCAATATGCGGCCCCCACTTAGCACGGCAGCCTCGCGAGGCATTGCTTTGTGTACGCGCAGGCAACGTGGCCGGTAAGGACGCACCTCGACCAATGAAAATACATCCCTTGCATTTAGCAGCGACGGAGACTAGCAGTGCACTTGATCTACAGTAACCACGTTGCTGCAAAAAAAAATGCCCCGCGGCGCAATTATGCCCCCACAGTCGCCACTTGCAATATTTTGATAATATGATCTTGATAATTAATAGTTTTCATGTAAAACTTGTCTTATCTATATATATAAAAGGAAAAGGTGACTGACTGACTGACTGATCTATCAACGCACAGCTCAAACTACTAAACGGATCGGGCTGAAATTTTCCACACAGATAGCTATTAGGATGTAGGCATCCGCTTAGAAAGGATTTTTGAAAATTCAACCCCTAAGGGGGTGAAATAGGGGTTTGAAATTTGTGTAGTCTGCGCGGAAGAAGTCGCGAGAAATATTCTATTATATATTATAAGAGAAAGTTTTTCAAAATTACCCCTCAGCAATATCACCAATATTTTCGCCTCGCCTTGACAAATAAACAACTTCTCCAATGCAAGGCAGGAAGCACACCAGCCACAATACCACCATTGTATATGTCAAGCGCAACCAGAAGTAACCGTTAGTTGGATTGATACTATAATACCACATGCCGTAGAATTTCAACCAGTAAATATGAACGGCGAGGTATAAGCGCGGGTTCAAATCGTCCCATGGATCTAGGACCCCATATGGGATGTATGGTTTTAGAAAGGAACATCTCTCTCGTATGCCTTTTATAATACTTTTCATTTTTCGTTACTAAATTTAAAGCGAAGTAAATGCTTTGAAAACTAAGTAAAGACTTTTGAGAAGAAAGATCTTTGAGACTCAAACACAGCGTTGGGAGACCCTCCACTGGGTGTATGTGCGATCTAAAGCGCGTCGTTGGGATACGACATACGTTGGACAATGGACACAAGCGGCCCAAGACTTGTGGAAGGTAGGAAATAGACCTATGTCAAGCAGTAGACAATCGGTTTAAACTGCCAGTATCTGTAGCAACAACGACAAAAGCTTTCGACAAGTTGTTTAGAAATGACTCTTAGTTATCATCAACGTCGTATTTCTGTGTACAAAAGCTGAGTACGAAAAGTTCCTACGGATACATTAAAACATTGATTCACGATACGATAAAGGGGAAGCGATGTTAAAATAATAAAAAATATTTTTATGAAAGTTGTTTTAAGCGAATAGGTTATAATATAGCCCAAGTAGTGAAATGCTTTTTAAAACATAATTACTCCATACGATTTTATTTCTGTCATGGACTGTTTTCGTATTAATATGGTTTCATTTGTTTGTTTTAATTGCTGTGATAATAATAGAAAAAGCATTTTACGTCAATGCAAAATATGAACCTAATTTCCATATTAAGTATTTTCGCTAGATTTTACTTAAGCCTACAATTTTTTTTTAATGAATAACTAAAAGCGCCACTGGTGAACCTCTATCTTTTTGAGTCCATTACGTAGGACATTACCGCTCAATATGACAACTCCTTGTAATGTATATTAAATGAAAGGGACCGGTGAATAAATGCAAAAGTCTGTTTGTAGTATTATGTTTTACTATCTTTTAAATATTTTTAATTAAAATTACAAGAGACAAAGCTTCCCCTTAAAAGGGTTAAATCTAATATGCCGCTAGAAGCAATTATTATAATTACCTCGTACAACATAATTATCCGACAAAAGAAATAATGACGTCTTAGTACAGATAATGGTGTTTATAATGAGCCTCTTATAAATTCTAATTACCAGCTAAACGGGGAAAGACTCCTTTTGCAAACATCATTTTGTTAGGGTTAAAGAGGAATAATTAATAAAACAATTTGGAAAGATTACGATATAAAACTTATTAAATTTCATGTAAAATGACCAGCTTCAAAAATGAATTGCAGCCCGCAATTTTTTTTCGTTTATAATGACAAATCTACAGTGCCATATAAGATTAAAGACCGAAAGAAGAAGAGGAAGTAGAGAGTGACATATTGTAACGAACATAGCCTACATGCCTAGGGCTTTACGAAAAAGAAATAAAAAATAAAAAAATATATATATATTTGAAAAAAAAAAAAATTATATATATATTTTTTTATTTTATATATCATTGTAAGTCAGTCCTAGTCAGTGCATAAAGCATGAGAAGGTTTTATTTTAGGTTTTCGTACGGCCGCCATTCAATGTAGTCTATCGAGGAAAACTGTCTCTAGTCGGTTGGAGCCTGCGGACCAGACGGTCGCGGGAGTTAGAATCAAAATCAAACACTTGACATTAGTTTTTAACCGACTTCAAAAAAAGGAGGAGGTTCTCAATTCGTCGGAATCTTTTTTTTTTTTTTTTTTTTTTTTATGTATGTTCCCCGATTACTCGAAAACGCCTGGACCGATTTTGAAAATTATTTTTTTGTTTGAAAGGGTATACTTCAAAGTTGGTCCCATTTCAATTTGGTGAAGATCTGATGAACATCTTCGAAGATAGATACTGGAACTCCTCAACGAATAAGAGTAAATTGCTCGCGATCAGTGTAATAGCTTAGTAAACAGTAGATTTTTAACCAGTCATAGCATAATTCCATGGGGCCACTAAAAATTGTGAAATAAAAAATTTTTACAAAAAAAATAAAAACCGACTTCGTTACACAAACACTAAAAATTGAAAAATAATTTAATTTTTTACCGAATATATTATGTATACAAGAGTTAATATAGTTCCATAATAATATTTTTTGGGGTCGGTGCCCATGAGGTGCCATTGTGGAGTCCCATAAAAATATGAAGTCTAGACGATTCGCGCAGCTAAAGCTAATTGGCACCGGCACCAAAAAGTATTATTATGGAACTATATTAACTCTTGTATACATAATATATTCGGTAATAAATTAAATTATTTTTCAATTTTTAGTGTTTGTGTAACGAAGTCGGTTTTTATTTTTTTTCTCTACTGCGTTGGACCACAGTTCGAACACTTATGTAAAAGAACAAATTCCCTTATCATTGCAAGGGGTGGTCCGCGAGGGCTGAGCATTAACTGGTGGTCGACCATAATATGGCTTTTGTGTGTGTGTGTAATGGAGGTGCGAGCACTTAACGTTCGTAGACTCTAACACGCTGACGAGGACCATAGTGGTAGACACCTATAATGAGTAGAGGCGAGGCGGGACATGCGCGTACTAAGGTGCGTGCAGCCTAGCGCTCGTGTGGTGGAAGTATTTGGGATTTCCCCAAATACTTGCTTTGTTGCTTGCATTAAGTGCTCTTATAGAGGACATAGTCTTCATTTAAACAGGTCTGTGGAATTATAAAATAGTTGAATGATATGGAGGTGAGGTTGTCTAAGACGGTAGATGTGCTTGTCGGTGGCACCTTGCACTATGTCTATCGCTAATTTTTCCCTAAGGTGCAACTAGTTGAATGATATGGAGGTGAGGTTGTCTAAGACGGTAGACGTGCTTGTCGGTGGCACCTTGCACTATGTCTATCGCTGTTTCACTAAAGGAGAATAATTGGAAGAAAGGAACGACCAAGCGGTCAATGTCCTAATGCCAAATCAGTGTTGCGCGTGTTGAGTCCACTGCGCCATACATTGAATGCTACCACTAAGTGGGAAAAAAGGGCAAAATACAGGGATTTACTGGCATAGCCACTTATGTAAATACGTCTCCCAAAGCAGGGTGCTATAAAATGAACGCAAGAGCGGGCACGCATGCACATGATCGTACGTGCTGTCTATTAGAACACCACTATGGTAGGTGGAAACATGGGAGCATAGCTCTCATGTAAACCAGGTCTGTGATATTATAACTTGAGAGCATAGCTCTTATTATTGTCCTTGGGTTATTGCGTTCACAACATGTTAAAAGGGTTCTACAGCTAGATGATGCGCGTGCCACTAAAAGATATGAAGTAGGAAGCGTATTTTTAGGTAGATTAGTTTAATGAGGTAGGGTAGATTTATTAGGTAGGCCGTCGGTTGAGTTACAATATACTACTTTTATCCCGTAAAACCAGAGTTAAAACTTAATTCCACGCAGACGATGTCACGGGCATAACGTTATACTTGAAATTTTATTCCTTTCTAACTTGACTAAACCATACGAGGCGAGGGATGCAGAGCCGATAAAACTCAAGTACTTAGGTGGTTAATAACTATCAAGTGCAGGTTTATGACTTATGAGTAAACCGCTAGCTTACGGTCGTTATGGAATAATGCAAGTATGCATTCGAGGCTATGGCTTCGGCATTTGTGTTGATATTTTGATCGGTTAAAATAGATGATACAATAGGAGTAGGCGCGCATTATCTACCAGTATTATAAATTATAATATTTATTATTTGTTCATGACAGTATGTTTTAGGAGTCCAATCAGGAATAATTAATATCTCGACGTCTCTCTTCCACTTCCCAAAATATGATAAGGCTGGTGTTCCACCAGAGATGGAAAACCACTTACCTACTGTAATTAATGCATTCTCACAGCGTAGCTTATTAAATCCTTTTCCACAGAGCTTTACACCAGAAAAAAACCTTACTATGCGTGAGAATTTTAATGTAACAAATCTGTACATAATAAATCCTTTATACATGTATGACAAAACGGCTTTACTTACGTATTTTGACTTTAGCCTGACTAGTTTCGAACCCATCCGGGGTCCTTTTAGGGTTCTGTACCTCATAAAGAAAAACGGAACCCTTATATGATCACTTTGTTGTCTGTCTGTCTGTCTGTTCGTCTGTCTGTCTGGCTGTCTGTTTGTCTGTCTGTAGGTCTGTCAAGAAACCTACAGGGTACTTCCCGTTGACCTAGAATCATGAAATTCGGCAGGTAGGTATATCTTATAGCTGAAATTCGGGGAAAAATCTGAAAACCGTGAATTTGTGGTTACATCACACAAAAAAAATTAAATTCTGATCATGAACTAAAAATTTGTATTTTCAATTTCGAAGTAAGATAACTATATCAAGTGGGGTATCATATGGGGCTTCACTTGTGCAATCTAAAATAGATTTTTATTTCTTTTTATGCATCATAGTTTTTGAATTATCGTGCAAAATGTCGAAAAAGTACGACTGTAGTACGGAACCCTCATTGCGCGAGCCTGACTCGCACTTGGCCGGTTTTTTTCACAGGGACTCAGTTCGCGCACGCGTCGCGGTTGAGACGTTGGAAATCACTCACGATAGTTTAAACGCAAAAATATATCCCATTACAAAAATAATATTAATCCATCGCTGACTAAACTAGTTATAAGACCGACCTACATTTTCTATTTGCAGAGATCTATTTCGATACGTAGGTATATTAAGTTGAATAAAGTTAGATGTATTCGGGTTAGAAGGTAAATACTAACTTTGTGTTAGTTGTCCTTTATTACAAACCCAAGAGAGTTTCATTGGAGCTAAAGTAGAATTTATGTTGTTAAACTTTCCTTGAAATCCAGATATTTTCATACCACATGTAAATTATATTGGAATTGGTTAGGATATACTTTATTTGCACTGCATTTCAAGCGAAATATTACCTAATTATTTGATAATGTTAGGCGTTATTAGGGGTAATTTTTCAATCGGCAATACCTACTAATTCAATCATCAAAATTCAATCTCTAGCAAATAGTTATATTTAGACTTTATTCAATTATGTGTTAAGTTTCATTACTCCAGGGATGGGCGATAGAATTGCGACGCAGTGTTTCACTAATGCAGTTCTATCGATTGTGTTGTTTTTGTTTACACATATTATTTTAATGATTATTAATTATTATAGTGGTTTTGTAAATTAATTGATTGTGTACCAAGTGATTAATAAACAAATTCTAATTCTAATTCTAATTACTATTCGATAAATTTAACTGAAGAATTTCTATGTTTTGACAGATTTTCAATACAAAAGTTGCCCAAAAATCGAATTTATCATATAGTACGCCACAGGTTGACGGTGAGCGGGATATGAGGCGGGGGGAGGCCTCACACACCCGCACGTTACACGCGCTATCCCGCACTGGGTTAGCGCAGGGGCTGTGCGGGAGTGCGTCGCGTATTATACCTATATTCCTCGCAGTTCATTCACGAAATTTAAAAATTGGCCTTTATGTAAATTCTACGAAATTATGATAGAAGACATAGAAATAAATGTATGTATTCATTCACGAAATTGAAAAATCGGCCCTTATGTATTTTACGAAATTATGATAGAAGACATAGGAAATCAATGTATGATGTCGTACCCAGAAAGTCAGATGTCTGCCAATCCGCGCTTGACTAGCGTGGTAGTCAATAGCGTGGTAGGCTATATGACCAAATCCTTTAAATTCTGAGAGGAGACCCGTGGTGAAAGTGAGCCGACTACGGCTTTGGGTTGATGATGATAATGTACCTACTCCGAGTGAAATAAAAATGGACCTTATTTTATTTTTGCTAGCTATGGGTCACAGTCATTGATGTAGAAAGAATCTTGAAAAGATCGATTCAGTCACTAATAAAAATTTTAGTCCTCCGCAAGCATAAAAATTAATATAAATAATATTAAGGTTAATAAACGAGTGTTTGTGGAATGAAAAGCAAAGAACAAACAGTTCTTTGCACACCTGACATAGTGATAAACTCATAAATCGCCGGCATAAGCACCGTATGTAGGTCGGCGGGTCTTCTGGAGGCTTTGTCATACTCGTATATTCACTTGCTAAGCAACAATGCATAGTATTGCTGGTATTGCTGTATTCCGGCGTGACACATAGAGGCTGTGCAATTTCAAGCACGAGAGATGCGTATTTGTTCCCAATATATTCCGATTTTCAAAAATGGTTCTACCTTTACGTATTCCTCATTATTGAGGGTGGTTACTCCTTTCACTTAATCACATTATGGTAGGAGTTTTCTTAGGATAATAATGCAGTAGGTTCCCAGATCCTTCTGCATGCAACTCGTTTCTCGACTATGAGAACTTAGTTCAGATTACTTCTAGCAGATGTTAGTGTTGGTAACCGGGCTTAAGGTGATCTCCGAGGTACGGAGGAAACGAAAAGGCCAAATTTGGATCTTCAAAGTCGGTTACCCGCCTAGATACCAATTTGGGTCCATGCTATTTAGCAATCGCAGCGATTAATAAGCGTAGTCACAACTAGGCCACACGTCCCTCATCTTTGTTTACGTAGCACTGTTGACCACATTCCGTATAATTATGTAGATTTTTTTTGTTTTACTTGTCATAAAAACTAGCTTATGCTCGCGACTTCGTCCGCGGGGACTACATAAATTTCAAACCCATATTTAACCCAGTTAGGGGAAGTATTTCGAAAAATCCTTTCTTAGTGGATACCTTCATGGAAAATTCCTGGGTTCTTAGTGGAAATTTCATGTCTCTAGGACCAGCGGTTTAGGCTGTGCGTTAATATAAAAAAAAAACTCTATCAGGGCTCGCGCTGTGCGCGCACGTAGAACAACTAGCGATGCTAGGACGTTCACTCAAATTTATGAGTCGCACTGCGGAATATAAATTCTGGCGCGCCTCTCAGCTACCACAATTTTTTTACGCAGAACTAAAATAATACAATTTCCTTTTAATTATGAAACGCGGTGTTAGCTTTTACTTTTGTAGAAATTAAAACTGTGCAATGTCGTAATTGTGTAGGATGTTTTGCAACTTTTAGTACGATAAGTACAATCATAATAATCTATTTGTTATTGCAAAGATCTTATTGCAAGAAGTATATTTTGAAATGAATAAATTATATTTTGTATTCACGTCTTGTTCGTAGTTTCTTTTGAAAGACATTGATAAATAATTAATCAAGACATTCGTGTGTTGTATAAAAATAAATAAATAAAAGCCGACCGTTTTAAATAAAAACTAAGTAGCATTTTTCATTTATTTCCATTCCATCCACTTTTTATTTCCCCTTAAGATCTCAATAAAACCCGAAGAACCCCTTATCTGATTTTATATTCAAGATGTTCCTATGAATACTGATAAGTAGGATGAGTGTAAATACACTCGAGATTTATTCCAAACGTAGATCTCAATGAAATGAGTTGCAAATAATGATTTGATATTTTCTCGTACCATGGTGCTTTGAAAGTTTAGCTCTAGAAATTACCTTACTTAGGTAATACTTAATAATAGAAATAGTTGTGTACTACAAAAATCTAAATCTATAAAAGGAAAAGGTGACTGACTGACTGACTGATCTATCAAACACACGCACATCTCAAACTACTGGACGGATCAGGCTGAAATTTGCCATGCAGATAGCTATTATGACGTAGCCATCCGCTAAGAAAGAATTTTTGAAAATTCAAACCCTAAGGCAGTGAAATAGGGGTTTGAAATTTGTGAAGTCGCGAGTCGTAGAATATTAAAAATGTGCTACGATTTTCAAAACAAACAAAAACGCGTACAAAAAAGGGATACAATTATTGATTTTCATTTTAGCGCCGAACACTAAGCGGCTAGAGAGCATCTGCGCCAAACTTTTGCACATTACGTTTTTCATGTGGAGCCTTAAATGCAGCTGGTTTCTTGTGTATTACGTCTTCATCTTAGAATTTAATTTTACTTCTGAAATGAGAAACAAAACTCTGGTAATTTTTTTAATGAATGATAACAGTCATACCTACTCGTTGTCTCAACCAAAAGACCTCCACTGCTAGATAGAGGTCTCTTTAGATGGCTTCTAAGTATAAGCCAATTAACATTTTTAGATATTTTGACCTTTGATGGATTTGATAAT
The DNA here is from genome assembly GCF_902806685.2 of Maniola hyperantus. Classification (NCBI taxonomy): domain Eukaryota; kingdom Metazoa; phylum Arthropoda; class Insecta; order Lepidoptera; family Nymphalidae; genus Maniola; species Maniola hyperantus. Next base: position 8,343,906 of record NC_048552.1, on the reverse strand, counting down.
CAAAAGACCTAAGGTCAAGTACGGTGGCATCGGCGTGAGGAAAATTTCCAGTGTAGCTCTTCCGGCTTTTCTGTCCTCTGTGCATAGTATAAAAGAGCTTAGCTCTCAAATTCTCAAATCCAATTCATCATTGACCTATGCCACAGAGGCCCTAGAGAGTTGGAAGGTCAGATGTCCCAATGTCGACATCCCGAAGGAACGTACTACACAAAAACTTTGGGATTTGCCATTGGTTCAACTGACACATACGAATTTGGTTCAAAATCTTACAAGTGACAGAGATCGTGCCAGGCTTCTAGCATTATCCGAAAAGGAATCTGGGTATTGGCTGCATGCCTTGCCATCAAAAAATCTCGGCACACTTTTAGATAACGAAAGTTTTCGTGTGGCTCTAGGTCTCAGATTGGGAACACCACTGTGCCATCAGCACAGATGTCCGTGTGGAAAAGAGGTTGATAAATTTGGAATCCACGGACTCTCTTGCCAAAGGAGCTCCGGTAGGCTGTTTAGGCATGGCTCTTTTAACGATACAATTAAAAGAGCTCTTGCCACCATAAATATTCCTGCGCTCATTGAGCCGGCAGGGATTAGTCGGGATGATGGCAAGAGACCTGATGGATTGACGCTGGTTCCCTGGGAACGGGGACGGGCGCTAATGTGGGACGCAACTTGCGTTGACACATTGGCCCCGTGTCATATCAGGAAGACAGCATCAAGACCGGGAGCCGCAGCAGAAACAGCTGAAAACGGCAAGCGGCGCAAGTATGCCTCTCTTATAGAGAGTTACATTTTTGTGCCGTTTGCCGTGGAGACCCTGGGGCCATGGAGTCTTAGTGCTAAAAATTTTTTACGAGACATTTCACCGCGATTAATAGCCTCAACTGGTGACAGAAGGGCTGGCTCATTTTTTGCGCAGCGGATCAGCCTGGCTGTCCAGCGCGGAAATGCAGCCAGTATTCTTGGCACCATTCCACGCGGTCATGATTTATATAGTAATTAGATAAGGCTAGCTTTAAGTTTTATTGTATTAAAAAAAGCCATGTTAAAAAAAAAAAAAAAAAAAAAACCTATTATTAATTATCGGCCTAGGTCACAAAACTTAAAAAAAATATATAAATAGATACGAAGTAACGGTATATCTACAAGTTGAGTTCTTCTGTGTATTTATCGCCACATATTATGTTGGTTACTCTGCTTGGAGAAAAAACTACCGTCTACTCTTGAGTTGACATTTGAAATGTGGAATGACAAAACATTGCGTTAGGAGAAGCGGGAGATTAACAATAAAGAAGAGAAAATTGCTATCTGGATCCTAAAGTCACAACTGCAGTGTCCAAAGTTCAGGCAGCCGCAATGATCGCCAACCTTCGTTAAAAGAGGCACCATAGGAAGAAGAAAATATACACCTATAGATATAACTATTGGTATTAGTGTAGCTATGAGTACCTATTAGGCATAATAATTATTATAGAAATTGCTATCTAGATATTATATACCATCTCATTACTAACAAGATAATCATCTCAAAGTACATTTCCTCGAACCGCTTTTCTGATGAAAAAGGTACAGAACAAAAGCTTTAGTTAATGCGGTTCATATTTCACTCGGTTGCGGGATTTTCAAGTTGGTCATAGAGCGACATTACATTTCCTAGTACATCCAGTTTTGTACAATAAATCAAATTGAATTTAAAGCAATTTTAGAACTTACGAATCTTATTCGTAGTTAAAATAAGTTTAAAATTCTTAGCGTTTAATGCCGTGAGTAAAGCCGGTTTCTCCTATATCCATGCTAATATTATAAATTCGAAAGTGTCTGTCTGTCTGTCTGTCCGTCTGTCTGTCTGCTAGCTTTTCACGGTCCATCCGTTTCACCGATTTTGATGAAATTCGGTATAGAGATAGCATGCATCCCGGGGAAGGACATAGGGTACTTTTAATCCCGGAAAATTAAAGAGATCCCACGGGATTTTTAAAAACCTAAATCCACGCGGACGAAGTCGCGGGCATCGTCTAGTTATGTATTATTTAAACTTACTGAGTAAGTTACTAACTTTTAATAGTACGTAATTAGCGACCCGCCCCGGCTTATTATTATTTTGTAATACTTATTTCAAAATAATAAGACAGCATTTACGATGAAAGCTCTCAGTCGGCTATTTCTTCCGATATCTTGAAAATGTCATGATTTGATAATCGATATCTCCATACATTTTGGCACTCAGATACGAGTAGTACCTACCTAATGAATATTGAATGCAGAGCTACGTATTCGGCGAGGACATGAAGACATTTTTACCGCGACTTAAGCGAGCTAATTTTAAAAACCAGTTCTTTCTAAAAGCTTTTCATTAATTCAACTTTTCCGTATGTTGACATTTCGTCTAAATTGGTAACAGATTTTTCAGCTAATTTCCAACTGTCCGATTGACTTGAAATTTTTCAGTCAAGTGTGGTTTGGATGATAATAGATGACTATGGCACGATTGAGCGTCACTGATGATGAAGGTGGGAGGTCGATACGGGAACTCTCTGATGGCAAATGGTAGGAGAGTCGAAATTGGACTACCTTGGACCATTGGAACCTGAAACTTTCCTCTCTCTCTCCGGTCGTTCCTTCATTGCTGAAGATCGTGGTCCTGGCAAACTGCCCTCGAATGGCTTATCTGTTTCCATCGGCTTCTATCGGTGGCCATTTTTACAATGTGATGAAATCCACACCTGCTGGACTCCTTTAGCTGGTCGGACCACCTAGTTGGTGAGCGGCCTCTCGGTCTTTTGCCCTCAGTGTTGCCCGTCACTATGAGCTTTTCTAAGCTGTCGTCCCCCCGCCGTATGATGTGGCCGAAATATGAGAGCAATCGTTGGTAAGATAATATGGAGGAGAGTCGAGCAGTGATTCCGAGTTGCGAAAGTTTCCTGAAACTTTCCTAATAATACATAATTATATAGCATTATTTTTGGCTTTTGTTTTCATGAGTTCAATCCTTTTTAGTACAATTAAAAGGCCTTAACATAAAAAAGCTTTGCGGCTTTAAATTTTTTTGCTTTTAAAATATTACACACGCCACGGTAATTAACATAGTAGGTAGGGAGGTACGATACGAATAACCATTCAATGACAATTATCTACGGTTTACGCATACGTATATCAGGTTAATTACTACCCTTCGGTTATTTACAGGGACCCTCGTCACACAGCGCGCTGTTTTACACGTCGTTCATGTTTCCTAATGAAAAAAGTGTTCTGGGAAAAATAAATTGCTTTTTATTGTTTAGTCGCAGTCGGGCGGGTGCGTAAATCAGAGATTAAAGGCTTTGTGGAATACTGTTCATTTTAAGCAAACATTCATCAACCAACGGTTTATGTGACTTTATTGAAACAGGTAAAACTTTATCCACTGTTATTTATAAAACACGCCGGCGTGTTTTACTTGTGTGTGTTGTTTTGCGTGTTGTTGTTCGGGAATTTATGTAACTCTTTATTTTCGTCGCTATAGGAACTTTACAAAAACTGGTCAAGTGCGTGTCAGAATACGCACTAGTACCTACCTAAGGTTCATTAGTCATGCTGAGTAGTGTACCAGGCTGTCCGCTAGCAGGGAGAATGGGCGAATGCTCGTGAGGCGTATAACATCTGCCCTCAAAGGCGTTGCTTCGTGATGACTACGACCGCTCTGCCAAGAGTGCTACGACGGAGAAGAAGAAGTAGTTGCTAAACAGCTTTTCTTTTTCAATAACCCTATAAGTTTTCTTGACAGACATGACAGACGGATAGACAGACAGACAACGAAGTGATTCAATAAGGGTTCCTTTTTTAGGGTTCCGTACGTTAAAAGGAAAAACGGAACCCTTATAGGATCACTAATTTGTTGTATGTCTGTCTGTCTGTCTGTCTGTCTGTATGTCTGTCTGTCTGTCTGTCTGTATGTCTGTCTGTCTGTCTGTCTATCTGTCTTTAGGTCTGTCAAGAAACCTACAGGGTACTTCCTGTTGACCTAGAATCATAAACTTTGGCAGGTAGGTAGGTCTTATAGCTGACATTCGGGGAAAAATCTGAAAACCGTGAATTTGTGGTTACATCATATTAAAAAAAAATTTAGGTCATAAACTAATAATTAGTATTTTCCATTTTCGAAGTAAGATAACTATATCAAGTGGGGTATCATATGAAAGGTCTTCACCTGTACATTCTAAAAACAGTTGTTTTTTTGGATCAAAGTTTTTGAGATATCATGCAAAATGTCGAAAAAATACGACTGTATTTCGGAACCCTCGTTGCGCGAGCCTGACTCGCACTTGGCCGGTTTTTCCTTTTGAGGTACGGAACCCTAAAAATGCTCAGTAGAGTGACATTAATGTCTTCTGCGTTAGAGCGACCCTTTCATTAACCCTTATCAGGCTTTGTTCAACAAGAAAAGGGATTAAGTGACATCTGTGAGTAAGAGATGAATTGAAAATGTATACTTATGATTATATTATGTAAAACCGAAGTATATATCTTACGTATGTATCCAAAGTGTATACTTAAAACTACAACACTTGGGTCACATTTGTAGAACGCTATTTATTCTACTCTAGTGCATGTGTCATCTGTCCACTCAACGCCGAGCATGAATTTTATACGCAATATAATATGAAAGTAGCATGTCTATGGTAAGTATTAATCAATGATGTATGCCTAATGTTTTGTTATACGAATAAACCTATCATGCAGGAAGGTAATATGAGGAAAAATATCCGGGCCGGTCATAAAAGTTTTTATTTCAATAACCAACCCAGATTCTTTGCTCGCTATTTTAATATTTTTAAAATCATTTAATATTTTGTCGCATTACATTTGCATTTTGCGAGCACATCAAGCAAAAACTAATTTGAATTTTGAAAGGATCTTTTAGTCAACAATTTATTCTCATGTAGGTGATGTAGTTACACACTGCTGCGATAATAACGCCGCAATGGAAGTAGGGACGTATTATCGCAGCAGTATGTAACTACATGACCATCCTAATACAAAATGTACTGAAAACAGATATCGCAATAACGCATGCGATATTATCGACCGATAATAACGCGGCTGTGTGGGGGAGCCTTTAAGGTATTTTGACTGTTTGCTTATTGTATACTAGCGGAAATCTGTCAGAATGCTAGATTTAGTCGTCAGTCAGACTTTATTTTGTGACAGAGAAAGCTCAATAGTAGGTTAGCCATACCCATTAACCTACAAGATACCTATGTTCAGCAGTCGACGTCTATCGGTTGATGGTAATGATGATGATGATGTTCACCATAATTTAGTTAGAGCATTGAACAATAATAATATTATTTGTATATTAGGTATGTATAAAATGAAAACGGAGAGCCATTCGGTAGGTCATAAAATTTGTTCAAAATAATAATATAATACCAAAATACCATCGGCAAAATCTTCATTAACACACTAAAATAAACAAACTGATTATTTAGAGGCAATAATTTCTGTGTACCTTACATTACAGTATTAACAGGTATATTAAGTCTCATTGTATAGACAGTCCCGGATTATCTATATTATTATAGGCCGACGCTTCTTAGGGCCCTCGCGGACCGCCTCTAGGCTAAATGGATGAATGACCGACTTTGGAGAACCAACTTTAATCTTTTCGCTTCATCCATACCTCGGAGAGCATGTTAAGCCGTCGGCCCCGGTGATTATCACTAACATCTGATAATGATAGCCGTAAAAACCCAAGAGTCTAAATTTCTCTCTCTCAGTCGAGTTGTATGCGGAAGGATCTGGGAACCCACCGCATTACTATCACAAGGAACTCCTACCAATATGGGATTAAAGGAAAAAATTCACGACCCTCAGATTAATCTAAGACCCTCAGTTATGAGGAATGTGACGCACAGAGGGAGAAATTTTACTTGAACCATAAAGGGAAAAAGTGTGGGGGGACCTGATTGTTTCCAGGGGCCTCTACATGGCTTAATATGACCCTGTGAGTAGAATGATTAATAGTAAGAGTATAGGTATAGCAAATAGATTTTTCCTTTCATTATTTTGTAAAGGCCTACGCTTTTCCGCTAATGGAATACAGTATCACCAAATAGGTTTTCTTTGCTTACTGAAATGCTTTGAGACTCCTACGCTGAAAGGGTTGCAAAACAATGTGTTAGGAGGTTTGTGTTAGGGTGTATTTTCAATCTATAAAGTAGTTTATAGATTGAAAATAGTTCAAATGAAAGAAGTTATTCATGAATCTATAAATCAGCTTAGCTTATAGTATCCAGGTTTTCTTGAAGAACTCTATTTATACACGACTGCTTTTTACTCAATAACTCAACGGTTGAGGAGCAGACTGAATTCCAAAAGGTTGCTGGTTCAAACCTCACTTCTTGCACTATTGTCGTATTTACTCCTAGCACAAGGTTTTCGCTTAGTTGGAGGGGAAAGGGGAATATTAGTCATAATTAACAAGGCAAATATTCTTAAAAAATATATTCTATGACACAATATTATTACTATCACTGGGTTAAAACACAGAAAGGAAAGAAATGTTTTGTTTTACCAGCAAAACAAACATCCATTCTGGTATCAAACCAACACGTTTACTGTACGAAGCAAACAAGATAAACCCCTAATGAGACGGGCAGCCCTGTGAAACATGTCTCTTCCCTTTCCTAACTGTCCCATTTTATTACGTTTGTATAATATTGTTGATCGAGTCCACTGTTCCTTCCAGAAGTACATGATATCATAATAGGGATGATGACTATGTTAAAAAAAATATTTCTAAGGAATTATTAAAATAGAGGGTGTTCGTAAGATCTACGTCTGCTGTTAGTTTTAAGTAGGCTAACCATTTTTTAAACTATCGTTTAAGTAAAAAAGTACATCAAATTACGTCAAATGTTTATGACGTTATATATCTGTGTATTTCGCTCCCTTACTAAGCGAGCGTTTTGACATTTGATAAAAATTCGCTGATACAAAAAAAAACATTTCCTAAATCTATTTAACCTAAACAAGTCAAGGATATAAAACGATAAACTGACTGACTGAAAAATTAACTTACACCACACCGTTGGGTCTAGAAACTTAAGATTTTGCACGAAGATTTTCTCTGTAACGTAGAGCTTCATTATATAATTATAATATATAGAAAAGCTAAAAAGCTGGCTGTGGAACGATTTGGGAGCCCTTTGCATTCCTATAATTTATACAAACACAACGAATACTAGGTACTGCAAAATGTTGTTTCCATTTATAAAGATATACGTTTTTAGTTCACATTTACCACGTTTGGACGAATAGATCCCTCGAGTGGGAAAATTATGGTCCGGCGCGGAGCACATATTTTACCATTTACACTGTGATTGCTGGGTTCTTCCAAAACTGGCCAAACATTTCTAGGTAAATAAATATTTAAATTTTTCGAAAACCTTGCATAGTTTTACAAAATAAAAACCGGTCAAATGCGAGTCAGACTCACGCAACGAGGGTTCCGTACTACAGTCGTATTTTTTCGACATTTTACACGATAATTTTATTCAAAAACTATGGTGCATAAAAATAAATAAAAATCTGTTTTAGAATGCACAAGTAAATACCTTTCATATGCTACCCCACTTGATATAGTTAGCTTACTTTGAAAACTGGAAATAATGACAATTTAATTCTTTTTGTGTGATGTAACCATAAATTCACGGTTTTGTGATGTAACCACAAATTCACGGTTTTCAGATTTTTTCCCGAATGTCTGATATAAGATCTACCTACATGCCAAATTTTATGTTTCTAGGTCAACGGGAAGCATCCTATAGGTTTTCTTGAGAGAACGAAGTGATCCTATAAAGATTCCTTTTTTCCTTTTGAGGTACGGAACCCTAAAAATTACTACACACATCTCACCTAAACAAAACCTCCACCTATCAAATAATATAATAGGAAGATATTATTAGATAGATGAATAGTTAGATAGATATATTGAAGTCTTATGAGGTTTGTACAAAGGAAGGAACGCCAAAGATGCAAGTCCCGAGGGACGACAAAGAACATTTATTTCTTTACTTTTCGCCAGTCACGATGATCATTTGTCATCCGTTCCTTATTACGGAACAAATTTCAGTGACCGCCTCAGATCGTGTTATCTGCTTGATATTTTCATTATTACACTTGTAAGAATTATTATTTATTAAACAAACCACTTTTTAGGGTTCCGTACCTCAAAAGGAAAAACGGAACCCTTATAGAACCACTTTGGTATCTGTCTGTCTGTCTGTCAAGTAACCTACAGGGTACCTCCCGTAGACCCAGAATCATGAAATTTGATGAAGGCATTTTGGCCTTGGAATGATGGCACCAAAAATTCTAATAACACGGTGCCAGAGCCCAACGGCTAATACAACGGACAATATGAAATAAGTATAATGATTGAGTTGATTAAAATAATGAGTAAGCAACTACAATAATGTTTTGTCTGGGAAGTTAATATTTAAGCAAACGATATAAAACTCTATGTAGTATATTATGTATTACTCTAATTACTCAATTTTTTTTAGTAAATAGCTGAACTAAGGTGATGCTAAATGAAGCGAGCCTATACGAGGCCGTATTAGAGCGTAGGTCCGCGATAGGTCGAGATGGCAATCGGGGTCCATACGCCGATGACATACTCGGGTGACGTGCGGGTCCCGCACGACACCCGCGCTCGCCCACACCGGGTTAGCGTAGGGGCTGTGCGGGTGTGCGGGGCGTTACCTCTATGATTGCTATCTCGACATGTCGTGTAGGTAGTATAGGCGAGAGGTGGTGAACAAATAGAGCCATTGGTAATATACTGCGTTAAACGTACTTAATTTTATAAGTAGGAAGAAAAAATCTTTGCATTTTTAGAATTTATAGATATTTAGAATAACAACTGTTTTAGAATAACAGTATTCGTAATTTATTTACTGTTTTTGTCATTTTATTGTTTAAACATGATCTTAATTGGAGCAAAAAGATTTTGTTTCGGCACAGTTAACTGAGTGGCGCAATAAATAATTGGGCTAATCCCTTTTATCCTTCAGATGTCGTTCTTTGTTAAGATAGGTCATCAGGGCCTTATGGGTCTTATGAGCTTGTCGTTTATCATTTGCGCTAAACCATTAGGCTTGTGTAGCTTTAATATATCAAATAATATAGTTAAGTAATTTATATCTTACGAATTGCAGTTTTTTATTCAGATATATAGGTACTTAAGTCATCCCTAGATAACTTAGCGTTAAAACTGTCGTGGGTGATATCCCTTGTAAATGTTATGCTCAAAGACCGAAAACGCTCATTGAGCGAAAAATAGCTCTGATCGTTCTGAGCACTTATGAAAACACTCATAACGCGTTGTGGCGTTGAAAAAAGCCACCCCATGTTCGGAGCACTAAACCAGTATGATATCTAAGCACCCCGACTCAACGCAGTCTTGTCAGTCCTACCCCTAGCCTAGTATTTTGTAAAGCGCGAAGCCAGAAGCTCGCGAAGGAAGTCCAGAACGAAGGTCGAGTAGGTGAGCTGAATGAAGGGGTGACGGAGTGTCTTCTGGCGTAGCCCATTTACGCATACGTATAGCGCACGTAATTAAAACGCACATAAGTCAAAAGTGCCTGCCTGGGATCAAATCCCGGACCTCATCGGTACTATGAGTGTTTGACGTCTTAACCAGGTTATCGATCGGTTACCACTTTCGATCTTGAAATCACCAAAAGTAAAAATTCAAACCCACCTTCTTTAAGTATTTAAGAAAAAAAGGATTCGGATCTTATGCAATATTCAAGTAAAACTCTTCGTGAGTGAGACGGTGTGGGTTTACTCGAATTTGTATCGTTTGTCGCAGAGTTATTGTGATTGAAAAAGTTATAGCTTCGGGAAATCTCGGAAAATCGTCGCGAACCTGTAAAGCAGGAATGTTAAATTGCGAATATTTGCTTGAGCCTTTAAGTTTAACCTTTTCAAAATTGTACCCTTTGTAGATTTGGTAAAGTTGAAATTACGGTAATTGACAATGTCATGGGTCTAACTGGGTACCTACGGTCTTAAATAAACTCCATTGGCCTTCATTGGTTGTTGGACGTTTACTTTCGCTACGTATTATATTATTATGTGAAAAGCTCATTAAAAGTATACAAATTGTATTGAGAGCGATGATAGCCTATTGGCCCAACACATGTCGGCCTCCTGTTCAGGAGGTCGGGTTCAAAGGTTCAAACCTTTGTAACTTTGGAGCTTTGTTAAAATTCATGAAGAGCTGAGTCTAAACTACTCGCGGCAGCCTTGTGTGTTATTGCTAGGCACGCAGTTACGGACGCACTTTGACTTAGGCTAATCGCCGTTTGGATGCATTTTGAGTAGGAACTAACTCGCACCCAGTCTGCGCGCTTCCACAATACTTGGAAGGTCGGGATTGTTCATACGTTGCGACGCAACGTATCAACCACTCTGCCGCGGACCAAATCAAACCTTGCGCTACCTCGTTGAGATCCTGCTTGACACGCGTGATATTTGTTTTTTTTAGCTTTTTTATCTGATTATGGACATAGAAGACTATGTCCTTACGCTCTTGACAGAGGGGTCGCGGTCGTCACTGCAGTGCTGTGGTACGCTTAACTATGCGTCTTTATTCCTCTCTTCTTCGTTTTGCATCATATAATAATTCAGGGCTAGGACTTTCTACAAAATTGTTTCCTTTCATTTTAAAAAGTATTTGAGTTTTAGAAACGCAAATTTTAGATCAAATATTTACTCCGGTCTGAGATAACATTTGCATATTCGGTTTCGCAACTTTGTTGAGCGCAATCACAGCTTTGTTTGCTCGGTACAACCGTAAACCACCTGTTTTTTTTACAACGATATAAATCTGATTGCATACGTCAACGAAACCATCCACAAGGCTTATAAGAACCGTGTGACTTCGGCAAGAATAACGGTCAAGTGCGGGTCAGACTCCGGGGTTCCGTACCATCGTATATAAGACATACCTAACTGTTTTATGCAGAACGCTGCACGTTCATGCTGAACTGTGCCATCTATACCTATGTGATTTAGTAAATTAATTTGTTCATGAACACATTTTAATTTTTTTGTGATATAACCACAAATTCATGGTTTGCGGATTTTTCCTTTACGTGCTATAAGTAATACCTACTTACCAAATGTCATGATTCTAAGTCAACGGGAAGTACCCTAAAAGCTTTCTTGACAGACACGACAGACAGACAGACAACGAAGTGATCCTATAAGGGTTCCTTTTTTCCTTTTGAGGTACGGAAACCTAAAAATCGGTCCCATCAGTCACACTGATATCCGTAGAGTAGGTACAATATATTACTTGTGCACATAAAAAAGACAATAATACTGCTATAATATTTATGCTTATTGTTTTAATAATGAAGAAATAATTATTTATCTCGCGTAGCTGCGGTAAAGGCTGGTTGAAGCTGATACAACTTTATACTTTAAAAACAAAAACAGTAGGTAGATACAATCAGTAGATACCCAAATTATAAATGCGAAAGTGTGTTTGTTTGTTGGTTTATTGGTTTGTTGGTTCGTTGGTTTGTCCTTCAATCACGTCGCAACGGTGAAACGGATTGACGTGATTTTTTGCATGGGTATAGTTAAAGACCTGTAGAGTGACATAGGCTACTTTTATCCCGGAAAATCAAACAGTTCCTGCGGGATTTTGAAAAACCTAAATCCACGCGGACGAAGTCGCGGGCATCAGCTAGTAATGTTATATCTCTTGAACTCCATTCCGTGGTATGAGCTTTCACAAAGTCAATCTCATTTAAAACTCGCTAACTTTGGGTATTGGGAAAAATTTGCGCCACGAAACTTCAAAGTTTTAATTATGCTACAGTATCCGTTACCTACTCTTGCAGTTAAATATTTTAATACCATTTCTTACTCGTTGGTAAAACTCGGTGGAACTCGGTGAAAGAAAACATCGTGAGGAAACCTGCATGCCTGAAAAATTTCATGAAAGATGTGTGAAGTCTACTCATGTGCTTTTGCCAGTGTGGTAAACTGTAACCAAATCCGTTTCATTCTGAGAGGAAGCCCGTGCTCAGTAGTGAGTTGGCGATGGGTCGATCGTAATGACTCAATGCATTTTACATTATACAACTATCTCTAATATACATTTTAAAATTTTATTTTTTCATTATGACCAATATTCCCTTTTCCCCTCCAACTAATTGTAAAGTTGTACTAGGAGTAGGTACGATAATAGTGCAAGGATGGGGTTTGAACCTCCGACCTTTCGGGATTCAGTCTGCCCCTTAACCGTTGAGCTATTGAGGCTTCATTTTAGTAAAGGGTTTAAATACATATTTATCTGTATCTTTAAGTAAACCATTTTGAATTCTAGAAGAATCCAATATTTTTCCTTTGTAAATAAAACGCACGCTGAGACGGAAAAATACCTACTTGTGTGACAATGCCAATTTCCTGCTCATGTCAGCTCTTGTGATACAAATAAGAGAAAAGGATTGTTTTGAAAATAAGTTTATAATAACGTTTATCTTCTAAGACTTTCATCATCTACCTATAGTCTGTGACAGGTTGAGATGTCAATCGGGGTATGAGGCGGGGAGACGCCCCGCACAGCAGCACGAGCAGGTGCTCGTCACCTGCGCTCGCCCGCAACAACTTAGCGTGGGGGCTGTGCGGGTGTGCGGGGCGTTACCTCCCCGATTGCCATCTCGACCTGTCGTGTACTATACAGCCAATTGCAGTCCACTGCAGGACTAAGACCTCTTCACTAGCACTAGAAAAAAGCCGCTATAGCCTTGTGGTTAAGACGTCCGCCTCCTGTTCTGGAGGTCGAGGGTTTGAACTTTTTGCGACCACAACGCGGTTGCTATTCCAGCAGCTCTCAGCTTCAGCGTCCGTCCTCCCTACGACATACGTGACCCGCCCACCCACCTCCACAAGGGCCGCCCCTAATAACAATTTGCTGTGCTTTAACTTTTCTATAAAAAGGACGTTTTCTGTTGAAAACCTATGCATACAAAAATAAAAATTTATTCTGACTTATTAACTGCCTGGCTGACTGTCTGGGTGACTGATCTATCAACGCACAGCCTAAATCGCTGAAGTTAGAAAATTTGACAGGCTGTTACAGTGCAGAACTTCCATGCTTCGTCTATCCAGGTTCCAGTGGTACCTAGGGAATCTAACAGGACGTTTTCCTATTCAACAACCCAATTCTATTCTCATGGATCAAATTTTCACCTATGTTTATAAGGATCGGAACTAGTGGGCTCAAATAACAAGAATATTAAAAAATCTTTCATCATCATCATCATCATCGTCAACCAATATACGTCCACTGCTGGACATATGTCTCTTCCACACGCCACGGCGGCGTGTCCCTACAAGATCCAGCGGCTCCCGGCGACTCGTCTGATGTCGTCCGTCTACCTAGTGGGGGGTCATCCAACGCTGCGTCTTCCGGTGCGAGGTCGCCATTCTAGCACATTGGGACCCCAACGTCTATCGGTTGTACGAAAAAGTCTTTACACCTAATTTAAAGAGACACATAGGTAACAAATATGAATACAAAAATGGAAAACCTACTGAAGCAAATATTATCATTATCAAACTACTGGTAACAAAGATAGCCAATTGAGGTTTATTCTACAAGTTTTTCGGCGAGATTTATGAAGACGCCTCAACGAATTTATAAGGTGGTCACTGGAATTTGTTAGAAGGCACTGACAACAAAAGCTTCGACCGTGCGTGTCCTGTAAAGGCTGGCATCTTATCACAGATTTCATTATATATACCACCGTTTTGTAAAGCTTCACCTATTTTTATTTATCTTTATGGTAAATAGACTTTATATTGTCACAGAGATCACTGGCTGTGTGATAGTATTTACCAAGTGATTTTAATTTTTCAGTGTCTCCATAATATAGATATTTCATGATAAAGACCATCGCCGGTCTGCTACTGGACACAGGTCTCCTTTCGGAATGAGAAAGGCTTGGCCATAGTCTACCACACTGGCCAAGAGCGAATTGACAGACTTCACACACCTTTGAGAACATTATGAAGATTTCTCAGGCATGCAGGTTTCCTCACAATGTTTTCCTTCGCTGTTGAAGCAAATGATAGGTACTTGCTGAAAACGCACGTGGATTACTTTGAAAAGTTAGAGATGCGTGCCCAAGATCGAATCTCTGACCTCCTATTAAGAGGCGAACGACTTAACATCACTTAACCGCTTTTTTTAGATAAAGATATTTTATTGCATAGTATTTTTGAGTAGTTTTGTATAAAACATGTTTGTTCGTATTGTATAAGTGTTTATTAAATATCCGATTATAGATATTAGGTATATAGATAACGAGCATATTCCCGCGACTTCCTGTCGGCCTGGACCACACAAATTTCAAACCCCGATTTTACCCCTTTAGGGATTGAATTTTCGGAAATTCTTACTTAGCGAATATCTACGTCATAATAAAATTATCTGCATGCCAAAATTTAGCCCGGTCCATCCAGTAGTTTGAGTTGTGCGTTGATATATCAGTCAGTCAGTCAGTCAGTCAGTCAGTCAGTCAGTCAGTCAGTCAGTCACCAGCCAGTCAGCTACGACTACTGATTGTAAAATACTGGTATCTATTAGCAAATAAGCACTTATTTGAATGGATATAAGACGAGTAAGTACTGCTGTCAGCAGTAAATCCTTGTGGGACCAAAGGGAACAGATGGTGGAACGTCATCTTACTTTGTGATGAAATATCCCTCAAGACATTTGTCACCGTTCCCGCATTGAATCATATGTTTCCCGGCTGCTTCTGAGAGTTGAAGTTTCACGGTTATTCCTTGAGGTATTCGACGTAGCATCGTTCTGGGACTTACGGATCTCATGCAAAATCCGACGGAATAAAAGGGTTGCTCGACGCAGAATACGCTAAGATAGTATAGGTATAATACTTTCTCAGAGCTTTAATTCTGTTCACGCATGCTAATATAGGTAACTAGATGATGCCCGCGACTTCGTCCGTGTGGATTTAGTTTTTAAAAATCTCGTAGGAACTCTTTGATTTTCCGGGATCAAAAGTAGCCTATGTCCTTCCCCGGGATGCAAACTACTTCTGTACCAAGTTTCATCAAAATCGGTTTAACGGATGAGCTGTGAAAAGCTAGCAGACAGACAGATAGACAGACACACTTTCCTACTTATAATATTAGTATGGATAATAAGTACTTTACTGCGATGGAATATTACTCGATTACTCTAAAGAAACGTAATACAAAAGCCGTGATAGTAAAGTGGTTAAGACATCCACCTCCTATTCAGGACGTCGGGCTCTCGATTCATGGGCACGCACCTTTATTATTATTATTTATTATTATTACATTTCAAACAATATACACTAACAGTCTTAACCAAAGCGTGTACATTCAAAGTTATTACAGCTAATTAGTAATTACATTCTAAAAAAATCACTTACATAAAATACATAGGTACTTAACTATATTATAATCTATTTAAATAGAAAAAAATTGCTTTTATGAAAGCTGCATCTTTTTAACCGACTTCAAAAAAAAGAAGGAGGTTCTCAATTCGTCGGAATCTTTTTTTTTTATTTTTTTTTTATTTTTTATGTATGTTCCCCGATTACTCGAAAACGCCTAGACCGATTTTGAAAATTCTTTTTTTGTTTGAAAGGGTATACTTCAAAGTTGGTCCCATTTCAATTTGGTGAAGATCTGATGAACATCTTCGAAGATACTGGAACTCCTCAACGGATAAGAGTAAATTGCTCGCGATCAGTGTAATAGCTTAGTAAACAGTAGACTTTTAACCAGTCATAGCATAATTCCATGGGGCCACTAAAAATTGTGAAATAAATTTTTTTTACAAAAAAAAAAAAACTGACTTCGTTACACAAACACTAAAAATTGAAAAATAATTTAATTTATTACCGAATATATTATGTATTGTATACAAGAGTTAATATAGTTCCATAATAATATTTTTTGGGGTCGGTGCCAATGAGGTGCCATGGTGGAGTCCCATAAAAATATGAAGTCTAGACGATTCGCGCAGCTAAAGCTAATTGGCACAGGCACAAAAAATTATTATTATGGAACTATATTAACTCTTGTATACATAATATTTTCGGTAATAAATTAAATTATTTTTCAATTTTTAGTGTTTGTGTAACGAAGTAGGTTTTTTTTTTTTTTGTAAATTTTTTTTTGATAAAACACGTCGGCATCCGGGACATTTAACTTTTCACAGTTGGGTATTATGTATATTATGTAATGTTGTATTTTTATGCAAAATACTTACTACTTTTGGTTGTACTGGAATGCCATTGCCATAATCCACAAGGAAAAGAATATACTTGTAATATACCTTAGGAGATAATATTTTAAGAAAATCAAATAAAACGAGTTACATTCGTGATAGCAAAGCAATACTCCTAAAATATGGCTCCCTGAAGGAACTGTCCTCTCGAATATGACAAATGCTTTACCGATCTACGAAAATTTAATAACTAGAGATACAGAATATATTATTTATTTAATTTATTATATTTTCTTATTACTTATTTTGACAAATCAAATCAACGTAAAATTAATTTTAAATTAAGCCCTTAAAAAAATTCCATGCGACTTGGTAAAACAGCTTTTGTTAGCAAAAAACCATTATTTTCGAAAAATTGTAAAATAAATACACATGTCACCGTCTTATCCCATCGCTTGCCCAATACTGATATGAGCTCAGATCTCTTTTCAGAATGAGCTTGTGGTGGCCCGGATGCGTGATCGTCAAATTTTCTTTTCAAACAATAAAATGGAAGGACATGTACTTCGTTCAAAGTTAATCAAGTGGCTAATCAATCTAGTCAGTATGATAGATAGTAACTAAATCCCCTCTTTCGTAAAATAATAGGTCGGTGCTCGGTAGTGTACCGGTCATGTCACAGTACAATAACAGTGAGCGAATGCATTCAGGTACCTTGGCGGTACTTTCCTTTGTGAATTCGTTAGAATTCCTTTTCAAAATAGCTGGGTTCCTGGGGTAAACAGTGGTTGGCTTTTTTCGTCCCGTCCCATTATAGGTACTCGCGATGTTATTTAATGAATTTTGCCAATTAGATCTCGCGCAAGCGTAAGACTAAGGCTGATCGAACAAGTATGAAATTAGGGTTTTCCGAAACGGGATGAGGGAGATAATTATGCCGCCCAAGTGCTAGACTAGAAATTCTAGTCTCTAGCCCATTCTAACCATCGTCCCGTAGCATTGAGATTATCCCTACGCTGTTAAAACAGCCTTGATATCAAGTTATGGGGGCTGCACAGAGTTGGTCCTTTTATCACGCTGAGAAGCGGTTATATCCTCGACTGACAACTAGTGCCAGGAGCTAACTATGTGGGCTTAGAGCCCGCCCCATGTACCATGGATTTTGATATATATAAATTGTTATGGTATGTTTTTGACTTGGCCAAGTCAGGTCGAACCAACTCATTCGTGCTGGGGAGGGCGTGTTTGGTATGCCCAGACGATGCCGCTAACGGTTGCCCATCAGGAACAGCCAAGCTATGATAGTCGAACCCAAAGGTAAGACGATATGTATATATATATGTTGTCACTATACCAAATGCCATTCGCCCCGTTATGTACTTAGACTCAGATGAAAAGTATGTTTACTTAGCACTTTCAACTCATTGAAGTCCCCAACAGCAGCTAGATCCTCCTCTCGTTTCAATGTCGTTGTATCGTACTAAAGCTAGCAATTTAAATTATGTGCTAGTACAGTATTTGCAAACGGTAGCTTACTAAGGTGGTAGCATTCTATCTTGTCTAGATTAAGATATCTAGAGAGACCTATTCCTGTATTAACTAGCTATGGAAGGTATTGGAAATAGCTCTTTGTCCTCGAGTTAGTATGAGGTTAAGTTCATCAATAATTCTAAGAAAGAATGAACCTTGCGTGGCAAAGAGGTAGTTAGTTCCTCTCGTCTATTGTTTCACACTGTCTATTGTCTCTATAATGCTAGGTAGGGTAACTCATTTCACGAAAGCGTCAAGCGGTAAGGGCTCATATCACATAGATAGGTAGTAATAATATTATTACATTGAGCTATAATTTAATCTCTTGTTTGACTCAGACCATAGATCGATGTAGCCCCTTATCTCTTGACCTCTTTTGAAAAACAGACTAATATTATAATAAATGAAAGAGGTTGGTTAATTCAAAATCTATTTATTGTACTTTACTTTGTTAAATGTATTAGTCAAATCTCTGATGGAGCAAAACTCTACTCTGACCACTGGAAGAAAAGTCCTTTATGTTTCTTTTCCCAGTGGTCGGGCACTCTATTCAAAAGCCATGCTATATTTTCAAGGGAAAAATAGAATGCCCTGACCAAAAAACCCTTGGGCTGATGTTATATACACATTTTATATTTAAATTACAATTATGTACATTAATCTTAGAAGTACAGTCTATAAGCTACAGTCCTACGAACCTTTTACATATGGAGACACGAAATACAGACAACATGTGTTATTACAGCGAACATAATAATCATATCCGAGGACATCGTAAAAGCAACCTATCTTGGCTTTCACAAATTTAACATTTCTATGTTAAGTATTTTCGGATCGCGGCTAGGTCTGTAACCACTAACCCATTGGGTGCACTTGACCCATGCTTCCTTGAACATTATACAAGCCAGCAGTATTAAGAAGATTAGAAATAAGCTCAGACAAATTTGATCTAAGCCATTCCAGACTTGAAGAGGTAATTTATTATCCATGTCGATAGTATACTCGCTTCTATTACTTTGAAAATCACGTTCTATATTTAATTCCGGCAAGCAATTATATGTTGTAATTTTAAGAGATCCTCGGATATTACATAATAAGACAGTTTAAGTTGTACATTACCCATAGACTGGAAAGTGTAGACCGTCTTGCTTAACACTGGCTTTAATTAATTTCCACTTATCGACTTTATACAGATATTAAGGATAAAAGGTACCCGGACAAACTCGTTAAACAAAGAGATTTTAAGGAAGGAAGGCCGCTCGGAAACGTAGAGCTTCGTCGTGGCACTCCCGCGTCACACTTCTGTCCCCTTTGCGAGGTTGATTCCAACTGCCCTGTCCGACTCCTGCGCTTCCCCTTGCCTGTCGTCTCCCCCGCTTCCGAGTTTGTCCCCTCTCGCTTCCTCCAAACTATCGCCTTCTCTGTCAACAAAAGTCACTCGGCAGAAAAAATTCTCTAGTTGCAATGGTTAAAATCTGAACCACATCTGTTTCGCATTTTCGTACCCTCGAGCGTAAAAACTGTATTCAGAACTATCGCTTTATGGCGCCTTGCCTATTATTTATTGCTATGAGAACGACTCACTTTGGTCGTTTCTTATTTTTTGTTTGTCCGCGTATAGAGTACTAAAAATGTTTTTTGTTCATTAGGATTTCTAGAAGGCGGCGAAAAAAAAAAAGTTATTGCCGACAGCATTATACGAATGCCTTTCTAGGAACTCAGTAAAATAATAAAATAATGTTTCTATTTTGGCGATGCCGAGAAGGTGCCTACAACACACTCCCCCGAAATAAGTTTATTTTTCCTTTTGTACTATATTCCATACCTTGTATTTTGCAAGGGGTCAAAAAAAAAGAAACTCTATTTCACTAACTATATTTAATTACCTACTTTTTTTTTTTTTTTTTTTTCAAAAGTCAATTCTATGTACTGTTCGCCCCGGCAGACGTGACAGGTATTCTTTCGTGCGCACAAGTCTCAAAAAAAAGCCTCACTCCTTTCTTTCCTATAGTTGTGCTTTTATTTTAAGTGTCTCTGAAGGCTACCTATTTCTTTCCATTGATCTCGTATTACTCGTTCTAACGATGCCCTAAGCAAATTCATTTCAGGACCCGATGCTTTGTTTGTTAAGACATCGGTGGTGCCTGCTATGTGTCGCGATAACACATCCGCCACCGTGTTTAGCTTCCCTTTCACGTGCTCCACAGTGTAATCAAAACGTCCTATGTAATGCACCCAGCGTATCATCCGTGCGCTCAATAACTTACACGTTTGTAGAAATACTAAGCTCTTATGGTCTGTTCTTATCACTAATTTCGCGCCTCACAAGTATGTTTCGAATTTAGACAAGCTAAATATGATAGCCCATAACTCTAATTCCGTCACTGTCCATTTACTCTCCGCTAACGTAAGTGCCTTGCTACAGAAACCTAACACTCTCTCTTCTCCCTCATTATCTAGTTGGAAAACATATCCCGAGACACCTAGGTTACTACTATCAGTTTGTAAATAATAGGTATCCTTCGGATTTGGATGCGTTAAAAGTATCGTATCTATAAATAGACCCTTGACCTTCTCAAAACAATCATTTATTTCTTTCGTCCACGTCCATTTCGTACCGAGTTTCAAAAGATTACAAAGCGGCCTAACTACTTCGCTATACTTGGAAATGAACCTTCTATAATAGTTAATTACACCCAAAAACCCCTTAATTGTTTTATGGTTCGAGGTATGGGAAATTTTAATATGGCATCTACCCGTTCAGGGTCCATACCCACTCCGTTCGTGTTCACTATATGGCCTAACAGCTTCACCTCGTCACATAAGAACCGACATTTATTTAGTCTACCTGTTAACCCTGCTGCTTCTATTCTATCTAGTACCCGATCTAGGTGCTCTAGATGTAAATTGATGTCGCCTTTCGTGAATATTACAATGTCATCTAGGTAATTCACACAGAATTCACGCACGCCTTCCAATATGATATCCATGGCTCTAGAAAAGCCCGCTACAGATGTTTTCAAACCTTGAGGTAACACTTGATAAGTGTAGGTACGTCCCAAAAATAAAAATCCGGTATATTTCCTCGAATCTTTATGTAACGGTATTTGAAAGTAAGCATTGTTTAGATCGATTAATCTAATGTAATTCACCCCGTGAAAAGATTGTAAAATCTCAGAAGTAAGAGGCGGGGTCTCTGCGTCTCCTATCATTTTCTTATTCAACTCGCGAGCGTCTAACAAGAGTCTTATTGACCCGTCGCGCTTCCTAGTAAAGGTGAGTGGGCTGCAATACGGTGTGACATCCTGCTTTGTCACTCCCAAACTTTCTAACTCGTCTAATTCCGTCTTAACCTGTTCCCTATAGGCCAAAGGCACTGGATAACTATGCCTTGTAAAGGGTTCCTCATCTGTTAGTTTGATAATGTGTTCGTATCTGTCTGTTAGTCCTAACTTCTCTACAAATATTTTACAGTGTTTGTTCAACACAGGCAATAAGAATTTCCTATGTTCATTACTTATGTTCGATTTTTCCAATTGGGATTCTATAATTTTCTCACTACCTATGTCTCTACTCAATACTCTCTGATCTATTGTTCCGGAATCTTGATCTAGAATCAAGTTAATTGTGGCTGCATTCGACTCTCCCCCTAACCTTTCAATCTCGCAATCAGAATTTAGCCTAACACAAGACCTAACTCCTAAATGTTCTATGGTCATCGTCCGTTCACTCCCACAGTTAATTATCCCTTTTACTCTTTCTAACCAATCATAACCTAGTATTAACGATCTAGGCAACCGTCGCATTATTAAAATGGGTGCCTCGACTAAAGTGTTTCCCAATTGGAATTCTATCAAAACCAATCGGTTGGTACTCTCGCTTCTAGAACCAAAAGCTCCCTGAATCTGTAAGGATGGAATTGCGATTTCAGGTAGCGTTCCTCTCTCTCTAACAATCGAATCGTATAATTCTCTAGTCATTCCACTAATCTGACTTCCTGTATCTATGAGGGCCCTTACAAAGTTGCCGTATATCTTAACACATACCTCGGGTAATTTAGGCAAGGAATAATCGATACCTACATCGGTAGACTCACTATCGAGGTCGTGGAACATTGTATACAGTTTCACACTATTCCTTACGTCATGCTCACACTTGGCTCCTCTCTCATAACATTCCAATACATTGTTAAACTGATTTTCCAATAAGATTGCTATGCCTCTGTTTTCCTGTTGGGAATCGAACCCGTCGGAAATCGCACTAACTCTCAAGCGTCGTTGAATGCCATTCAACTTGCCCCCCAGACTATGCCCTGGTTTCCAGCCGTTGTTAATTAGAATATTGTAAGCTACGTAAGCCGCATCGCGCCTCGTGGTCCGTTCGCCCCTTTCGTCACAAAACGTCAAAACATTGGACCGCGTGGGTGTGGGGAAATCTAGTTTTTTGCTAGTGTGTTTTCCTCCACTGGTTTCGGTCCGATACCGCTACCGCTTTCCTTCACAAACGCAACAGCCGGTCTGTTGTTTACATTCTCGTTTTTGTTGAATGTAGGTTTACCGTAATACGATCTGTTACCTGCATACCCCCGACGGTATCCACGTCCTCTACCTGCATTAGAGTTACCTACTCGCCCGCTAGTTGATATCGTTGCAACGACGGGTTGTGCCGGGATCGACCTACCGTATTGTCTATCTCTATACGTTCTACCTGACGCGGCCCGCGCAATACCTTTCGACTTCTCGCTAATGTTTTGTTCAAGACTTCGTAAGAAATTTATACCATCCATTATGGTTACCTCGCCCTGTCGTGTAAACCACAAGCGTTGCATGTCTATCGGAAAATGTCTCATGATGGAGTTAACTAAATCTCTTTCACTGAATGCGATTGTTAGTGATTGCATTGACTCAGCATAATTTGCGAAATGTTCCGACATAGACATCCCAGACTCACTAGTATAAGTCGCATTAATCAGTTTATACCTAACTGACTCCTGGATTTGTTCCGTCCAGTAAACGCGTCTAAAATCCGTTTCAAAATCGGTGAAAGTTACCCAATTTTTTGAGTAAAGATCCATGACCTTTCGTGCATGACCCGTAATGCACCCTAACGCGATGTCTACCCCCCGATCAGACCCATTTACTGCCTTAATATATCTATTCAACTTCTTCAAAAAGGTTATAGGATTAGTCAATGGCTTACCATCAAAGTTAGGTTTATTTATAGATGGTTGTACCACATAGACGTTTCTTGTCTCAGTGGATGACGCGTTAGGCGCGTTCGAACCTGAGCTGGTAGATTCTTGCCTATCTAGACTACAATTATCCGATATATTGTTAGCCTCGCTCGATAGAACACTCGTATTATCTACTGATGCTAGGGTTTGCAATTTTTTTTTCAAATTCGCCTAATTTTTTCAAAATCAACTCTAAAGTCGAGTTGGTTACGGTCTCATTTCGCGTATTCGTTCCTATCTCGCCGAGCTCCGATGTTTGGCTAGTGGACGGTCCGGTTTCTACGAATGTCCCTACCTGGACTTGGGTTTGCGAGACCTCTGGTTTTTTTTCTAGTATTACGTTTTACCTTGCTTGGCGGCATAACTATTTGTTATTATATTCTCTTTAAAATTGCTCTACTGTTGCCCGGCGGTTCCGTTACTCCGACAAAGTTCGTTTTGTCCGTTTACGCACGCCTACTTTGTTAGTAGTTAGGTAAGTTGAGTACAGTGTTTACGCTTGGAGTTGGCGAAGTTACAGATGTAATAATAATCTTAAGTATAGATAAAGCTTAGTCTAGGGTTAAGCAAGGAAACAGGTTCCTGGGTACCGCCGCTCCTTAATGATCCTGTAATAGATACATCTTATATAAGATATGCAGCTTCTTTATGCTCCCCCTATATCCTAGGATAGCTTGTAAATGTTATAATACATTATAATTAAAATGACAAGTACACCAGCTTGTTGGAAATTCCTGTAAATTGTACATTTCTAAGCATAATCATTATATATGTAATAACATGCAATCTGTATTTCGTCTCTCCATATGTTGTTTGCAAATGGTCCCTACTGTTTCTACGTTGTGTATATCATATATATATATTTTTTTTTCTTTTTATTTATATCCAGTCGTATCGTTATTTCGAGTACGTATCTGGATCCTGGTCTTGCGGTACCATTTTCTGTGGTGGCCCGGATGCGTGATCGTCAAATTTTCTTTTCAAACAATAAAATGGAAGGACATGTACTTCGTTCAAAGTTAATCAAGTGGCTAATCAATCTAGTCAGTATGATAGATAGTAACTAAATCCCCTCTTTCGTAAAATAATAGGTCGGTGCTCGGTAGTGTACCGGTCATGTCACAGTACAATAACAGTGAGCGAATGCATTCAGGTACCTTGGCGGTACTTTCCTTTGTGAATTCGTTAGAATTCCTTTTCAAAATAGCTGGGTTCCTGGGGTAAACAGTGGTTGGCTTTTTTCGTCCCGTCCCATTATAGGTACTCGCGATGTTATTTAATGAATTTTGCCAATTAGATCTCGCGCAAGCGTAAGACTAAGGCTGATCGAACAAGTATGAAATTAGGGTTTTCCGAAACGGGATGAGGGAGATAATTATGCCGCCCAAGTGCTAGACTAGAAATTCTAGTCTCTAGCCCATTCTAACCATCGT
The DNA here is from genome assembly GCF_902806685.2 of Maniola hyperantus. Classification (NCBI taxonomy): domain Eukaryota; kingdom Metazoa; phylum Arthropoda; class Insecta; order Lepidoptera; family Nymphalidae; genus Maniola; species Maniola hyperantus. The sequence continues at coordinate 8,319,425 of NC_048552.1, read as the reverse complement.
CCCGTAGCATTGAGATTATCCCTACGCTGTTAAAACAGCCTTGATATCAAGTTATGGGGGCTGCACAGAGTTGGTCCTTTTATCACGCTGAGAAGCGGTTATATCCTCGACTGACAACTAGTGCCAGGAGCTAACTATGTGGGCTTAGAGCCCGCCCCATGTACCATGGATTTGATATATATAAATTGTTATGGTATGTTTTTGACTTGGCCAAGTCAGGTCGAACCAACTCATTCGTGCTGGGGAGGGCGTGTTTGGTATGCCCAGACGATGCCGCTAACGGTTGCCCATCAGGAACAGCCAAGCTATGATAGTCGAACCCAAAGGTAAGACGATATGTATATATATATGTTGTCACTATACCAAATGCCATTCGCCCCGTTATGTACTTAGACTCAGATGAAAAGTATGTTTACTTAGCACTTTCAACTCATTGAAGTCCCCAACAGCAGCTAGATCCTCCTCTCGTTTCAATGTCGTTGTATCGTACTAAAGCTAGCAATTTAAATTATGTGCTAGTACAGTATTTGCAAACGGTAGCTTACTAAGGTGGTAGCATTCTATCTTGTCTAGATTAAGATATCTAGAGAGACCTATTCCTGTATTAACTAGCTATGGAAGGTATTGGAAATAGCTCTTTGTCCTCGAGTTAGTATGAGGTTAAGTTCATCAATAATTCTAAGAAAGAATGAACCTTGCGTGGCAAAGAGGTAGTTAGTTCCTCTCGTCTATTGTTTCACACTGTCTATTGTCTCTATAATGCTAGGTAGGGTAACTCATTTCACGAAAGCGTCAAGCGGTAAGGGCTCATATCACATAGATAGGTAGTAATAATATTATTACATTGAGCTATAATTTAATCTCTTGTTTGACTCAGACCATAGATCGATGTAGCCCCTTATCTCTTGACCTCTTTTGAAAAACAGACTAATATTATAATAAATGAAAGAGGTTGGTTAATTCAAAATCTATTTATTGTACTTTACTTTGTTAAATGTATTAGTCAAATCTCTGATGGAGCAAAACTCTACTCTGACCACTGGAAGAAAAGTCCTTTATGTTTCTTTTCCCAGTGGTCGGGCACTCTATTCAAAAGCCATGCTATATTTTCAAGGGAAAAATAGAATGCCCTGACCAAAAAACCCTTGGGCTGATGTTATATACACATTTTATATTTAAATTACAATTATGTACATTAATCTTAGAAGTACAGTCTATAAGCTACAGTCCTACGAACCTTTTACATATGGAGACACGAAATACAGACAACATGTGTTATTACAGCGAACATAATAATCATATCCGAGGACATCGTAAAAGCAACCTATCTTGGCTTTCACAAATTTAACATTTCTATGTTAAGTATTTTCGGATCGCGGCTAGGTCTGTAACCACTAACCCATTGGGTGCACTTGACCCATGCTTCCTTGAACATTATACAAGCCAGCAGTATTAAGAAGATTAGAAATAAGCTCAGACAAATTTGATCTAAGCCATTCCAGACTTGAAGAGGTAATTTATTATCCATGTCGATAGTATACTCGCTTCTATTACTTTGAAAATCACGTTCTATATTTAATTCCGGCAAGCAATTATATGTTGTAATTTTAAGAGATCCTCGGATATTACATAATAAGACAGTTTAAGTTGTACATTACCCATAGACTGGAAAGTGTAGACCGTCTTGCTTAACACTGGCTTTAATTAATTTCCACTTATCGACTTTATACAGATATTAAGGATAAAAGGTACCCGGACAAACTCGTTAAACAAAGAGATTTTAAGGAAGGAAGGCCGCTCGGAAACGTAGAGCTTCGTCGTGGCACTCCCGCGTCACACTTCTGTCCCCTTTGCGAGGTTGATTCCAACTGCCCTGTCCGACTCCTGCGCTTCCCCTTGCCTGTCGTCTCCCCCGCTTCCGAGTTTGTCCCCTCTCGCTTCCTCCAAACTATCGCCTTCTCTGTCAACAAAAGTCACTCGGCAGAAAAAATTCTCTAGTTGCAATGGTTAAAATCTGAACCACATCTGTTTCGCATTTTCGTACCCTCGAGCGTAAAAACTGTATTCAGAACTATCGCTTTATGGCGCCTTGCCTATTATTTATTGCTATGAGAACGACTCACTTTGGTCGTTTCTTATTTTTTGTTTGTCCGCGTATAGAGTACTAAAAATGTTTTTTGTTCATTAGGATTTCTAGAAGGCGGCGAAAAAAAAAAAGTTATTGCCGACAGCATTATACGAATGCCTTTCTAGGAACTCAGTAAAATAATAAAATAATGTTTCTATTTTGGCGATGCCGAGAAGGTGCCTACAACAAGCTTTTAGGCTATAGTCCACTACGCCGCGCTGGTCACATGCGGATCAGCAGACTTCACACACTTTTGAGAACATTATGGAAAACTCTCAGGCATGCAGGTTTTCTCACGATGTTTTCCTTCAACGTTAAAATCAGCGATATTTAATTTAAAGCACACAGTTTCCCTCGTTGATTTTAGCATTATTGACTTTTAAAAGAGATCTTACTCGTGTAGGTACGTACTTAACTATCAATTTTTCGATTTTCGTTGTTTCTATTCAAGTACGAAACTATATGAAAAAAGTATAGTCTAATAACTTAGAGTAACGATAGTGGCCGAGCAATTTACATAACCCTACATATTATATACAGAGAGCAAATAAATATGCGGAAAATACGACGTAGGTAATAACTTTTAACGAGGACCGGGCCTAGATTGACGTATTGTAAGTCGGTGACCCATTTGCTGAATGGAACTCTAAAGTGGGACTAGAGAAGAAAGCTTTCTTTGCTGTATGAACTTATAATGGACGTGACAGCTGGCACAATAATGGAAATTGACTGCAATCATACTAAATTTAAAGACGATTTTCCTGCGGCAGTTCTTTTAGTGAAATTTTTGGCCCCTAATAAGCTTAGATATTATTACTTAAATGCTACTTATCGTCACGTTTTTTGTCGAGTTTTGTGAATATGGTGGAAAAGTAGCTGCAGGGGGTCCACCGTAACCAGCTAAAACGCCTGGAAACCTCTGCTCTACACGCACAGTCTACACGCTACGATTTGTATGTAGCGTCACGGCAACGCTGATAATATAGATACGCTAACAATCACTTCCCCTATCACTACCCCTATTATAAATGTGAAAGAGTGTTTGTTTGTTGGTTTGTTTGTTTGTTGGTTTGTTCTTCAATCACGTCGCAACGGAGCAACGGATCGACGTGATTTTTTGCATGGGTATAATTTAAGACCTTTTTAAAAATCTAAATCCACGCGTAGGAAGTCGCAGGCATCAGCTAGTATTTTGATAAATTATTATTGCAATTTTTATGAATATTTTATTTTAACTCAATGTTTTTTTAAACTGCATAGATGTGTCCAGGTACCTATCGATAGTTGAATGCCGACTGAGTAGAATTTTTGTATGGTAATTAAAATTTAGTGGTATATTTATACGGAAATCCATTTTTATTTACCAACAGAAAACGTATTTACATCCAGAGTGCGAGAGATTTCTATACCGCATTCCATTTTATTGAACTGTGGAAATGAAAATGAGGCTGTATTTTATGCGTAAAATTAGTATTTATTTTAGCATTTAATATCAAATCACTAAAACTCTTCATTCAGTAAAACTTTTCTACATTTAGCTGACCCTTAAAAGTTTCCTATGTACGGAAAAATAAAAAACGCGAAACGTTTTATAAAAGTTTCACTAACGAGTACTATGCGATGTACCTTACCTACTGTTTATTCCTTTTTCATTTATGCAATCACATTTCTCTCCAATTTGTTATGATTTCCTTGCAATAGACCAAATGAATAATGATTTTAGAGGAGTTTATTCGTAGCGCGCTCTAAACAACCATAGCTTGGTTCTCATGATATTTGAATATTAACCAATCAAACTCTCAATGAATTTTGTAGATACGTTCTATATAACGTGTCTGTAGTTTTCCAGATTTCTGATTTACATACATAGCTTTGAGCCCTTGTAACATTCGGTAGCAAATAGCAATACTACTAAGTGATATAAGTCCCGCAAATTGCTAATGCGCGTGGCCGTCATTTTGGTGACGTCAGCACTAGACTGAAGTTTCCAGCTGATGGTATATTTTTACTTAAATATACGTCAAATGACGTCAAAATGACGTCGTTTCGATGTTAATAAGACATGGTTCCAGCGCAATAGCAATTTGCGGGACTTGTACCCGCGCAACTGCCCGTCTGTCGAGGGACAAACACAGGTTTTAGTGGGTGCAAGTCCCAAATAACCCCTCCGTTTCCCTGCCGAGGGGTATTCGTCAGGCATTTCCTGTGCATAAAAAGCCCTTGTAACTTTGAAACTACATACTTTATTTTTGCGGAAATCTGTCAAACCACTGAGATACAGCGCTCTCCATGCAAACCACGTTGGTTTGTAGAGTTCTATGGAAATAATTTTTGATATTTAGGTATCGAATTCTATGGAAATAATATGCAGCACTTTATAAATATGTATAAGAAAAAGCATCAGAAATATCTGAACGAGATTTATTTAGATTTGTTCCGATGAGTACCTACTGGAAACTCATAAATATTCATCAAGGGATGAACATAAATATATAGGGTCCCTGCATGAGAAAGGTAACTCAACGTATGCCATAAATCCAAAAGAGTTTTTGCCTTGCAAGCTATATTAGTAGCCGGAGCCATAACTTACGCTAAACTTATGTGGCTCTGTGTATTTCCTGTTGTTTACTGGGGTTTCCTATAGTATGGACTAAAAGCATGCGCGTGCCAGACCTTCGTTATTTTTTGAAGAAAAAAGCTTATCTATGCGTACTGTCCCCAACACAGGGAGTAACGATCAGCGACTATGAAGTTTGGATCATGGTGGCTTTTCTAATACTATTCCGAAGAAAATATTTAAAAAAAAAGTATTTATACTTTGGCGTAACATTTTTAGACCTTTTTACCTGTAACCTCTTAAGACACCAAACTTAATAGTCGCTAAACGTTCCTCCCTGTTTTAGGGACAATAAGCAGATTAACTTTCAGCTTTTATAAAATAATGAAGGCACGCTCTGTCTCTCTCTATAAAAGTTTCAACTATTAGTATCATAACTAACTATGTGCCATGTGCATGTATTACAAAACTAGCTGATGCCCGCGACTTCATCCGCGTGGAATAAGGTTATTTAATTTATGATGGTTTTTTTTATTGTAGGTTATGATTTTCCGGGATAAAAAGTCAGCCTATGTCACTCTCCGGGTTTTTATCTATACCTACCCATGCAAAAAATCACGTCAATCCGTAGCACCGTTGCGACGTGATCGAAGGACAAGCCAACAAACCAATAAACCAACAAACAAACACACTTTCGCATTTATAATAAAGGTACTGATTATACCAATATCCATCATAGTAATTAATTAGTCTCCAATATTTGAAGACATGCTCACCGAGCCTTGCGTACCGGTAATCGATTTCCCTACTAATATCGCTCACGGCTGACGAGCTATTTATATCGATTAATTGCTCATATCCCGTGTTGGTATAATTAAAACAGTGAACATTATGCAAGATTTATTAGTACAAGTTCGGTCATTAATTCTAGGTGAAATTATTTTGTCTCGTTGCAACTAAACATTATGTGCAGTAGGTACCCTCCAGGAAAGATTACACTTATAGCTTATAGGTATAAACCTAATTTATGTGAAGTTTTGTCAGTCTTAACGACAGAGACAACGCTCTACAAACCAAAGCTGTTGATATCTCTTTCTAAAGTTCCATGTATAATATTATCTGCCTACCTACCTAGGGTACCTACTATAGTTATTAGAGTTGCATGGCCAAAAGAAGCCTAAAAGCTGCACGATTTGTGGCCGCAAGCGGAACGTGTTAAGGCACATACTGAAAATATGTACCTACAGCATCGAAGGTGCCTTAAAAATGTGTGAGCATGCCTTAAAAATGTGTCCCAGTGCCAACCTTTGTATGATTTCTTCAATGTGACTGATGCGGCTGAATTTTGCTGTTGGCGTCACACGCATTTCCATTTGCGCTTCCTGCGGCTCTTACGGCTCTTTAGTCGTCTCGTGAAGCACCTTAAACTAAATACAGAATAGAATAGAATAGAAATAATATTTCTTATTCAAGTAAACTTTCACAAGAAATGTGGATCCTTAAAATATGCATTTACCACTGGTTAGCAAAGCTCAAACTACTGAACGGATCGGGCTGAAATTTGGCATGCAGATAGCTATTATGACGTAGGCATCCGCTAAGAAAGGATTTTTGAAAATTCAACTCTAAGGGGGTGAAATAGGGGTTTGAAATTTGTGTAGTCCACGCGGACGAAGTCGCGAGCATGAGCTAGTAGTCTATAAAAGACTGATTCTGCCTTTTCTATTTCACAGTCCTTAAACTCTGTCAATATAGATGGAATACCTGCAGCCCAAGAGCATTGCCAAACCTCGAGAGAGATCTGACGCACTGATTACACTCGGGCACCTAAACTCTTAGCTGGTTATATTTAACCTCTGTTGATCTACAGGGACAAGTCACTGAACTAAATAGTTGGCTTCATTAGAGCTTATTAATTTTGTAACCATATCACATTCAACATGCCGCGCTGCTCCTATATGTCATGGTTTTGTCAGCTTAAATTCCGTTCACGTTCCTCTAATAGGATTATTAAAGTTGCGTTTGAGACTTAGTCTTTGTTATATTAATAAAGTAAATCATTTCATTTTACCGAAAACGACGTATATTATATTAGCAATTTCTCACGTACTTGACTAAAATTAATTTAACCCAGCAATATTCTCGTGTTAGATAAGTAAGTTAGATTACAAATATTGTAATTGTTGTAACGTAACAGATAAAAAATAAAAAAAATAAAATAAAAATATCTTTATTTAACAAAAACACGTTATTTTGGCGTCGGTTACTAGTGGTCTCCACACTAGGTTAAACCTGTGACGTGGAGACCATATATGATTTCCTAGTGGGTTTTACTGAGGACTAGGAAAGTTTAGCGGTTAGAATATTTTATATAATATTACTAATTACAGTTACAAAGATACAAACAAATATAATATGATGATGAATGAGAGGAGTGATAAATAAATAAACAAATATCTATTTATAATATTATATGTATAATAAACAAATAAACATTTATAATATTATATTTATTGCACATTAGGTATTTAGGTAGGTTACAAAGCATAAGTAGTATAGTTTTAAATAACATATTATATTATAGCTTTTTTGCCGAAATTATTTCTTCTGTGTCCTTGTATGTCAAAGATTTTAACCATTTTGTGATAATGTCAGTTGTCTGTTTTATCGTAAGGTTTTTAAGATGACAAGACTTCGCAACAGAGTTGTAAATTTTAGCTTCAACATATGGTGAAAATCGTCTGGCATAAGCTGTTCTCGCTCCTGGAAGATCGACTTTAAGTACTCTTTTTTTAAAGATTTTGTCCACATTTGAGGATTGGAGTAGCTGACGGTGTCTCATTAAGGCAGCTTTTAGATTGAAGATCTATGTATAGATAAGTGGTATGCTCAGTATTAAATTGCTTACAGTACGCAGCCAAAAGTGATGAACATAAATCGTAATCGTAAATACGTGCTTAAAAAGTTCGCAAAGCACCACAATTAAATTTCGAGTAATTACAGCATTTTTGCCAACCCTCATCATTCTTTGTGTAGTAGATAATAAGGTAAAGCTCTCTGAATGGAACGAAAAAATGAATGTTGTTTGTAGGTTAATTTTTCACCTAGTAAAACAAGGAAATTATAAAACTCCAGATAGACGAAACTCAAACAACTGTATTTTAAAAAAGTGAAAAAAAAACTCGTACAGTTCACAGTTCACACATACCCGTAATGACACAGACTGCATAGGATTCGTTACATAATAACAGAGGGGTGCAGCTTCCCTACATTGGCACATGAAAAATTTTTGCATAGAAAGTGCTGCCATCTATTTTTTCAGGTACACCGTAACTCAAACTGGATGACGATCACTTTACATATATGCTGGATAGATGGAGCTAGTGATAGCAAAAAATAAACATGGACTAATAAACTAAAATTCATTTACTTATTATTCATTCTAGTATATTATTTATAATTCATAAAATAAAATATTACTGATACCATAAAAATATTTTTCACTTTTTCAGTTCTGAAACGGAACGTACATAAAGTATGCGTGAAACGATTTGTCATAAAGTAATGGCGATTCGTTGTTTTTCAAATTGTCAAATAAAATATTTCTTTTCGTTCGTGGGTGCTTCGTGGTTTCATAGTGTTCTTTGCTGTTCTCCGACTAAATTTAACGGATTGTGCTTGTTTTATTGACTTGATATCTGCTATAAACGATTGACCAACGCTGTGTATACTGGACCTTGCTATTGCTTTAACGATTGACCAACGCTGTGCATACTGGAACCTGGAACTTTTACGATTTGGATTTTAGATTTCTCACATAATTAACTTTCAAAATGCCTAGGAAGTCTGCCTTTAAGTGCTATTTTGGATGTATTCCGTATAAAGGTATAGTTTTTATAATTCAATTAAGTACGAAATTCTTTTGGTGAAACAGATTGTCTGATTGCTGATGAAGTTTAATATACCTACTTTAATATTGTTTCTCAGGAAGAGTGCATAACTTTCCACCACCGAAATACCCAAATTTGGAAAAATTTGTTCAATGGAAAATGGTGTTAAATGAATTGGACAAGGAAAAGAGTGATACTTTCATACACGACAACATTCGTTTGTGCGATCATCATTTTGAAGGAAAATACCAAACAGCCAGTGGACGTCTCACTAAAAATGCTGTTCCAACATTGAATTTGAATTTTGGTAAGAATCTATACTAAAATAAAAATCTTCCTCTGTATAGGTACCTACCTATAATATAATTTTCACTTCTCATGATCCCTGTCTTACGAATCTTCGGAACATCATTTTTACAAATTTCTCAAAACTTTAAATACCTATATTTTGAATAACTGTTCAGATGGTGCTTGCTACACAGAGGATTGCTACTTGATGGCTGAGATGAGGTGATGATGAGAGATGAGGCTTGCTACAAGATGACAGTAAGGCATTATTTAAACCATTAAAAACCTTGCTAAATTATAAAGAAAACGAAGCAAGCAAAGAAGACACTGATAATGTTAATGTGGATTCCGTCATAAACCGTTTCATGCAAACATCGGAAACAGAATCAATTAATAATAACGCTACCAGTAAAGAGGCAAAAAAATATGTTACTGGTTACAAAAAAAATAATGAAAAAGATCTGTAAAAAATGCCATACTTGCCGAATGCATTTAATAAGCACAGTGCCTCCGAGTAATCAAGATTACATTTTAGAAAGAGACGTTACAAAAAGATCACTAAATTATCCATCGGAGGCATTGTGCGAGTTTGTAGACGATGTTTGCATTATTATCCAAGCACAACTAAATGACGGACCCCAACAAAAAGGTATAAAGAGTAGAATTAAGCAAATTGCTAATGTTTTTTGTAATTTGTCACCATTCTCTTGCGTGACGCATAAAAGAGATGTGCAGAATTTTCTAATGGATACAGTGATCAATATTATTATAGTTAGCTGGTGCACGAATGTCAACAGATTACTAAAGGGCAAAACAAATATCTGTAATAATAATGGGACAAAAATACAAGCTTTAAATTATTATAAAAAACATAATAGGAGGAAATAAACTTTTCAAATAATAAATATTATTTCATTTCACTTATACATAGGTAGGTACTAGGTACCTACTTAAGTATCACTTTTTTCATTTTGCATTAGAAGATTTCGTTCTAGAATCTACTTTAATTTATTTATAAAATATGTTGATTTCATTTTGATTTGTAGTTTATTTATTTGTGGATTATGTAAATCTTAAGTGTATGGTCCTATTCAAAGTTACTTATTAAAACAAGACTTGACTATCGTGTTGTAATCATAGTATGCCTAGTCTTATTTTATCGAACATAACGCACGAATAAAAATTTCCATCCACAAATAAATAACAAATTACAATGTGGCCAATTCTCTTGTACACAATTTCTAAATTAAACTAAAATTGCACGTCTAAATCTATTGCTATCCCTTTCATAATGTTGCTTGCGAAAAAGGATAGCACTAGATTTATTCCTGTTAATTTAGTTTAGTTTAGAGATTGTGTACAAGAGAATCGGCCCATTAATGCAATCAATGCGATCTACAATAGTATAAATATAATAAGCGACATCTAGCGTCGTAGGCGTACATAAAAAACGGCGCCATCTAGCGACGGTACGCAAAGGGAGTAAAAATAATGCAGCGCCATCTCTTAAACTAGGTACGCCTAATTTACAAAATAAAAACAGCAGTGGCACATCTATCTCTGGTATATAGTGTGTTATCTATGCATAATAATATGTTGCCAGGATTCGTAAAACATTATAATATTTTGAACATAGAGGTCGTTGATATTTTATCTTTATTACATTTTCATCAGCCACATTCTTTTATCGTCTTTTCACTTTTGATAGACTGGTCGTCAGACAGAAACAATCGTTATATAATATTATCTAGAAGCACATAGCTGATTCTTTATACACTTTTCTAAAGTAAAGACAAAACTATCTCTCTACTATCTCTTTCACTCTTGAGCTTTTATCTTCTGTCTATTTGTCAGCGTGCACGAATTTTATACGTACTATATTATCTAATATTATGTAAGTGATATGTCTATGGTATAATGTCACAAGAAAGAAGGCATATAGAGAAAAAGTAACATTACAACAGTATTTAAAGCTTAGATGAATGATTTTAAAGACTGAAAACATCTGAACATCATCAACTGAAAAAGACTAAAAATTTGTCTAAAAATATGATATACTTAAATAAATTATCTCTTTTAAATGCGGCTTCAAAATAAAAACACATTATTTTTAACTTAAAATTGTTTTATTCAAAATCTTGATAGGAATATTTACCGTGTTGTGGAACAAATAAACGGTCATTACTCTGCGGGACAGCAACCGGACATGCCAACAGACGTGCGCCGAGAAGCCATCTATCATTCGCTAGATAATACTAGCATGCCGCTCAAAAGCTAGCTCTGTTTACATCAAGTTTACATTATATATTTTTGTATTGGTAAACTAGACGTTACTCGCGACTTCATCCTCGTAGATTTAGGTTTTTGAAAATCCCGGGGAAACTTTTTAATTTTTCGGGATAAAAAGAAGCCTTGTCCGTCTAATGCAGGTTATCGCTATACCAAGCATTAAAATCAATTAATGTGCCTCTAAATATGCCATAGAAATTTTTAATTTTTCGGGATAAAAGTACCTATCCTTCCTTCTCCGGGATGCAAGCTATCGTTGCATAAAACGTCAAACGGATCGGTGAAAAGGTAACAGACAGACAATTTACGCAAGTTACAGTTTATGTGAGTAAAACTTACATGTGTAATCGCGGCCTAATGCTACGGTGTTGCTACGAGTTCGTAGCATATTCGTATATTGCACAGATTTTCCTAAAAGGTCTCGCTACGAAATCTGAAATTAGGCATTATGTAGATTTTGTAATTGTGATAGTATAAAACTGCTTACTGCTATAGCAGCAATGATGAAGGATCAGGTAGCTTGGAGGGCAGTGGTCTTTGTATAGCTTGTTACAGTGTAACTGTGATGCTGAAGAAATAGACCGTTGCGTTCAATGAAGAGCAGCGCTTTTCCTCCTAAAATGTAGGATTTGACGAAGATTAAGCGGGTAGAACTCCCTTAATATAATAACCAGATCACTCCCTCAAAGATTTCTCCCCTATCAATAAAAATAGATTTTTTTTTGGGATTACATTCTAAGGCTTCTAGGGAGTGCACCTTACATTAACGATCATAATATATGGTCGATTTTCATTCATAGTTTATTGATTGTACTTTTGTTATAGTTCTATATAAGTTTGCATACAAAACTAATTTTATGAGAAAATTCGTCTAGTAGTTCTGCAAAACAAATAAACGGCCAATTCTCTGCGCGGGACGTGTGACGTTGGCGGAAAGTCATTTGTCATCCGAGATATGTCGCTCAGCTAACTTGGTATACCTTGCTCCGATCTACGTTCATGTCTGTACGTACCATCCCATTGAAATAGGATTTTAAAATGCATCTCACTTTTCAGTGTTGGACGTAATTTTATAAGAGACTAGCTTATGCTCGCGACTTCGTCTGCGTGGACTACACAAATTTCAAACCTTTATTTCACACCCTTAGGGGTTGAGTTTTCAAAAATCCTTTCTTAGCGTATGCCTACGTCATAATAGCTATCTGCATGCCAAATTTCAGCCCGATCCGTCCAGTAGTTTGAGCTGTGCATTGATAGATCAGTCCGTCATTCAGTCACCTTTTCCTTTTATATATTTAGATGAAATAGGATTTTAAAATGCATCTCACTTTTCAGTGTTGGACGTAATTTTATAAGAGATTAGCTGATGCTCGCGACTTCGTCCGCGTGGAATTAGGTTTTTAAAAAATCACGTGGGAACTCTTTGATTTTCCGGGATAAAAATTAGCCTATGTCACTCTCCAGGTCTTTATCTATTACACACATAATGTTATGAGTAGACCGACACTTTTGGTACCTATAGTAGGCGACAGGTCGAGATGACAATCAGTGTATGAGGCGTGGGGACGCCCCGCACACTTGCAAGTCACCCGCGCTCGCCCGCACCGCAGTTAGCGTTAGGGCTGTGCGGGTGTGCGGGGCGTTCCCTCCCCGATTGTCATCTCAACCTGTCGTGTACCTACTATACTTACCTATCTTCAGATAGGTAAGTATAGTAGGCACACCTTCAGATAAGTGCCAAGTGAGTCGGGCGTCGTAGTTTCCATAATACTGCTTACATTACATGCCTAGTGCATTATCAATAGCTAAAGAACAATCAGTAAAACAAATCGCTCTCGCGATTTTTATTGCAAAAATTATATCAATAAAAAAACCGGTCAAGTTCGAGTCAGACTCGCACGCGAAGGGTTCCGTACCATCGTACAAGATATACCAAACACTGTTTTCTAGACTGCGCCATCTATATGTGATTTAGTAAATTTTTTTTTCGTAAACATATTTTAATATTTTTTGTGATGTAACCACAAATTCACTGTTTTAGGATTTTTCCCTTTACTTGTGCTTTAAGACCTACCTACCACTGCCAAACATGATTCTAGGTCAACGGGAAGTACTCGTTACATTTTCTTGACAGACACGACAGAAAGATGGGCAGAAGGACGGACGGACAGATAGATAGACGGACAGATGGATAGACGGACAGACGGACAGGCGGACAGACGAACAGACGGGTAGACAGACAGACAACGAAATGATTAACGAATGAACAAGGGTTCTTTTTTTCCTTTTGAGGTACGGAACCCTAAAAACTGTGAACGGTTGTCGCACTGATTGTGCTTGGGCTGCAGGCGATATAGTTGTTCAGCGTAAACTATTATGAATATAAATCACTGCCACTGTTTAATGTTTAACAATAAATTGGAAATATAGAGTGTATTGATAGTTGCTCATCCTTTCATATTGTTTGTCGTTGAGTCGGTAAGTTATCGGACGGTGAACATTTCGATATGTATTTAAATGCTGTTATCGTTTTGCATTCTATATTTCACGTAAACTTGACGGGAAAATCTGAAAAAAAACGTTTTTCCATTCGTTTTCGTGATACATGCACCCCTTGTCCGAATGCATATTGGCTGCAAGCTGAATTTAATATAGGTACATTTTTTCGAGTGTGAAAATACTTTGTGGTGAGTTGACTTTTCTCTATCAACGTAAAGAAAAATGTTGATAGTATAATGGAATCATCTTCCTAAAGGATTTTATTTATTTATTAATAATTAACTGACCCGCCGAAACTGTGGAATTTTAGAATATTGGTGAGGTGGTGGAAATTCCAACCCCTCGGTGGAATTTCCAAAAACCGTGAAACACGTATTTCTTAATTTTTACCATTTTTATATATGTAACTTGAAAAATGGCGGACTTTACTAGACTACTAGATGATGCCCACGACTTCGTCCGCGTGGATTACGGTTTTTTAGGTTTTTTTAAGGTTGGAAGGCCGCTGTGCCTACAACCTTATAAGTCTACGCCTACAACCACGGCCTTCCAACATCAATGCCTACAACGAATAGTAGCCCGCTAGAAACATTGTACATCGACCTTTACAATGAGATTTCGGCTTTGTAGAGCGTTGTATCTGTCAATCATTTCTAAATTCTATGTAACCCCTCCCTGACCTTGACGACCTCCCTGGCGCAGTGGTGAGCGCTGTGGTCTTAATAGTGGGAGGTCCCGGGTTCGATTCCTGGCAGGGGTTTGGAATTTTATCATTTTCTAAATTTCTGGTCTGGTCTGGTGGGAGGCTTCGGCCGTGGCACCCTACCGGCAAAGCCGTGCCGCCAAGCGATTTAGCGTTCCGGTACGATGCCGTGTAGAAACCAAAGGGGTATGGGTTTAATAAAAACTGCCATACCCCTTCCAGGTTAGCCCGCTATCATCTTAGACTGCATCATCACTTACCACCAGGTGAGATTGCAGTCAACGGCTATCTTGTATCTGAATAAAAAAAAAAAACCTTTTGTCGGTCTCAACAACAGAGACAATGCTGTACGAAACCGCTATCTCTTTCTAAAGGTCGATGTATAATATTTTCTGTCGCTTACTGTACCTACCAATTAAGAGTGTAATATTAAGTTACATGAATAAAATTAGAATAGGTAACTCATTGCTATAAATATTTTTATAACGTTAAATGAATATTATCGAATTAATAAGTAAAGTCCTTGGACATAAATCAAAGTTGCACGCCCTGGCTCAGAACACTTAATTTTTACTTCAAACTAAGTAGTTTTATATCTCGGGCTTAAAATTTAAGCCGAGTTTCTGAAGTTAGTTATGAAGTAGAATTTTACGTGGAAGGACAAAAATTAAGCTGGCCATAATACTAACATAATAGCTGATTAATGGCTTAGCTTTGTTATATACCTAATATTTGTAAATATTAAAAAAAACTGATGTCGGTGACTTCGTCCCCATGAGTTAAGATTTTTAAAATCCCATGAGTTATTTTTATTTTCCGAAATAAAAAGTCTGTGTTTTTCCAGGTCTTTAACTGTATCCATGCAAAAAATCACGTGAAACCGTTGCTTCGTTGCGGCGTGATTGTAGGACAAACCAATAAACACACTTTTGAAATTAAAAACGGGTAGTGATGTACAAAGAAAGCACACTTTCTTTTCATAAAAGGAATTTTATGTAAAACGTTGATGGTTTTAAGTAATGACTGTAATCAAGTTGGTATGCTCATTAATAACCATATGAAATACCATTTTTTATTGATTCAGAATAATGGCGCATACAATAATATAATAGCGACAAGTTAAAAGAGATCCCACATGGGCCCTACATAAACTGTACCTTCAGGAACCACCAGAACCTTGACAAGTGTAAAAGACGTAGGTGCTTTCGAACGTAGGAGTACTGTAGGGTTAGTATAAAATTTTACATTTCATTAACGTTGATAGAATACGAGTGTCGAAACATTTCATGCCTTAAAGTAAAATAAAACAGAACTGCCTTGTTTCAAAGCTCAAGTTCGTCTACATACAGTCAGAGCTTCAAGCAAAAATCTTGCGAATGTATAATGGTAGTGAATTTTTGACTTTAAATCAAAGATTGAAGTCAATTTTACTCTAACGCTATTTTATTTCGACATTCGAATTCCATCATCCATCGTTGTGAAATATAATAACTCATACTAAGTACCTGAAAATTCCGGTCACGTTACCAACCTCTGTTAACATAATTAGTTTTTTTCGATACGCGGTAAGTAATGTGTGTCACCTGCTTAATATTATAACTCTCAATAAAAAGTAGGTAGGCCTCCCAGGCTCCGCATTTTTCATGCTTCAATATGTCGTAGATTTTCGCGTCCTCGATTTTGGTATGCCAGATACGAGTAAATATCGATATTGCTTCACAATCTAACACATAATATTAATAGGTTGTACAGAGATAATTAGCTATGTAATTTTTTTCACACCACTCGTTTGACAATGCCTTATTTATTACCTGTTATCTTAACGGTAAAGTACGTTATAACATTCCTATTAGTCCAGTCATTTGGTAGTTTTATCTGGAAAGTTTTCCGGGAGTTTTGAAAATTGGATGATTTTATAGATTTTGACGTGTTCTTTCCGAATTTGTATTTTGCCACCTCGTATCTTCGCTGCTCACGCCGCCATCTTGGAAAAATGGCGCACAAAAACAGTTCATGGACGATAAATTCTTTCCGACTCATTATACGATGAAAATGGTTACAAAATAAATTAAATTAGAGACAAATATGAAGTCTCCTTTTCTTGTAGAATCAATAGTTTTAACGTACGAGCGCCGCAAAGTCCATCATATTCTATCATATCATATATTTTTTGCGTGTCTACAATTAAACTGAATCGCCCATACATTGCGTCTAGCACCCGACGATATTAAGTATACCCTGGTAAGCGTTGGATTGGAATCTGCAAGGCCAAAGAAAGCGCGGACCGCCAGAACAAAGTACAAACACGGCGGCGTACTATTTTGGACGATGCAAAAAAAGATGAGGCAACAAAATCAGTCTCACTTGGTGTGAGCTGAATCATAAGGCGTCAGATAGTTTGACTTGGAGAAGAATATAGCGCGTGCCTCTTGCTGTGAAGGGGAGGACATAGCAATAATGATAGCGTATCTACTTTTGATAGCCTAATATTCAAATAAGAGTCAAACATCGTTTGTATCGGATGCGCTCCAAGAACAGTCCTGTTCATTTTACGTAAGTAGGCTGACTTGCTTACGTCTCTATTTAAGAAACTTCTCTTTAAAAAGCGCTACATTGCTAAATCGCGTTTGCTGCACCTTTATAATCCTATTAACACATCGTGAACATTTAAGCTTACCACATCAGGGAATAAAAATACGATAATATGGTAAGCAGAGTAATATTTATGCGGCTTTGTTCCACCAAATTAAATACTTCCAAATATAGGAAGGTCTATTAGTTTTTAGTGAGTTAAAATCGTTTTGGAATGGAGAGTCCGTACAAAATAAAAAAGTTTACGGCTTTGTATGTGGTTATTCAATCTCAGTTTACTAGATTCATCTATCCTTAATATTATAAAAAGTATGTGAGTTTTTATGTACTTAAAGGGCAAAGGGGGTAATCTCCGGAACTAATGATCCATCCAACAATTAAATATCACTTACTTTAACGGTACAAAAAAACATCGTGAGGAAACCTGCATGCCTGTGAGTTCTCCGACCATAGTGTTCTCAAAGGTGTGTGAAGTCTACCAATCTGTACTTGGCCAGCGTGGTAGACTATGACCTAAATCTTTCTTATTCTGAGACGAGAGTCATGCTCAGGTGGTCCGGTACTGGGTTGAGTTGATGATGACAAGGAAAAGAAGTGTAGGTACAGAGGACAACTACGGGAGAAATTTATCAATTAGCCCAAAATGTCGGAAAATTAAATTAAATATTTACTAAGCTTTAAACTGGAAAAACGCTACATTGCTAAATCGCGTACGAAACCATAATAATCCTATTAGCAAAACGTGATCGTTTAAGCTTACAAAATCACGAAACAAAAAGGAAACACCCTAAGGGAAAATCAATACTAAAAGGAAAGTAATACAGACTTGTTACGTAAATTCGTGGAAATTTAACTGTTTTGAATATAGGCACCCACTCAATTAATTTGCGGAGAAGGTTGTAGAACAAATTGTAAGCTATTACTTTAATAAAAATAAACAAAGCCTTATTGATCACAATGCAAAGTTGAAACAGAAAATTTGAACGAACTTTGTAAAATAACAAGATATTATGCTTATGGAAGTGTACCTGAAAGTATCTGATTTATACTTTAATTGAATTTGAATAAGGTAAATTTTTACAATGCAATGATATTAAGTACTTACGTAGTAGGTACGTACCTACTTTTTTGTTCTGCGGTAAACAAAATAAAGCCGAAGCGACTCTTTTTACTTCTTAAATTACTTAGTTCTGATTCACTTCAGACCAAGCCAAGGCTCTAAATTACTGATCCATTACTGTGGTAGTTTGAAACCGAAGATAAGGTTGGAAAAGATTGAAAAGAATTTTTCTAGCAAAAGCGCTAGGAAACTAAATCGTGTACGAGGTCATAATCACCCTATAAGCAAAACGTGAACAAAATTTAAGCTTGCACAGTCACGGAACAAAAACGGAATACGATACGGAACGGAAATGATATATTGTGAGCCATTTTCGCGGAAATTTAATAGTTCCGGATATTGGCTCGTCGGTAAAACTTTTTTAGTTTTATCGAAAGTGCTACTGTGGCTTTTATTTTCTTTATTCAGTTTCAAATTAACTTTTGAATAATATCTGATCAGGATTTGGGTGACGATATAGATGGAAAAGGCCTAATCTGGAAGGGGCCTTAGCAGATTCTATGAGGCATCGTTCCATAACGCTAAATCGCGTGGCGAATGATAGAATGGTAACTTTCTAAATTTTTCAGAAAAAGAACTGGCTAATTCACTGAATCTAGACCGTCGTATATTATATGAAATACCTACTAGTATTTGATATTATGCCTATACGCTCATGTAAAAGGTTTAATATTGATTGATGAGTCTGCTACCGCGCCCTCCTACGCTTCGCAGAGCTTTTAGAAATACAAGCTTCAATTAAAGCTCGTTTTCACGAAAGGCTTGCTGGTGTATATCGTAATCGATGTTATCGAAATTGTTTTATTATTTTGAACTACAAACTTTGAGCTATAAATTCGTTTTATAGGCATCACGTAAGACTCCACACTGACCGGATAATCAAAAAATTTAATGTGTGGAATGCACAGTAGGTACACGAAGAATAAATACCTCGTACAGTACACCTGTGCGAGGAAGATGCGTGACGCAAGCTAAACATACATAAGTCTTTACTTTTCCATCAAAAAAATTGAAATTTGACTTTGACTTTGAAAATTTTAGAAAACCAGTCTCTTAGCGTGGACACTCGTTTAGATATTATATACCTACATTTCAGTATTGGCTGTAAAATTATTAAAGAATGTTTAAATTCAGTTGAGTTGAGTTTCGTAATAATTCATATAGCGTACAACACTTCGTATTTCCAGTTTTTATTTAAATATTCACTGGTTTTAAAATGTAAATCGTAAAAAATGTAGAAAAAAATGTTGTGTAGTGAAAATAAAAATCCACTGCAACATAGCTAATTGTTCTGAGCTTACAAATCGGCTGTAGCTAATAATATAAAAAGTACATTGTTACGTTCGAGCTATTCGTGTTTCGGCACTGCAGTTAGCGTTGCGGTTTCTAATTAGAGACACCAGTAGAATAATGGCTTTACGAACATTTTCAATCAACTTTCATAAAATTATAAAAGATTCGTCTCTTTCTGTATTGGCGTTTTAATTGCGTATTTAATGAAAAAAAAAACCCGTCTGTATACAGCTCGTCCGCAGCTTGGTATAACTTGAATTATGCTTATGATAATAGACCAAATCAGAATGCCTAATCTCTCATCAATTTTGCGTTTATTACATAGATAAACACAATATTATTTTGTACTTGAAGTAGAATAAACTATATTTTTAAAGTGAAAGCTCGAAGTACCCTGGGGTCTACCGTTTTATTAGCTATACCAAGACAATCCTCATCATTATATGATACAACACACACACACACACACACACAGAGAGAGAGAGAGAGAGAGAGAGAGAGAGAGAGAGAGAGAGAGAGAGAGGGGCGACGGAGAGACGGCGTGGAGTACAGCAGCTAACCGGACCGAGTATATCTAGTAATATCTGAGCTGTTTCGTGTATTTCAATTTCAAGTGTGTGGTAACGCAAAAATATAAAATTTATTACTTGTACAACAGACAAAACATCTAAAGGTAACTGCTTAGCTGCGTCCCCCGGCTTATACCCTGATTACCATCTCGACCTGTCGCGGACTACGTTCAATACCGATAGTATAAGTATACAAAATCTAACAATTGTCCAGGGAAATGGCATGAGCAGGTTTTTATTAACCTTACAGTTGAAGCTAAACTGAAGATATCATATTTCACAGAAACTTTACGATAAACGACGTGTGAGACAGATGCCCGATGATTTTTACTCACACGTCTTTCCATTTTCTCGTGGGAAATGACCGTGTCCATTCTTGTTTATCTAACCTAAGACCAAGTATCCACTAGCAATACAACTTGCAGAAGCCAATTTGCTATCTATAGTATGCTATGTATATATATATATGTGCTATAGAGCCCATTATGTGAGATTGTTCTTACGCAACACCTATACCGTCGATAAAATAAAATCACTCTTTAAACTAAGCAAAGAAAATCACAAAATAAGTCCTGGCGCGAAATAACGCAGGTGAAAATGCAAAGATATTGTGAAATAAGGCACGATGTTTACGCCATAAATATCAGAAAGATTACCTATGAAACTACTACCTATGGTAAAAATAAAGCGCTTTCAAGTCGAAGCGCATTTTGATTTATGCCCAGGCAGTTGCTTGTTAATGCGAAAGTATTATCGAAATTATGGCCCCGTTGCTGTTTATGGCGTTTAATTAATCTCAATGGCGAAAGAAAATTGTTCGGATACGATGTCGTATATTATTTTTAGCTCAGGGACTGTTTGTTACACGTGTTTTTTTTCTTTTTCCTAACTACGAAAATTGGTTCAGAGAATTTTTTTACGGTTTATTAATTGAACTAATGTAAGTACTTCTTTGAATATATCTAACGATAACACGATCTGTCCTAATATTAGATTTATTATTCAATAAGTATTAACTGAGCCAACTCTTTCTTGTCAAAAATATTACATAATTATAAGCTTGGCTTTATGGAATTAAAGCAACAGGTGACCCGCCTGCTCATTTGCTCACTATCTTTATTTTAAAAAAAACAAAGGAAGTATTACAATTGTGTAGGCGACCGAAACACAAAAGTAACATCTTCCTATGATATCAGCGGAAAATTTAGAGTTCAGATTTGGAATAGTATTTGTATTTATATTTATCACGTCCGGGGGCGGACAATGCCCCGGGGAAAACGAGTTACGATCGTATGTGGCAAAAGATTTTTTAGCATTCGCTTTTTGTCAATATATGGATACCTTGTTTCTAATTTGGTTAACACTATTTTTAGGCATACAAAGCGAAAGGTATATTTTTTAGCAAGAATATATTCAGATAGTTTTATTTGTATTTTACCTGAATTCACATACTTAATAATACATTACATAACGAGACAGTAATTTAGATTAGTATCAAGTGAAACTCCATTCCTTATCTATGGATAATAAAAATTTAAATATAAAATAACACTTTTGTCTTTAGTTGCTGTAACATAAATTGAAAATATTTTCTTAAAATTGGTTTACTTTTGTTTAGATTTATTTTTGTTGAAAACATTTCACTTGCTCAACCCAAAAGTTTTGGTCAGTTTAAAATAACGATAGCCAGCGTGATCTTTAATTTAAAAAACTAGATTATAAATCACAAATTGGCCAATTTAAATATGGATTAGCATGTCCGACTGCAGATGAGGAGCTCCTGGGTTCGGTTCTAGGGTCGGGTCAAAAGTATTCACGGGTTTTTCCTCCTAAGAATTTCTCACCTCTAGTCTGGAGTTAGGAAGTTGACAGTGTGTCACCCCTGTGTTTCGGAGAACACGTAAAGCCGTCGGTCCTGTGCCTGATCTCCTGCCGATCGTGTTGGATTGCCGTCCTACCATGAGAGTAAAGGAATAGAGAGTGCATCTGTAGTTGCACACACGCTTGAGCACTATAATTATTATCTCCCGCGCAGATGGCTAATCTCTGTGAACATTGGGCGCCGTGGCAGAAATTCGGTTCATCATCATCATCATCATCATTATCAACCGATAGACGTCCACAGCTGGACATAGGTATCTTGTAGAGACTTCCACACGCCACGGTCTTGCGCCGCCTGAATTTCGGTTGGGAGGACATTATTACCAGAAGCCCAAGTACAGTCAGAGAAACAATGCTTTCTCATAGCTGCCTTAGGAGAGCCATAAGAAATCAAACTAATATTAAGTATACCTAATCAGAGTTGCATGTTAATTTTCACTTTGAATTCACGTTGCGCGTTGTATACATTTTACAGTGGAACCGACGTGTAGGAGTAAACAAAAGAGATATAAACGAATAAACTTCCGTGAAGTGAGCTAGTTAGGCATTGAAAGGTTACTAAAGAGGAAAACGTATTCTGTATATTTAAATACCTATGTTTTATGCAGCGAGCTTGCTTATTCAATCAGGTGTGTTCAAAGCAAATTCTACACTGAAATTGACATAATATTATACAAGTACGCTAGAAGACGTGTGCCATTAAAAATGGCATTAATTATTTTTATGCCGGTCCGAAGCGCCTCACCGAGAGTGTACCGACGAGTGAACTAGAGTGAAGAAATTCTTTGTTTTATCCTGAATCGACAATCTTTCAAATATAAAGCTAGGGGGTGATGTGAAATCAAAGATACCTAGTCATTTCATAGCCTAGCGTCAAATGTAGGTAGCGTTTGAAGCTTCACCTATACTTACAGTATAGGTGAAGCTTCGACGTTTTGTTACAAGTCTCATACTTAACTGTCGTGAACTGTGGTACCGGGAATTATAATAATTATTGATACTTTGTGTCAAATAGTCTTCGTATTGACACTTTGTTGAAAGATGTCTCATTCACATGACGCTCACTGCTGTTATCAGCGCCAAAATGGCGAAATTCAAGTTGCTTCAAAAACAGGTCGCAATCGCCAGTCCAGCATGTATTAATACAGGTCAGTAAAATTCTATCTCTAACGACACTTTTTTGTCAGACTTCGATAAGAGGAAAAGGTTTACCTCAGCTTTGATCTTGTTATAGCAAAGTAGATATTAAGTTCTAACATTTAAGGCTTTGTAATAAAATATTATGCATACAATTTTTCATTGGGGATCATTGAAATATGACACGATACTATATCGAATTGCCTTGGGGAAATCAACCCAAAATCCCGACCGACATACAATATTAGTATTAAATTCATGATTCAGTGCCAAGATTCAATGTAGCATCACTCGGTTCACACACACACACACACACACACGGTTTCACGGACACACAACACACGGTTCGGTCACATTGAATTAACATTAATTATTTCCATCTCAAATTAATGAGTAATATTATTTGGTAGGTACTATGGTCTACATAGATAATTAGCATACTGGAAATTCAAAAAGTTCCTACTGATTTAAAAATAATCTAAGTCAACGCGGGCGGAGTCGTGGGCATCATCTAGTATTACATAAGCGTTACTTTCAAAACATTTTTGTTTGCGGGCCAAAGGCAGGTAATACCATGTTTCCTTTCCCGCTTTTCATTTAGATACGCTTCGATTTCTTTTATCCTCTTTCCTCAATTCCTTCTCCGCCTTTTACCCCAATTCCGACCTACATTACTTAATATAATGATTTTCTTTTGTCTTTGTGTTTCTCTAATGACTGAGATTTGAATTCGTCTTTGTTTGATTTTGCTCACAATAATTTTAATGAGACCGAATATAGGTTTGTATTAAATTTGAGAAGAACCTAACGGCCTTAAGCTTTTGAATTAATAATACCTACAGCACCATCATCCGCCGGTACTCCCGATTCCTTTCAATCTCATATTAAAGGTATGATTCCGAACCACGCTGCACGCAGCAGCGCTGCGCAACAGTGCTGTCACCAGCTGTCACAGTCCTGTCGCGGCACTACTGGTCCCTTGGATGAATGATCTGGTCCCCATACAATCTTTATAAGCTTATATGACATTACATTCCGAGCTAGGCAGCAATGTCGCGGCAGCAATGTAGCGGAACATTACTGCCTAGCTCGGAATGTAATGTCATATAAGCTTATAGAGATTGTATGGGGACCAGTTGTGCCGCGACAGGACTGTGACAGCTGGTGACAGCACTATTGCGGCAGCCCTGCTGCGTGCAGTGTGGTTCGGAATCATACCTTAGGATAGAAAAACAAAAGAGAGGCGTTTGTTATAAGCCCGCAGTAGGTACTATGAGACCTGAATTGCACTTTGTTGCGTCGTGACAAGAGTCGCTATTTATATGTATTAAATATGTTTTTGTGGAGTGAACCTTTTGTACCCCCAAAGGTACAATTAAATTATTCTGTGTCTATGACAAAATAGTAAAATACCTCCATTTAATCTTCTTCTTCAGATGCCTCTCTAATTAGCAAACTTTGACGGGGAGAAGTTATATTTTAGCCTTATCCCCGCGAGGCTAAAAGTTGAGAGTTGCGTAGCACTTGATTCATATCACTGCCATGTTGGACGCAGAATTCTTCTTGCGGCCAATGTGTTTCCTCCCAGCTATTTCGCTCGGCATTGTGAGTTGCAAAAAGGAGAATAAGAACAAGACATTTATTTATTAGATACTAGCTGATGCCGGCGACTTCATTCGCATGGATTTCGGTTTTTAAAAATCTCGTAGGGTTCCCACGGGATTTTTGGGACGGGATTTGGATTTTCCGAGATAAAAAGTAGCTTTAGTCACTCTCCATGTCTTTAACTATACATATGCAAAAAATCGCTTTGCTCCGTTGCAACGTTATTAAAGGAAAAACCAATAAACAAACACACTTTCACATATTTTATAATATGGGTAGCGAAGTGATAGAATAAAATATGCTCAAATTTATATTGAGCTTAAGTATATTATGCTGAAAATAAAATAAAAAAACTTGTTCAGAAAACGTTAGTTTTGTATGCTTAAAATATTTTCTGACTTATATGAAAGGAATCACATCCAGAGCTTTCAAAGTGAACGGTAAAATATATTTTCCAAAATATGAGGCAAATTGTTGTGCGCCTCTAGGGAGCGGCCACTCGGACTTGGCAAATATAAACGAAAATGCTATTCTAAACTAGAAAAATTCAGAACGGCTTTGTGCCAACAGAAATCACTACGCTGTTATAAAACTTTCAAGGCGAGTATTATACCTATTTTGAAAACTAGCTGATCTGCCTGCCAGCTTCACTCGTATGGAACTTCTGATGGGTAATTTTTCTGATGGTTTCATTTCTTGGAGGTCTACGTTAGGACCTACATGCAAAATCTAAAGTTTCTCGACCTATCTGATTAAGCTGTAGATAGGTACGTTTATAAAAATAGAGTTGGTTTTTTAATTTATTCAGAGTTTATTTTTAGTTATATCGATACACACTTATGTCTATGTCTTAAATCTGTGTCGTCTTAACTTTGTTTTAAGTCTGAGCAGAGTCAAAGTACGCTCTATAAATCTCGAGAAATAGATAGTTTTCCAGTAGGTCGTGAGCAAGGAGAGATAGATAGAAGAAAATGTAGGTACTGAACCAGTCGAAAGTTTAAGAATCGTTGTACCTATTTACCAGTTCCTTATTTTTTCTGTATTCCCATAGAAACTTTTAATACCAAGATCTAGATTCAGCGTTAGTATTGGTTTTTAATAATACACTTTTAAAATTTCGATAGGTAGATAATTATTCTAATCCATTTGTAAATCACTACCCCTATTATAAATGTGAAAGTGTGTTTGTTTGTTGGTTTGTTGGTTTATTGGTTTGTTGGTTTGTTGGTTTGTTGGTTTGTCCTTCAATCACGTCGCAACGGAGCAACGGATTGACGTGATTTGTTGCATGGGTATAGTCAAAGACCTGGAGAGTGACATAGGCTACGTTTTATCCCGGAAAATCAAAGAGTTCCCACGGGATTTTTGAAAATCTAAATCCACGCGTACGAAGTCGCGGGCATCAGCTAGTGTATTATATTTTACCAAGTAGTTTATAAACACGAACACATTCATTTCTTATTAAAATACGACGTATAGATAACATCATAAAGTACCTGACCTGCGTGAAAAAGGAAATTTTGTTTTAATTTAAAAGTTTATGGACACTGAGCTGAACAAAGGGTACTAAATTATTTTGTGCGGTTTATTTAAGAACTGCTATTAGACTAGGAAGGTAATGAATGTCACAAACAAAAGTTTAGTCCCAACTCAATTTATTTATATTAAAGGAACCCAAATTACGCTTATATTTTTGTAAAATTATAGGTAGCAGTTTTAATTATTGCTCATGACTCAACTCCAGTGTTATAATATACGCGTATGTCACAAATGATGAATTTGTGCTTCACATTTTTCTCAGGAAGGAAGTGAATGTTTAACTAGGACAACCCCACTCATCGCGTTCTACAGTGGCATGTGAATGTGGGAAACGATTGAGGTTCGCTCAAGTCAACTGCATCCTCAACTGTATCTTACAGCCGTTTTCAGTTATTTTTCTTATTATTATTAAGTAGTTATAAGAAAGTTTGTTTCCACGGACAAAGATAGCTTGCATTCTGAGGACACCCATAGACTACTTTTTGTCCCGGAGAATCAAAGAGTCTGCACAGGGTTATTAAAGAATCATCCGTTTCAAAAATATGATTTTAGTGAAAGACACAGCTTTGATGTACGGAGACAGCTTGCATCTTAGTATGAGTATTAAATAAAACGAAATAATAATTATTATTATCAATAATTTATTTCTATCAATATCCTTAAAAACAATAAGTAACATAGTTAAGTACTTCTACATTTTGATAGTTTAGTACACAACCCTTTTTTCTACTTACTTGTATTTAAAGACAGCGTCATTTTAACACTGAACAATAATATTAGAGCCATAGTACACAGAATATTATAATATAGTACTCATCATTGTTACGTAGTATTATACTCTATCCGCGGA
Source organism: Maniola hyperantus (assembly GCF_902806685.2). NCBI lineage: Eukaryota > Metazoa > Arthropoda > Insecta > Lepidoptera > Nymphalidae > Maniola > Maniola hyperantus. The sequence continues at coordinate 8,292,485 of NC_048552.1, read as the reverse complement.
GAGATGTTAGTAGGTATAGCGCTCTCTCTGTTACATAATGCCATACAAATGATAGAGACAAAAATCACAGTGGGTGCCAACCATTTTGTGTCACCAACCTTTCACAAACGAAACTGTGTTTTCTAATTGAATTTAGAATGTTTTTTGAAAACATTTTCGAATCGAATTTCAAATGTTTTTGAAAACGCGTTTGTTATTGGTTGGTGATAACTAATTTATATTTAAGTGAATGTTTATAACATAAACGCTTTTTATGTAGACAACTGTACTTATACGATACAACGTATCTGTGTACCATTAGCTCTGTTGTGTAAAGAAATGATTTTGTAAAACTTTACATAATAATATTAAATAGCTGTCTAAAATTATATAAAATAATTTTTAAGCTTATTTACATTCCAATATTTACATTGTCATTATTTACATTTAATAGAATCTAGAATTTACTGTAAAGATTATGATTAAATCTATTCACAATGTTTCTATTTATTACAATACATAATAAACATTTTTTATAAATAAAATTAGGTTACTATTATTTGTCTTTGACAATTCCAACAATCTTTCTATACTGAAATTTTACAAACTTTCGATTTCTGTACGTCGTAACTTATCAATTTATAATTCCCAAATGTATTTCATAATAATTATTTTTGGTCAAATAAAAAAAATGGCTTATACTTACTTGGTTAAGTACCTAAATAATTAAAATATACAATTTAGTAAAACAAGTAAATAAGAGTTAAAAAAAGAACGGAATATTACTATACTTTATAGTATTATGTTCGAAAAACCATTCGGGAAATTGTAGATCTTCGTTATGACACGTCAGTTAATTGAACCTTAATAAGCTCATTGAGTTTGCATTAAAACTTAAAGTAGCAAAAGCTAGTTCGATGATATCTAGTTCATAAGAACTAGATATTATCGACAATATACAAGAAACATAAAAAAATATTGCTAAAACTTTCATAATAAAATTTACTACTTAAAACTCGCAGCTTCAGAGAAAAATAAAACAAAACATTTTTATGGACTGCCGACTAAGATTTGCAGATGTGTTTTTGTTCTTTTTCCAAGTCGTTTACATTGTCTCGTAAATTTGCTCGCCGATAGCAAAAGGCATGGATAAATAAAAGAAAAATAAAAGAGAGAGCTCGGCTTTTGAGAAAATTTCTAAACAACTGGACTAGTTCGACTCGATGTACCGTACCCTCAGTATCTTTGCAGAGCACTCGGGGGCTGCATACTCAGTGTAGGTTTGTTGAGAATAGTCTCAAAGTATAGACTTTACTGGGAATGTAACGGCCTACACTGTACAAATTGACATCAGACGAGTAGCTTTATTTTTATACAAAACAAAATGTGGTGCAATTTAAACTTAAATTTTGTATGACTTGTAGAAAATACTTGATAGATTATAAAAACTAGCTTATGCTCGTGACTTCGTCCGCGTGGACTACCTACAAAAAATTTAAACCCCTATTTTACTGCCTTAGGGGTTGAATTTTCAAAAATTCCTTCTTAGCGGACGTCGACGTCATAATAGCTATGTATATGCATGCCAATTTTCAGCCCGAACCGTCCAGTAGTTCGAGCTGTGCGTTGATAGATCAGACAGTCAGTCAGTCACCTTTTCGTTTTATATATTTAGATTAAAGATGCAAAAGTAGGTCTGTCTGTCTGTCCGTCTGTCTGTCTGCTAGTTTTAACGGCCCATCCGTTTAACCGATTTGGATGCAATTTGGTAGGTAGGTACTAGGTAGGTATATAATACTTTTGCAAGAAATCATAATATTATTCACATTAAAGTCTGAAACACGAAGTGTCTGCCAACTTTATACGTCACGACTCGTACTTATATAGGTCTGAAATAGATATAGGTACATTTTGTATTAAACTATGTTCAAGTTAAGTAATTATTTAAATTTTTTTACCGAGCCCTCTGTATATTTTCGTCATTATCACTACTATAAATTCTGTTTAACTCAATGGGATACTCGTAGGAAATAATATTAACTTACACCAACTCGGTACCTATTGAAATTATATCATTAGCAAAGCTTACAAAAAATATTTTCATTTTAATTTACCCACGAAAGAGAATTATCAAAAACGAAAGTTCAAATCAATGTCATTATCTTTCAACTTTGAAACAAATTAAAGCTACAAATAAATGAAAATCGAAATTTAATCTAATTGCTTTTGGCTATTTCAATTTAGCCGGTTTAAGCTGATCAAATTGTCTAAATAAATCCTATAAGCGTAGGTATAATTTTTATATTAATTCAGTAATGCCAGTCCAAACAGAACGTGATGATTCCGTATTTTTACTAAGGATTATGCCCAGTCAGTTGTTTCTCGTCCATGCCGTTTACTCAATTTGATAGAAAGGTAAACAACGTGGTAAAGGAGACCGGCCAAGCGATGGCTTAAATACATAACACATAGACTAAGCTTCTTATATTGAATCTCTGCTCATGCCAGATTGGAATAACCAAATCGATTTTCTCTTAATCTTGCTACAGGATTAAGATCGGCGTAGTTGGCTGGAAAAACGAAAGAGAATAAGCAGCGAATAATCGCGTAAAGACTTAGCCTCCAAAGTAAATGCGTAACGTTAATCTTCTTAAAGACACTTATTATCAAAGTTAATACCTCAAGCTTTCGCTTTTTTAAGGCGCTTTTTGCGCTATTATTAAACCCAATTAGACAGCGATAGGTAAACTTCTCATCCCGAAAATAGATTCTTTCAAAATTAGAATCATCATCATCATCAGCAACCGATAGACGTCCACTGCTGGGCATAGGTCTCTTGTAGGTACTTCTACATGCCACGCTCTTGCACCGCCTAAATCCAGTGGCTCCCTGTGACTCGCCTAATGTCGTCCGTCCACCTAGTGGGGGGTCTTCCAGTCTTCCAACGAAATAAGAAAGCAATGCTAAAAATATAATCAAAACCAAACCTGTATAATTAAACTTCAAGTTAGATATAACAAACTTTACCTTTTAAAGGTTGATATTCACTAGCTATTGAGTCGTTGTATTTCAAATACATATCGTTACAAAGATATACCTCGATTGTTTCAGTTGCACTATACATAAAGCAGCTTAAAATTATGCTATCATTACATTTCCAATTAACCAAGAATTTATTCCGTAGTTGGTCATCTCCAAGACCACATGTCTAAATTGTCCATGTACCTTAAAACAGCTTGAAGAATTACAGTGATATAGCTGGCACCGTGGGTGAAAACTGACATAGAGTATAAAATAAAGGAAGTACTTAAATGGGACCAGCTATGTTGTCTATGGTATGAGGACACGGTGGCAATGGTGGCCCAAAGTGTTGGGTTGAAACGTAGAGGTGGCGGACTGGAGCTCTGCATGGCAGCCGGCCGCTCCCCGCTCAATACATGCACGATCACTGACGCAGACTCTGTATAAAACATTTTTAATATTAAAATTCTGATAGAATACCTTCAAGTACATTGAAAAATATCAAGTAAAAAGCGGTGATATTAATAATACACTAGATGCGGCGCTTCATAGTACATAATTAATAGATTACGACTGACAGGAGTGCGGACACCGCGCGATGTTCGTTGGAACATGTTGTTACTATGAAACGCCGCATCTATGGAATATCGCTGGTAAAAAGTAACTTCCAATAACGCGAAGTAAGGCTTAAAGCATAATTTAAGTCTCACGTAAGAACTGCTTAGGTGGCATGTACGGATTATAATCTGTATAACACAATACTAATAAAGCAGTTTTTAATGGCTTCAAAGTTACTAAAAGTTTTTATTTTTATTTTGAAAGTAGACCAATGTTCACAAGTTAGCAAAAAAGGCCAAGTCAGGCTAAGTTACCCCCAAACATAATTAAAAAATAAACCTTCTAATGTGCGAAAAAGTTTTTAATGACTCCAAAGCTCTTAAAAGTTACTCTTCAACAATTCTTTAATATGAAAGTTGATCACTTTCTACTTTAAAAATTGGCAAAAATAACCTACCTAACTTAAATTTTATGTCTAAATGCGTTAAGGTCTCAGGTGGCCAAGTTTCTACTTTTTTATTACTTTTACCTTAGCCACTCTAACAAATTTGATGGACCTCTGAAATTCTCGCAAACGGTACACCTGCGTAAGACGAATTTACTCTAAATTGAACACGGGTAATTTTCAACTTTCAACTACTTTACATCTATTTTCGAAATTTTAAGAAAGGCATATCACCAGAGCATATTATAAATAGAGCATATTCTTAACATTGGCTGACCTTGGCTGAAATTAAAATCATTAAGGTAGTCATTCATCATCATCATCATGATTTACCCATCGCCGGCTCACTACAGAGCTCGGGTTTCCTCCCAGAGTGATAAGAGTTTTGGCCATAGTCTTCCACGCTGGCACGCAAGTGAGGATTGGCAGACTTCACATTCCTTTGAGAACATTATGGAGAACTATCAGGCATACAAGTTTCCTCTCGATGTTTTCCTTTATCGTTAACGCAAGTGATATTTAATTACTTAAAACGCATATAGCTCTAAAAAGTTAGAGGTGCGTGCCCGGGATGCCCTGACCTCCGATTAGGAGGCGGACATCCTAACCAGTAAGCTATCACAGCTTTTTTTTCGGTTTTACAGCATAAAGGTAGTAGCCCTTTGATAATGCGTGAAATGTACTTTAGATTCAAAAGGGAAGTACGAGGACTTTCCATCCATTCTTCAATACTGTAAGAAGTTATTAAGTTTAATAGCTATTCGTGTTTGAACTTGCGTAAGGTCAAGTGCCTGAAGATTTTAAATACTACTTCAAAAATGATCCTCTTATTTTAAGAGGTGACTAATTTCAATAGGTAGGTATTATAAACTTCTCAGAGTATCTGTTAAGCTATATGGTCAATAATACTTGGATGTTTTAAAAATGCGGGCATTATTAAGGCAGAAAAAAGATTATAGTGACAAAGCTTCAGAAAATATTTTATTAAGAAACTCTTATAGATGTGTGAAGCTCAGATTGAGTCTCAAGCACCGATAGCGTAGATGAGATAGGGCACGTAAGCTCCCTACGTATGCTCAAAACAGTTATAACAATGCCCTTATTGTCACACAAGTGTTTGGGGAAAATATTATATTTACGAGTATCTTTAGAAACAAGAAATAATTTTCGACACAGAATAGGGGTTTGTTTGTTATTGTGTTTAATATGCTCTATAACTGTATTTTTTCTGTTTTGTATCAGAAAAGTGTATTTATTTATTGTTTCTTCTCTACTTCGTTGTTTTACTAGTCATAATCATCATCATCATCATCAACACACCGTGCATTGCCGGCCCACAACTGAGCACAGGTCTCCTCTTAGAATAAGAAGGCTTTAGGCCATAGTCCACCACGCTGGCCAGGTGCGGCATGGCAGACTACACACACCTTTGAGAATCCATCCAAAGCCACTGGGCACAAGCAGCTCAAGGCCGTGGTTTGTGGCAATCTCTAAGAAATCTATGTGGGCTATCTATCTATTCTATCTGATGAGATAACTGCCATGAAAATGTTATTTTATTTAAATGTAAGATTTTCGGAAATAACCCCTATTGTACGATGAAGCTAGAATAATAATTCTCAATGAGGTTGTACAATGTATAATTTTAAACTACGCCAGCGATTTTGCTGCAGCCATACTGCAGTAACTAAAAAGCACGTGCGGGGATACTCATAACACATTTCTCTTCTCTCAGTAACCGTTCAGTTAAGCTAAACGCACATTGCCGGAGACGTAAAATCTGCAGAAACGCAAAAGCCTCACTTAACGCATTATTCAGTGCCGCGACTGCGGATAACGCGTTTTCTGCTGTAGCCTCATCCATATTTCTTTACCACGTCTAAACGCCTGACTTGCTAATGTTTTTGCAGTTTTAGGACCAAATGAAAACTGTGTTTATGTTTTGCGCCAATTGTGTATTAACTCGTAATCTACAATCAGTTTTAGTTCATCATCTAAATATGTAAAAGGAAAAGGTGACTGACTATCTGACTGACTGACTGATCTATCAACGCACAGCTCAAACTACTGGACGGCATGCAGATAGCTATTATGACGTAGGCATCCGCTAAGAAAGGTTTTTTGAAAATTCAACCACTAAAGGGCTGAAATAGGGGTTTGAAATTTATGTAGTCCACGCGGACGAAGTCGCAAGCATAAGCTAGTCAACCGATAAATGTTCAGTGCTGGACAAAAGTATCTTGTAGACTTGTAGAGACTTCCACAGGCCACGGTCTTGCGCCCTGTTGCTCTCTGCAAATCGGTTGATGTCGTCTGTCTACCAAGTAGGGGGGCTTTTGACAGTACGAGGTCTCCATACCGACACCTTCGGACTATAGTGCCACTTTTCGTTTCGCAACCAATTCTTCGCAACGTTGGGCAATGTCGGTTATACTAGTTCTTCAACGGATCTACCCATTTGTGATTCTGTTATGTAGCGAAACCCCGAGCACAGCTCTCTAGCTGTCTATACCTCCTATAGTGAAGTCTATAGAATTTGATATTCGCTAACCGTATCCGTATTGCGTTTCCAACATTTACTCACACAAAGGGTTAATTTCCCGAAAGATGCAAATTGTGTTCCTGAAAACTCGTCGGATGTACGTAAATTGATATTGTCAAAGAGTGAAGAATGAAGACTGTCTATAAATAAAATGGGATGAACACTTTATTGCGCTCTTAGATATCTTAGAACGACAATGTAGATACCATAAAAATGTAATTTGAAAAATCAAAAGTTCCCACGGGAACACGTGACAAAACTCAATCCATGCGCCAGAAATCGCAGGCATCGCTTATAGTGTACTAATAATAATTAATCTAAGCTAAATTAGTGCCCCTCTCTTTTCACAGTGAATATTATGGAAGGGACGATATTATTGTAAGTATAGTGCGCGTCAGGTTGAGATGGCAATAAGGGTATGAGGCGCGGGGACGCCCCGCACACCTGCACGTCACCTGCGCTCGCCCACACTGTGTTAGCGCGGGGGCTGTGCGGGTGTTTCCTCCCCGATCTCCATTTCAAAATGTCCGTACATACCTACTATAAGTACATTTATATAGGTACATTTTTTTAGTTTGCGTATTACCGAATAGCACTGGTATGTGAACCTACAATATATAAAATACTAGATGACCCACGACTACGTCCGTGTGGATTTAGTTTTTTTTTAAATCTAAATATGGAACTCTTTAACTTTCCGGGATGTCCTTCCCCGGGATATAAGCTAACTCTGTACCAAATTTCATCGAAATCGGTTAAGCTGTTGGGCCGTGAAAAGCTAGCAGACAGACTGACAGACAGATAGACAGACACACTTTCGCATTTATAACATTAAGTATGGATATGGATAGTATGGATATAAGTACAAAATGACAGTAAATCTAAAAGTAAATACATGCAACCGTACTCATGATTAGTTTCTCTGCATGAAAGGCCAACTAGTTACCGACGTCGGGCAGTAAAGTTGACCGAACTCGCTCTGTGCACGTTGTATCCGCAATGCGTTGCAAGGTTTCAATTTACTAACAGACTAGGTCAAGTTTTCGTCACATGCAAATTGTGTTTCCAAATTCCTGTCCTTTCAGAAGTTAAAATATATCTAACTGATAGACCCATCTATTTGATGATCATGATCTATTTCTAAGATGAATAAATCGCAAAAACCCTCTCGGAGAAATGCGAATGCGATGCAATTTGCTCGGTGCTTTAGACCTTCTGGAGTTAGGTTTTCACTCGTATCATGATTTTATTGTCAATTCGTAGTAACAAGGTCATATGGGCCATGTTTTTTTTTAATTTATAGACTAGCTCTTGGCTGCTATCAGACCTGGTGGCAAGTGATGATGCAGCCTAAGATAGAGCGCGCTTGCCACAAGATGGCTATTCACTCTTGACTTGAAGGTACCCATTTGAAGGGGAAAACTATACTAAAGTATCCGTGGATTTTCGACTACGTAACGAGTGCAGATCTTGGTAATGCCGTGCGGTACGATAGCAGAAAGGTAAAGGAGGAACCAGGCCGAAAAGTTCTTCGACACACTTTGAAATATATCCTGTAAAATACCGATATACAGGCAACTTTGTGCCGATGTTCCAAACTGAAGTTTAGAATTGACCAGCGTTTCGTCACCAATGAGTCTTCTAGCGTGACGGTCTACCGAATGAATGTATAGTGTACCTCTTACGCGTTTCAGTGAGAAACTACTTATTTACATTTTCTTCAAGATTAGGAAAACGGACTATAGATAAAATATATTATTATTATTGTGTAAATGTTATAATACTGATACACCTTAATTTTAGGGATTACCTGTCATAATAATACATTTCAGAGATTTTTAGAAACCATCGCTAGCTAAGCATTCAATTTGTTTTAGCCATCCCATTGAAACCGCGGTTTCAAAGTTATTTATTTTTGTTTATAGGTAAGTACTAGTATAATATGTATTTGATTACGACTACGCTAAACTTTGCTTAAACTTGTTAATTGCAAAAGATATTGAATAACGTTATTAAAGGCCCACAAACATTAAACAATATTGAGTATACGATTACTAACTAAAAGGTACGTGTTATGTTTCTGCGGTTTCCCTGTAAATTTTCCCTAGTTCGGCCTCGAAATTTAGTGTTCGTAAAAGCTTTCAATCTACCAACTACACAGGTCAATTTCGTATTGGTTACAAATAGAATTCTTATACCGTCCAAACGGATGCACAAAGTTGGAATAGTTTCTTGTAGGCAATGTCAGAGAGTGATGGAGAGTAAGCATATTTGATTCGCATTCTCAGTTATTGATTTAGGTTTGTTTATTTGCTAAAATTAGTGGAGGTAGAGCAATAATGTTTCTATTGTATCTATTGAAATGAAATCTAATAATAAAAAATCTAAATGGAACTATTCAAGATACATCGTATTTATTGATATTTATCTGAATTTAAAATCAATGTTTTAGACAAAAAACCTATTGTGGCTTATATTAGATTTGGATAGCTTTCATATAATATATATAGGTAATATATATAGGTATAAATAAGGTAATTTTTTGTTGAACTAAAATATTATTTTAGTTCAACAAAAAATTACCTTATTTATACCTATATTTATGGTATCATTGAATGACAATATAATTATTTGAGTTTAATTAAGCCTCAATAATGAAAAGTTACATCTGTATAAGTACGTAAGTATGGTATGTGCTACCTATCACTGAATTTAAAGTAAACTAACATTAGGTACCTATATTAAAAAAATTGTTGGAAATTCCCAAAAAAATTGCCAAAACCTTTCTTCTGGACAAGTTAGAGATAATTGACATGCACGCCCAACGATTTGAGTTGTAATTTGATTATGTCAGTAAAGTTAGTTTATCTATTAACGGAGCACTCTGCGCTCAGCTTGCATGCATTTGAAATATTCATTGCATAATAATTGTGTGGCACTGGGTAATACTCTATTGTAGTAGTCCAGGGTAAATTAAACGTGCTGTACGGACACAATGCCGAGCTACGATTCGTGGTGAATTTCGAGGCTTTATACCGTTTGTCACATTAAGTAATCTTGCAATTAGAATGCAGCGGAAAAATCACAACTTTGAATTATTATCATCACAATGTACCTACACTACATTATTTCTGTCGAGTCATATCAGTAAGCACATAGCTACACAACAAATTAATAATATAATTTTTAAATATATATCAAAAATTGCAAATACGCACCCGGACGCCAAGATGCCTAGGCCGCGATTCGAATCCTGCTGGTTACGTAATTTTGATATGTATAGTATATGAAAAATATTTAGCCTTGAAGTGTAGGCAAAAACATCATAAAATGTATAAATTAATAATATCTTGATACCCATTTAATATTTTTTTTATATTTTATTAGTAAAGAGGCAAAAATAACGCTGTTTAAAGCATATTGCCAAAATTTCTACTCGGGAGGCCTGTGGGTCAACTATTCGAAGAAGGCCATAGACACCCTAAGAGTGCAATATAATAATGGGTTTAGGATGCTGTTGGGCGTGCCGCGGTTTTTTTCAGCGTCAGGTATGTTCGCAGAGGAGCGCACTGATGACTTATTTGCCGTAATGTGGAAGAAGTCATCATCACTGCTGACAAGGCTGTGCTCAAGTACCAACCGCATCCTCAACATGTTTGCGAGTAAGATGGACTCACCAATGCTTGAACACATTATTCAAGTGTTGGTGAGGCCACAATAGTAATTGTTGTAAATGTTTAAATCGTTTCTTTATCCCCTACTTTATTACTAACAATAGTTATTTAAGAATTAAAATTGTCTACTAACAACTGAGCCCTAGTTGCTTTAAATAAAAATTTATTTATTAATATTTACGTGCATCAGATAATGAATAGGCATTTTCTAGGCAAGCGCGCAGGCTCGATCATTATTTGCCAGCAAGTCTGATTGCAGCCTAGCGCAAGTGCAAGATACGCCACAATCGTCACAAGTAAAGTCTGTTTACTGACATAGTCTCGCTACACCCACAGGCGCACTTATTATTTTGCTTTTATTATAAAATTAAATAAAAGCTATCTATCTATTTTAAAAAATAAAATATAATTCTATATAATTCTTATGGTTATTGTAATAAAATACGAATAGAAATAATAAACACAAGTTGGGTAGCAATACTAGGTTAGTGAACAGACTTTTACGTCACTTGTAATAACAAGGATATAAAATAAACTCTGGCTACAACACTATGAAAGTGACCACAATTCTATTTTATTAGTTAGAAGAAAATACGGATACTTGTTTTCGGCGATACCAGAAATAAAAGGCCACATAAATAGTTGTAGATACCTACACTTTCTATGATTGTAACAAATCAATTCAATTCAGACTTTGTGCCTACATACAGTTTGTTCCCTGTTCCGTGAGCAAAGTTGAACAGTTACCCGCCTTTGTTACTGACTTCTGCTTCATTTAATTCCCCTCTACTGTACCCTGCCTAGAAAATGAAGCTATTTTAACATCACGTACTGAACTTTAGTATCAAATACTGTGACTTTAAATCACAGGGAAATCGATGGTAAGGAGATATTTTGTGAGCGATTTTTTTTCTAATACATTGGCGCACCACTGTGATAGGTATCTAATCAGGTATATTGAATATTATTATAAGTATTGATAATCAATACTTATAATAAAACTGTAACAGGTCAAATTCTGTACATTGAAGATATTTTGAAAATTTTTATTCGAGGGCACTCTATAATCGATACTGAACCCAAAACTGTAATTTTTTTCATTTTTGTCTGTATGTCTGTCTGTCTATCTGTCTGTCTGTCTGTCTGTCTGTCTGTCTGTCTGTCTGTCTGTATCACGGCCGCGCATCACGCTGAAACTACTGAATGGATTCCAATGAAACTTGGTACGATTTGAGGTCATACTATGAGGAAGAATATAGGATACTTTTATCCCGAAATTCAGCATGGTTCCCGTAGGAGAGGGGATGAAAGTTAAAATGTATACTGAGTTGTAATTCATTAACGCGTAGTCCGATTTCATTCATTCTTTTTTTGTTAGAAAGGGGATATTTTAAAAATTATTCCGTAAATATTTCAAGGTCATTGGTTTTTAACCAACTGTCAAAAAGGAGGTGGTTCTTTTTTCTACATCGATTTTTTCGAGGTTTCTGGACCGATTTGCAAATATTTTTTTTAAATCAACAAAAAAAGTTTTCGTGGTGGTCACATAAAAAATTCTGGATTCAACTCCTTAATCCTGATGCTGCAGGGTTACTGCCCGCCTGAGTTACCAAGATTCAGGAAGTGTTCATAGTGAATTCGTATTGTAGGTACCAAGCAACGACTTTATTCTCAGACTTCAAGTCTCAACTCCTCAACCCTGATGATGTAGGGTACAGCACTCCTAAACTATAATGTTTCAGGAACTGCGGATGATGCAAAATTATTTTAGGTACCAAGCATAGGCTACATCATTGAATTTCGGATCCTAACTCCTCAATCCTGATGCTGCAAAGTACTGAAGTCCTAAATCGTGGGGATTTTAGAATTTATGATAGTGAATTGATATTTAAAAAAAAAAAATTTTAATCGACTGTTAGGCGGAACGAAGTTCGCCGGATCAGCTAGTCAGGAAATATGTTTAAAAAATTCAACACTAAGTATTTAGCATCTTTTTTAGTGTTTTTTACTCAAACATTATTTTAAAATCGTGAAATATCAGAGCAGATATGTTGCCGGAATCGTGAGGTAAAACAACCTCTATGAGCAGTCTTTCAGTACAGATGGTTCGTTGTTCATTTTCTAGGCTGCTGTGCCTAGTTGAAGCCTTGCTCACTTGATTCCAGAGTTTAAGTATAGTCGGCGACAGGTTGAAATAGCAACCGGGGAGGGAACGCCCCCCACACCCACACAGCCCCTGCGCTTGCCCGGTGCGGGCGAGCGCGGATGACGTACGGGTGTGCGGGGCGTCCCCCCACCTCATACCCTGATTGCCATCTCAACCTATCGCGTACTATATACCTTAAAACCTTTGAGTTGTAGTGAATACTCACCAGAGAAGCCTTGCTCACTCGAATCCAAAGTCGTCCGTGAATAGTCACCAGAACTTCTCAGAGCGCGATTCTAATTACCGGGATCGTAAAGTGAAGCGCAACGAACAGTTCGCTGTTCAGTTTCTAGGCTGAGCGCACTGATACCCCTAGTTGAAACCTGGCTCACCTTGATTTCAGAACTTTCCTTAGAACCTTTGAGTTGTACGTGAATACTCACCAGAACTGCTCGGCGCGCAAGTATAGTTGCCGGAATCGTGAGGTGAAGCGCGCGCTATGAGCAGTCTACTCGTTCGAGTTCTCTGCTCAGTCTCCACGCTGATGCCACCACGCTGTGCGTAGTTCACCACTTGTTCACCCCGATACCAGTATATAAAACTGCAAAAAAGTGATAACTTTTATAGGCTTACTGTTAATAGAGCCGGTTTCTAACGTACGTGCGTGGTGAGGGAGGGGTGACGGCGAATTAATTGCTTGAATCCTTCACCCCTTTCACACTGCACACAACTATCTCAGACCATAATTTAAATAATTTTAAAATAAATAAATTAATTAAATGAAATAATTTATTTTGTATGAAAATAGTTATTTTGAGGCTGACGTCAAGTTGTTCGAATCAAATTCAAAAAAACTAAACTAATCTCCTCTTAAATTTTTGAATTTGTTTCGAACAACTCAGCGTTAATGAATTAAATATCCCCAATTGAATCAATTGGCTTTTATTATGTACACTACCGTAACAATACTCAAATTATTAATTGACTAATGAAATTCGAGATTACTAGAACAATCGCACAAAGGACAGCCGTAACCTCCTGTCTAACAAGATTTAATGTAGTACACTAACCGTAATTTACTTGGTCATCATCAAAATTTCAACCGTAAAGTGGGTTTAGCAGTAAAACGCCTAAATGTCGAGATTACTCTGATGGGAGATCTTAATACCTACGTCGCAATCGTATATTAGGGAGGCTGCGTAGGTACTGGGTACTTAAAATTTAAGTAGACGTCGTTTTAAGTACACCTCTGAAAAGCTTCAGAAAGACTTTAAATACATCTTAGGTATCGTATGAGGCTTAAGACTTTTACTTTACGAGGTTTGAAAGCTGTAAAAGTCACGTGATAAAATATTTTTATAAAATCTTTGAAGAAACTCTTTGCTTCTTATTATGCACATAAAGTTTGAAACTCAATATCTGCACCACAAAACTGAATAGCTATACCTACCTTACTTTTGTTGGCACATGTACTTTGTACCTCTAAAAGCATTAAAAGACAAGAATATTGTGCTTGAATAGCGATTCAAATTTGAACAAATTTGAAGAGACAAAGAGGCACGGCAAACAGTTCTTGTTGAAGCACTCCCATAATCTCATTCATATGAACATCCTTTGTCTGAAGCCTTTCAACTCATTTGCCTATACATACGTTTAACCTCATTCCAAATACGCAAATGAATCTCGGATGAGACCATTTTCATAATATGAAGCTTAACAAAAAGATTTTTAATATTTTAGTTATAATGTAGGTTTTAGGTTTTCTGAAGAAATATAGAACTCAAGTTTTCAACGTTTCTTAATGTTATCATGAACTAGATGATGCCCTCGACTTTTATGTGAATTTAGGTTTTTAAAAATCCCATCAGAACTCTTTGATTTTCCTGCATAAAAAGTAGCCTGTGTCCTCCCCCATCCCTCCATCTCTGTACCAATTGACCATGAAAGCTAGCAGACAGGCAGATAGAAAGATATACATACTTTTACATGGCGAAATGAGACTCTAAAATTTACTTGGGAGAATTTGTACTTTGTCTGTCTGTCATCTATATTTTTTTGTTATAATTTTATTCCAAAAGCGTATGTTCATTTCAGTAATCTTGTACGTACTAAAACAACAAACGTAAGTAAATTATAAAGTGAAAATAAATAACACTCTTAGGAAGCAAAGTTTTAAGGCAATATACACGAAAATCACCAGCTTAAATATTGTATGCAATGGTATTCAGCAAACGAGTAAAACTTCGTTGATTTAATATCCAATAAATTATCATTTCGGTTTTATTGGACAAATAAACTGATATTTGCACTCAGTTGGATACAACAAGTCTCTATGGAATTCCTCGTTAATTCATATTAAAACATCAGATGCAATTACGGGAAACAACATTGCGGTTTTTATTTTTATCGTTATCGTAACAATCGATATCATCATTACACAATAGTATCACATAATAGTTATTTTAAGCTGAATATTAATTTGTAATACCTGCTATTATAGAATTCCGGCTTTCATTTCATTATAAATGAAATCAATAATAAAACAGTTTTAAGAGGGATTAATAACTTAAGCACTATCCACGATATCAATTCATAATTATTACAGTTTTCCCGTCTTCATGGTTTGTCTAGAGATGACCACATCTACATCACGATTGAAGAGTTGGAACTCGAAATTCAAAATTGAAGTCTAACCTTGGTATATAAAATATCAACTCACAATCAGTCACGGTGGACAGTACCTACCGCTGCAGCATCAGGATCAGAAAATTCCATAAGCATCGATTCAAGGTACCCCTTATTGGTTTCTATACGGTATCGTACCTGCCGGAACGCTGAGTCACTTGGTTGCACGGCTTTGCCGACATCTACTCATGCGTTGCCGGTAGGTTGGTTACTGGCCATAGCCGTAGCTTCCTACTAGCCCAGACTAGATGCCCCTGCCAGGAATCGAACCTGGGACCTCCCATTTATAAGACCACAGTATTCACCACTGCACCAGGGAGGCCGTCAAAAGCAAGATATATTTTTCATAATATGAATCAAAAATAAATCCTGCCCGCCATCAATATCGTGAACATTTTCATTTTACTAAAACCCAATATATTTTTTCACGCAACCTATTTATTCTCGCATCCATAAACATGATAAGCTTATTTTCTGATAAAAGGGTCGGTCGAGGTCCCTAAGTGAGGCATTCTTTGCCTATCAGCATTTAATGGCACCATGTGCCCGGGATCTTTCAGCGGAGGGACCTTCAATTTGAATATTGATGGGGTGCTACGCTCCGTGAGAAACTCTGTTTCTTTTTATTTAAGGAAGCTCATTAGTTATGTATGAGTAAACATAGGATTTTTCTCAATACATTTACCATAGAGTAAATGAGTTAAGGAAGAAATCTTTCGAAGTCTTTGAACACTGCATGTTACCACTTAGGTATACCAGTGGGTCTATTATAAATTCCATGGTAGACATTAAATTTCGTGGTTCATGTTGATTCTACCGTATACTAGTATACGATATTAGTTATTAGTGTTTGTAAAAACAAAATCAAAAGAGTATCTAATAAAGTTTCACTTACGTATACCTACAATCTATTGTTTCAAATCTTGCGACGGGTTTTCAGTTACTTTAGTGAATCGATTCTAGTGAAATTCGCACAGGAATACGAATTTCCTTGGTACGTTGGTTGGTTGGTTTCCTTGGTTGGTTGGACGGTTGATATGGTTGGTACCCATTACCAACGATACAAAAATATAATGTAAATTCCAGTTTCCATAATGTTGTATTGTCAATCGTCGTCAATAACATCAGGAATCTCTCAATCCTGATGTTGTAGGGGTACCTACTGCGAGTACTGTATCCATCAATATAATGAATTGATACTTAGGTAACTTAAAAGAATTAGTTAATTTACTATTTTTAAACTATTTACCTGAAACAGGTTTCGTAAGTAATTTAAATTCGAAATAATTTTAACTGGGATTTGTTTTTTCATTTCGCGATTGCAAAGATGCTCCCAAAGGCAATACTTCATTTAAAGTTGGTCTCGTCCTTTCATTACGGGAAAGCTCTATCTGATGCAGGCGTACCCTTTTAGAGTGATGAGATAATTCAACTCATGGATATGTAATCCAATGAGAGGATACGGGAATTTTTCATTAAATACTCGTAGCGTGTGATACCTACGAGTATATCCAATATAAATTCCACATTTTTAAAAGTTTTAATTTAATATCTTGGATTACCAATTGATATATCGCGATTGAAATAGCCGGGTCCACATAAAGCGCGTCAGTGATGCTCGTATGGATTAGCTTCTACCGAGGCAAAAGCATGCCCGTCGATTGAGGCAGCACGGCGGCCCGTAGACGCTAACTGGGATTCCGGATATAGCCTTATTATGAATAGAATTAAGGTTTTTTATTCATATATTTGTGTAATGTAAACCCAAATCCGACATTTTTCCTTTTCTCCTTTTTCTAAATTTCCTGGAAGAGGTCGCTTCTTAAGGATAACTATTGTACAGTAAATTAAAGTGCATTTCAAAGAAATCTTGTTGCAAACTAGCCTCGCTATGTTGCCTCGCTTAGTGAGGACCCTGCTATAGGTACGTCTGAAATGACTAGCTTTTATTTACTTACTACAAATTTTTTAAGGGTGAATACAGGAATGGTTTAAGTATTGTTTTAAATGTGCGATCGGATTTTTTTTACTTTTTATCAAAATTATTAAATTTCGTTTTGTAATGAAAATATTAATAAATATTACGGCGACAGTAATATTTTGGCCAATCGTTGCTATTTTTTGCGTCTTGGCAGATTTTATTTTACGGTAGGTATGGTATACCTACCTTTTTACCTAATTAAAAATGAGTGCTGTATCATAATCATCATCAACCGATAGACACCCACTGCTGGACATAGGTCTCTTGTAAGAACTTCCACACGTCATGGTTAGCGCCGCCTGAATCCAGCGGCTCCCAGCGACTCGTCTGATGTCATCTATCCACCTAGTGGGGGATCTTCCAGCGCTGCGCCCGCTATGCAAGGTCGCCATTCCAGCACCTTGAGACCCCAACGGCTGTTTTTCCGAACTACGTGCCCTGCCCATAGAGTACTTACCTACTTATTTATAAAAAAATGTTTGTAACTAGGTAAGTTCGTTAGCACAAGATCCCTTCGACATCAATACTCGCAGGTAGATAACCTTTTTACGTAGGTACCTACGTATTTGTCTAATTAGACTAGTCTAGACATAGATTTTTTATCACCTTGACCTTTCAGATCTGATTGTCACGATTATGCTCTTTTGCAACTTAAGTCACTATTTAAGAAATATTTAATGCAGCGCTACTAGATTTGAATGCACCTGAAGTTTTTCACTAGCTTCTCATTATTGTAATGGAAAAGTGGAGTAGGTATGCTTTTATGCTCTTACATAAATGAAATCTAAACTCACCTTGGCGGGTCTGGGGCGTGCTTCGCGACGCAAGTGAGATTGATATCCGAGCCCGCTCGTACGAACAGCTCTGGCCCGGATAAAATTTCAGCCTTCGAAACTGTTGACAAGAACACACTTTATTGATATAAACTACCTTTACGTTTATATTAAGATTGAGCAGCTCTTGTGAAAGGATATACGTGTTTTGTTTTTACAGCTGAAGTTTTAAAGTTCATGCGAAGTCTATAAGAAAGATCGAAGTGATCAATTTTAGTCATAGCACAGCTAAAGTACGCGATAGGTAAAGATAGCAATCGGGGTATCAGGCCAGGGCCGCACACCTGTCACCCGCGCTATCCCACACCGCGTTAGTGCGGGGCCGTGCGGGTGTGCGGAGTTGCCCGATTGCCATCTCGACCACTGTCGCGCACTATACTAAAGCCCGGCGCGGTGCCCACTGGCGGCACGGCACGGCAAGGGAGTTTTCATGAAATATTTTTATTTTATTTTATTTATTACTAGCTGCCCCGGCGAACTTCGTACCGCCTAACAGTCGATTCAAATTTTTAAAACTTTTCTCTCCGTAAGAACCATCCTCGTACTTCAAGAAATATTATAAAAAAAGAATTAGCGAAATCGGTTTAGATGTTCTCGAGATTTGCGATCAGCAACACATTTAGCGATTCATTTTTATATCTATATATATAAAAGGAGAAGGTGACTGACTGACTGACTGACTGACTGACTGACTGATCTATCAACGCACAGCTCAAACTACTGGACGGATCGGGCTGAAATTTGGCATGCAGATAGCTATTATGACGTAGGCATCCGCTAAGAAAGGATTTTTGAAAATTCAACTCCTAAGGGGGTTAAATAGGGGTTTGAAATTTTGTAGTCCACGCGGACGAAGTCGCGAGCATAAGCTAGTTAGAGAATAAGAAGAATGTGTAGAAAAAGAAGATACACAACTTTTTTTTGGTTTAAATAAAAATGGCAACATAGCAACCTTACTACATATTATAGAACACATGTTTAAAACATTGATAATATAAACGTGGTGTTATTTATACCTACGTGCTTGTGTTTAAATACGCAACCACGTAAAATTCACTTTAATTTAAAGACAGATCTGTAGTCTGTACGGATCCAAACAAAATATTAAAATAAAATCACCCTTGGCCGAAACTTTACACACACTCATTAATTATTCCCTTTTTATATATTTTTTAAATGAACAAATATATAATTAAACATCAGTTTGCTTTGCGAGTTAATATACTTTAAATAAATATACATTTTACCCCAAAATTTCATCAAAGAGACTTGTAATTACCTCTCAACATATAGGAAAATATACGGTTTCAATAGGCTTTTTGGGCTGTAATCAACGATTTCAATGTAATAATAATGCCTACGTACCTATTATATCCAAACCAAAAAAATACTGATTAAAATAAAACGTATATTATGTTTTATTATTTAAATATTATGAACTTTATCTCTACCTTTAGATACCGATAGTACGCGACAGGTTGAGATCGCAATCGGGGAGAGAACGCCCCGCACACCCGCACAGCCCCCGCGCTAAACCGGTGCGGGCGAGCATGGGTGCCGTGCGGATATGCGGGACGTCCCCCCAAAAGCTGTCTAGGACATGATTGAAAAGTTAGCGTATATAAATGAAAAAAAATGTGAGCGCCTTTTTAAATAAATTATTTTGGGATTGCTGTTTTATGTTTTCAATATGCAAATACGATTACAACGACACGCCTCGACTGACACGACAATACTAAACAAGTAAACACTACGAAAATGTATGGCATCGGCTTCACGCATTGACGCGGGGTGCTCGAAAGTGACTCCATTTTTTTAAAAATAAAGATAGCGAGCAAACGAGCAGGCGCGCGGGCGGGTCACCTGATGCTAAGTGATTACTGCCGCCCATGAACATTTGCAGCACCAGAGGAACCGCCGATGCGTTGCCGGCCTTTTAGGAATTTGTTGGTCCGCCCCTTGAATAACCCCATGTTGTAATCTAGTGCGAACACCGCCGATGGGAGTTGGTTCCACAGTTTGCGTGGAAAGGAGGATCTGGCACAGCGGACGGACATTATACTTTCGTAGTGCTTAGACGTACGCTAAGACGTCAGTCTGTGCCTCATGCAAGTCTACCATGGCTGTCTTTCCACCATATGTGAGCTAAGTGATGAGCGAAGGTGAAACTAAGCTGCGAAACTAGATAGGTAGGTATGTATCTATTTCCACCAAAGCTAAGTGGTGCAGCGGAATGGGTAAGATATTGACTTCAACGAGTACGTAAAAAACTTAGTTTCGTTGAACTCTTGTATACCAGAGCTATGCTATGAAAATCAAATATCATATTAGTTGATATCATGATATAATATGTACATTGTACAGTACGCGACAGGTAATAATGCCAATCGGAAAGGGAACGCCCCGCACACCCGCACAACTCCTGAGCTAACCTGATGTGGACAAGCGCAGGTGACGTGCGGGTGTGCGGGACGTCCCCCCGCCTCATACCCTGATTGCCATCTCAACCTGTCGCGGGCTATAAATCCCTTCGCTAGGTACACGGCTTAGTACATCTCTGGTGGAAAGATGGCTTTACGCTAAGGTTAAAGTTTCCCTAACTTTATATCTCGTAGCTTAATCAATTTGATACTAACCGACAACAGTGAGTCGGAACGACAAACTAATCTTGGGCTCTGTGGATACTTGGCACTCGTAAACCCCCGAGTCGCGCGGTTGGGCGGGCGCCACCCGCAGCGTCCACTCGTCCGACCCGTCCGCGTGGAGTGCCGCAAACCGCGCGTCGCTGCTGTACGTGTGCACCCCCACAGTTAGTATGTGCAAGTCTCGCTTACGGATCCAGGATACCTAGAAAGATAAAAATAATTAATTACTTTGCCATTACGAGCACATAAACTCTAAAATCCATACTAATATACTAATATAATATCCATATAAATGCGAAAGTGTGTCTGTCTGTCTGTCTGTCTGTCTGTCTGCTAGCTTTTCACGGCTCAACCGTTCAACCGATTTTGACGAAATTTGGTACAGAGATAGCTTACATCCTGGGGAAGGACATAGGCTACTTTTTATCCCGGAAAATTAAAGAGTTCCCACGGGATTAAAAAAAACCTAAATCCACGTGGACGAAGTCGCGGGCATCATCTAGTATTATTATAAATGCAAAAGTGTGTTTCTTTGTTTGTTTATTGATTTGTTGGTTCTTTGTTTTGAAACCTAAATCTACGTGGACGAAGTCGCAGGCATCAGCTAGTGCTTCATATTTAAAACAATAAAATAAGTAGGTACATTTAGTATTTTGGTTTAAATACCTATATGAAATTTATTTTCAAGAAATAGCATTATTTGCAAGATGTAAAAAAAGTTCAGCTTTCCAAATGTAATATTGGTTTTTACAGAATATTAAAATGTATAGGTAATAAAACCCCAGGTAGACTAATAATATGAATTTTATAATTTAGAAGTGAAACAACTTAACTACGTACAAAAACCAAAAAGTAAAAACCAATTAGCCGTAATTGTAAAGTTGTTTAAAATCTCGCGCGTTGTGCCCTAAAAGCACCTTAAAATCTGGAACACTTAAGACGCGACTTGGACAGCGTACAATGGAATTAGTCCTCGGATTGAAACTTTCTCGTGAAACGATAAAGAGAGCTCTAAATGTTTTAATTGGATAAAATCCGATAAAACGAATTTGACAAGAAAGCAGATTAAACAGCCAAGTTAATTGAAAATTTGTTAGAACCAGTCTATTTTTATGTTAATAAGAGCTAGATCACTAGTT
Source organism: Maniola hyperantus (assembly GCF_902806685.2). Lineage (NCBI taxonomy): Eukaryota > Metazoa > Arthropoda > Insecta > Lepidoptera > Nymphalidae > Maniola > Maniola hyperantus. The sequence continues at coordinate 8,270,837 of NC_048552.1, read as the reverse complement.
GCAAGTAGTTACTGTTGCGATTTGAACAAGAAAATAACTATAGGTAATTTCATTGCAGCGAATTTTCAGATCCGCTGGCTATACACGATCAAGTTCACCGGTCAAGTTTGCAGCAGACTTCTAATAACTTGACGGTGTATGGTTATCACTTGACTGGAAACCGCTTAAAGCAAACTTGATCGTGTATAACCAGCGTAATATCTATTGCATTTAAGGAAAGAAGCTATGAGCTGCAGGAAGGTACGACGATCGATTAGCAATTAAAAAAGCGAAAAGGCATCGGCTATAACTAAGCTCAACAAGAACATCAGCTACAGTTAGGAAGGATAACTAAAACTTTGGAAAGGTATCCTTTTTTTTAGAGTTATACCTAAGTGTAACAGATATGTACAAGGCATAGGTAAATTAGTATCTTGTGTTAAAATGGCGCCTAAAGGTCGTTTTGTTTACTCAGCCGAGTAAAAGGATTACATTGAATAAGCATGATTGATTCGCAGAAGAACAAATACATGTTAGAAATGTGTCTGAATTGGCAATACAGACGAGTCATGCGGCGCAAAGCTGATCAGCCAAAGAGCAAATAAATGTATTTTACCAGGCATCAGACAATTACGAGATATACGGGCATATTTTATTCAACATAAATTATTATGCTACTTTGAGACATAAACGTAAAAGGAATATTATTTTATTACACGCTAAAACGTATTTCTTGTAATGAAAGATTATTCTACCGTTATATAGATCACACGAGCTTCGAGTTTGATTAAGTTTTCTAATAAAAAACCTTAATATCTTGTCATTTTAATGTTTTAAAATCATATAACGTCATATCATTGTACATAATATCGCCGATTCACTACTGAGCACGGGTCTCGTCTACGAATGAGAAGGGTTTGGCCATAGCTTAAAACGCACATAGCTACGAAAAGTTAGAGGTGCGTGCCCGCGATCGAACACTGGGCCCCTCGATTAGCTTTTTATAAGAAGATATACCTACACGATTTGTCAAATCATTAGATTCTAGCACTCTTTCGACGTTGGGGTCCCAAGGTGCTGGAGTGGCGACCTCGCACCGAAAAGCGCAGTGTTTGGAAGACCTCCTAGTAGGTGGACAGACGACATCAAAAGAGTCGCATGCTGGATTCAGGCGGCAGCAAGACCGTGGCGTGTGGAAGTCCCTACAAGAGAACTATTTCCAGCACTAGAATATTTATCGGTTGATATGATGATGATGACTCTTTCGACATAACATCGTGTAGAAATGGCAAGTCTCTTGTCGATGCAGTTTTCCTAATATCGACGTACGACGCGGCAGTTTAAATTTCGCACATCAGGAAAACTATTTTCATAAACTGACCCACCCGGGATACGCTGCAGCATTCTAAAAGCTACGCCTAAAACCAACGAGGTCGGTAACTCATTGAAATGCAAAATAAAAATAGCAGTAGCGGCATAACATTTTTATTTTATTACCGAAAAAAATTGTGTTTTATATTCTCTGACGGATAAAATTGGGCAGATAGCTAAAAATTCTACCAAGCGGACCATATGCACATAACTTGTAATATCAAATTTTCACGTTTCAGGTTCGGTATACGATGTAAATAAAATTATACATTTGGAACGAAAAGTTGTATCTATTTTACGGGCTGTGCCACTAAAGAATTTCTAGCCTATTTTTAAGTCTTACACAATGACGATTTCAAAAATACTTGAGTAAATAACGCAGTGCGAGCACTATTTCACGATTCTTAGCCTTTTTTTTAAATAAAATAGGTCTTTTTAAAATTTATAGACTAGGGATTGGTTGCAATCAGACCTGCGGCATGTAATGATGCAGCCTAAGATGGAGTGCACTTGCCTTGAAGATGCCTATTCACTCTTCTTCACTGCCACTGCATTTAATTTTTGCCTACCAGCATCAACATACTTCAAGGCTACAGAGCGGAGCGAGACCAATAATTAATCTATGGTTACTGATAAAATTTAATGTCACAAAAACTTAATAACTATTTTCTTGGTACCAACCTGGAACTTATGTCTTTATGATCGGCAGTCAAATAACCTAGCCATCACTGTTATGCTAGACAAACATCTTCATAATAACACTAGCTAACCCGCCCCGGCCTCGCTCGGGTAAAATTTAGAAAATCGAGGTGGGGGTTGAATTTCCAAAAATCCTGGAACACGTATTTCTTCATTTGTGACCGAATTAGCAATTTTCATGCAAATAACTTGAAAAACGACGAATTTTCATACAAACTTTCATCCCCAATTTAACCCACTTAGGGGAGGAATTTCGAAAAATCCTTTCTTAGTGAATGCCTACTCTTATAAACGTGTACACCCTCAGAATTTCATGTCTCTAGGACCAGCGGTTTAGGCTGTGCGTTGATATATAAGCCAGTCAGTCAGCCAGGACTTTGAATCTACACTAATATTATAAAGAGGAAAACTTTGTTTGTTTGTTTGTTTGTTTGTTTGTTTGTTTGTTTGTTTGTTTGATTGTACTGAATAGGCTCAAAAACTACTGGACCGATTTTAAAAATTCTTTCACCATTCGAAAGCTACATTATCCACGAGTAACATAGGCTATATTTTATTTTGGAAAAAAATAGGGTTCCGTAAGATATTTGGGTTTTTCGGACACAAGGTGTAAAAAATCAACCAGAAAAGTTACTTATTTTGCGTACGCTGCCTAAACTATAAAAGATAGAACCATAAAATGTTCTAATTAATTGTAGATCTTATAAATATCTACAAAAAAGTCCGCGACACACTATACCCATCTATGTCGAGTGAGGCACAGCAACCATTTTTTTATTTAAAAATCTTGAATTTTTTTTGGACTACATTTAAACGCGTTTATTTTACTCATGCTATTAATCCTTATCAAAATAAATGATTTCATCACTAAGAACAGTTTATGGAGATAATATTTGGTCTTTGAATGATTAAAATTGGACGTTTGGTTTTGAAGTTATGGCGAAATTAAAATATTACGATTTCTGCTGCACGGCCCGTTGTATTATATAAAGAGGTAATGTCGTTAAGTTTGTTTGTAGGGGGTAATCTTTAGAACTACTGAACCGATTTTAAAAATTCTTTCACCAGTAGAAAGCTACATTATTCCTGAGTGACATAGGCTATACGGGATCTTTAAAAACCTAAATCTACGCGGGCGAAGCCGCGGGGATCAGCTAGTTTTATATATAAAGATAAGTACCTCGACCGTATAATTATTTTCAACCCCGACGTATGCGTCCACACATTAGTTTGTTTGAATACCAAGACCTAGCATTAAAGGTACACAAATTATAGTTTGTCATTTCACAAATACATACATTTCGTTTCTAATATCGTTGATATTTAGATTTGCTTATTTAGGGTAAGGATGGAATATTTTAACACTTGTTTACTGTGACTTAATAATTGGGTTGACATGAAGTAGTACACATCGACCTTTAGATGGAGATAGCAGGTTTGTAGAGCATTGTCTCTGTCGTTAAGATCGACAAAACGTCATGGTATGAGTGACAGAGATAATACGCTCTTACATAGCCGAAATGTCATTATAAATACCGATGTACATTACTTTCTGCCGCGTACTACATCTCCTTGAAAAGAAAATGGAATCTTTTACGTGATTGCTCAATCGCAAAGTGATTCTCTGTATTGTTCTAGATTTGCAGAAAAACTTTTTACGCTAATATGTATATTGTATATGTATATATAGGTAACCCGGACTCATGTTAGATCTTCAAACACGTATATATAGCTGCTGCAGATGTAGATTGTAGAAGCTCCCGGCATCTGCATATGCCCCATGCGTATAATTGTACTAATACTGGTACGATATTATAAGCACCTTGGCCATATGGAATGTACGGACCTAACGTTTTTTAGGTTTTACGATAAATGTAATATTATAAATGTCAACTTATAAAATATCTTACTCTTTGTATTATTGCCTATACTATAAACGTCATAAATACAACCCTATTGGGAATTTAATTCGAATTATATATGCGGCACGTTGCACCCCACGGTTTTAAAACTTTCTTCGCGCCGCGTTTAAAAGCATCGCGGCGACGGAATTCAACTAACTATAACTGCATATTCACAAACTATTCTTTCGCTGTTAAAGTTTTTATAGGTCAAGCCCGGATCAAGTGGCATTAAAACTCTCTTTGGAAAAAACGCAATAGTGACGATGTTTTATTGCAATTTATTTTGCAGTCTCTATAGGGAGTAAAAGATGGCTTTTATAGTTTGACATAATATTTTAATACTGGTTATACCATAACTCCTATTTCTTCTTTCTACCGTTGGTACCGGCTTATACGCCAGGATCTGGTGATCCAATTCAACGTCGATCTCGGGCAGTTTACATTACCACGCCTCTGATAGGTAAGTATAGTTCTAATCTATCTTTGTCTTACTATTCTTGGTTTTAGTTTTATGAGGATTCCTCCAAAACGTGCCAATATTTACTTCCTACGTCTACGCTCAATTAGGTCCTAAATATATAAAACACTAGCTTATTCCAGCGACTTCGTCCGTGTGGACTATACAATTTCAAACCTATATTTTACCCCCTAAACGGTTGAATTTTTAAAAATCTTTTCTTAGCGCATGTCTACGCCACAATAGCTATCTGCATGCCAAATTTCCTGTAAAATAAAATAAAAGTCCTGTAGTTTGAGCTGTGCGTTGATAGTCAGTCAGTCAGTCAGCCACGTTTTCCTTTTATATTATACTAGCTTATGCCTGCGACTTCGTCCGCGTGGACTACAAAAAATTTAAACCCCTATTTTATACCCATATTAGATAAGATAGATAAGTGTAAATTACAAACTTTCGCGATTCTAACTTCAAAACTGACAAACTTTCATACAAACTTCAAACCCCTATTTTACCCCTTTAGGCGTTGAATTTTGAAAAATCCTTTCTTAGCGGATGCCTACGTCACAATAGCTATCTGCATGCCGAATTTCAGCGTGATCCGTCTAGTAGTTTGAGCAGTGCGTTGATGGATCAGTCAGTCAGTCAGTCAGTCAGTCACCTTTTCCTTTTATATATTTAGAAGATAGAAGATTCTTGGCATTTTGACGGACCTGTTTGAAAACATGAACAGCACTGCACTGCTGTGAATCGAAGCAATCTGCGACCCGAATGAGTCAGCCCGCTAAAGCCCTTCAATAGACAATTTGGCTACCATTCACTCGCCGCTCACACCGGAAACCATGTAAGAGATTATCCATTCCACTGAATTTATTCCGGCCTCGTTTAGTGCTAAAGCCGAAATACATAAGTAAAAAACATTTACGTAAGCGCACTTTTCGTTGAGTATACTTGAAAATCAGAAATTTACTACCAACGGAATAGAACATGTAGTTTTTTAACTTCTTTTCAATAGTACGCTCAGCATTCAAGAACTCTCAGATCTGCAAGATCTTTCAAGATCTGCGGCACGTTATCAGTACCCTTATTATCAATGCGAAAGTGTGTTTGTTTGTTGGTTTGTTAATTTGTCATTCAATCACGTCGCAACGGTGCAACGGAATGACGTGATTTTTTGCATGGGTATAAGATAGGTATAAGAAAGACCTGGAGAGTGACATAGGCTACTTTTTTGCCCAGAAATTCAAAGAGTTCCCCCGGGATTTTTAAAAACCTAATTCCATGCGGACGAAGTCGCGGGCATCAGCTAGTTATTAATATTTCAGCAGTAAAAGTGATAAAATCTTTACCTTAATTAATTGAATTAATTGTAGATAATTAGTTAAATTAAGTGTATTGGAGACAGTTATGTAGTGAATAAATTACAAAACGCATAGCAGCTATATAACATACGCTGTAATGTAAAGCTTAATATACCTATAGCGGGTTAAAAAGCCATTCCATTTGCAGAAACGGTATCTCTGCGGACAACAACCTCATTTTGTTAGTGACCCCAATTTAGAGCGAGGGGATATGTATTAACAGACTAATTTTGTTTTACTTGTAAAGTAAAAGTTTGTTTTTAACTTGTTCACATGCGTGTAAGTAGAGTTCGGCAATACAACTCATTTTAAATTGGTTTCTTTATCTAAACATTTAATAGGCATAAATATTAAAAGTTATGGTGCCTATAATTTAGGTTAGTGTTAATTCTATTTTGGACTTAAACGAATGGCTAAGAATCGTGACTTTCAGTGCTTAATTTCAAGCTTTCAACGTTTTTTTGTTGATAATCGCGCTAGGAATAAAGTTTTGCTTTTACGATGTGTTATTTTGCACGAATTCACTTAGCGATTCAGCGATGATTCCTTTTAATAAAAACGTTACGTGTTCATTTGGAATAAACCTTGGGGCTGACAATCGATATGATTACATAAACGTTTAATTGAACAACGTTTTTGATTGCTGCTATTTTAGGACAATAGTTATAGGTTAACGTAATAGGTTGAGGTTTTTAGTTTATTGACTGGGTAAGAAATAATTAAAGCTATAAATGAATGAATGAACCTTCCATAACTCAACTTTTTTATTTATTTATTTGTATTTAGATACAAGTTAGCCCTTGACTGCAATATCACCTGGTGGTAAGGGATGATGCAGTCTAAGATGGAGCGGGCTAACCTGGAAGGGGTATGACAGTTGGTATTAAAACCCTTTGGTTTATACACGGCATCGTATCGGAACGCCAAATCGCTTGGCGGCACGGCTTTGCCAGTAGGGTGGTAACTAGCCACGGCCGAAGCCAGACCAGACCAGAAATTTAGAAATTATAAAATTCCAAACCCTGCCAGGAATCGAACCCGGGACCTCCCACTAATAAGACCACAGGGCTTACCACTGCGCCAGGGTAAGTCTTTGTCTCCGGGTGGACAAGAATCCGAAACCCGTAGCTCGTAGGTTCATACCCCAACCATTGCACGATTACCGTATCTACTTCTAGCACAAGCTTTACGTTTGGTGAGAAGGGAAAGAAGGGTAAGTCTAGTAACTGGTATCTTGGTGGTTTGCTAAATTTTCGTAAAAATATCTAAATAGTTTTTAAAGTTTAAAGATTTGTATGTAAATCCTTGGCCGAATTTAGCTTTTTCATTTCCTCCGTGCTTCGGAGTGTGTTCGTCCGAATTATTATCGCTAATATCTGATAATAACTGTAAAACCATAGTCAAAATCTCGTTCTTCAAGTCATATTGTACCTATGTAGAACGATCCACAATATCATTCCAAGAAAACTCCTACCCGACACGACAGTGGCGTTCATAGGGTTCTAAGCAAGGGTAGTCATTAGTTCCTATTTATGTCCCTATGACCTGCACACCACTAGTAATATTGAAAAACTAGCTAATGCTTGCAACTTCGTCTGCCTAGACTACACAAATTTCAAACCCTTATTTCGCCCCCTTATGAGTTGAATTTTCAAAAATCCTTTCTTAGCGGATGCCTACGTCATAAATTTTAATAGCTATCTTCGTACCAAATTTCAGTCCGATCCGTTCAGTAGTTTGAGTTGTGCGTTGTTAGATCCATCAGTCACATTTTCCTTTTATATATTTAGATGATTTTTGTGCTATTCCAATTAGGGTAAGCAGTGCTTTTATGCTTCTATGATCTGCACACCACTGACACGACCCTAAACAATGAAGAATACGATGCGAGAGAGAATAACTTTATAGTACTGACCGCTCTATCAGCTAAGTTTCTGACTCTGCAGTGGAGGTACGCAGGCTGGCCCACGGCGGCGGTGGCCTCGCGCTTCGTGCTGTTATCGAAGTACGGCTGCCCCAGAGGCTCCCAGCCTCCGCCGCCGGCTGTTACACCTGCAACAAATACAAATCTTAGCTTTAGGGAATAGAGTTCAAAATTGTAATTTACAGATCGAACCGCCCGATAGACTCTACAGTTACTCTTTTCCAATGACATTATTCCATTGATGTGCTACAGCACCCGGCAGGAAATAATAATGTACACGACCTTTAGAAAGAGGTTTCGGCTTCGTAGAGCGTTGTCTCTGTCACTCATATCTTTGTGACGTTTTGTCGGTCTCAACGACAGAGACAACGCTCTACAAAACCGCTAGCTCTTTTTAAAGGTCGAGGTACAAAAAAAGATGACGATACGTGACGTAGTGCTCGACAAATGTGAACCATTTAGATGCTTTAGTAACATATAAACTTCTCTTTTACATAATGTAACAACATCTTTTCTCAATACAATAACATGATATAGTCATTCGTCATCGAATTCCCTCCATATAGCGGCTAGTCTCATCGGGGAATAGCAAACTACGTAGGAGATATTAATTATGTACATTAAGTATGTAAGTATGAACATTAAGTGTGTGCGCGAACATAGATGCGCTTTCTATTCCCTCGCTCTCATACTCCGAAGAAAAAATCTAGTAAGTAGGTAAATGAATAGTCGAAATGTAGGACCATAAAACCTTTATTTCATTACTGTACCACTAATAAGGAGTTTGTAAGGATTATGTAATTACAGCACAATTATCGGCTGTTCACGATAAGCCATAATAATAATTGTATTGCGCTCTGCAATACAATTATAATGGCTGCCATAACACATGCATTGGGTTCGTAATATTTTTTTATTATTAAAAGAATATTAGCCAATAGTTGCTGACTAATATTCCCTTTTCCCCTCCATGCTAATTTGCGTTTACTATTGCTTATTATAAACGTTTACTGCATTTAATTTTGGCAATAACCTTACATTTATGGAACTTTAATATAGTGTAGCCATTTTAACTAATAAAATAGATTTGGAATAAACAAATAAAACTGACTCACTAACATAATACTATTATTGTATAGTTCAAACGGCTGGGCCGTGAGGTCGCAGAATTTTTAAATTACTTATCTAAATATATAAAATGAAAAGGTGACTGACTGACTGATTGACTGATCTTTCAACGCACAGCTCAAACTATTAGACGAATTGGATTGAAATTTGGCATGCAGAGATAGCTATTCTAACGTAGGCATCCGCTAAGAAAGAATTTTTGAAAATTCAACATAGCGTAAAATGTATCCCACTAAAAATATTTCATGTAAATTTGGTTGCCAAGACTCACGAGTTCATAATGCTTTCACTGTTAAAAAGTTATGAGATCTCTAGTAGAGCCAAGCCCCTAGCTGAGCTTCGATTTGTGCTGCCCATGGGGCTTGTCCCAAGTCCAAAGTATATAGCTCTTAAGTGCTCTTGACTGTATCACATTTATAATATTAAATAACATATAACTCTACTTATAAGCCCTGATTCTACAATTCCTACATCTTGGTAAAAAAGTATGGCTTGGCCGTTTGTTTAATGTTGGAATCTCGAAAATGTATAGTGGGGGGAAACGGATTAGACTTAAGACAGAGTTAAAAACTATCTGTGTACCAGATTTCGTCGAAGAAACGGTTAAGGGGATGAGCCGTGAAAAGGACCCAGACAGACAGTCATACACACTTTAGCATTTTATAATATTACTATGCAAGTGTGGATAATGTTACAAATTCGACATAGCTTTGCCATTTCCATACGCTATCCACTAGAAAACGAGGTTCAGTAAACCGCAACGTGTGAATAACTTACAATGATTACTGATTACATAAATGATTTGCTCGCTGTAAACGGGCAAGTGCCGCGGCAATAATTGCGAATACATTTGCGCACAGACGGGGTCTGGACGTAGTACAGTCTAACGTGAATTATGTTATAGTTACAATGTCATGCTACTCCATCCAGGCGCGGGCTCAACGTAAGACAAATCTGTACCCATCAGTCGTTGGTCCTTTGCACCATTTTAGTTACCTGGATCCTAGCGATCTAGTGGCGATAAGGCCGCCAAATTGTACCTGCCTATATTTTTGTTTAGCTGTGATAGCCTAGTGGTAAGGACGTCCGCCTTCTAATCGAAGATCGGGGGTTCGATCCCGGGCACGCACCTCCAACTTTTCGGAGCTATGTGCGTTTTAAGTAATTAAATATCACTTGCTTTAACAGTGAAAGAAAACATCGTGAGGAAACCTACATGCCTGAGAGTTCTCCACAATGCTCTCAAAGGTGTGTCATGTCTACCAATCCGCGTGGCCAGCGTGGTAGACTATGGCCAAAACTCTTCTCGCCCTGAGACGAGACCCCTTCTCTGTAGTGAGCCGGCGATGGGTTGCTCATGATAATATTTTTGTTTTGCTTAGTATATGTTTTTCTGTACTAATTTTGTGGTGTACAATAAAAGTATATTTATTCATTCATACCCACTCACCCGTAAGATCCCTCTGTAAGAAAAATATCACTGTTTTACTTCGACAACTTCATTTCGGCATACCGTATAAAGAATGTTTATCTGTATTTTTCTAATAAGCCAACAGAGAAAAAGAGCAATGAAGCAAAACATTGAATAAACGAATAAACAAGTTCGTGTGTAGATATAGGAATTTTTCCTGAATCATGCTGAAGCTGGCCGGTTTCAGCCGGCTCCCTTCGAAACACCGTCCCTAATGGCGATCCCTCGGCGATACAATTGTACTTTGTTTCCCGTCACGTACCGTTGTTTTTTATTCCTAAAGCGTTAACTGAGGTATTTTGTAAATATTCCAACAATTACTTTCCAAAATGGATTGTTTATTGTGCAGGCAGATGACGTCTATTGTTTTAGCAAGTAAATTAATGATAATAATTAATATATCTACATACTAGCTGATGCCCGCGACTTCACCCGCGTGGAATTAGGTGTTTTAAAAATCCCGTGTAAGTTCTTTGATTTTCCGGGATAAAAAGTAGTCTCACTCTCCAGGTCTTTAACTATATCTATGCAAAAAATCACGTCGATCCGTTGCTCCGATTGCGACATGATTGAAGGACAAACCAACAAAACAACAAACAAACACACTTTCGTATGTATAATAGGGGTAGTGATATTGTTATAAAGAAGAACTTAGATATGTCATATTATACGTATCTAAAGTGAAGACTTTGGTTCACATTCGTGGAGCGCTATGCGTGCTTATATCTTGTCTTACTCATCACCGAGCACGAATTATACATATAATGTTACGCAATATGAACCTAACACGTCTATAGTAAATAGTGTAATTGAAGTAGACAATAAACATTAACCCCTGATATTATGTCAGGACTTGGAACCCAAAACTCAATGACTAAGGCTGAGCTCTATAAAGCGTACTGTGACTTTGCTTAAGCTTATTTCACTCTACGAGATATAAATTATATTATAGTTCAGTCAAAATAGACATTCAAGGTTAAAATAATTCGCATAGGGCTAAAATTGGTACAAATGTTGGGAACACCAATATACAAATGAATTGTGAAAGTTATACCCATTGATTTATTTTTATTTTTGTAACGTTGAATGTCGTAGTGTGAAATGAGCTTGGATAGATTTATATCGGTGATATAACACTGTTTCCTAGTATCATTTAGTAGTATTTAAACAGGACTGTCACCCGTAGTAAAAAAATGTATGTGACGAAGCAGTTAATTTTTAAATATTTTAGCGAAATAAAGCAATAATAATATAAATATCACTCAAATAAAATTTTCAGTCACCTTTTTGCATAAAATGTTTCACAGTTATATAATTTTTACTGAAAGAAATACAAAATGAAAATATACTGGCAAACATCTACAAAATGTGTTTTAGGTACGTGAAACTGAATAAAATAGGAATATACTTTGGTCTTCATTTTGTAAAAACATAGCATTTGTTCTCTAAACTGGGTAACAGAACAAAAATGGAGATGCTATTCTCTAAGCAACTATTAGGTTTCGCCGAAGTGCCCGCTTCTAAGGGTAGAATCGTTATTATCCCCTTTGCAGGAGCGTTTACAAAAGCCTTTATCTTCTAATAGTAAAAGTTTATTTGTATTTGCCCAGAGGGCTACATTACGTTTGTAGGAAAGATAGTTTAGCTTTGGAAATTACTTTTGAACAGCATCGCCATTTTCTTATTACCTACCGTGTTTTGACTATCATTATATTTTATAGGTACGCACAGAAAATATAGAGCTTTGATCACAACGTAAGGCGTAACCGTTGTTTCCTTGTATATATATTGTTGGTTGGTTGTTGTAGGTATATTGTGTATATTTTTATTAATTGTAGTACTTTATTTTGGTGTTTAAACTATCGTGAGTGATTTCCATTATAAATATAGAAGAAACCGACTTAACTCACGTATTTAGTCGACATTAGCCTGACTAGTTTTGAAACCCATCCGGGGTCATGTCTCACAAGACTCAGTTCACAAACGCGTCGCAATTGAGACTGCGTGCCACACGCGCCTCGACCCGCGCGGCCGCGGCCGGGCTACCGTCGACTAAATACGTAAGTAAAGCCGGTTTCTTATATATTTATAATTGTAGTACTTATTCTATGAATTCATTCACTATGACCTTTATTATTTTACAAGACTTTGCCATGAAGTCGTTTAAAAATTCCTAGACTAAAAAGTAGGATCCTACGTCCGTAAGACGCCCATGCTATAAATATCGACGCGACGGTTTAGTCGTATATTCATGAAAAGGTAACAGAACACACCCACTCTCACATTATAAACATAATAATTATATCGTAATGTAAAAGACAGTAATGAATATATTATGTGTAAAAGTCATAAGACCCCTTTCACAGAAGTAGTATTAACACTGCACGTTTTTATTACGGGGTAAATTTTACCGAAACGCAGTGTGCGTTCTTTGCAATATAAACAACGTATCTTCAGTTCGATACTTTATGTACTTGTACTGCGCTTGAACGCGGCGAAAATATTGTACATCGACCTTTAGAAAGAGATAGTGGTTTCGTAGAGCGTTGTCTCTGTCGTTGAGACCGACAAAATAACACATTGGTATGAGTGACAGAGACAACGCTCTACAAAGTCGAAATCTCATTCTAAACGTCGATGTACAATTATTCTTCATGGCTACTCGGTATTCGGTAGATGAAATTTTGTGTCAGGATGTAAGGATTCTTAGTATATCCTGTTCATCCAAATCTGTTCAGGTACTCAGAAGTCATGGTGGAACAAAGAAACACACATACACACAACACTACAAATACAAAAGTATGCTCCTTTTTTCGTGTAAAAGACGTGCGGTACAAATGCCGTATGAGTGGGCTCTAATAACTCTGTACTCACCGAATAATATGAAAATACAGCTTAACTCCGCCGCCCACATCGCGAACGCTTTTCACATCGTGTCCACTCTAATAAATACCACTTCACTGTAACACCAGCCACTTAGACTTGGCATGTTTTTTATTAATTGCTCGTATTACGCATTTTATTCACTTGCGTCTTATTATGTCCAGTTCCTGTAACACTGAATATTTTACGCGTAAAACACTAATTAAATGTTAGGTATATATTTATGCTTAAGTAGGTATTCTATCTTCGTTTGAACCTATATATTTCAAATAATGTAGGTAGGTATTTATCCTTGACAAGCTTTCAAACGTTTTGCGGCCTAAAATTAAATTAACGCCTCTCTTTTAATCGCGTACACTGTTGTATCTTAATTATCTCTGTCCCGAGGAAGTCCCTACACGAGACCTATGTCCAGCAGTGGACGTCTATTGGTTGTTGATGATGATGATAAACTGGTTTCCAACGACATCAACACCTAGTATCACACGTTTATTTGGCAGGGTAAATCTTACCGTATACCTAAGTTACTTTGGGTATAGAACCATTCACACGTTATTTGTACTGCAAAAATACGTTCACAAAGATTTATCCTGCAAAAACGTGCAGTGGTAAGGTCGCGTGAAAAGGGCATATTATTGTTACGCAAGAGCTATCGAAGGGCGGGTCATCCCCTATAGATAAGTTACGATAATATATTTCTTTTTTTCTTACTAATTAATTCTATTTTAATTTTTATGATTATATTAAATGTCATTAACCGTAAATTGGGTCAGGTTTATACCTAAACATATTAATTATTATGCCTACCCATACCCACAGAAAATCACTCGTTGTAATTAATTTTAATAAAAAATAAGTTCATTAAATTTAATGACCTCACACGATACAAAAAATACTGCTATGTTTTTTTATGAAATGATCAATAAAAAAATATGTTAAACGCATATTCAAATTTTATAGTCACAATAAATGGCTTGTAAGTCATTTATGAAAATCAATTAGCTGAGGGCAATAATTTTAAAAATGACTGACCAATTTGTAGATAAGAACCGTAATGAGTTTGTAATGGATGCCACCTCGAACGACCGCAAATGAAATGTTTGTATAACTTTCCGTGTTTCTGTTATACCTAGTATATAATTAAAAAGTACTGCTGAAAGCCTCGGAACGTCTATAAAGAGATATTTATTATGAAGCGATATTTAAAATAATGTGTAAACGTTTGATTGATAGGTCAATAAAAAACATTAATCGTTGAAAAAATTAAAACATTTATATATAGTTTTTGAACTTTTCAGTTTAAACCAGAATTCAATTTTTGATTTCAGTGATTACTATTATGTTTAGAACACTTGTTCTAATAATATTATACCTAGCTCAATAAATACTTGTTAGTTGACTGATAGGTACCAATTTGGTAACTGGTGAGTAGTGGTGAGTAGAGAGTGAGATAGCTACTTAAAGCACAATCGCTACAAATGCCTGTTTGTCTACTTTATGGCTATCAGAGAGGCTAGAGTCACTCTAACTTCTTTGATAATGTCTAAAAAGGATGCTTAAGCATGTACAATAGCTCGAATCATACCCAAAAGCTTCCATTCTGACGATCAAGCTATCTCCAAGCTATCCCCAAAATTGAAAAAAACTCTTTGCTGCCATTCAGTCGGGCGATAAAAGTTTCAGACCTTAGGCATAATTTTTATTTGGCCAGTCAGGGTACGGTTTGCAGTAAGACTAAAAATAAAGCACTGGCTCCTATACCATAGAAGATTCAACTGTAGGAGCCAGAAACATTGCTAATACATAATATGGTTTGTTTTTTCTATATGATAACCTTGTAATTTTATCACATAAGGATTGTGATTTAGATCTACCTACGCTTCTATAAAGAATATGAGCTGGAATGGAGAGTGCTATTTGCGCTACGAGGTGCGAGATAAAGCTACGAGGTGCCCTGAAGCTGCAAGGCGTGAAAAGTATGCGGAGGCAGACTTATTATTCATGAATCCGAGGTTCACGCCCGAGCCGTGGACATAAGCCAGCACTTATACGAATAACACTATCACAACACCCTCAGCAAAGTCTACAAAACAAGCAATTCGACAGTTTGTACAAAAAATAACACTCTGATCCATTCTCCCAAGAGAAGGAGAGGCTTTTAACGTCGAGCGCCACCGTTTTTATCGAGTTTGAATATTTTGTTTTTATCAACGCTAGCCAGCTTTAAACAAACTTCGTTTATTAACTCGCACTGGATGGTGTCCGTGACTTTGTCCGCGTTGATTTACTCTTGATTTTTCGGAATAAAAAGCAGTCTGTGTACATAACATAATAATTAAGTACTTAGCTTATGCTTTTTAGGCACGGAACAGAAAGAACAGTTTTTTCTGTTCAGAAAGAACTGTTTTTTCTGTTCCGTGTTTTTAGGCCATAGAACATTCAAAACTTGGACTATAGGTAATACCTTAGAGACTCGGTATCGACCTTCAATTAAATAGGTAAAATCGCAACTGACTAGCAAAATACTCTTCTCAGACCAACATTATCAAGGATACGCTAAAGAAAAATACTTAATAGAGGTACTTAATTTTCTATTTGCAAGGCCAAAAAAATACATTTTTTGCATGCTAAAGTTTGGCATGCAGATAGCTATTATGACGTAGGCATCCGCTAAGAAAGGATTTTTGAAATTCAACCCCTAAGTGGATTAAATGGGGGTTTGAAAGTTATGTAGTCCACGCGGACGAAGTCGCGAGCATAAGCTAGTGTTAAAAAATACTTACGTAAAGTAAAATGCGGGTAGTACATAACGCAACGCTTCCATATTATTACATCAATTTCTAACTCCCTAACTTTGTAGATGTGAACAAATGATTGAGCAATTTCCACCAAATTAATCAAACGTACGGTTCGTTGAATGTTGGCAACAGAATCGATGGTGGTTTAGTAAATATTACAATGCTATTGTTCCCCCTTCTATAGGGTTCCGTACCTGAAGGGTGCCAATACCTCCTTGGAGTAAATGTGTTCTGTGGCCAATACTCAGCCTCTACTGTCCGTCCTCCTGTCTGTGTGTCTGTCTGTCTGTCAGCGAGCTGCACACTGTACCTACCTTGGATGAATGATTACCTACAGAGTAGAATTTTTTTTGACAACGACTTTAGGCGTATCAAATCTGGAGATTGACTTTTGGAGCGAGTGTTTGTAACTCAAACCACAGACTAACTTGACGTTAGTTTGTAATTAATGTATCATTTGCAGCAAGCGCGAGCGCCGCGTTCTCCACTCGACTCGCGACGTTGGTTTTTTCGCGAATTCCGTTTGAGTGAATACATTACGAGTCAATGCAGATCCCGTAAGCGCGAAAGCAAATTGCGAAAAAAAAGCGAATGCCGTAAAATGGACCACACTAGAGCCAACAGCTCGAATGTCAGCTCAGTCTGTGTTGCACCCCCATGGTAACAAGATCGCCTCAAATGGTACATTACAAACAAACGGTACAAGTCAATCTTCAGCTTAAACCTCCGCAACGTAACAAATAATTGTATCCTACATAGACAAAGAGAGCTTAATAGATTTGTAGCAAGTGCTCAACTCTCTAGAACTCAAGACATAACGTCTTTATTTGCGGTTCGATGTAACTTCAATCCACAATAGTACAGGATGTATGGTTCGAGAGAGAACTTCCTACCGCCCTCAAGGAGTTTAATGCAAATATGCTTCGTGCCTTCATGGTCTTGAGTACATAAAGCGAGCTTTGATTATAAAATACTACTTATACTAATGCTATTTGTCATAATAGCTTATGACAAATAGCACCAAGCGGAGGATAGAAGTGAGAGGGGACAGAATTGAATATGTCCAGGAATATATTTACCTTGGCCAAATAGTTTCTTTTCAGGCTCGCCAAGATAAAGAAATCACAAGGCGTATCGAAAATGCCTGGAGAAGCTTTTGGTCATTGAAAGAACTGTTTAAAGGCAACTTTCCATTACATCTTAAGCGAAAGCTCATGGACATGTGCATTCTGCCAACTCTCACGTATGGTGCTCAGACTTGGTCCCTGACAAACTCTCAAAAGTCCAAGCTCAAGGTTTGCCAAAGAGCCATGGAACGCAGCATACTAGGTATAAAACTAGCAGATCGCGTAAGGAATTCTGCTATACGTTCCAAAACGCGAGTAGCTGACGTTGGCCTTGCAGCCGCTTTACTCAAATGGGACTGGGCAGGTCATGTGTGCCGTATGCCAGATGAGTTATGGGCAAAATCTGCTTCTTTTTGGACGCCCCAGAATCATCAACGCCAGCGTGGTCGGCCGAGGCGACGTTGGCGTGATGAATTAGATAAATTTACAGTTACGTGGCCTGACGAGGCACGAAATAGAAAATTGTGGAAGGATCGGAGGGAGGCCTTTGCCCAGACGTGGGACAGCACAGGCTGATTTAGATTTAGATTTAGACTTATACTATATGTATCGACCAAACCAAGCTTCCAACGTTCTCGTAAAACTTTACCTATTATTTGTGCGATTTCTATAGAAGCAGTCATTATAAGTTTCCTTTCAACAAAATATTACCCTGCATATCCGCAACAGGTCGAGATGGCAATCGGGGTATGAGACGCGGAGACGCACCGCACACCCGCACGTCACTCGCGCTCGCCAGCACTGGGTTAGCACGGGGGCCGTGCGGGTGTGCGGGGTGTTCACTTGCCGATTGCCATCTCGATCTGTCGCGTACAACACCTATTCCTATAAGTATAGAAGTAGAGGTAGTGCTAAATGTTAAAGCAATACCATGTATATAAATGTGATACAGAATTTAAGAAAATGTATATCGTATAGATCATAATAATCCTCTGAGGCACAGCGCACACCGGCAGATTAAAGTGGAGCCAAAACGAGGGCCTTTCTTGAGTTCTTGATAATAACTCAAATTAACGCTTATTTACGCCTTCCTTCCACGTTAGTAACTATTTTTCGTACGTGGATGGATGGAAGGTATTTACGCATAGGCAGCGGTGAGCGGCTCGCCTTGGCCCGTTGAGCGTTCTTTGAATCTCCTCCGTGTTTTGTTTTTAGCATTCCAATCCCATGACAACGTAGGTACTTATATAAAAAACTCTGTTTACTACACCCCGTCAGTATGTGCTGGCCCTTATAATGTGTGCGTCAATTACTTGCATTTCGTCAAAATATCGGTAAAATAAATACAGATTTTTCTGGGAATTCTATAGTAGGTACTAAGCGTGGCCCGGACCAAAGTTTGCATCCTGGAGATAGACATAATATATTTTTATCCTGCGAAAATAAAGGATTTTCACAACACTTAAAAAACCTAAATCCACGAGAACAGAATCACAGACAAAAATATACATAATATTATATACCTAATATGTAGGTACCTATTTAGCTACAGTATCATTATTAAGGTGAGCCCTAGTAATAAGAAAAGTAGGTAACACCCTCACGAACTTCAAGGAAATATTGAGATTAGTAAAGTTTCGTTCTCGGTAAGTGCCAATTTAGAAGAAAAAAATTAAACATTTTCTTTTTACACTATAAAATACTGTCGTTAGAAAAATGAAAGTTAAAATACAATGAATGAAAGAGTTAAAAATGAATATCTCCACTCTATCTACTTGAAAATTTGATTGCATAGATAGCAATAGAGAGAGAGAGGGCCAGCGCGTGTCATACCTTCGTTATTTTATAAAAGCTGAAAGATTATCTGCGTATTACAAACATCCAAACAAACGTTTCTTGCAGTGTTCGGGAAAATACACAGAGAAACTTTTAGCTTTTATAAAATAACGAAGGTCTGTCACGCGCTGGCTCTTAGTCCACAAGTTTTCTATAATTGCCAGTAAGCGTATTGGCCTCGGTCTATTTGCGTTGAGATATAATTGCATTTCATTATACTGAAAAGGGGTGTAGTTGGAGAGAAATTGTGAAAGCCCTGGGGGATTTCATGCAAATACTGAGACTTAGCAAGTTTATAGTTGTTTGGGCTCTTTAAGTAAAATATCATGACCTACAATATAATATAATGAAGAAACTAACACAAACTACTACAGAAACTGTTGTCTGAATTCGTTTGCGTAGAATTTATGTTTTTCATAAGATTTATAGATTCAGGTATTCCAATATGTGTTCAAAATACTAGGTACTGGGTACTACTAGTTACTAGGTAAAAGGGTTCATCAAAAGCTACATCACCAACGGTTGGGTTACCCCGTACCCGCCGGTTACTTCCCAGCCGTCGTTTAAACAACCGTTCAAATATTTACTGTTCACCACGTAAAAATTTAGCATGGTTACTGAATCAGCCGAAGACCATCTGCTGTTCAAAGCAAATAAACGAATGCTAAAAGGCAACGGATTAGCGAAGACACATTGTCATTACTATTCAACAGTGCAGAATCAGCTTTCTCTTTTTTAAAAAACCGGGCAAGTGCGAGTCAGTCTCGCACAACAAGGGTTCCGTACTACAGTCGTATTTTTTCGACATTTTGCACGATAATTCAAAAACTATGATGCATAAAAATAAATAAAATCTGTTTTAGAATGCACAGGTGAAGCCCTTTCATATGATACCCCACTTGATATAGTTATCTTAGTTCGAAAATTGAAAATACTAATTATTAGTTTATGACCACAATTTAATTTTTTTTGTGTGATGTGACCACAAATTCACAGCTTTCAAATTTTTCCCCTAAAGCCAGCTATAAGATCTACCTACCTGCCAAATTTAATGATTCTAGGTCAACGGGAAGTACCCTGTAGGTTTCTTGACAGACAGACGGACAGACAGACAGACAGACAACAAAGTGATCCTATAAGGCTTCCGTTTTTCTTTTTGAGGTACGGAACCCTAAAAAGTCCTCGACTAATTTAAAAAAAAACGATTATATACATAATCGAAAACTTGCGAGATTACGACTATTTTCACAAGATTTATTACAAAAACATCGTAAATATAACAGTGGTACATTAATATGACCATAAAACGTCCACGCTGTGATTAATAACGGTCTGTAACATAAATATAATGGCGGAACATTATCATTATCAAGTAGTAGTTATTATAATAACTATGACTTAAATAGGTCGTAACTCGTCATACTAGAACACTCATTTTAATAACTAAGTATGAAAACAAAGCCTCAAGACGAATCTTTAATGAGTGTGTCCTTCCTGTGATGATGTATGGCGCTGAAACGGGGACACTGACATTTGACCTTGTCCACAAGTTCAAAGTTGCTCAGCGTGCTATGTTAGGTGTATCATTGAGGACCAAATACGTAACTAGAAAATCCGTATTCTGTAGGAGAACCAAAGTGACCGACATACCTCAACGAATTAGTCAGCTGAAGTGGCAGTGGGTAGGTCATGTCATGTCACCCAGAACCGATGGCCGCTGGGGCAGACGTATTCTGAAGTAGAGAACGCGTACCAACAAACGCAGTGTGGGACAACCTCCAACCCGCTGGACTAACGACCATAAGAAGCTAGTGGGAAGTGGGTGGATGAGGATGGATGAGGATGGCGGAGGACCGTGTGCGGTGGGAAGGCCTATGTCTAGCAGTGGACGCAAACAGGCTGATTAAATTGAAAAATGAATTTAATGAAGACTTTCTTTTACCTCTTTGTAGAACTCCCTTAGTTTGCTTTATCCGAGAATGGATCGAGATAGCCAACGTAGCACAACTTTTCCGTGTACCTAAAGATAGGAAATTATATTACGACGAGATGACGGCCACACTCTGATAGTGGAGAGACTCAAAAATAAGTTTGCTTTAATTTGTAAAAAAGACAAAATTTCTACAGAAAGAGAGACCTTCAATACCACATCATAAAATCGCAGTTATAAAAAAAACTTGTGGACATAATTGAACTATTATGGCACCTGTCAGCCGACGATCATTTCAAATAAGGGCCCTGTGCTTAGATGAATGATTACCTCTCTAATGGCCCTGTGGCATTCCGGAACGTTGCACTATGTTGCTCTGATGTAATGAAGCCTTAAGCTTCTAAGTAAGAACAGATGGATTGAAAACGTTTATAGTTTACCACAAGATTAACATCGAAATGAAAGATCAACACAATGGGGCGGCCTCGAGCATGATCTATCGGGCGTATATTATACAGAAGTGGCAACTGGAAGAGACGTGGTGTGGACCAAAGATATTATAACCCTCCAGACAGGCAAAGCTCATACGTATATAGATATAGGTATTATTTTTCATCTTTAGTGGTGGTAGTATTCAGCGCTATCTATGAAAATTTTATCGAACGTTGTCCTGAAACTTCCTCATTGTATTTAAAAAAAGTGAAGACGTACGCTTGTGTGCTGACACATACGTGTAGCGACACAGAATACACAGATATTGGTCCAGGATTTACGCATCTTCTGACACCTCCGAGCATGGTTCAAAAATGGCGGTCTGTTACAAGAGCTTGATGTGACGTATTAATTATACTATTGATGTGGTAGCGCCATAGAACGAATTGCTCCTTTCCGCGTTTACTGTACCCACTGAAAATACAAGTGGAGTCAGAAGCATTGGACGCGACGTAAAGATACGCAAGGAAAGGTTCAGCGCCAACCATTGCAGATGTCATAAGCATTTCATCGATGCACCTGATGCGGCCGAATTTTTCCGCTGATGTCATATTACCAACCAAAAATTGAGTAAGTCCTAATCTATCACATTATGAGCTGTATTCACCGTCAGCTACTTCCGCACAGTAAGTATAGAAACGTGCGTTAAGCGTTTCATAAAGGATCAATATTTATATCGTCATACTTATGCTACCTACTGCATGGTGACAGTGTCAATGTTTGCTTTTCTTGCAAGTATAAACAGACGGTGTTGCGTCATAGCTAAAGATTTCTTGGTCTTTGGTGTCTCTACACAATATGGCAACATTTTCACGTGCAGTTACACGTCAGATACAACTAAAACGCGCTGCGAGTTCAGCCTGGCTTATATATTTAACTCTGCATATACTTGTTATGGAATTTGAATGGCTGTCGAAATACATTCGTAAAACGTGTATTGACTATGCGTGAAATTGTTCTCATGTGCAAAGGTCCTTATATGAAAAGCTGCCTTTTCATTAGAGATATAATAGACGGATCGGGCTGAAATTTGGCATGCAGATAGTTATTATGACGTAGGCATCCGCTAAGAAAGGGATTTTGAAAATTCAACCCCTAAGGGGGTTAAATAGGGGTTTAAAATTTGTGTAGTCCACGCGAACGAAGTATAAGCTAGTATTGTAATAAATTATTTTTAAATAAAAGTTGGAGAACGTTATTAAAAATATCCTAATTAACTCTAAATTTATGAATAGTTTAATATAAACACCGTAACGACTTTTTTTTAAAGAGAGTTACTTAAGTAATTAAATGTTACGGAGTAAATATATTGAATGTATAAGTTTCAAATCTTAAAATTACTTACAATTATTTTTCTAAAACCAGAATTAATTAAGCGTTAAGAGCATTATTTACTGCTAATGAATAAAATGCGCTTTGATTTAAAATAATAATGTACTACTAGTAATAATAATAATAATTAAATATGTAAATAAACCGTGAGTTCTATAACCTCTCCGAAAATGCAAGCACTTATTTATTAAAAGTTTATTTCAATTTTTAAATGTGGCATTATTTCTGCACAACGCTTGAAAGTTTTTGTAATTAAAACTCTTTCGTTAAAAACTTTTTGCACTTTTCTGTCACAAATCCATCGCACTTTTGAAAATGAAATTTTTAGAACGCAGTCGCACGGGGGCCACGGTCGCGGACACAACGCGTCCCGGTGTTACGCGCGGACTGGAGTGGCGTAGGCCAGGCAGCGGGCGACATAGCGCGCTCGAACATGCGCACTTACAATCCTTTGCTTTAAACCCCATTGTGAAATTCGTCGTTGTAAGCGTTCCCACATTGGGTTAAGATAAATTTAACGTTATACACCGTTTTATTCGTTATCACCAAATATAATTTACATAGCACCACATCGACATCGACAAACGATTTTTAAAAGAGCGAAAGATTTTTAATAACATTTTCTGCTGTCATAATGTAGGTACTTGATAAGGTATGCTATTAAATTAAATTAAATTAAATTCTTTATTTAATAAGGCAACAAAGACCCATATTTTGTTAGTACAAATAAGGCTTAAAAACTATGTTAGTATAATCATCCTATTATTATTTTTGTTTTTACATCAGCTATCATAATAGGGCGCAAACAATTAGATTTTGCTATATTGAAATAGCATTACTCAAGACGAGGAATACGAGAAAAAAACTCAAACTATTGCAGATTATTTCGTCGAAACTATGAGGACAAATTTACCACGTGCCCGTAATAATTCACACTTATTCTCCTTTGAAATTGTTGCCCCTGACAGCTATGCGATATATTATAATCTACTAGGTATAGCTAGGTATAGCATTATATAGTCTGTGTTTTTTCTCAAGTGATTAAGTCAGGCATAAGAAGATCGGTAGGAGAACCAGAGTAACCGACATAACTTCGAGGGTAGCGAAGCTGAAGAGGCAATGTGCAGGGCACTAGTTCGTAGAACCGATAGACGTAGAGGTCCCTACTCCCAATATACTAAAATAGCGACCTCGCCTAGGTAGGTAGGGTATAGGAGAATACAAAAGAAAGAAAGAAAGAAAAGAAAAAGATTTCTTTTGGAATTTCTCCTACATTGCCCTAAGACTTTTTGGGTAACTAAATATATTTCCTGTCGATTTTATATTTTTTATAATTTTCCTAAAGGTTATAAATTTTCTGTCTGATCTCTTATCAACCTGTACGCTTAGTACAAGATTTTACGTCTCACCAACGTTGCTAGGATTCGAGAGTCGAAACACAATAACTTCATCAACGATGTGTAGACAAACTTGAGCTTTGAAACAAGACTACTAAGATCCAGTTTACTATAACGCAGAAGTGTTTCGACACTCGAATACTATCAACGATGGTGAGACAAGATCTTGTACCTACTAAGCGTATTGTTCTAACTCAGACCATGTCTGTTTTGACGTCTGTGAATACGACGAGATAACGGGGTCGGTTATTACTCAGTTACCATACGAAGACAGAAGTTGTATTTTAAGTTTTTCCAAAAAGAGAAGAGATAGAATAATTTTGAAAAGTACTCGTAATTTTGAAAAAACAAGCAATTAGAATTTCAGTTAATCAATCTATTGTGTATTACACAGTAATAGTACACGTGGGCCCTTGGGATAACCGAAAGTTCATGACATTTCAATTAGGTAATATTGGAATTTCTCAGTAACTCCAATTATCTGTTACGAGTACCTACCTAGTCATGCAAAATGTTTCGCTCGAAATTCTAGTAAGTAGGTAGTCAATTACTGTTTGTAGCTAATGACTACAGTGAAGTACTATTTGATACAAAATAATTTACTGGAATCACGGATACTTTCAAAACCAACAAACCCTAGTAGAAATATTGACGTCAATTCGATAACTCGTGAATCTAAAACCAAACTGAATTGACATGACTATAAAATACAACCCGACCGACGCCGATCGGGTTGTATTGCCGGACCGGTGGTATACATGTATACCACCACGTATAACTAATGGTTTAATAAATATATATAGTCTGTTGTAGGTCGAGATGGTAATCGGGGTATGAGGCGGGGGGTGCTCCCGCACCGGGCTAACTCGGGGGCTGTGCGGGTTTGCGGGACGTACCCTCCCCGATTGCCATTTTAACCTAACTACAGGTCATTCAAAGCATTTACATCGAAATTCGAATTTATACTAACTTTAGTAAAACTGTAACTGGCGACATCTGTCTAATGTGTATGTACATTAAATATATTTTGAAAATATTAAACGGATGAAGGTTTATTAATCGATATAAAACATTAATTATTACAGTAACTTAACTAAAACAGTATTTTTTGTCTATCTGTTTGTGCGCGTTTCACGCTGAAACTTCTGAAAGGATTTGAATTGCATAAAACTTGGCATAAAATAATTTTAGTTACAAAAATAACACAACGTCATAATTAATCATAATTAATTGTTACTTGTACAGCAGCGCATCGTGTTGTATTAAATATACGAAGTTTAAAAAAAAATACTTAGTGTGAATAAAAACAAACCTATTCTTCTATAAAAAAGAACATCACAGTTACCTATAGTGACAAAAACTAAATAACTGCACGTAGTCGGTGAAAACATTTTAGAAAAGTTTTCAACAAAGCTGACGTCCACGGTCGTCTTTTTCCTTTTCCACTCATATTATCTGAAATGTTTGCTGAATTTTCATTTTTCCACGCCTTTTAACTGCTCAATAAAATAAACATCTTTGTTTGGCATCTCCGTAGATACTCGTAGTATCTGTATTTGAAGGGAAAGTTTCTGACATGTGAAAGCTGAGAACTAAAGCAATTGGTTTTTTTTATAGAGATAGGTTTTTTATTATCTACCTATTTCATCATCATCAACCCATCGCCGGCTCAATTCAATAAAGTTCAATATTATGACGTATTAAGACGTTTGGGAATAACTCAAGCTTCATAATGAACAGTAAGTTCTTGGAAGCAATTTCGGTTGTTTTTATAATTGAACTAGTTGACTCGCCCCGGCTTTGAACAGAGACTAATGTGGATTTGGTATAGGTACTACCTCGTAAAATGACCTGAATTATGGTTTAAATCGCATTGAAAAGCATATACAGATAGATGACTATTGCCACTTTCTTGTATACCTACTACTTACTTACAGACTTCACACACCTCTATGAACATTATGGAGAACTCTCAGGCATGCAGGTTTCCTCACGATGTTTTCTTTCACCGTTAAAGCCTGTTAATTTAATTTTTCACTGGGCCAGCGGGGCACGCTATGGCCTAAACCCTTTTCATTCGGAGAGGATACTCATGCTCAGAAGTGGGCTGGCAATGGGTTCTTCTTCTTCTCGAGTCGACGGTCACCTCAAATACGGGCAGTCCAAAAAGCCGCAACAGCGATAGCTTGATCGATAGCCTTGTGTAGCTCCTTCTTCGTGCAAGTTGTCGGGCACGCAGGGCACCCAGTCATGTGTGCAATGGTCTGTCTCGGATGATGGGTTGGTCATGATGATGAAGATAACTTACTTAGAGAAGAAGAGAAAAAGTAGAGAAAATTATGCCTTATCATTTTAAAAGTATTGCTCACTTGTGTGGAAGATATTTGAAAGATATTATTTAAGTTTTTCCCATATTATATTATTATAGTGTCTGTTCGTCACCACAAAATACTACTGACACATTGACACCCAACGATCAGCTACTTACGTAAGAAAGCTCAGTTCTGACTGGTTCTGATCCTGTCATAACCAGTTTTCATATATTGAACTAATATTTCATACATGTTCAATACCAACATGAAGTATATTTTCTTTTTGCGTTCCATAACTTTTGTACATACAGTACGCGGCAGAAAATAATGTGTATATCGACCTTTGGAAAGAGATAGCGGTTTTGTAGAGAATTGTCTCTGCCGTTAAGACCGACAAAACGTCACATAGGTATGAGTGACAGAGACAACGCTCTACAAAGCCAAACCCTCTATTTAAAGGTCGATGTACATTATTTTCTGCCGCGTATTGTACGAATTTTATATGCCATGTAGTATTAACATACAATACCCGGCAGTAAATGTTGTACATCGACTGTTAGAAAGAGATAGCGGTTTTGTAGAGCATTGTCGCTGTCGCTAAGACCGTACAAACGTCACAAAGGTGTGAGTGACAAAGACAACCTTCTACAAAGTCAAAATCTCATTCTAAAGGTCGATGTTTATTATTTTCTGCCGCGTACTTTCTTTTGGCGAATGGAAATGATAGCACATAGCACAGCTGCATGAAGTACTTACTTACGAGTAGGTACAAGAGGTCATAACTACACGACGCAAGTTTATAGGCGATGGAGCACATTTTTATGGTTCCGTACCCGAAGGGTGCCAACAGGACCCATTTACTAAGCCTCCGCTGTCTGCCCGTCCGTCCGTCCAACAGTCTGTCAGTGGGCTGTACATGAAACGTTCGGTAGAAACTTGAAAATTTCACAGAGTGTTTATTTCTATTGCCACTATAACAACAAACAATAAAAATTTCAAAACCGCCATGCAAAAATTAAAATGTATTATTTCTTGTACGATGGTACGGAACCCTTCGTGTGTGCGTTCGACTAGCACTCGACCGGTTTTTAGTTAGACAAAGCGACCGGCGAAAGATCAACGTGGTGCTGGAGACTCTTCTTGAAAATAAAATAGACCGCACATCGTACAAACGTCTCCATTCTCAAAGAACTGAAAATAAATCAAAGGCTTTCTGTACTACTACAGTTGCGAATCCTCAAGTTCTTTGAGCACATCACAAGGAAGAGTGGTACCATCGAAAACCTCGTGGTACAAGGTCGAGTGGAGGGCTTACGTCCACGTGGGCGTTCCCCAACCAGGTGGACGGACTTAATCCGCTCTGCAACAAAACACGCCTGTCTCCGTGTGTGGCGTGTGTACTTAATGCTACCAACAGAAGTCGCTGGAGGGAGATCGCAAGATCAGCAGTGAAGAATTTATAGCCACCGTCACTAGGTCAAGAGTGAACGATTGAAAAGAAGAAGAATCTCTAACAGTAGATTGCTTCCAGATGGCGAATACTGCATGGACCCAGGATCTCGACGGCAAAAGATTTTCATATTATTATTTCTATTGACGCGTTATAATAATCTTCATAGTAAACACAGGTAGGCCGCTTACATAACCCTGATACCTCGTGAACAGATTAATGCCGCCTCCCTCCCAGCAGCTTGACTTAATGCTCTAATGAAAATAGCAGCCTCCACCCCCAGCTCGCTTCTCCTTCGCAATAACAATTTTATTACTCCGTACAACGACAAGATATTGTGAATGATCATCAATAATCATAAATAGACAAGCTTTATGACGATATAAAACAGTAGCAGTTTGCGTTATTATCGATAGAAACCATGGTCTTAACTATTATTTTTGTGAACAACATAATCGTCATCAATATAATATGACCATTAAGTTGAATAAAATCTATTATTACCTATTAGCTGATGCCCGCGACTTCGTCCGCGTGGAATTAGGTTTTTTAAAAATCCCGTGGGAACTCTTTGATTTTCCGGGATAAAAAGTAGCCTATGTCACTCTCCAGGTCTTCATCTATACCCTTGCAAAAAATCACATCAATCCGTTGCACCGTTGCGACGTGATTGAAGGACAAACCAACAAACAAACACGCTTTCGCATTTATAATAAGGGTACTGATGTCATCTAAATATATAAAAGGAAAAGGTGACTGACTGGCTGATCTATCTACGCACAGCTGAAACTACTGGACGGATTGGGCTGTTTGCATGCAGATAGCTATTATGACGTAGGCATCCACTTAGGGATTTTTGAAAATTCAAGTAAAATGGGGGGTTGAAATTAATGTAGTCCACGCGGACGAAGTCGCGAGCAAAAGCAAGTAAATTATAAATCACTAGCAACCCGCCCCGACTTCGCACGGGTAGCTTATTACAATTTTCGTAGGGATCTAATTTTTTGAAATAAAATATAGCCTATGTCACTCAAGAATAATATAGATTTCTACTAGTGAAAGAATTTTTAAAATCGGTTCAGTAGTTCCAGAGATTACCCTCTACGAACACACTTGCAAACTTTACGTCTTTTTAATATTAGTACATAAATAGATTATACGATGAACTTGCAATCAAATCAAACACTCGAATAATATACATCTTCTTTTATAATATAAAAATGAATCACTAAATGTATTACTGATCGCAAATCTCGAGAACCGCTGAACCGATTTGGCTATTCTTTTTTATAATATTCCTTGAAGTACGAAGATGGTTCTTACGGAGAGAAAAATTTAAAAAATTTGAATCGACTGTTTGGCGGAACGAAGTTCGCCGGGGCAGCTAGTTAATCATAATACTATTACTGTTTACTTATATACTTATTTTCACTGATTAAGAGTTCATACATGTTTGTCTATTGACGAGTTCCGCCCTCAATTTCTTAAGGTTTTCGTAAAATATTCTCCAAAACACCTACAGCATTCGGCAGAAAATAATGTACATTGACCTTTAGAAAGAGGTAGCGGTTTTGTAGAGCACTGTCTCTTTCGTTGAGACCGACAAAACGTCACATTAGGTATGGAGTGTCAGAGACAACGCTCTACAAAGCCGAAATGTCATTACAAAGGCCGATGTACATTATTTTCTGCCAAGTATTGTATAGACCACGGAGGAGAATTTTCTCCTTTGTGGTATAGATACTAAGAATGCATAACCTATCAAATAAAAGCTAGGCAGTCAAGTCAGTGTTTTAGTACGAAAGTCTAAAAAAGAGTCATTCTTTGTTACTGTTCCTTGTTGAATTTGGTTAAAAATATAGTGTTATCTCGTAGATTTTCTTTTAAAATCTAAAAGAAAATGAGGGTTTGCCGTAATACTTTAAAGCCCGACAAGAAAACTACAACTTGAACATGGCGCAATCTCGTACCTATCGAACTAAGCCCAAATAAACTCGTTTTACAAAGTCTTTTTATATAGCGCCGCCCGATTTATCGGCTTTGATAATATAAAATAACTCACATTAACTGTGTGAGCATAAAGTGTTTGTTTTGGTAATAAACTGTACTGGTTATTACATTTTATCTATTTAATCTTGTGCATTAATTTTATTTTTTCTTTAAGTCAAAATTCGAAAAATTTACAAAAAAAAATGTTAAAAAATCTCCCGTCGAAATCACATATAATTATTTATGGTTTATTTATTAATTAAACAATTTAAAATATAAAATTGCTTTAAAAAGTTAAATGTAAAATAGTATTATTTTACATTTACTTTGGCTATATTATGTGAACTTCGTAAGGTTTTTAAAAAAATAACTATTAAGTAATTGTAAAATAATAATATTTAGGACCGGGTGTAGTGGCGCTCTGTAGGGAAGGCCTATGTCCAGCTGTGGACGTCCACAGGCTGATGATGATGATGATGATGATGAATTGTAAAATACCAGTACCTACATAACATTGTGGATGGTCTTTTTAAAGTATTAGTAAAAACAAGTGTTGCCTAAAGAATTTAAAATTAACAAACGTACAATATAAAGTTACAATAATTCTCTACAATACATGAAAATTACAATGTAGCGCGGAGGAAAATTTATTGCGCTTTCGTGCGGTTTAATATTAGGGTCCCGTGTATCACTTACTGGAGTTGTGTACCTACTTAGTTAAGTCTTTTATATGTTAGCAGTTTACATGTTATGTTTAAAAAAAAAAATTCATATATGTCAGCCATGTTACCGTGACAAATGTTCCCCTTTCCCCTCCAAGTAAGCGTAAAGCTTGTGCTAGGAATAGGTTCGACAATAGTGCAACAGGTGGAGTTTGAACCGGCGACCTTTCGGAATTCAGTCCACTTCGTAACCGTTGAGCTACTGAGGCTTAAATTTAAATACGCTTTGTTTTATTGAGTACTTTCAGAAAATACAATGCCATGATGATGAGGACGGAAGTTTGGTACCAGAAATACCTATAGTGGCATATGACAGGATAGTCGTGCACAATCCTTTTTATTTTTAGTACAAAAATACGTTGACTTTACAAGTGATTTTCACTTTCAACTTTCGTAATTTGAAGCGATTAGTCTCCTGTCATGTAAAACGAAAAATATCCTGTAAAAGGTATGGAGCTACAAAAAGATTATTTAATGAACCCGACTAACCCGCGGCCCTTTGAGCTCATTACCTTAAATTTTGACTTAATCTTGACAACTTTAATTATTTTGTCCTGTATTAAAGTTAAGGAATTGGGTTGATGTTTTCTTTTGGCGCGGTTTTTTAAGCCATATTAATTTCGCTAACAACTTTGTTATGTTCCCAACATTATTACATTTTTGTAAGTGAATTTAGTGGAAAGTGTCACACCGCCCCTAGCTGCCTGTTAGGTATTGAATAAAATGATATAAAATAAATACTTAGGTACTAAAACAAACACATAACCCTCCTTTGGGCTTCTTGGCACTTGGATGATAAAGTCTCCCACCGCGCTGAGTTCGTCTTTGTTCGGTCTAATCCTAAAAACTACTGATGAGATTTTCATACGGTGGGTGTTTACCAGTAGAAAGAAGGAGTCTATAATTTAAGAGAATTTTGCGAGAATAATTGAGAATATTATGGGGAACGCAACGCATACAGGTTTCCTGGCGATTTTTATTAATAGCTTAAAAAACACATAACTCAGAAAAGTTAGACATGCGTGGTCGAGAACCCCAGACTAGGAGGCCTAGGTCTTAATCACCGAAGAGGTCTAGGTCGAAGTTAAAGCGTATTTGCTTAGAACATGTTTTTTCAATCTTGCATTGAAGGTACTATTTAAATTAATTAAACGTGTACTATTTATTATTATTTGTAGAAAATTTGTAGGTATATACAAGTAAACTAGTAAATTAATGTATGCGATTTTGTCTCTCAGATTCATGGTAAAGGATGACCAAACTTTCCTTCGGTTTTAAGTGGATTTTGACGTAGCTGTGAAATATGTACAAAGTCTGGCTTACAGTCGGCGAAGTTTAAGCCGCATCCACCTATTTGAAGCAAAGCAATGCTGCCTCAAACTGAAAATCCTATAATTGATTCTATATTCAAAGCCTTTTGCTTCGGGTTTATTCAAATTCCACATGCGAATGTCTTTTAAACCGCCGTAACATAAATTAGGTATTAATAAAATACATGACAATTTATTTTCTAAAAGTAAAGTAAAGTAAAATATTCTTTATTGTACACCGAAACCAAAACAATAGAAATATAACAAAGATGTTTGCAAGTACAATAGACGGCCTTATTGCTAAAATAGCGATCTCTTCCAGGCAATCTTAGGGTAGAGGATATTATAAAATTAACATTTTTTTACGAATTTATATGTCACGCGTTTCCTATTTTATTTACAAATAAATTATTACTTTGTAATAAATTAAGCTGATTACTAGTTCCATTAATTATAACTAAACTATCTACAAAACAGTTTCACTTAGGTACAAGGTTTTGTTTTCAGCAAACAAAAATAATATTTTCAAATACATTTAGAAGAACCGCTTGTATAACTAAAAACGTAAGTGCAAAAAATAGAAATGACCCAGTTTATAATTTAACTTGGTTTTTGTACTCTGAAATTGTCTTTTTGAAATATTTAAAACCAGAAAAATGAACACAATATAAATTGGGTTACCTAAAAAACCTTCAAAAGAGATAGCCTTGTAGTATCATTGTCATCGCCAGGGCTCATTAAGACCTGGTTAATGATGCACCAGCTTTTTAGCGCACTTGTACCGGCACCTCGTAAAAATGCTTTCGTTATATTATACGTTGTTCCGTATTTAACTGACGTAGCTGGAGCGCTTAGTGTTTTTTAGGGTTCCGTACCTTAAAAGGAAAAACGGAACCCTTATAGAATCACTTTGTTGTCTGTCTGTCTGTATATCAAGAAACCTATAGGGTACTTCCAGGGTAATTTGTGGTATACACAAAAAAAATTAAATTGTTCTCATGAACTAATAATTAGTGTTTTCATTTTTCAAAGTAACTATACCAAGTGGGGTATCATAATATGAAAGGGCTTCACTTGTGCATTCTAAAACTGTTTTTTACTTATTTTTATGCATCATAGTTTTTGATTTATTGTGCAAAATGTCGAAATAGTACAACTGTAGTATGGAACCCTCGGTGCGCGAGCCTGACTCGCACTTGGCCGGTTTTTGTAAGTTAAATCCTGTTGTTAGACTGAGTATTGCGGTTCATCTTTCGAGTGTCACTGGGGAAAATTGTTTTTAATTTTACGGTTTGGGTCGCTTTAAGGGTGGTGAGTGTCAGCTTGGAATATAAAAGTGTGTACTAAATATATACCTAACAAGTTATTGTTTTGTAGTAACAAAGTATCCTTGCTACTTAGAATTTACATAACTATATCACATGTAAATAAATGCTGTATATAATAACGTTGTAAATAGTCTAGAACTAGAGGCACAGTAAGATACCATACATATTATGTAAAAATAAATGCGTATAATGAAATTTCTTTGACAGTATATGTATATAAGTTTGAAAGCGTCTTATTAAAGTTAAAGAAAAATAATTACTTACACTGTTCATATTTCATTATTAGACTATAGTCCGCGACAAGTCGAGATGGTAATCGGGGTATGAGGCGTAGGGACACCCTGCACACCCGCACGTCTCCCGCGCTCGCCCACGGGGGGTGTACGGGTGTACGGGGCGTTACCTCTCTGATTGCCATCTCGACCTGTCGCGTACTTATAGGTACTTAATAAATTATTAATTTTTCCTTCGATATGACGAATAAGTCTTAATAATTTATAGCTAACCTAACAAGACGATTGGCAAACTTGGTGAGTAGGTATCTATAACAGAATAATTCTTTAGGTAGGTACTTGACAGTACCTACCTAAAGAAAAGTAATTTGTAAGTAATTTGGTAATAATAGACGACCAAATTTTATGCGTTAATATAGTTTGAAGATTTCAGAAATTTTCAAGTGAATATTTGTCTGTGTAATGGTCTCAAAGTTTAATTCGGGTCGTTTATCATACTTTGCTCCTTATTCAATGAAAACAAATTTTCATTCCTGACCTTGTTTTTGATCTGACAAAATCTAAAAGCTGTTTGTAAAGATGCTAGCTAATAATGTACCTAATAACTTTATCATGACCTCTGTCCCTCAGGAATTTTCGCCTTGATAATAAATAATTGTTACTGAATACTAAACTTCCGAAAGCTGCGATGCACTTGTTTGATCGTGTTTCAAAATACCTTAGAACTCTTTATTCTGTGCTTCGTTGTGCTATTTTTAACATTGTTTATTCGGTGTTTGTTATTTTTGTTATCTACCATAGTAGGTCAGCAAATGAAACGTGTTCACTTCTTTTACTACGTATATTTATAATAACATTTTATTCAATTTTCAAATAAAAAGAATTCAATTTTCAAATAAAAAAATTTATAATAAATTTTATTTAATTAATAAAACGAATCTAAACAATTGAACATAAAAATTACAGATCGAAAATATCATCTAAACCACCGCAACGCGGCAGGGTGCCCAGAACGCTGGCAGCGTTACCTCGTATTTATAATTATTCTAATTAGATTTCATTTTAACTAATGTTAGATATGCTGAAAGTATACCTATCTACTTAATCAAGTCAAAAATAAGAAACCTCTAAGAAAAAAATATATTCTTACTTTTTTACAATAGCTAAGGCTTTCTTGTAACCATAAGGATACTTGTAGCAAAAGGAAAATAGTAAACAGAAACAGCTTAACGAATTATAAAGCTGAAATTATGTACGAGGCACAATCTCGTAGCTCGAAGAACTAATGGACCAAACTATTACGACCCCGCAACTGAAAACGCAGCGTTGTGTAACCCCCTATCACACTATGTGGATTAACGATATCTTGCAAGTCGCTAGGAATCACTATATCTACCGATTGTAACAACGCACGTTAGCCAAACAAAACTAAGTTACGTTTGAATATTACTAAAAGAAGTTTTAGATAGTTTGACAAAGTAATTCCAGATAAGAAAAAGTGTTAAGAGGGATATATGGCGTACATTCTGCATAGCTCTATTTATCCTCCGCAGACATTTCCACTGACTTGAGATCTTTAAATATCTGAGGGAGTGTGAAATGTGTTGGCAACCAAATATTTGCTGCACTCCATTTTATACGTGCATTTTGCAATAGTTGTCTGCTTCAGACATGAATTTAATATAAATGTATTCCAGTAGAATATTGTTAGGAATTTGTGCGCGATATTAAATTCATTGAACACTTCGATTTTTCATCTTAGAAAACGTACATGGTATATTTTCTTCCAATAAAGCTAACTTGCCTCGGCTTCGCTTGGATAAGTTTTATTGACTCCAATGACCAATGAAAATAATTCCTTGGGTGCATAGGTTGCATGCATTTAGCAACTAGCGTACCTCGAATAGGTTTTCTATCGATTAATGAAATTATTTCTTAGATCGAAATCGAATCGAAAAGTAATTAGCGATTCTGCGACTGCATTGATACTGCATCGCGTTTGATGACGTTCTGCATTCGATCGCTGAATTGAAATTGTACATTTTAGCGTTCAGATGCAGCATAGAGCTTTTGGAA
This sequence comes from Maniola hyperantus, assembly GCF_902806685.2. Taxonomy (NCBI): domain Eukaryota; kingdom Metazoa; phylum Arthropoda; class Insecta; order Lepidoptera; family Nymphalidae; genus Maniola; species Maniola hyperantus. The sequence continues at coordinate 8,235,391 of NC_048552.1, read as the reverse complement.
ATCGACTTGATTGTCGATTCATGATACTAAAATATTGTGTCTACAAATTATAAAACTATCCTCATTGATCGAGAGCAATCATAAAGGTATAGATAGGGTTACATTTTCAGAAAGTATACAAGCGACTGGATAACATTGTAAATGTACCTAAGTTCAGACAATGTATTTTCGTGCTCTATTTCATTCCCTATCAAATCGTCGACAACACTAGTAAGCCAAGAGTTCCAATCCGAATACGGTTAATGTGGCGGCGCGGGGAGTCGAAGCCCGTATCCCTTTTCGATACAGGGCTTCGCGACAATGCGACAGGGGAGCTTGTGGACTGTAGTTTGGTGGGTTTGACTGCGTAAGGGACTTGGGAATCAGAAAAGGAAATCGGCGTACCTTGACATCACAGCTGCGGCGTTCTCACATATCCTTGCTGGCCTTTAATCTTCCAAGACACCTTTGGCGATTATTTCACGATGGACACAGTCTATTTATAATTATTTAGATTTGGGCACACGCGTATTTCACGGTAAATTTGGTCTATTATAGCGGTTTGGACAAGAATGCGGATTTTTCGATAATAATTAAACTAGCGGTGCACACACTATGTCAACTTGATGTCTCCGATCGCCATCTTCGATCTTCCATCTTGCGGGTTGCGCGGGGCGCGGGCGATCTTCTTCCATATGCAATAATTCTGTATTTGAGACGCGTAGCGCCATCTCGCGGTAGATTGCAAAGTTGCCGATATAGGTAAAGGATTATAAAAGGTGAATAGGAAAGGATTTTTGGAAATTTGATTATGGCGCAACCATTCCCCGCGGCTTGAAGCATTGCCTTCAAAATTATAACGCGAAATTTACGAATTGAGAACAGATAATGAAATTTTAATTACGAACCTATTTGAAAACTATATACAACTTAACTAAAGCGAATCCTAACCTAAGCGACTATAATATACTAACTAATCTTTAGGTAAAGGACAAATACGTACTACAGGACGCAAATAAGAACCCGTAGCAGTACGAACGCGGACAACGCGAATAACGCCGTTAGAACCCGGGAAGACTTCCTCGATCAGCCCTAACGGCCAGTGAAGTGGTGGTGCGTTATCGACTATAAGTATTACGACGTCACCTTTCGCGACTGGGTTAGATTGCACACGAGAAATTGGAACCCTTCGCGAAAGAAAACGTTTAAAGGCTCCAAGAAAGCTAGCTGTGCTTAAATCGCCAGCAACCTCTATGTGCACAGCGCGGGTAGTCAAGCACACGAAAATACACACGTGTGCCTTCGTCGAACGAATTCCATGACCACGAGGGGTAGTGACTTTAAAAGGGCTTGCGTAATCAGTGCCCGTATGCACAAAGGGTTTAGTTACTTGCGCGACTCGACAGGAGCGGTGGTCTGCCATTTCCGAAAAATTCGGTTTAGCATTAACTCGAAAATAGGGAAGGCGTTTATGTACCCAGTTCCGAATAAAATTGCGACCGGATTGAATCCAATTCCTTTGACGCAATATTAAGCCTTTAGCGTAATCTAAATCTGACGCAACTATAGCACTACGTAATGGTAGGAGTTTTGCAAAGCGGCAGATGAAAACTACGCAGCGTAGGAGTTTCGACCACGTCGAGAAGCGATCTACGAGTGAAATTATTAAGTTCGCTTCACTGTCGTCAGCAGCGAGAAGAACATGTTTCATTTCCTCTGGGGGCTGTGCCACCGTGGAAAAATTTAAAGCGGTAACAGGCCAAAGATTTGGATCTGATAGGATCCGTTGAGGACTACAAAACCAAAGCGGGTGATCAATATTTATGTGGTTGAATTGGAATCTGCGGTCACATGGCCGAATCCCAATACTAAGAAATATTTGACGAATGTCAGCGGCAAGAGCGATGCGGTATAAACGAAAATGAACGAAAATGTGAAATAAGTTCCCTTGCAGATTCTGGTCAGCATGCAGAATATCATTGAGGGAAACTTGCGGAGTCATTTTAGAGCTAGTGTCCAGTACAATCCGCAATTTAGAGGTCACTTTATCTTTTCTTACCCCGTGGTGAGAAATCGCACACGAGGGCAAATTCTGCGTTGTCACCGTATCTAGTGGTGCAAGCGAGATGTAGCTCTTGTCCAAATACTTGACCATGACGCTGTCGTTGGCCTCCTTTAGCTGAGGTGAGGCTAACATTTCGAACTCTAGGCAAAAGAAGAGGGATTTCGCCTTCTGAAAGGAATCCCCTAGCGACATAACGTCCTCCTCAAATGGGAGTGCGACTTCATATCGTCCGTCTGCCTCGCGAGTAGTCGTGCTATTATAGGACTCTTTAGACGCCTTGTCATCTGGACTTAGTGGTTGCGGAGCGTTCATTTCGTCTATCTGCCGGAATTTACGCACAACAGCAACTAGCGGATATGCGGTACAACAATAACAAACTGACTCGAAACTATCAACCCGAGCAGGGGCAGAACCGACGATGACGTAGCCTAGAACTGTTTCTAAAGCTATCGGCGAAAGACATTCAGACTGACCTTGAACCTTGCGAGACAGTAGAAGATGAGGAAAGATTGAAGCTCCTATCAACAAATCAATGTCTCCCGAGTTAAAATATGTGTCGTCAGCTAAAGGTAAATTATTGAAATTTATTAAAGCCGAAATATCTACCGACACAGTGGGCAAGCATTCTGTAATCTTGTCTACAACGAGCGAATCCATGTCGAAGCAAACACTAAGATCGAACCTAGAAAAGAATTTTATGGGTACCGAACCCTTTATTGGTTTAGTAGTACCCCCAATCCCCTCGACTACAGAACACGTGGGGTTTTCATTTAAATCTAAACCTAAACGCTGGCATAGATTCCGACTGGCAAAGTTACTTTGTGAGGCACTGTCCAATAATGCGCGCACCCTATGCTCCTTCCCTTGCGAATCAAAGACAACAACGCCTGCGGTAGCGAGCAATACCGTAGTAGGTGCACGGGAAACATTGCAATTTGATAGGGAACATAGCGTGACATCATTGGAGTGCGCGGGCGTGATTGCGGGTTTCGACTTGTTCTTATTACTAATAACAGGCGAACTAGTCGTAGCGGCGATGCGCACGGCTGCAGCTGGCGCCAGTCGAGGCGCACTGTCACCGGACGCGGAATCTGCGAGTGCGGAATTCACTAGTGCGGAATTTGCGAGTGCGGAATTAACGAGTGCGGAATTTGCGAGTGTTGAATTAACGAGTGCAGGATTAACGAGTGCGGAGTTAGCGAATGCGGAATTAACAAGTGCGGAATTTGCGAGTGCGGAATTAACGAGTGCGGAGTCAACAAGTGCGGAATCCGCTGGTGCGGATTTAGCAAATGCGGAATTAGCGAGTGCGGAATTTTCGAGTGCGGGATTAGCGACAGTGGAATTTGCGGAGACAGAATTCGCGAGTGCAGAATCTGCCGAATTTGCGGATGAGGAATATTTACTATCAAAGTGGATTAGGGTATGGTGAGCTAGGCCGCACCGACGGCAGCGTGCGGTCGAGCCGCACCTAGACAGTCTGTCTAAATATAATATGATGTTGTAAAAGAGTAGTATATATATATGGTGCAACTTTTCATTGCATTATTGCATCATCCTAGTGACAATTAAAGTTTCAAAGAGAGTGCACGCGTCTTTTATTAAAAATCACACTCTCCAGTGGAATCGAGCAAAACTCATTCCTATCGCGTTGACATATGGTCCAATCGAACAGATCTTACGGCCGGCGACCGAGCGAAGTCCTAGTGCCTACGTGACCGAACGGCAGTTTTTTTGTATGAAGTTCGCCACGTTGTTCCGTGAAACGAAATTGCAAAGTAAATGTCAGTTTATTGCGATTAAAAGTATAAAAACCACGCGAGTGAGATTTAAAACAAGGATTGAGTTATTATACAACGTGTAAAGTTAAGTTAATTACGTTTATTTGAGTTGAGTTTGTTCACCGTAATTAACTACGCATAACCTATACACGTACCACAATGGAAGAGTTGATCGCATACCAAAACGAGTTGTTAGAAAACTTGAGGCGCTCTGATAAAAACTTCAAAAAGTCACCAAGAGAGAGATTAAGACAGTCATATATTGAGTCACGCCTCGAAATATTGGAACAATTATGGAAAGAGTTCACGGAAGGGCATAAAAACATCATTTACAAAGCGAGTCGTCTGGACAAATCTGTCACCGTGAGTTATCTTAAGGACAACACGTACGAGATTTTTGAGGATTTATACTTACAATATAAGACCGTGTTAAAAGAAAACTTGCAGCCTCATTGTTTAGAGACAACAACTACTCAGCCAACTACAGAGAAATCAAGCAATGAGGTTAAGTTACCTGTCATTCAATTACCGATATTTAATGGAAAGTACGAGGAATGGCAGACTTTTTATGATCTATTTTGCACATTAATACATGAAAACAAACGATTAACACCTGTACAAAAATTACACTATTTGAAAAGTAACCTAAAAGGCGAACCTGAGTTAATGTTACGCAATCTGCCTACAACGGACGCCAACTACCTAGAGGCATGGAGTCAACTAATCAAAAGATACAACAACAAAAGATATAATTGTAATGAAATTTTGAAAATTCTTTTTGGTCAAAAAATGATAAGTATAGAGTCTGCATCTGCCATCAAAAACATAGTCGACACCACCTCAATGTGTATAAAATCATTGAAAAGCCAAGGAGTCGAGACGGAGACCTGGGATCTGTTCATAAATTATGTAGTAGTGTCAAAATTAGACACAGAAAGTGTCAAACTATGGGAACAAGATCTCAGCAAAGGCGACGATGAGTTACCAACATGGGAGCAATTAAAGGATTTCTTAGAGGCAAGATTCAGAGCTTTAGAGATGGTAGAGACCAGCAGGGCAGGGAAACGGTGGACACCTCCGGCTAAACCCAAGGCGTTCCATGTCAGCGTTGACGAAGATAGTGTAAAGAGTGATCAAAAGTGCGCGTTTTGTAACATTAATAATCATTACATTTTTAGGTGCAAGAGATTTAGTGAAATACCGACCAAAGAGAGACAGGACTTTGTACAGAGGAACCGTTTATGTTTCAACTGCCTTTCTCCTTCTCATTCAGTCTATAAATGCAGAAGAATAGCAAACTGCAGACGGTGTGGAAGACGACATCACTCACTTCTCCATTTTGAAAAGGAAGAGAAAGAGCAGAAGGATGAGAATGCAAAAGTGGCTGAAACAACTCCGACAGGTACTATGAGCGAGGTGCAAAATTTGTCAAACTCTACCGACACACATATTGTAAGTAACTTTTCTAGTAAGCATGTAACAAATAATGTATTATTAGCGACTGCGAATGTATTTGTTAGAACTAAAAATGGCTGTAAGCGAGTAGTGAGAGTTTTATTAGACCAGGGTTCACAAGCGAGTTTCATTTCAGAATCAACTGTACAGTTTCTTAATTTAACGCGTAAATCAGTCAGTGGTTGGGTGTCAGGTGTGGGAGAAGGGCAAACGAGAATCAAACACATGGTTTCACTCATCGTGGAATCACGCCACAATCCCAGAGCTTCAGTCTGTGTAAATGCATATGTATTGCGTTCACTAACAACACTGTTACCCACTACTAACCTTAGCACTCCTGAGTGGTCAGAGTTAGAGAATCTAGAGTTAGCGGACCCAGGATACACAACACCAGGAAGAATAGATATTCTTCTTGGAGCTGAAGTATATAGTGATATATTGTTAGAGGGCATCATAAAACACCCGCAAGAAAACTTATTAGCTCAGAAAACAATTCTTGGCTGGGTACTATCAGGGAAGATGTCAGAGGAGTCAACTTCAGCGAGGAGATATTTTACAAGTCTACATATCAACGTTAAAGAGGATGAGATACTAAAACAATTTTGGGAGTTGGAAAATGAGCCTAATAGTATAGTGAAGAAACTATCAAGGGAAGAGGAAAGATGTGAAGAATACTACAATTCCACAACCGTTAGAGATGAAGAAGGAAGATACATTGTGAAATTGCCATTTAAAAATGAAGAGCCAGAGTGTCAATATGGAAATTCAAGAGAAATAGCAGGTAAGAGATTAGAGATTTTAGAAAGAAAATTAAAGAAGAATGAGCAACTTAAAGGAGAATATACACAGGTGATGGATGAGTACATAAATTTAAATCACATGATAGAAGTTGATGCTAAGGAGGTAGATAATCCTAAGGCAGTATACCTTCCTCACCACGCCGTTTTGAGAGAAGACAAGACTACATCTAAGGTACGTGTGGTTTATGATGCCTCGTGTAAGGACGGAGTCAACGGTGTCTCTCTAAACGACTGCCTACTTGTTGGGCCTAAACTGCAACAAGATTTGCGACATATACTAATGAGATGGAGGGTGCATAAGGTATGTCTTGCTGCAGACATTGTGAAAATGTATCGAATGATACGTGTAGCTGAGGAAGATACAAACTTTCAGAGATTACTGTGGAGATCCTCACCTGATAAACCTGTAATTCATTTTAGACTGTTGAGATTAACATTTGGAACTGCATGTGCACCATATCTGGCAGTGAAAACTCTACAAAGATTAGCTGATGATGAAAAAACAAAGTATCCTATTGCAGCCGAGATTACAAAAAGAGATTATTATATTATGGATGACTTACTGACCGGCTGTGATAGTCGTGAAGAGGCCTTACAGATTTATGAAGAAATGAATAAATTAATGACTTTAGGTGGATTTCAACTTCAGAAATGGTGCAGCAATGATGATACGCTACTAACCTACATTGGACAAAATAAAAGAGATGATGATTCGATTACACTTAAGGCTAATAACAGTCTAGTCAAGATATTGGGAGTGAGTTGGAATAGAATAACAGATTTAATGATAGTTCTAGCTTGGTTAAAGGCTGGGCCGAGTCGATGCAATACATTTGTTAGTAACAGAGTTTCAGATATATTAAACATACTAGATTATAAGCAGTGGGGTCATGTCACTACAGGTACTAATCCAGCTGATTGCCCCTCACGAGGAAAGGGTGAGTTTGTTAATTGCTTTATCACATACCGAGGAGGATCTTAGTTGGAATAAATATTCATCTCTATCAAGAATGTTGAGGATAATGTCATACTGCAGAAGAATTTTAAATTTAAAATTACCAAAAGAAAAACGTCCAACTTTTAGTAAAATTGTTACACTGAGGGAAATGAATGAGACTTTAGATAATTGCATCAAACAAGTTCAAGCTATTGCATTCAACGAAGAAATAAAGCAATTAACATTTCAAGGGTGCATACCCAAAAGGAGTCAGCTGCGCAAGCTTTGTCCCATTTTGGATCAAAATGGGATCCTAAGAATCGGCGGGCATATCCAAAAATCTCAAGTGGAGTTTGATGTACAGCATCCTATAATTTTGCCAGCTAAGAGCCGTCTTAGCAGGTTACTAATTGTAGATACACATCAGAGAACTAAGCATAGAGGTCCTCAAATAATGATGAGCTATATGAGATCAAAATATTGGATTCTAAGTGCAAAGGCCCAAGCAAAACCTACCAAGAGTGTGTTACATGCATCAGACATTCAAGAAACCATGGTGTGTAGCACAAAAGGCCATTTTTTAAAAGTAATAAATAAAGTAGTAAAGTAGTAAAGTATAGTATAAGTAAGTAAGTAAGTAATTTAAAAGTAATAGGAGACACTACACTAACATATGAGGAGCTTGCTACAGTGTTAGCACAAGTGGAAGTTTACTTAAATTTAAAACCCATAACTTTGTTAAGTGATGATCCGGAGGACCCCCTCCCGCTGACACCTGGCCACTTTCTGATAGGTGAACCTCTAATAAATATCCCTGATGAAGATTATACTCAATGTAAAATATCAAATTACAAGGAATATCTTGTCAACCTCAATCTTAGATACAAATGGAATACAAAAACTCCTGATCCAGAAATCGATGACATAGTTATTTTAATGGAGGATCACATGCCACCTTGTAAGTGGTTACTAGGTAGAATAATACAAAAACACGTTGGGCCAGACAATATTACTCGTGTAGTTACAGTTAAATGTAAAAATGGTGTCTATAAAAGACCTGTCAACAGAATTTGTAAAATAACAAAACAAGATTGTGATTCTTAACTTCTTTATTATTAAAAAACACAAAGAACAGAGTTTCTTGTACATTATATGAGTTGATTCTATAAGTATACTATATAACTTTGTACATTATTGATGTAATCATAGGCTTAAGATATGAGTACTGTCTTCGACTTACTTTGATCAGCACACCAATATTTCTTATAAAATTTAGCACTAATTATCATTATTTAGTATAAAAATGAGTTGTAAAAGCATAATTCTTTGTATAAATTGGTATGGTGATCAGTCAAACTTGTTTCATAATAATGCTACAAAGGTTCTTGTATTATGTTCTAATTCTTAGGACTAAAAACTTATGTTAAATTAATTTACTTTAAAAATTAGGTATCAATTATGTCTAAGAGCTAATTTACATATAACTGAGTACTTATGAACTAAAATTTAAGGCTATTTGATATCTAAATTATCTATATGAAAGTAAAATGATCACTTAGGTACTAGATACTTACAAACTGTCTATATTATGGCCTAAATGATTATTTGCTTAATACAATGTACTTAGGTACTTATGCATACTTCTAACTAATAATCTGTGTAGGTAGGTACTTATACTTAAATCTAAGGTGTGTGTTTAACTTAATTCTAATGTAAAATTGTATAAACTTTATAGGTATTTAGTACTTACCATATACTTACTTTGAAAACCATTGATATACAGTCCACATAGATACTTCTTGTTTCAAGTTGTTTACTGAGTTATTGATATATGTATTATATTTAGTGTTGTATTCTGAAAGGACTGAGTCCTTTGGCGGGCGGAATGTCTAAATATAATATGATGTTGTAAAAGAGTAGTATATATATATGGTGCAACTTTTCATTGCATTATTGCATCATCCTAGTGACAATTAAAGTTTCAAAGAGAGTGCACGCGTCTTTTATTAAAAATCACACTCTCCAGTGGAATCGAGCAAAACTCAATCCTATCGCGTTGACACAGTCTATGGTTTCCTAGGCAACCCACGCATAAATTATTCGCCTTAACATATTTAAAACGATCATTAACTGGCATATTATGAAAGGCGGAACATGTGTACAAATGTTCGTGTTGCGAGTTACACAGCGAACATAGAGGTTGCGTAGGCGTAGTCGCGGTATTTAAGTATGTATGCGTCGATTTGGAGGGTATTGAAGCTTTCGATGCCGTATCCGATTTCTTTTCTGTGCTTTTCGGAACTTCAGGTTTTCCAGACGTGCGTTGTAATACTTTAATATGCTCGCGGAGAAAAGAAATGAAATCGTCATACGACGGTATCTCCGTACCTCGTTTATTCAACTCGAATAGGCGAACTGTTTCAGAGTCCAATTTCTTTTGTGCAATGTATAGAAATATAAAGTCAGCGAGGTCATCCAACTTTAAATTTCGAAGAGCGGCGGTGGACGAGGCAAACGTATCTAAAAAACTCTCAAGATTATTTGAAGTTGCGGTGGATATCGCCTTAATATTATAAATTTGATCTAAGTACGATGTAGCTAAATAACGTTTATCCTCAAATTTATCAACAATTGTTTTGAAAATTAATTCATAATTTTCCGGGCACGGCGTAATGCCGGCGCAGGCTAATTTCGCCTTTCCGGACAATTTACCCAACAGATAATATAGTTTTTCGGCGTCTGTAAGAGACTTGTTCTCATGTATGATAGTTTTAAAATTAGCGTAAAAGAGACTCCAAGATTTTGTGTCAGTTCCGTCGAAAGAGACTAGCTGAATCGGCGGCAGATATGGCTTAAGTCGCCGCATCTCCTCGCTATCAACTTTATTCGAACCTTCGCCGTACTGCGAAACCAAACGTTTAATTCTGCCATAAAGGCGCTCGAAAGAAATTAAACATTTCAATTCCGGAGTCGCTTTCGGATATAACGACAATAATCGATTATTGTAATCGTCAACGATTTTGCTGAATTCGGAACGCAATGTTTCGATATTGCTGCTAGCATCGAGGAAATCCTCCCGCAGCGACGGGTTATTCGCTATGTCTTTTGATAGATCGTAAATTTCTTGTAAACAAGCAAATATGGTATTGCGTCGCTGTTCCAATAAAATAAGTTGCACATCGGCATTGTCTTCCGAATCTACGTATTTATCATTTTTCGGCATTTTAATCGAATATTAATCGATAGTTAAATCGAGAGAATATTAATGTGTAAATATCGTGCCTAATGATGATGATGATGATCATCAAACAGTAGGTTATTAATAGGTACAATACAAGTTAAGCGGGAAGAAGTAAAGTTACGCGGACTAAGTATATAATTTTATTATTTCGAATCGAGTACATTTATTTAAAGTATGTGGGTACTTCGGTTACCTACAGAATATTTTCGAACTAAATTGTAATAAACAACTCAAATAAGTACCTAAGCACTTCAAATGGTTAGCCACGAATAATATAATATGTACCTACCTATCTACTTTTGAGGTAGGTATATTATAAACTATGAAACGTTGACCTATAAAATTATAACCCTATTTCTTAAGCAGCGCGGGATAAACGAAATAATTTGTTTGCTTAAGTTATAAGATTTTATATAGCGGGACGTTAATTAATAACTAATAATAGGTAATTACGTATATTTTAACAAAATTACGTGTTCATCCGGCTCGAAGGACCAAAAATGGCGGCGCGGGGAGTCGAAGCCCGTATCCCTTTTCGATACAGGGCTTCGCGACAATGCGACAGGGGAGCTTGTGGACTGTAGTTTGGTGGGTTTGACTGCGTAAGGGACTTGGGAATCAGAAAAGGAAATCGGCGTACCTTGACATCACAGCTGCGGCGTTCTCACATATCCTTGCTGGCCTTTAATCTTCCAAGACACCTTTGGCGATTATTTCACGATGGACACAGTCTATTTATAATTATTTAGATTTGGGCACACGCGTATTTCACGGTAAATTTGGTCTATTATAGCGGTTTGGACAAGAATGCGGATTTTTCGATAATAATTAAACTAGCGGTGCACACACTATGTCAACTTGATGTCTCCGATCGCCATCTTCGATCTTCCATCTTGCGGGTTGCGCGGGGCGCGGGCGATCTTCTTCCATATGCAATAATTCTGTATTTGAGACGCGTAGCGCCATCTCGCGGTAGATTGCAAAGTTGCCGATATAGGTAAAGGATTATAAAAGGTGAATAGGAAAGGATTTTTGGAAATTTGATTATGGCGCAACCATAATGATTGGGTTAAACGTAATAGCTAAAAGCACTCGATGCTTACAAATCTTGTCGCTCGCTTTATCGGGACACCAAACTGTTAACTTCGTACTTAGTGCCAAAGGAAATTCGTTTTAAGGAAAATATTGTCCGTTTCCTACGAACCTTTTGTTTTATTTGTTCACACACGATTCTCTTCTTCTACTTTATTGTATTGTTTTCTTACACGATTGAGGTTACGTACCTATTGTGTTGGGTTGGGATTATGAAATGGAATCTTTTTGTTTATTCATGGAGCGACGTTACTGAATTATGAAATAAGACGGATCTCCTAGATTTTTGTTTTATTCGCAACTCCGTTTTATAATAAAACTAAATGCCCCCACTTTGTCCGCATTGATTTAGATTTTTTTAAAGGCGATGGAACTCTTTAAGTTGATTTTTAGTAGACAAGGCAACACTTTCGCGTTTATATAAGTAATATTAAGTAAGAATGCACTAAAGAATACCGAAAATAGTCGTAAAATCCATAAGTTCATTTTTCAGTACTACTTAATAAAAATATGAGTCAAAATTAATAGGATTTAGAAGAGTCGTAAAAATGCATGAGGAAAAACTAAGTCAGCGTTGACCCCCGCTAACTTGATCAGAATTTTATTGCTAAATTGCCCTTGCTGGAAATAACCCCAGGATCTTCGATTTATAAGACCAGATTTATTTGATAGTGTTAGGAAATGTAAATTCCCGCAGATCCGTATCAAGCTTGCTGCTTGACACTTTCTGCAGACATCCATGTCAGCTTAAGCCTCTTCGATATAATACAAATTCTTTTCCACGACGAGAATTTCTGTTGTGTTAAATATAGAGAGGGTCAGTGTGTACCAGACCATCGTTCTTTTATAAAAGCTGAAAGTTTGCCTGACGCCCTTAAAGTTTTAAAATTTATTAAAGTTTTAGAGTGTCTGGCAATGCATGAAGTGACTTCTAATACTATTCCAAAGAAAATATAAAAAAATTAATTAATTAGACTTTATACCTTGATGACGTAAGATTTTTTACACCTTTATCTTTATTACCTGTTATCTTCCAAAGCCGCCATGATCCAAACTTCATAGTCGCTGATCGTTCCTCTCTGTGTTGGGACTTGGGGCTAATACGCAGAGAAACTTTCAGCTTTTAAGAAAGTTTCTAAATATAACGAAGGATTGGCACGCGCTGGCTCTTAGTCCAAAACAAGATTTTTAAAACCCTTTTATCGTTCAACTCTATACTTTAGATACTTTTTAACGCATCGAGGACGTAGACTTTATTTGTAACTAGAGGATGCCCGCGACTTCACCCGCTTGGAGTTAGGTTTTTTAATTCCCGCCTATGTCCTTCCCCGGGATGTAAGCTATCTCTGTACCAAATTTCGTCAAAATTGGTTTAATGGATGAGCTGTGAAAGGCTAGCAGACAGACAGACAGACAGACAGACAGAAAGCCAGACAGACACACTTTCGCATTTATAATATTAGTATTACCTACAAGTGATGTAAGATACATAAAGATATATGGATAAGATTCTTAGGTAGGTAAGAGAATTCTTATTACCTACACAAATTACAGCTATTTTAAAATGAAAATAGCTATTTTAAAACAAAGGAAGGGAACTATTTTAAAATCCGAATAAGACCTTCTTACTCAGCTAATTACAAAGGGTAAATACTGCTTATACTTTATGGAAAATAAACTTATTAAAATACTAACATCCTGCGCCAAATAGGTTTCAGGCATTTTTTGTTGTTAAAAGAACGTTTAAACTCTTTAGTGATGTGTAGAGCCAAAAACATGATTCTGCCTGATCAAATTAATCAAAAGGTTAACTTGTTCTTACTAGCATATTACGTGGATTTGAATTTGGTATTTACTTCACCATTGTTATTACTTCACGAGGAAAATTAATTTATCTTTCTGATTACTTTATTATATGAAAATTAATAACTTCCTAATTTTCCTAATAATATTTGAGAAAGTTTAGTTTTTGCTGAAAATTAGAATGGACTTATTTTGTACCCTGAAAAAAACTTCAATCTAGCCTGAATTAACACATACTTATTCTGCTTTTTAGCCCAGAAACCAAATGGTTCTGCAAGATTTTTAAAAGATGTAATCTATATAGAAGTGAATGAATACGCGGGCATTATCTAGTGTATACATTCAGAATAGAAGAAAACAACAACAAAATGTTTTAAATATTACATAGACTTTTTCTCTGTACCACGAAACATTACAAAGTTTCGCAAGAACAAAATAACTCATTAACATATTAAAAAAACTCACTTAAGCACCAAATCGGTAGCGCCAAGTAACAAACACAGTTCCATTGCAAATTTTACTACAAAGCCTTTGTTTCGTATAAAACAGAAGAAAAAAGGAAAGTTTTTCCCACAGTGAGATTGTTCTATTCACACTAGACCGTGATTAACATTCAGCCGCGCTCTTGCGATGGTCTTTAATGGCTTCAATTGTGAAGAAAATTTTATTGCATTCAATGAGTCCACGAAGAGTTTCGCCTAGAATGAAATCTTTTGAATCGCACCTTTCTTGGGTTCATTATACAAATGGAAATACTAATGGATACGATCGAATATTTTAAAATCTATATTTTTCTATAGATACATTATTTAATGGAGGAACTGATTGACTGATACAAAAACATAACCCCTTGAGTCTAGAAACTAGAGATTTTGCAGTAAAAAATACTCTGTAATGTATTCTTGTAATGAATTTCTGAAAATCCTTTCTTAGTTTGAGGTTCTCCCATCAAGAAAGGATTTCTAGATATTTTACCCGAGCGAAGTCGAGGAGATTTAGTAAGTAGGTAATATAGGTGTTATGAATATTCACCTACATCACTTCCGCGCAATCATTTTATGTAAACCTACTATACTTACTTATGTGAAGCATCTGTAACACTCTTGCAAGGAAAAATTATATTTTATCAGTGCAGTCTTATTTAGACTGTGATTATATCTACAAAAGTAAGTAAAATGTAAAAAATGTAACTTAATTTATTATTACTTTGTAACTACAATTTTAATTTGTACATGAATAATAATAATAAAGAAAAAAAAATGGTTTTCAAAAGGTCAACAACTTTTATGTACAGTGAACTCTGAACTTCAAACTCTACTTAGATCTATATGATAGAGTTATCAGTATTAATTCACCACCCTGTTTCATTGTAGGTCCTTCTTGTCTATAGAAGATCACTTTTAATGATAAGGCCGCCTTTGTGAACTTTATTTTTCTATTTGGTTTTGTTATTTTTATGTAATGTTTTATGTGACAATAAAGAATTTATCTATCTATCTATTTCGGAAATATGATTGACGCAAAGCGGGCATTACAAATAAATTGCAAAATAGTGAAGGCAGTTTTATGTAGTTTGATTAGCGAGGTGAATGTTCGAAGCGCTCGTCAATTTTAGTATCCAATCGATTAAATACACAGAACAGTATATCAATGTATCGTATATTTGATCGTATTGTAGGTGTGTAAATCAAAATCTTAATTGCGCTACACTGCACAATGTAATCAATCAATTGGAATAATTAATTTAACCAATAAAACAAGACAAATATTGCGACATACTGCTGACGAGAACGTTATTAAAACCCCCTTAGGACTTGAATTTTTGAAAATCCCGCTTAGTGCATGCCCACGTCATAATAGTCATCTGCATGCCAAATTTCAGACCGATCCGTTGAGTAGTTTGAGCTGTGCGTTGACAGATCAATCAGTCAGCCAGTCAATCACCTTTTTGTTTTATTTATTTAGATTAAAAAAGCTAAGTACATTACTTCCAAGTTAGCATGCTTTTATCTTCGACTGCATCATTACTTACCAACTTACCAACAGTTGAGATCCCAGTCAGTATTGTCTACGAGAAAAAGGTTTTACATCCACAATAAGTAGTTTTATCTCTCAATATCGTGTCTTTGTGAGAAATTGTATGTAGGTATGTTGCGAAACACAGTTTCTTACATTTTACGGGTAGGTAGGTAAAATGATACTGTAACTAGTTCACGTTCGCGTGTGTGTAACGTCGCGCACGTGTGTGTGTGTGGCGCGCACCCTTAGACAAGATCTCATCTTGTTCTTGTCTAGCTAGTCTGGGAGCTTATTAGTGCCAAAAATTATAATATCCGTCGTAGTAATTGTAGCTGCGTAGCACTTGACGTAGCACGACCTCACACAGCGTAGGTCGCGGCCTACGCTATCATGTTACTATTTTTTTAAATTATATTTATTTGAAAATAGAAATTTTATTAAAACGATACGAATATTAATTACTTTCCACTTGATTCCAAACAGAGAAATGATATGACGGCTTGTTTGATTTAAACTTTCGCTCGGTTTGTGAATAGGCCTTTAATTGAAAACTCTTGCCGTCGACAAATCGTCTCGATAAATTGATCTATTGTTTCAGTACGATTTATCAAATATTAATATTAAGAGCCAATTTTGGGAATAAGTTGGAAGTTTTGACAGCTTTTGTGTAAGAAATCTGTCTTTATCTCGAAGTAGCTTAGAAAAATTAGCCCTGAAGTGTAAAAAAATATTATATCAACATCAAGGTCAAAATAGAGTTACCTTACACATACTCTCCTTCTAATTTGTTAGTTGAAGTGGTTATTGGGAGTGCCCAATCCAGGTATAGGTGTAGGTATAGATATATGCGCATTGCTTAATTTTGTCTAAATACGGAAAATAGATAGGCACCACTTCCACTTCTTCTTTATCCACTTCTATTTTTTTCTCAGTAAGGTAGTCCAGACTCAGGAAGCAGGAAGCAGAATAAGATTCTGATAGTAACTATGGACTCATAATTTTTTCATATTCGGTACTTTTACGAAATTTTTGATTAAACAGACTAAGCAATTAAAAAAAAAGCCTCAAGTGTAAAAAAATATTACATCAACATCAGGGTCAAAATAACGTTATCTTACACATACGAGAGTATTAGCCCTTGTAAGTATAATTGCTTATCACGCAGTAAGGGCCTCATTAGAAGCTGGTTAATGATGCAGCAGCTTGTTAGCGCAATCATGCTGGCACCTCGTAAAAGCTTTGTATGTGTTCTTTAGTAGAATTGGACTTTCAAGTATCTCGACTATTTTATGTACTATTAGAATGAAAACCACTTTGATATACTTTAGAAGGCTTTTTTTATTCACTGTTCACATAGTAATTAAATTTTTTTTAAATAAATTTCCGATATAACTTATTTTATTATTACTTTGTAACTACAATTTTGGTACATGAAAAATAAAAATAAATAAATAATAATTATTCATATCAACACAAGAGCAAACACCTCCTTTTACGCGCCATTTTAGAGTGACGTTTCGCATAGATGCTACTCCGCAGAACCCGCTACAGATAATAAAATCACCTAGTTTTTATCCGTCTAACACTACATGTTAGACATTTCTAACTACTTGTACCTACCTAGATTTTCAATTCGGTGAAAACATTATTATAAGTATTCTTATTCAGCAGAATGTATGAAAGATCAAAGAGTCCTTTGTATCCTAAAATAAGCAGATTATTTTAAAAGTGAAATTCTGTTTTTATTAACTTAAGAGTAAAGCAATTAAATTCATATGCCTACTCACGAATTACTATTTATTTACATAAAACTAGATGCTGCACGCGACTTCATCTGAATCTTCGTAACTCTGGATTTCCAGGATAAACTGTAGCCTATATATCCGTTTCCGAGATGTAAGCTATATCTATACCAAATAGATGATGCTCACGACTTGTACCACTTGGATTTAGGTTTTTTGAAATCCAGTGAAAACTCTTTGCTTTTGTAAAATGGCAATGAAATAAATAGTCTATACCCGACCCTGGCGTGCAAACTATCTTTCTACCAAATTTTGTCAAAACCGATTAAACAGATGAGCTGTGAAAAGCTAGAAAACAGACAGACACATTTTCGCATTTAAATTTCGATTAATATACAGTATGCGACAGGTTAAGATGGCAATCGGGGTATGAGGCGAGGGGACGCCCAGCACACCTACACGTCCGCGTCCCCCGCGCTATCCCGCACCGGGGCAGTGCGGAGACTTGCGAGTGTGCGGGGCGTCCCCACCCTGATTGCCATTTCGACCGGTTGTGTACTATAATAAATTATTATTGTATTTATATAAATCATGCTCTACAAAATAAACTACATTTTTCTTATCTTAGAGAGAGCTCCTAGAGCACTCTGATACTCTGATACTGAGCATGATATACGATTTCGTATATAAACATAACCTTGATCCGACAGAGCGGAAAATAGAGTGATGGAGTTCCGTTAAATCTCTCTAATCCGCTTCAGGCGTGACAGTTTATACACAAGCCGCTGTCAGTTGTAACCCTAACATAAAAACACTGTTATTATTACCCGACTTTAAAAAAGGAGGATTCTCAATGCAACGCGTATTTTTGGGCGATGTTACTCCATATCTCCCTCAAATCTGAAGTGATATGTCAAGAATAATATTTTTGTTATTTATAAAGTCGTCAAACAATCTCAGTACCAAGTACACGATGCCCGTAATTTCATCCATGTGGTTTTTAAATCCCGTGGGAACTCTTTGATTTTTCGGGACCAAAAGCCTGTCCTTCCCCGGTATGCAAGCTATTTCTGTACCAAATTTCCTCAAAATCGGTTAAAGATGTGCTGTGAAAAGCTAGCAGACAGACATGCCACTTTCGCATTTATAATAATACTAGCTGATTCGGCGAACTTCGTACCGCCTAACAGTCGATTCTTTTTCAAGCAATTTTGTAAATGTTTCGCTCCGTAAGAACCATCCTCGTACTTCAAGGAATATTATAAAAAAAATTAGCGAAATCGGTTCAGCTGTTCTCGCGATTTGCAGCAACACATTCAGCGATTCATTTTTATATATAGACAAGATAAAGTATAGATTACACAATGTGGATTGCTATAATAATTGAACCTTGAGCATGCTTCTGTATTTTGAAATAAGAGAAACAAAGGCATACTGTAATAAGACAACTTACAACCGTACATGGCATCACGTGCCTTGGTTTGTTGGAAATATGTCTAGATAGCCTTAGGAAGTACGTGAAGATTGCAGAAAGACGATATTGTAACGTTAATGTAAATTCATGCTATTTCAAACCTTTAGCGTATACACTACAGGTGTAATTTGCATGAGTTAGGCCTTATAAGACTGATAAAAGAATCACGAAAATATATATGAAAATTATGTATGTTAGACATGGGTAGGCTCACTACAATAAAACAACAGTATAAATTCGTGGTATACTTACCTACATATCTATTGCTTCTAGTTATCTTTCACATAATAATATTATCCTATTGTATTTTTAATTCCATTATATTACAAGTTAACCTTTGATTACGATCTCACCTAGTGGTAAGTGGTGGTGCAGTCTAAAATAGTACCGGACTAACTTGGAAGGGGTATGGCAGTTTTTATTAAACCCATACGCCTTATCAGTTTCGACGACGCGACGGCATGGTAGCAGAACTCTCTATCGCTTGGCGACATGGCTTTGTCAATAGGTTGGTAACTAACTACGGATATAGGCTTCCACAAGACCAGATCAAAATTGTGAACCCCAAATTTGCCCTGCCGGGAATCGAACCCCACGGTCCCAGACTCCCAGTTATAAGACCAAAGCGCTCATCACTGCGCCAGAGAGGTCAGCTCAAATTATTTCATTAATTATTATTATTACAGGTCGGTTTTTGGGAAATTACTACAAAATAAATATTTCATGTCCCTAAATTACTTAACTAGAAATGCTCAGATGAAGTAATTATTAATTTATTTTGTGTCATGGACATCCACATTCCACAAGATAGTAAGTACCTCTAAAGTAAAATAAGTGCTTTTTCCGAGAATTTAGACTCGCTTTACCCGAATGTCCATTGTATTAAAGTGATTTATTATCAGATTTCCACTAAAATGGTTTGTACGTTGAAACTTTGCTAGAAGAGGACTTTAGTTTGACACTTCATACGCGCTTGGCCACACAAACGTATTGCGCTGATTACTCTATTACATGTTGATCTAGCTCTAAAACTAAGCTAATCATATAGACCTAAAAAAAATATACTCATAGTAAAATTATATTTATTTTGAAAGTTAGGATACCTGAAATACATAGATATTTATATCTATTTAAATTTAAAGGTCAATATTGAGGCTACTTCGTGCATAAAATAAACCAGGTAAAAAACAACAAAAATGCAAAACCAGCGACTTTAAGGCAAATACTTAATTTTATTCAAATCTAATCTAAATTACCCTGTACCTACTGTCCCACGTCTTCAATTATTATGTCAAAAAATTAAAAAATATATATATATGTAAGGTTTGTATAAAAATATTGATTAGTTTTTAAAATAATAACGTAATACCTAACGTTGATTTGCGTCATCTCTTGAGTATTAGGTTATGTTTATCGGAACAGCTCACGCTCGACTTGGAGCGACCATCGTGATTTTATGGACAAAATATTTTCATCCAATAATAACTTTTATATTGAAATGAAGTAAAAACGAAAATACGACTTTATATTCGCCATAGGAAAATTAGCAAAATATTAGATTTTGGTGCTAGGCGAGAAGTGTCATCTTCGTTGAGGGCGCTTTTAAGAGTCGACCGTAAAGCCCTCTTATATACTTACATATTTTTTCGTCGCTTATTAAAAACAACTTACCTACCTTCTTTATTAATATAAACTGTAAGTACGGCTTTTGACGAGAGGTGAAAAGTGTCATCTTCGCCAAGGGAGCTTTAGTATTAGCTTAAAACATTATTTTTATTTCGTCAAAGTTACCTTATAAGCGATTACCTTATACTTGCGACTTCGTCCGCGTGGACTATACAAATTTCAAACCCCTATTTCACCCCCTTAGGGGTTGAATTTTCAAAATCCTTTCTTAACAAATGCCTACGACATAATAACTATCTGCATACCAAATTTCAGCCCGATCCGTCCAGTAGTTTGAGCTGTGCGTTGATAGATCAGTCAGTCAGTCACCTTTTTCTTTTATATATATTTAGACTAGATTATGCTCACGACTTCGTCCGCATTGATTTAGTTTTTTGTGGGGACTCTTTGATTTTCGGTGATAAAAAGTAGTCTACGTCTGTCTCTGTCATGCAAGCTAGTCTCAAACTTCTACCAAAATTTGTCAAAATCGGTTAAATTGAAGAGCTAAATTCCCGTGTAAGCAATCCATTACCAAATTTCACCAATATCGGTAAAACAGATGGGCCGTGAAAAGTTAGTAAGTATACATACGGACAGACAGTTTTAGTTTACATTTATAATATTAGAATGGAGAAAGGAAAGTACGGCTTAGATAGATATCATCAAGCAAAAGAATTAGATAATGTGTCAGTTGTTCTTCAGAATGGGTTTTTTATAATGTCTGTTTTGTTTTAAAACGTTATTCGATTAAAAGATTACGAAAGTGTTTAAAATAATTTAAAAAACATTCTAAAAATGTTAAATTAAAAAGCATAAAGGGTTTTCATAAAATTAAACAGCCCAAAATCTCAACTTTATTTGAATACGCTCGGGGCTCTCCTCCAATAGCTTCAATTTTCCATCTCAACTCTTCGATGTCACATTTCATTAAGTACTCATATTTGTTGTACTTTTTCCCAATGTGTACAAAACATGATAATATTAATAATTCTTCTTCATAATATAGAAAAACGTTATCTGAAAAAGTTTAAGAAACGATCAATGAACTATTTAAATTGATTATGTCCTTTCAATACATTTTTCCTGAGCACTATAATTGCTTTTTAAGTTAAAGCAAGATAAAAAATGTAAAAATCCCTAAGTTAAATAAATTAAATTTTAAGCTCGTGTTTGTTTTCTTTGTGAACTACAAAAAACGAGAAGGTTTTACATTCGATGTATTTTATTGGCGATTTTAACTCCGTCAAATCTGAACCGGTTTTATCAATAATTATTTTCTCTTTGGTCATGGCTTTCACAGATAGAGAATCCAACTCTTCAATAGTAGGTATATCGATATCAGCGTAAACAGACCATTTTCAACTATATATGACACTCATAAGTACATTGTTATGTACTATTGAACCTTTATATTGAAGTGTTGTAATTTTTTCTTTAAATTTGCATCATCTTCATCTTCATAGCAAACTGTAGACTTTAACTGTGTGTTCTAAATATTATCTGACCCGGCTGTACTCACGTGTTTAACTGTGTATATGTAAAGGTCTTCACTAATGGACGCCACTGCCCACTACACCCAGTCTTCAGGCTTCCTAATCCACCCTCTTTCATCCTCGCCGTATCGTCAAGCCATAGTGCCGAAGTTACGAGTGTGCGAGTTCCACTCCTAGAAAGTTACTTGGGCTTTTCGGCTCCAACCGCCATCACTCTTACAGCAAGTATGGCCCACCCATTGTACTTTAGCTTGCAGATGCTTAGATGCTTCGAACTCTTTTTACTTCGGTGACCCACGCTTTTCGTGCGGGTTTCTTTCTTTTGAGTCTCTTTCAGGGAATTGTTTGTAATACTTTATATGCGACAATACAGTTTGTGAATCAAACCGCTTGTAAAAATTCCTTGTTTCAGCGCTGTAAAAAATCCGACTAAATTAGTTTATACTGAACCATAAGTATCAAAGACGCAAAAATAAAAGTAAAACCAATTTTGAAAAGCTGAGTAGCTAGCCAGCTACTGCCCGGAAGCATTTCACTATTATTAAAGGCACGTTAATGAGCCTTGGACTCGCTCTTGAATTTTTTTCTTTCTGCTTAACATCAAAAGTTTCCCTTTGCAAAGTGCTAATGAGAATTCTCATGTTAATTGCCTTCCGTTGCCTGAATATATAATTATATGCCATATTGTTTCTCTCATTTCAACGATAAAGAAAATGAGATTTCGTGTATCGTAGTAGTAGTACTATATTTAGTAACAATTTTCCTAAAAATTCTTTCAAGAGTTACTATTTAAATACCTATACAAAATGCATTGTTTTTTATTTAAATAGCTCTTGAAATAAATAGTTGCTTCAATAGTGTAAATTGTACAAAACTATCAACTCTTAATAGGTAGCACGTGCATAGAGAAGATGTTATTAAATAACCGATATAACCTCTTACGAAGCCAATAATAAAATTACGAGTGAAATAATTGATCTCCCAAAATCTCTACCAGATGTAAGGGTAAAATATGTAGCTGATCCAAACATATGGGAAGAATCAGAAGATGAAGCCGATCCAAGCGATCCAAGCCGATCATCAGCAGGCCCAAGAAGACTTACCTGCCCTATCTGTTCGGAAGATTTTGAAACAAACCATTTGAGTTCGACCTGCTGGGGGCACATATTTTGCTTAAAATGCCGTGAAAAAGAGTATTTAAAACGTACTAAAAGTTGTCCCACTTGCACAGCTTCGGTTGGCCAGAATGAATATCATCCAATCTATTTCAATAATTAAGCTGTTAACTTGTAGGCATTTATAATATACTTAGTTTATTAATATGTAAGCCTGAAAGTTTAAGATTGTTATTTTGATTGTTATTGATTCCTTTTTAAATTAAATCGTCACTGAGATATTTTATCAGGCATGATTTTCACAACATTATTGTTAGAGTAATTATAGCAGAACGACAAAAGTTATGCATGGATATAGTTACCTGACGAGTGTCATGGGATACTTTTTATCCCGGGATATCAAAGAGTTCCCATGAGACTTTTAAAAAACTAAATCCACGCGGACGAAGTCACCGGCATCATCCAGTAAGTAATAAAAATAATAAAATAATAAATGTTACTGTTTTTCGTAAATTGTAAATGATTGTCCAAATGATTATTATTAGGTAGGTATTCAAGCGAGTTACCGGCGCCGAGCACGGCGGTGGAGAACACACACGTTTTTCTTAATAATCGTTATTACAGCGGGACTTACGAGGCAATGTTTTGCAAATCCAGCGCGGGCTAAATGGCCCATTGTGGGCGGATGCGGATTTCTGCTGAAT
This sequence comes from Maniola hyperantus, assembly GCF_902806685.2. Classification (NCBI taxonomy): domain Eukaryota; kingdom Metazoa; phylum Arthropoda; class Insecta; order Lepidoptera; family Nymphalidae; genus Maniola; species Maniola hyperantus. The sequence continues at coordinate 8,212,023 of NC_048552.1, read as the reverse complement.
TAACCTAATAGCAATATACTTCTTTGTTTAATTTAATGAAAAATTTCACACAATCATACTTTATTTTCATTTTATCGTGAGTTACAAAGAAAATAAAGTTCCTCTAATGGCAAATTAGCTTTAATTTATTCGTTTGTTATGTAGAATTTTATTCAGATTAGCATTTAGCAACGAATTTTCTCATTTTCATGATCATCTTCTCGATCGATGGGTCCACAGTTTGACAAATGTCACTAATATAGGGATTTTCATAGTCCACAGTTTCCACGGTAGTGACTCGTTTAGTGTCGTCTCTCCAGTCTCCACTAGCAAAGAGTCTATCAATACTACGCTTTCAGGTGCAGAGTCACCATTTGACATCCTATACAGAAGTCCGGGGTTCCATCCTGGGCACGCCCTCTAACTTTAGCAGATAATGTTCTCAAAGGTCACACACCTTTGAAAGGAAGTCTGCAAATCCACACTTGGCCAGCGTAGTAGGCTACGGCCTAAACCGTTCTCATTCTGAGAGAAAACCCGTAATTATTATTAGTAAGCCAGCCATGGGATGATGATGATGATGATGATGAATAGCAATGAAACTTGGAAAAAATAATACAAGAAAGCCAGGAATTATAGTAGTAAGCAAGTTGCAAATGATAAAAAGAAATAAATGTGACCTAGAAGCGAAAAAGCTCAATGCTTACTCGCATGACCTATTTTTCTACGGACAACAGTGGTCAATAATATAATAAGCGAGATGTTTATGTCATCTGAGTTATAAGGGTCAATGTTAAGTATTATATACATAGCGATTGTGGTAGAGTTCAACCATAACAGCTACATAATAATTATTATCTTCTGTAAGTAGGTAACTTATAGTAGGTATAGGACGAGGGATGGGTTATTTTATTTAGAAAAGCATACAAGAGTGAAGTAACATGCCCTTATACCTATTCAAATTTCGCTTAGCGGTTTTATTGTCATCCATTAAATCTAAATATATAAAAGGAAAGTGACTGACTGACTGATCTATCCACGCACAGCTTAAACTACTGGACGGATCATGCTGAAATTTGGCATGCAGATAGCTATTATGACGTAGGCATCCGCTAAGAAAGGATTTTTGAAAATTCAACCCCTAAAGGGGTGAAACAGGGGTTTGAAATTTGTGTAGTCCACGCGGACGAAGTCGCGAGCATTAGCTGGTATTTTATATAACTTTTATCGATGTTTTATTTCATTTCAACCTGTGAATTTATAAAAATATGGCTATTTATTACTGAACTATTATTGATTTGACATAATAATAAGAATAGTTAGATGAGTGAGACGTTAAACTACTTAGGTTTCGCTATTAAACTTTTACAGGAACTTACATTATGTGGTAGATGTTTTCAAAAGTTCTAGGTGCTGGGACCTACGGGGAACTTTCACAGATAGCTATTTGGCAATGTTATTTCTGTAAGCGTTCAGGATTTTGCTAAGTCGACTTATAGTATTGCAAAGTTGGTACATAACTATTTATAGCCAGAACAAAATGGAAACGGTAGGTATGGGTATGAGGTTGGGGGTGGTTGGGGTTAGAGCTTGTGTGTGTTTTAGTTAGTTTGAATAGGTTTAAGTGACTGTGCGTGTGTGTATTTTAGTGTATTATACTAAATGTGTATTTTCTATAATGCACTAAAATAGTCGATTTTGATGCGGTTTTCCACATTAAGTAGGTTATCATCTTAGAGAAGGTTTTTAGATTCTTAGACATATTTTACTGTTTTGTCTACCCGGGGTCGCTGCAGACGTCGGTTTTTATTTCCTCTTTCATTTAATTAAAAGTAAATAAGGATATAAAATTATGTTTAAAGTAACGATCAATGCTGCCTGTATTGTACTAAAACTCTTTGACAGCAAAGAATAGGCAACAAGTAATATCGGGCACATTGATGTTGGAATCCCCCTTATTATTCTAGGATCGGGCATGCCTTGATTGTTGATGTGTTTCTTGTTGACTAAATAAAATATATTGAAATCACTACATCTTTCTGCTTGCAGATTCTCGTGTAAGGTTTTCCTTAATACTAAGTACTTCTAATTTATAAGTTAGGTATTTAATATTAAATATTTATTACTTAGTATTAAATATTTAATAGAAATGTAAAATAACAGTTTCAATAATAGTTATGCTGCATCCGGCATTGCTTTTCTATTAGAATAAATCGCATCCACACTCCTGTTATTCAAACAATGAAAAATTGGATTAAGACCAATAGGATTTTTGAGAAGATAATATATTTGTATATAAATATAAAAAAATAGACTGTATACTTTCACGTAGGGTTTTTTCAACCTTTATTACCTGTTATCTCCTATAGCCATCATGATCCAAGCAAACATCCAAACAAATGTTCCTCCCAGTGTTGGGGACAATATGCAGAGAAACTTTCAGCTTTTATACAATAACGAAAGTCTGGCACGCGCTGGCTCTCTCTCTATACAGATCATCATTTACCCACCACAGACTCCCAAAAATAAGAGGCAATAACAATTTTATTAGTTTCCAATCGGACTCTGAATAAAAACTAAATTCAACGACTACTTTTACGATTCAGTTTATTGCTTTTCATGTCAACTCCGAGCACCGAGTTCGACTAATAAAAAGTTATCAGGGACAAGCGGATCTGACTTAAAATAAAATGGCTCTAATCCGTTGGCAAATTGGAAATCGGGGATACAAGAGGGTTTTATCCATCCTACTGAAAATGTTAGTGAAATCAGTAGCATGGGGCGTGCCGTAATTTTTTTAACTATTTACTAATTTCAAAACAAAACATTGGTTTCTTCGTGCTCATCATTTGGTTCATTGCCGTAAGTGTGTGTACTTAAGCAGAATTAAGTCACCTCAATGCTCCTCTGCTCTCTCTCTCGAAGAAACTCTGCTGCCGACGTCATCAGTGTTTCTTCGATTCGATCGGTGCGGCTGAATCTTGTTGCCTTTTGCAGGTCTTGTATCCCATTAATCGATTAATCGATTTGTTGAATGTCAATACGAAATAATGTATGAATTACTAGCAAATGTCTCTTGTGTTTGAAGTTTGAACAACTCGCGCGCTACCTATTTAAGTTGATAGTAAGTAGTACTACGTCAGAAACATTTTGTGTGAGTTCCAACAACAAATGTACAAAACTTTTACTCAATCTGTGCGTAGGTACATACTTGAAACAGACAAACATAACGACTAGATGTTATAGTTTTATTAGATACTATAAGTATTTCAATTAGGCAAAAGACCATCGGCAACGAACTTTGAGGAAATTTGCATAAGTATCTATCAAACTTGACCACCAGCAACAAAAAATGTATGCTTTGTAAGCAGTAAGGCTGCCTTTACATATTATGTAGTTTTAAGTTAGCTATATTTCATGTACCTACTTATTCTCCAACTTACAATAAAGTATTATCTGTATCTTTATCTGTATTAAAGAAATCTCGACATTGTAATATTTCAAGTATGGTTTAATACTCTTTAAAAATGAATAAGTAGTAGGTACAACAAGATACAAACTCATGATAATGATATTCCTGTTTTAATCTGATCATATTTTATTAATTTGCATTGTCAGCCTTTCATTGTGACCACAATGAATTCCGAACGGGCTTCGCTCGACAGATCTCGCAAGCGTAAACGTATAAACTCGTATGAAAGCCACACATAAAAGGCTTGAAATAATATCAATTTATTGTTTGAATTTCGAATAGAATGTTATGTATTTTTCAAACAAAATAATTAATCATATACTACACTTTCAGCCCGATGCAGCCAGTATTCTTTTTACTATTCCACGCGGGCATGATTTGTATAGTAAAAGGATAAGGCTAGCTAAGTTTTATTGTTTAGTTTGATATGTATCGGCACTCTGAGCACTATTAAAATAAATATGTCGGTACCTTGAAGTCTTTACCCATCCCAAAATCGCCCAACGCACCTAAAGAAGTTTTCACTTCAATATAGCAATATTTTTCTTTCCTTTGCTTTCCGCAGCCTGTAAACAATCAGTGTGACACATCTATCTCACCGCTTTTGCCAAGCTTTATCGATGAAAAAGCCACGAACAAGCCTAGAAAAAGTGTTATGACACTGATTGTGTTTGAGAGTGAGTATTAAAAGTTGGTAAAACTGCATTAATTTTTTTTAGAAATAATCTTAGTATCTATAACACAAAATGGTTTCTACCTATGTCCCAAACCAGTATCATTAGAAAGGCAATAATGCGAGGTTGTTTTTAGAGGATTATTTTAGCATAGTAGCACACGCCGTTTTGTGTTAGCGTATAATATAGAATACATAAAGTTTATTGATGTTTACAGTCCAAACTTGTATATACATATAATAAAGAAGAGATTTTAATCAGTCGTAGTTAGACTTAGGTACGGATATAATGTCATTGAAAATCTTTTTAGATGTTATAACTTCCTTTATCACAAAATACAACCTACAACGTTTAATTTGCCCTAATGAAGAAGGCATTCTATGACGGAAACCATAACACAAACAACATGAAATATCTACCAGTGTAATGAAATATTTTACTAGAATGTACCTACAGATGGAAGCATTCCTCTATCGGCAATTATTCTGATTGATGTGCTCGCCATCTGTCGCGGTGACGAACGATTGGATGGGTTATTGATCGTTAATGAACAAAATGTTTGTGATTATGTGCGATCAGGAAAATCATTTTGTCTGTACTGAGCCGTAACACAACTTCCTCATTACTAATACCAGCCCCCCAATTGTGTAACGATAGCGTTATCGTAATCGTCAGCAAATTCTGCCCTTTGATTGGTTGATTCGCTGTTTACATTTTTTCACAGCCAATCAAGTGGCAGAATTTGTTTACGATTACGATAACGATGAAATCGTTATTCTTGCACAATTGGGCGGCTGGTCGAATCACTACCTATGGGTAGTGATTCGACCAGCCACCCAATTGTCAAAAATAATGGGCCTATTATAAATGCAAAAGTGTATTTATTTCTTGGTTTGTCCTTCAATCCGCTGCAACGAAGCGACAGATCAACCTAATTTTTACATAGATATAATTAAAGACCTGGAGGCTCTTTTTAACCCGAAAGATTAAAAAAATCCACGGTATTTTTTTAAACATCCCACGAAATCGTAAGTAACGGGCATCATCTAGTACCGAATAAGCTATACAATGAAATAGTATAGAGGCTATTAATACTGTTAACAATTATTATTATTAATGTGTACCTTACCTATGATCAATACAATTACTGTAACGTAAACTAAAGTGGTAACGTAATATTACACTTCCATGAATGAAGCCTATTGAATTATAGCCTACGCCTTAATTAAAACGTTTTGATTTAATATCCCGCCGTAGGTAGGTAGGTACTTACCTAATGGTTGTTTGTTAGGTCCGACCATAAGTTACCGAAGACGAGCTATTAGAGAGGTCTGTTATATAAATGAGCGGATATTATAGAAAGTTTACGGGAACATTAGTTACAAATCTATGCTACGCGAAACTTTTAAAGTTGTTCAACCGTAGTTCCCATTAGTTTAATAGCGGTAAAGTTAACAAGCCATAATAACACCTTAGGATGGTAATCTACATTGATTTTTAGATATTACTTTATTTTCAGAAAAGGTGATTAAATAGACCCTTGAGGACAATCAGATTTTTTTTCATTTCCTTGTGATAATCCATTTTTAATGAGAAGTCCATTTTTAAATTCCTTTTTGTTATTAAAAATTATGAGGATGAAATCTGGAATTTCATTGAAATATATATTTTGTTTCTATCTATTGCTGTGGAGTATTTTTATCTCTTGAAAATTTTCAGTTTAAGATTGTAGTTCAAATTGACCTACTAATGGTGTTGGACTAACGATGGAACTTAAATTTGAAATTAATTTTGAACTTTCAGTCATTTGTTATAAAAAAAACATCTCACTTGGTTGTAGGTTGACTTTAATAGCATTTTATTTTATTATTTCTCACGATACAAATTCAATTTTAAGTTAAATTCAGGTGAACAAATCAGGAAATAATTACCTGTCCTACCTACGTTATCCTAGTGGGCTTCCGTTGATTTCCGACGCTGGCCGATTTGCCTACTTTTGTGGGCTTTCGAAAAACATAAAAGGTAAATTAAGCGGTGCCAGGCATTGAACTATTATGTACTGGAGCCATTACACTTTACTGTATGTTGCCTATAGCCCTAATAAGCAAAGGTATTTAATAATGCCTATAATATTGCTTTAAAACAAAACATACTTGCTATTTTTTTGAGCAATGATATAATTTTCCATTCAGGGGAAAACTGGTAGAAATCTTAAGTACTTAGACCTTAACTAAGATTTAGACAGGCTAGGTACTATTACTCATTCGAAAAAGTGTATGCCATCGGAATATAAATCTTATAGCGATCGTAAAACTGTCCTTTAACGTAATAAAAGTAATTACTGTGCTTCATTGGTTTAGAGTCTTATCATTGTCCTTATACAGTCCGAGAAAAACTCAATTTCTGAGATTTCCGAAGGGCTTAGCTTCATTTCCTTTTATGCCTCCCTAGATACTAAATTCACCCAGCCAATAGTAAAAATTGTCAGGGACAACCGGTATACGATTTATAAAGAACCGTAGGTATGTAGCTGAGTGTCCTTGAAAAGGTCTATTCTTAATCTTATTATTACTCTAAATCTAGAAGTCCTAGAGTAAATTTTCAAATTAACAAACCAAACATCGTTTAACGTACCTGTCTGTAAATATTTATTGTGATTCGTATTTTTAATTACTAGGTAAGTACTTAGGTAATAGTGTAATTGAATAAAGCCTTTGAACTTTTGACAGATTCAATGACTTTAGTCAGTAGTATTGTTATTATTGTTACCTTTTATTGATTTTATGCTTACTACAAAAAAAAACAGTATAAATAATGGCTCATAGTTTTAAATTTTTGGCCGGAAGGCACTTTCTCCCGCGGACTGTTGTCGGGAACTATTGATGTGTTGAACGAGATTTAGTTCAGTTTTAGTATGAACGTTGGTACAGAAATTCAGTTTTATATGCGCATATTCAAATTACTTACTACATGGTACCCGCAGCGTCATCCGTGTGTATTTAGGTTTTGAAAAATCCCGTGAGAGTTTTTTTAATAATCCGGGATAGAAGAATCCTATGTCCGTCTCCCAGATGCAAGCTATTTATGTACCAAATTTCATTAAAATTGGTATAGGATGAGCCGTTATAAGGTAGTAGACAAATAGGTAGACACAGTTTCGCCTTTATAATATTGAGTATAGATTAGTATGGATACGGATATTAGTATAATATGGATTACATGCATGCAATGCCTTATACCTGTTTGTATGAATGACTGGTGCATCACCTATTACTACCTATTTTACCTATTGTAGCTGATATAGTTGAAAGCCTGAAGAGTGACATAAACCTAATAGATATATTCTCTTTATCCTGGAAAAGTAGAGTTTCCACGGGAGTTTTATAACCAAATGTTTTATAACGTGGACGAAGTCGCGGACTACTTAGATGATCTTAATATTATTTCAGTAAACAACAAAAGATAATGATTGTACAAGGTGTAATAGTTTCTTAAACATAAGCAGCTAAAAGTTTGCGAAGCACAACACAGTCGCGACTTTAAGTGGGTAAAGTCTAAACTGTTTGTTGGCTTATGGCCTCGCTAGACAAAGCACACATGACGCGCGACTTCAGTAGCACGGTGGAAAATCATACAGAACCTACGTTTTATAATGCAAGAAATTGAATATCACACGGCAGTTCGCTGTGGCGGAACATCTCACTGAACGCAAAAAGAACAACCAACTGTTTTACACTACACTGCAGAATGCGACAGCGATGGTGTGCGGCCAAATTGTGAACGACTTCATACAATAGCCTTATTATAAGAGTTTACATCTCATTCTATAATCTCAACAATGTTAATACAAGCGTTGAAACACTTTAGCGTAAAAGAGGACTTTGGCAGCTATCGTTACAAACTCAAGAGGTCAAGAATTTTTAGTTCCATTTTACTCTGACGTTATTAAGACGCTCAAATTCTACAAACGTTAGTAATATGTAAAATCTGAAAGGTAAGCATTAATTATGCTGTGATAAAGCTCATACTAAGGACACAGAGAGTAACATACAGTTATTCTTACGTCAACTTCTAGGAACCATGTCGGACCGTTTTCCATCGCGCGTCACTACCATCACGTCTATCGATGCCTTTAAAATGCAAATTACAAGCGAGGCAAGCGAGCTTCCAGCCCCGCAGTATTTGATACACGGGACCCTAATATTAAACCGCACGTTAGCACAATAAATTTTGTCGCGCTACGCATTACATTGTAATTTGCGTGTATTTCGTTTTGCAGCGTTTAACTTTTAAGGCGCTATGCGTCCCAAAAGACACATTTCGGTTGTTCAAAGAATCAAGTTTTAGCCACAAAAACTACAAGTTTGTTTATTTATTTTGTAATATTATAAAAATTAAAGATATTCTTTAGTGAATTACGAGAGCCAAAACACGATTGGCACAAATTGGCTCGATACAAAAAAAAATCGCAAAGTTTCCCCAAAATACGCATTTTTTACACGACTATTAGGAGAAAAACGTTTTGTATTTACGTTCAAAATTTAATACACTATGGGATTACGGTACTATTTTACAGTAACAGAGCACATAGAATTTGAAAAATAAATATTTATAAAAAGCGTGCAACAAATTTGCACTCCGGCGGCCCAGACTTTTCCATAAATTTCGCCTTTGTGATCCCATTTCGCCTCATTTTCATTGATCGATAACTCAGCTTACGAGATGTCGTAAGCGATTAGAGACTATAGGGAAATTACTAGCCGTTCAAATACCCAGTTGATAAATAACTGTTTCATGTTTTAGTAATTTTAGTAGTGGTAGAAATGAAATTTACAAGTTCACAAAACCACCAATGAAATTTACAAGTTCACAAAACCGCTGGGTATGAAATTTTGTATGTAGGACGTAGGTAGAGTTTGTATCATATATTGTCACTAAAAAAGAATTTGTGAAAAAGTTAAATACACGCGGACGATATAGCGGGACAAGCTTGTGCTATAGTATTATCATAAGTATTATCATATTGTGTTTCTGAGTGGCCGATTAATTTAACTGATATTATCATCAAAATCGGTTGACGATGACAATAATAATGAAGACCACCATCTACATAAAGATCTTTTAAAAAATTTGATGAGTAGAGTTTATACACAAGATATTATTGTACAATGTGCATAGTTAATTGTGATTTTTAAAAAGTTTTAAATTCATGTAAACTTTTAAAAAGTTTACATGAATAAAAAACATTTAAAATGTAAATTAAAACCTTCGTGTAGGTTACCGAGTTTCTACTCCCATGATACAAGGGACCCTAATATAAAACCGCACGGAAGTGCAATAAATTTTGCCGCGCTACGCGTAACATTATAATTTGCGTGTACCTATTTCTTAAGGTGACGCAGTACGCTCGACTGAAATAGTCGGCGTACGTAGGTGACCTGTTGGCTTTTCACCTAAAATTGTATGAGAAAGGTAAGAGGCAAGACGATTTTCACCGAAACAAAGCCCGCGAAAAGAGTTTAGGAAAAGTATTTTTGAAAAAAAAATACTAAATATATGTTTGCAAAGTAAAGATATTTCAAATAATAATAAATAAACTATATCTAAAGTTAAATTGTTTTAGAATTTTCGCACTCCTAATTTCATTTATATAGATACGCCCAAAGTTGTCATAAATTTAGTGTTATAAAGTAGGAATATTTCGAGGCTCGTAGCTATAATTAATATTTTTTTCAATGTTTTATATATCAACTAACTTATGATCGCGACTCGTCCGCGTGGACAACACAAATTTGAAACCCCTATTTCACCCCCTTAGTGGTTGAATTTTCAAAAATCCTTTCTTAGCGGATGCCTACGTTATAGTAGCTATCTCCATTCCAAATTTCAGCCAAATCCGTCCAGTAGTTTTTGCGTAATTGAGTAATAAAACCTCCAAACATCCAAACATCCACACTTTCACATCTTCTTTTTATAATATAAAAATGAATCACTAAATGTGTTGCTGATCGCAAATCTCGAGAACAGCTGAACCGATTTCGCTTATTCTTTTTTTATAATATTCCGTGAAGTACGAGGATGGTTCTAACAGAGAGAAAAATTAAAAAAAAATCGACTGTTAGGCGGAACGAAGTTCGCCAGGGCAGCTAGTTTATAATATTATTAGGATTCTCATGGGCCTGGGGTTTTAAAAAGTTTTTTAAGAGGCTTAAACGAAAATTAAATCGTATAATACGAAATCCTCATTAAAAGCGAATTAAAAAAGTAGATTTCTATTAGGGCAATTCAACAAAAATCCGCATTCGCTCCGCAATAGGCAATTTACTGCGAGCTGGGTTTTACAAAGCGTGGCCTCGTGAGCTTCTATAATAATGTTTATTATGAGAAACGTGTTTATTCCCACACCCTTATTTGACGCCTAAATAATGTACAATATGACGATATATCAACGATTAGTGTCGCGTACGTTACCTACGCATATGTTATTCTTATTATGTAAGTGATACACGTTGCTTGGTGTCCCAAGGTGCTAGAATGGCGACCTCGCACGGAAATCGCAGCGTGGGTAGACTTCCCCATAAAGCGGATAGACGACTTCAAGCGAGTCGCAGAGAGCCGCTTGATTTTGATGTTTGGTTCTGAGATAGTTTGCATACCGGAGAACATAATATAAATTGAGGAGCTGGCAAACAGAAGGGCTTAATTACTCATCTGACCAAAATGTTTACTTTTTTTCTTATTCTCTGGTCACTGAATGCAAATCTGATCTCATTTCCAAGCAAAACGGCCTAAAACTGTAAGTACTGTAATGGAGTCCAAAGATCTTTATTTCTATCACTGAATACGAATTTATTTCTAAGCGAAATGGCTTAAAATCAATTATTTATTCCGAAAAATCAAAGAATTGCCATGGAATTTTAAAAACCTAAATACACGGACAAAGACATATAACCTAACATTAACTATATAATATATTTTACAATATTCCCAGTAAAAAGGAATCGTTTGTGAACAACAACATTCAAGAAACGAACAAACTGTGAGAACAGCAAGTTTGATACCGTTGAAGAACGCGAAAGTACGAAGCAATACAAACTATAGCTTCAGCAGCTTTAATTAAAAGCAAATTTGTAACTGAATATACCAGTTAATTGGACAAGTTAGTCTCTACTTTCTAAATACAAAACAAAGTTTATTTGTAAATGAATAGGGAATAGTTGGCGATAATTTTCTGATAAATAAAATTTAAGAAAATCTAGAAATTCTCCGAAAATATATGGTTTTTTGGTTTTCATCATCAGTAGGTACAAAGTATCATGAGGCATTTTCTTTTCGATGTTTCTTTTAGCTATTTTGAGGTAGGTACATACATATGTATACCTATCTATGTGCTAACTACGTAACCTAACAACTACACACTAATCAATAAGCCTCAAAATAATGTATTTATACTTTTATCGGAAAACAGAAAGAAAAACTTCAATACATATAGTAAAAATAAGAACATAAAAGTAAGGCGTGTATTTGCGAGACAACAAAACAATACCTACAGTAGGCGGCCGAAAGTGATGAACATCAGCCTTTAGAATGACATTTCATCTTTGTAGAGCGTTGTCTCTATCACTCATACCCATATGACGCTTTGTCCGTCTTAGCGACCGAAACAGTGCTCTACAAATCTGCTGTCTCCTTCTAAAGATCGATGTTCATCACTTTTGCCCGCGTACTGTAAGTACATCGTTTTTGACTTAGGACTGAAACACAAAAATGCGATGCGCCTCTGTATCCTAAAAATCTACAAACTCACAAGACGCTTCGCAATCACTAACGAATAGATCCGCATCGTGTATTTTTCTGGTATTACTTCGGTGCAACACGCTTTTAGTCATGCATGCCACTGGAAAAATCCTCAATAACAAGAAATACATCCAGTGCCGATGTTGACCCTGAATTGTCTGAATAAGAAGCTGGTTATCAGAACCACGGCAGCATGACGCCTTGCGGCACAAAACCGTATCGCATCCAATTTCTGCGCTGCGTATTCGCATCGCGTTGCAACTTATGTATTTTAGCCCTTTGCTTTCGTAAAATCTAAAGGCATGTGACGGCATGTGACGTCACGTGCCTTGATCAGAACCCCATTTCACTACCTCGACCCAACTACTACATAAAATTTATTATAGGCTCATTTATTGTAGTTTCGAAAATATTCAAACTCACACTGGTTTTTTTGTGAGACAAACACACCTAAGTACGTTTTTTAACAACTTTCCTTCGTAAATCTAAAGGCACGTGACGGCACGTGACGGTCAATGTGTCTTGATCGGAACGTGACACCTTATTTCTCTATCTCGACCCAACTACTAAATAAAGTCGGACTCATTTATTATAGCTTCCACAAAGTATTCAAATCCATACTATTTTTAGGGTTAGGTTTGAAATGAAATGAAATAAAATGATTTATTTACCATTTAGGTACCAACGGAACTCTTCGGTGACTATTACTAAGACTCCGGTGTCCGTCCGTCCGTTCGTCCATCTGTCTGTCTATCAGCGGGCTGTATCTCGTGAACCATATAATAGATAGAACTTGAAATTGTCACAAAATGTGTATTGTTATGTGTGTTGTGTAATGTTTAACGACATATTTTAATGTATATAACAGGTACATACCTCGATTAATTTTTGGTTTTATTTGTCGATATTATAGACATATATTATATGCCCGTTATATACATTAAAATATGTATTTCTAATGCCACTATAATATGAGAACAAATACTAAAAATTTCAACATTACCGCCACGAACATTTAAAAAATGAAGGAGAGTTATTTCTTGTACGATGGTACGGAACCCTTCCTGCGCGAGTCTGACTCGCACGTGACCGATTTTTTTGCTACTGGTCCAACGTAGGTTTCACCTTATTTCATAAATCAAGCGGGCGGCTACGTGGCGTCACGTCCAACGGCCAACTTGGTCGGAACGTGACAAAACACTTCTCATACCTCCATTTACGTGTACGTTTCGACGTCCTCTCAGGCGCAACGGTACAAATTATGACCAACCCGTCAAATAAGGGCTCCCGTAGCCAAATACTATTAAAATCAAATGCTCTAGTGTAACTTTTCAGAGTATCGTCAAATTTGCATTTATTTGTATACTTACAGACTTCCGGATTAGTAAATATTGACTGACAACTAACAATTATTATATCCAAGGTATTATAAATAATGGACTCTTAAAACAGTTCACGCTTTATGTGACAGGAAAACGGCACTGGCCACGGCAAGGTAGCATTTTACACTATACAGGCATAGCAAGTGATTAATCAAGCTGCTCATAAAAATTCATAAAATCGTGAATGTACGTCATATCATTACAATTTTTCCCCTGAGCATAACTCATGCAAATATGAACCATGTTGTATCCATGTAAAGTGCTACGTTTTTACATCCCTTATTTTATAAATTCTCACGTGCTTCCTAAAGCTATCTCAACGTATTTCAAACGGTAAATCAAGGCACGTGATTTCGAGTTGTCTCATTATGCTCAAATTTTGCTTATTATCTCTCTCACGGCATAGCATTACGCTGAGCATTGCTAAGGGTCGTGAATTACTATTCCCTTAATTACACTATGGTGAGGATTTTCCTACGATAACGATGCAGATGGGATCCCAAATTTTTTGCGTTCGACTGGAGGAAAGGATGTCTTATGTTTACGAGTATTGTTATTTATTATTAAATGTTAGTATAATAACCGTGACCAACGACGGTTTAACTTGCTTTCCGAAGCACGGAGGAAAGGTAAAGGCCAAACTCAAATTCCAAACTTCACGCCACTCATCCAATAACCTACTTGAGTCAACGTTGCTTCAACACGTTATATTCGTTTCTAGATGATGCCTGCGATTTATTTAGATTGTTAAGAATCCTGTAGGAACTCTTTAATTTCCCAGTATAAACAACTTAACCTCCAATCCGGGTTTATTAGTCTTGGGATGACCCTAGTATGAATCAAACGCAGTTCCAATGTCCACAGTCTTATATTCAGGTACACTTGTCACATCCACTTAGTTTATATCTAGCTTAATTAATCACCTAGTACTTATATCTCGCTTAATTACTTTTATCCCGTTCCTCTTTTACTCCCGCGCGCTGTCACACCTCCACTGACGGGTGACAGATGCCAGGTTTTCTGTGTTGCCCACAGTCGTCCATCCTGCTCCAGATATGTCCCCATATCTGACCACTCGGCCTTCCAACCGAGGGTAATGCCCTCATACCCATAACTCAATAGGAGCAACATAGAATACCTTAACAGTCCTATATTATAATTAATATGATTAGTATAATAATTCCTCTAACAGATCAAAGCTAACATTGTTAGATTTAACAAGTGCACAAAACAAGTGCCAATGAGACCTACAAAATACTGGTATCAATAATCATTATGTACATTGTAATCAACATCTGTAAGTCTAATTCTTATAAATACACAACAAATCACACTGAGATAAGTAAATAGTAAATACTATAAGTCATTCTGATTTAAGCTTGATATTAAGAAAATTCTATAATCTAGTTATTGTTAGTGATATACGTATACAACCAATTCACAATAGTATAATCAAATACTGAAATCAACACAATTTATGTTAATACTTAATACAAGGAAATTATAGTGAAATCAATAATTTAATTTTTAAATATTATTATGAACTACATATTCTTCAAGTTTGTATTTGTATTTAGTAATACGTGAATAAATATTTGCATGGCAAATGTGGCAATACTAATTATGAGAATTATAAAACATCTTTGGTAAATTGCATTTAAAGCGAATAAAATATAATCAAACTTAAACAAAACAACAACGAGGAAAGAAAAGAAGGATAGTGAATTATCACCAACTTGAATTCTGAGTGCTAAGTACTCTATGATTTTAAACCATGTCACTATCAGTTTTCAATTAAAGTAAGTTTGTTTGCCCTTTCCTTCTTACCACTGTAATGACATGAATTCTAATCCTACATAATGCTCTAATGCAACACAAATACAATATTTTCACTAGTATAAACATTTTAAGAGATATGGTAAGAGTGGTTGGATCCCATTGACCATTACTAACACTTTATACAAAATTAATCACAAAGTTCTACAATATACCAATGAACCTAACTACTTCTGTAGACTTCATAATTTCTTTAAACTTAAAAATAAATTAAAAGAATATCTTATAATCCAATTTTCTCATACAATTGATGAATATTTGATATGAGTTGACCTTGATTATAATGTCTTTGTAGTGTTTCATGAATTATCAATTTGACTATCGTGAATTGACATTTAATTATTCTCAAGTGGTACCTACTGATTGACACCGTTGAAAAAAATAATAATATTACAATATAAGTATGTAACGTAAAACAAATAATAAGAAAACAATATGCCAATCTTTAATTGCATATATGTAGTATTATACTAAGCAATATCGGTAAGTATATGAATAATGATTGTAAAATATTTTTGCAGACCAGAAAGGCAGAGATGTCGGCACAGATATTATGTGACCATATTTTGTACTCTACTTGAATAACAATAAAAGATAATTACCTATCAAATTGAATTATTGAATATTGAACCAATATTCTTGATGTCTACGAAATCAAGATAAATAATATGGTTAAATGTAGTTGTTATTATTAATAAGTACTAAGATCGAAACAAACCACAATGTATTCTAAGGAGAATCCAATAATCATATTATTTCAGAAATTTAAAGAAACATGAATCCACTAATTGATAATGATACACAGTACAGATCACTATGAGATCTACAATGTGCACAATGTAATCCTATATTTTCAAATAACTGAGACGACTGCCTCTGACTGTATCTCGATTGTAGTACAACAAATACTATTATTAATATAACAAAATAAGTCACAATGATGTTAGCCAAGGTATTATTGTATTATTATAAACTCGTTACCCGTGGTGCCCCATATCATCCTTGCACTAGGGGTAGATGCATGCATAACTGCGTCTACCATAAGCCCCGTAAGTGCGATAGAGAGCGCAACAGACGGCGTTTTGTTGCCCCATTTTATTGTCTCGCAAGCAACGAGTCCTTGATGGCACTATAGACTTAATTGATGTAACATACAATAAAATCTGATTTCTGGAAACTTCCATTCTTGTACATTCTTGAGCGCGTAAGGACGAACGATGCCAGAGACCCTCGTCTTCTTATGATAATATGGTTAACTTGAACACGGTGATTGAGGACAGACAGCACCCAACGCTGCACCAACCCAGCGTCATGCTGAGCCGTGAATTGCTGCATCGGTCACCGTTGCTTGTCTCGTGTCAGTGTGTGACAAATGAATGACAAAGATGTAGGAAATTATTTCGTGATACATTGGTGTACTTATACGCTTTGATAACATATCAGCGATCCATACATTAATACCTAGCGAGTGAAGCAAGCAAGCCTTCGTGCGCGAACTGCTTATATAGTCTATTGGAATAGATGTTACTTGAAATAGTATTTAAGAATTTGCTCTTTACTGTGCTGTTTCCACCAAACATCAACGTAATACAATGAGTGACTGCGAAGATGTGCATTAACATGAACCGATATTTAGCATTTACAATCAGCATGTCATTTTAGATCTACTTTAAAGGGTCTATACAACTTCTACTACGTACCGAATTCAGCAAGACATAATTAATATATTATTACTGAATACGTCCATTATAAGAACTTTAATTTGAATTTAAGTAACCCTTGAACATTAGTAAGTATCTGCTAGAACAGGTAAAGTGATTTCCAACCATGATATCTACTTCTGTACCCCTATTCTGTAGATAAATCTATTATTATTAATAAAAAGGATACACCCTTTCCACTTGCCGACCCCGATTTAGTCTGCTTGTTTTCCATCAAATTAACTGGACTCCCTCTTGTCACCATCGCGACCCGATCAGTTGCTGAAGTTCATACTGAAGATCACCGTCCACTCGCATCGGGATTATCGAATCAGGTTTTACCAGACTATTATTGTTCGTCATTTTTCAGACGCTTCGTCAGCCGTTTTCCAATTCGTTTGTTGGTTCTTACTAGGACCAGCTTTTGTCACCGGAATACGATCCATTGTTTACGTCAGTATTGCCCCCTTCCATTTGTCATTCTTGATTCCTTATTCTTAGGTTTATATTATAGTCAATGCTGCCCTCCTTTGGCACGATTGCTTTGACACAATTGGGACAAGGTATATTACATAAACTATTCTCAGCAATTACCGCTTATCACACCAGGAATAAGTCCATACATAAGTCGGTATTCTTTTCTCCCATTTGCCACTTGGTTCATCATAAAATATTCTCAGGAATCACCGCTTATCACACCAGGAATAAGTCCATACATAAGTCGGTATTCGTTTCCCTTATTTGCTTGTTGGGTTATCATAAAATATTCTCAAGAATCACCGCTTATCTCACCAGGAATAAGTCCATACATAAGTCGGTATTCTTTTCTCTCATTTGCCGGTTGGTTCATCATAAAATATTCTCAGGAATCACCGCTCATCACACCAGGAATAAATCCATACATAAGTCGGTATTCTTTTCAACTATACTCAGGAATCACCGCTTATCGCACCAGGAATAAGTCCATACATAAGTCGGTATTCGTTTCACTTATTTGCTTGTTAGGTTATCATAAAATACTCTCAAGAATCACCGCTTATCACACCAGGAATAAATCCATACATAAGTCGGTATTCTTTTCAACTATACTCAGGAATCACCGCTTATCGCACCAGGAATAAGTCCATACATAAGTCGGTATTCGTTTCACTTATTTGCTTGTTAGGTTATCATAAAATACTCTCAAGAATCACCGCTTATCACACCAGGAATAAGTCCATACATAAGTCGGTATTCTTCTCTCTTATTTGCTCCTTAGGTTATCATAAAATACTCTCAAGAGTCACCGCTTATCACACTAGGAATAAGTCCATACATAAGTCGGTATTCTTTTCAGATATTCTCAGGAATCACCGCTTATCGCACCAGGAGTAAGTCCATACATAAGTCGGTATCCTTTTCTCTCATTCACTAGTTGTCAGTTTGTTTAGAGTCTAAAAATAATAATCACATTCATAACAATGACACGTTATATCATAACAATATTAAACACCATTTATTTTATTTTTTTAATTCGCTTCCTCAAGACAGCCACCAGAAGCGATTATTTGTGTACAGTCAATAGAATGAATATTATAGTGTCAACGGTTATGGCAAACCCGCTAAGTGTTTGCTCCCTTAATACCTCATTTGATTAATCTTCTTCTTAATTTGCTTTATGGCTTTTAGTAATTTGATTAATGATTTGAAAGACTAGTTATCGAGACTACTGAACTCAATACTCAAATCGATATTCTCAACTATTTGTGGGGTATCTACAGTAGTAAACATCTTTAGTTCACCGTGGGCTCTACCGCGGTTGTTTGACAGCTACAATGTCACGATCGCAATCATCTCTGATTGGTTAATGCTCGCTCACTATTGGCCACAATGCATTGTTGCAACAAGAATCGCACAAATTCAGCCAATCAGAACAATAATGATTGATGCAGGTTTTAGACAATTGCCCTACGTGTAATGTCTGCAAGTGATAATAATTGTGCAACTCGTTTGAAATTTTAATATAATTTAAGGGCACACACACAAGAGAGCAATCCGTCTTTTGTTTATAATGATTATATTAATAATTTATTTATTTAGTAAAAATATGCATCTCATAAGCTCCTTTTTCCAAAGTCAAATAGCTAGTCAAAATTTGGGCAGTAAAAGTAGGGAATCCGTTTCTCCGCTATTTATCCGATGGGGCTTGCAAGGTTAAGATTTACACTTCTCTGTATACTGACAATTTCATTTCTTATTTCAAATCTAAACCTAAGTCAGAGATCGAATTATTCGTGCATTATTTATACCCGAGAAACAACGATATGATAAAATTATGTGTTAGTAGGCTATATAAAGAAATTGAGCTATATATAGTATAATACAACAATCCAGACCCTGTAATACATAACATTGCCACAGTCATTGCCACTTCATTTAATAACACCTTCGTAACTCTCTTTTGTTATTAGAGACACATGTTTCAAAGTTTCCTTTACTCGTACATAAAAATTGAACTTCGTAACTTAGTATTTCTTTCTAATTTCTATTATTACAGCAGATAGTATTATCTATTAAGTTGGTAAGCCAATCCAATAATAACAACAGTAAATAATTTATGATGTACTTGGTAGTTAACCTGTTGTTCAGTGCGTGTTTTTCCGAGGTAGTAAGTACCTAAAGGCTTTGATTTATGGTAGCAGATTGTACAACAAGGGCACCAAACAAGCCACTTGAGTCGAGTTATAAACACTGCTTTTCACTTCGATTGCGAGGAAATGTAACAATAATATTACTATAAGTACATATCTATAGATTGTCCGAAAAGAGTAGGGATTAAATGAGGGTGCTGTAATGAGTTTGTAGGTATAGGTCGCAACCTCAATACAAGTGCAAAAGTTCACTGGCACCATAGAAATTACATACATTCTTTTTCATCCATATGTCATTCAGAGAGACTGTTGTTTACCTATAAATACCTTGTGCATAACAGCATGAAACGCACTTTAGTCCTCTTATAGCCAGCGTAAAATAGAACCTTACGAGCATGAGAAGTGGAAACGTATTTTCATTTTATTATTATTTTTATTTTCCGAATTCTAAAAATCACGAATGCATGTCATCTATTAGTATAAGAGGATGTCAGCTACTAGTGACTTTATATGAATGTGATAGCTCATATAATTTTACCTTTTTAATTATAAAACTCTAAGAACATTTGAAAGAACCACTGTTAGTTATGCTGATAAATAAATATTTTAATTCAATTCCATTTATTTATTTTCATCTGATCTGATCAGTTAAATTCACTTTAGGTTAATATAATAATGATTCAATTCATTTTCCTTTCATAACCTCACCTCTCCTTAAATGGTAGTTGCAGCCAATGTAATTTATAATTTTCACAAGGGTGAGCAAACGGAACAAAAGTACATACTAGCACTTAATATAAATTTTATTGGTATAAGAATCAAATAAAATTCCAACATCCACATGGCTACTTTCGTGAGCATAAGTGGTGTATGTCTTTCTGTTTCTGGTATGTACATAGTTAGATTAATTCAAACCTGATATTTCATACCCTATACCTACTAGGTATTCAAAGTAATCTAATAACTCTAATTTGGTCGAATAAGTAAACCTACAGATTCAAAATAGGTTCAATGTTACCTACTTTATCTAGTGGACCAATTAATTATTTATTAGCTGATCCACCCCAGGTAGAATTTTCCAAAATCTTTTCTTTGTGTCCAGTAGTAGCTTAGTAGAGAACTCAAATCATATTTGATTATGCAGGGCCTGCGGGTTGATCTATGTCTGTCAGTACATAATACAGACTATTCAGTCGGTAGATAGGTATTAAGTGGGTGCATCTAGCAATCGACTCTATTAGTCTCCCTATCACTGTCTATCATTCTCACAACCATACCATGCCTACCATAGACCCAAATCCAAAAATCTTACATTAAATGGTAGGTAATGAAAACACATGCACCTGACACATATTTCAGGCATTCTATCCTTAAATTGTACTAAAATATTACTATGTGTATAGTTAAGTATGTAATTATTTAATTAAACAAGAATAACTACTCATATTGAGACTATTCAATTCAAAGTTTTAAGACTTTATTTTAGTTACTAGGTAAACTAGATTTGCTTCAATTAACCATAGTAGTATTCAGATGTTTCTTACCTTCTTATTACTGTATTACATAACAATACCTTGAGGTTACACCCTCCATCATAATGAGGCAGCCCGGGATAGCTTTTTTTTTCCTTTTGTATCATTATAACAGGCCTCACACCAAGAGTTACTGTGTTCTTATCCGATCCATGCAGGTACATGACTGCTTCTAATCACAACTTGAAGGTTATGTGCACTTCTCCACCACAGATGCCGGCCAAAACCACTTGTTCATCTCACATTCGTCGACCTCATCGTCAAGTCGGGGTCACAGGGTCGTGTACATCATCAGAAAAGTTGTCGAACATGAAAAAAATGGTAACAGTTGAATAATCTCGGAAATATTGCATTTAAGCGACACCAGTATCAAGTACATACCTACTTGATTATATCAGACCCCTGTATATAACCCAAATTTTGCACTAAAACCATTGATTGACCCATTGATGTAGATATGACCGTTGTTATTGTAAGATTATTATTTCTATTTTTAACTAAAGCACATGTACATATTTCTTTTTTTAAAATGATTGTTGAATGATTTAAATTAAGACTTGAATAAAATTATATTGTCAACATTACTTCCTAGATAGATAAAGTTATATATAAATGAGTTAAGTAGATATTATTCATTCTAAATTTTCACATTTTATTATGCTATGATAATGTACTATAGGTAATAATTTGCACACTCAGTTATTGGTTGAATGTGTTAGATCAAAACAGATTTAAGACCAAATTGTACCACATTCTAGCAAATAAACTCTACTTTTTTATTTCTACACTAGCTCATGTATCAAGTACTTACCTACATAATAATCTAATTGTTTTCTTGATTCTACTTTAATATAGGTAGGTGCCTATTTGGTTTAAAGTATTTCATATCACTTATTACCTTATTTCGATTTTAAAATACAAGGTGTTAGTACTATGGTGCGTTGCATCCAGTCTTGAAATTAATACTAATACTACTTATAACTTCATAGATCAAATCTAGGGCTAGGTATGTCTCTACATAATAATCCATTAAAGCGGTCAGAATAAAACTATAATCCCTTACTTTGAACTCTCAAATAAGTCATAATGCTGATATCTACTTACTATTAATAATTATAGCCTTCACTTACTCTGTTCTAAAAGTATCAATTGGTAATATTGTGACTTATCAAATACCTACTTAGGTATTTTGATGCAGTAATCTTACATTAGGCACTCTTAATATTCACCCATGCTTTAATGAACATCCACTGTAAGAAGGTAAGTACACAGATTCACCGCTTTCAATACAACCTATGGATGCATTGGACCCATCGACCTACGTACTTCTGCTTGTTCCAGACAGTATAAGGTGCTTTCCTCCAACCAATCTCTTGAGTAGTTGCGTTGGAGACAAGTCCTCCAACTCGACACAGGTCTACTAAAGTACTCCCAAAGTAATAGTGTAGCACCATTGCAGTTTGTATGTATTTCATATTCACTTTGTTATTCGTTCAGGTAGGTTTCTTCATATAATTTCCGATATAAGTACCTAATAAATATGTTGCTATGCGTCTTGTACAGGCACTTTTAACATCTTCCAGGATAGACCCGCATTTTTGGGCATGAATCACATCCAATCTTCTGATATAAACAACTTAACCTCCAATCCGGGTTTATTAGTCTTGGGATGACCCTAGTATGAATCAAACGCAGTTCCAATGTCCACAGTCTTATATTCAGGTACACTTGTCACATCCACTTAGTTTATATCTAGCTTAATTAATCACCTAGTACTTATATCTCGCTTAATTACTTTTATCCCGTTCCTCTTTTACTCCCGCGCGCTGTCACACCTCCACTGACGGGTGACAGATGCCAGGTTTTCTGTGTTGCCCACACCAGGATAAAAAGTAGCCGATGTCATTCTTCACGTCTTTAAACTAAATCCGTGAAAAAATCACGTCAACTCGCTGCTCTATTGCAGCATAATCGAAGGAAAAATTAAAACGAACAAGCAAACACACAATCTTATTTACGAATTGGATAGTCATAATATTCTCTATCGCCACTAAGCAACTGCCATTATCATAATTTCAACTTTATATGCAGATAGCCAATTAGCACCAACGAAGTTCAAGCATGTTCCTGAAATAGAATAAAAAAGTAATATTAATCTGAGACTTCTCATAAAGAAGTTCGTATGAAGAAAATTAATTAACTAAGTTATTAAACATAGAATAAAGATGGACTTATAAAGTCATTGAACCTTGGTGAATTTATAGGGTGGCCGATTACTTCGTGACCTTCAAGCTTTTCTTCAAAAGCCTATTCTACCTCGCATATGAGTAACTTGTATATATTATGAATATAGCCTTCTAAAAGTATTTTATTCATGTCTGGGGTTTGGAGTTGTCATACCCACATCAACATCTTGAAACTTAGATTAGAAAAACAAGAGGATAGGTCAATACACGAGTGGAATGAAGTTATCCTATTGTAAACCTTTTTTCTACAACATAATATTAAATTACATCGTCGAAATATCAGCTATTTTCAATATATAATGTTATGAAAAAATATCAGCAATGGCAACGAATTCTAAGTGCCTACTAAAAGGGTCATTTTGAAGAAAAATATTTTCTTTTGCTTATAACTTGATAGTCAGTGTCATGATAATTTTGACAGGTTAAAAAATCAAGATTTTTGTTCAGAATGACCTATCTAATACATCTGCTCATGTGCTAGTACGTAGTACATAGAAGTCGATGATCTATGGGAACTATTTACTAATGGGTACTCGGAGCTGGGTCCCCAGGGCTTGGCGTATATTGGCTACCATCACCTTGGCTTCTAACCGCTATAACAGCCAAAAAAATCGTCTCGATTGAAGCCTAAGCTTTTTTATGCCGATACAACTTAGCCTTTGATTGTAATCTCACGTGGGCTAACCTGGAAGAGGTAGGGCAGTTTTATTAAAACCATACCCTAATCAGCTTTTACGGAGCATCGTACTGGAACACTTGGTGGAACCGCTTTATCAGTAGATTAATAGTCTAACCAAAAATATTATGTATATGTAGGAACCTATTCATAATTTTACTGTTTCGTACGTACGGGAGGAAGCGAATGATAAGTAGGCACCTACTCATAATTGTGGTCGGATTTATGCCTATTTTTTTCAGTGTAAACAAATCCTACTAAAAATTGATTCTGATGTTTCAATATAAAACTGACAACCCTATGCACGGGTGAAGAATCCATTGTTTGCGGGAAATATAATAGATCTTAAACTTTAAAGCAAGTGATCCTTTAGGTTGAATTTTACTCCCACGTGTTAGGACTTCTGACTATTCAAAATAGAAAATACTATTGTTAAAAAGTTTTATTGCTATTAGCTCTTAGCCGAGCGTTTTGACTATAACTAGCTTTGACTGGAGCTTTTCATCAATTCAGACCAGAGCTATTTGAGAAATTATAAATTAATTAATATAAATTCCCAAATTGCCCAGGCATTGAACTCGGGATTCCTCCCAAGTCCCACATAAAAGTACAGTGCTCCTCACAGTGACAAGGAGATCGTCAAAGCTACTGGAAATTAGCCGCTTTAGTTACCTACTGAAAAAAAAGCAATAGCTGTGGCGATAGTATCGACTATGGACGATCAAACTTTGCGTGGTAGTGCAGATGGTACCTATATTATTACAGTCGTGCTTTGACCGAGACTAAAGCGCATCTTTCGGTCTTGGCTGGTCAACACCGACTAAGTTTCTGGACAAAGACAAGTCACATGAGGTTGCTGCGTTTAGTACGGGCCCTAATCTAAGCTAGGCAATTTCTCGCAATCACCAATAGTCTTATTATCAAGCTTTAGTCATTGAGTTCATCGAATTAACCAATAAACGGGAGTGATTACGCTGATTGAATATTTTAACAATTCATTTAAAATTTATGCTTTGAGAGTGTTCAGAAAATTAGGAATAATCTTATTTTCAACTCGACGTATTTTGTAACAGGTAAACGCACTCTTCGAGCGAATCTACATGAAAAGGCAGATTTTTATTTAATTTGAATACCGAAATGAGATATTTAAGTCCTTTTTTGCATTGAAAGTGAAATTTGTTTTTTTTTTATATTTAGCGTTCTATATTCAGAAGAAAAAATGACTCTCTTATGGAGTAACCTCGCTGCAATATTTGTCTGTCTGTCAGAAACGTCCTATATTAAGAAGTTATAAAAATTGTTTAACTGAAATTCAGAACTTGTATAGATATACAACTAGCTTATCCCCGCGCGTGAACTTACATAGTTATTACAAAGATCCCGTTAATATTTCTCAAAATACTTTCATAGTGCACACCTGGAGCCACCCATATCCCATATCTCCGAAGTTTACCAGTCAAAAAATCTGAAGAAATTATGGTCAATTGAAAGTTTATGTCTTAGTTTATGTATATTTTACAGAAAAAATAAAACTAATGATCTATCATTTTATTAATAATATATTAACAACTAGCTGTAGGCTGACCCGGCGAACTTCGTACCGCCTAACAGTCGATTCTTTATTTTTTTTAATACTTTAAATTTTTCTCTCCGTAAGAACCAAGGAATATTATAAAAAAAGAATTAGCGAAATCGGTTCAGCTATTCTCGAGATGTGCGATCAGCAACACATTCAGCGATTCATTTTTATAGGTATATAGAGAAGATAAATCTCTACAAACAAAGTTAGTTTTGCGGTTCGTTAACAAAAGTGATTCTTACCGTTTTACTTCTTCTGTAGTACGGAATTCTCAGTGCACAAGTCCGACTCGCACTTGGCCGGTTTTTATATTAATTTTTTAAGTATAAGACATTTCTATGAGTTACGATGTCGAGACGAGGGCTCTTTTGTGCGCAAATAAAATAGCCAATGACCAAAGACCTTTTACAAGTAAAATGTCTTTGCCAATGACCTAAGTATACCTACTTATGAGCTACACTGCGTCGTAAATGACGGATCATAATAGCTTTCGAACTCTATTATGGCATAAATCTTACAATACTACGTAAAAACTGTTCCCTGGAGGGGCGACAGTAACTCTGTTTCATTGGTTTGAGCCTGCTCATTGTCCCCACACGCACTTCGAGAGAAAGGTCCAATTTCTGAGATTTCCGAAGGGCTTAGCTTCATTTCCTTTTATATCTCCCTAGATACTTAGAGACGTCCATTCCAGAAATTGTAAGGGACAATCGCAATGTATTTTGTCACCAAAACATGAACATCCAACTAAAATTGCAATTATTGTAAAAAATATTGATTAAATTGAAGTTGTTATAGGTAGTAATAGGTATACAACCAATAACGAAGGATTATTTTGGAAGCATTTTGCATTTTGTTTCCGATAGTATATTGACTGATATTGATTTGTAAGGTTGTTTGCTTTTGAAAAGAAGTAAGTTTTTGCCGATTCTCAGTTAGCAGCACGAAGTAGAAAATATTTTGTTCCACTTTACTTACCGAAACAATGATAGAAATTAGAAACATAAACAATCTGTAATTTTTATGTTCTAGAATAAGTTTGGTATTTTTGTTTATTATAATTTCTTAGTAAAAAATAAAATTAAAAAAAAACAATTAAATTATTATCATTAGATTTTAAAACCATCTATGTAATAAGCTTACGCGAAATAAAGGATTTGAGTAAGTATTTCTTATATTAATTATCCCGGGCTTCGCTTGGAGGGAAATGCTAAAAAATACTTTCTTAGTGTGAATTTTTTAGAGCTGAAGATTGATATTATGCCAATCAATAAAGTTTTTCCTTTATACTTATGTATTTTTGACGGGCATTTTACTATTTACTTAGTAAGTTTTATTTACAGATTAGGTACTTAAAAAATATTTAAGCGTTGGTTCTATCGTGAGTGATATTCATACGAAAAGATACAAATAAATATTTTTAAAAGTAACAGGAAAACAATGGAAGTATTCACACTCTGAATACCGCTTCAGTGGCTGGCACTGTCTGGTACCGACAAACTAATGCTTTACCCACCTAACCATTATTTACAGCGTTTTAATTATATTAAGCTTCCCTATAGTAGTAAAAGGTATCCTATTTAGTGTGTATCAATCTTCTGCAATGTCACTTTTCATCAGTGAAAATAGCAGCCAAGCCCCAAGCGCTAACTTGTCACCGGAAAAATAAGTGTTCGGTATTTTATTTTGAAGAAACACTAAAAATATGGTCCAAACTAGTGAAATAACTAAATTAATATCGTCAGATTTTTTATCTTCTGTTCCTAAATTTTCAAATTTAGTCTGTAAATGTTCTTCTTTTCCGCGCGACTTCTTTCGTGTAACTTATAGCCTATCATAATCGACTAGTACAAGAATTTTCAGAATTGGAATATTAGTTGCATAGATTACCTTCTACATCCAAACTTACAAATACCTCTGTATAACACTAGTTTAGACTATCAAAAGATGAGCAAAATATAGATAAAATTACTCAATTCAAAATTTTGGACTATTTGCATAAAAGGGTATATTATTATCAAAGTTAGCAGGCCTGCATGTTACAATCTTTCTTTCAAATTACCGAAAGCATCAGTCCTTGAACATAAGTACCGATAGCATGTAAAGATTGCAAGCTCATAACCTTTTATCAACTCAAAACTGTTTACGATCTGATCGTATGTCGTTACGGGAAACTCATAAATTCCCTTATGCTTATAATCCACATAAATGTCGTTCTCCATTGCCGTTCCCATTTTATATAAATGGCCATCGAATTTTACCTTTCAGCCACGTTATTGCCATTGTAATATCAAAGAGTTATCTACATGCTTTGTGCGATAGACTATCAGTGTAATAGAATAGATTTAATAGAGATAACATCACGAATTTTAATCTAAATATATAAAAGGAAAAGGTGACTGACTGACTGGCTGATCTATCAACACACAGCTCAAATTATTGGACGGATCGGCCTAAAATTTGGCATGCAGATAGCTATTATAACGTAGGCATCCGCCAAGAAAGGGTTTTTGAACATTCAATCCCTAAGGGGTTGAAATAGGGGTTTGAAAATTGTATAGTCCACGCGGACGAAGTCGCGAGCATAAGCTAGTTGTATTATAAATAGCATTTAAATAAACTATAGCTAAGTACTTACTAACTACATCATAGCGCTTCCAACTTACGTTTCAACATGCGTTAACTAGACGTACAGGTACGCTGGCCTTATGTTCTCTGGCAACAAACACCGCATGCTTTTAATCTTGTGGTGACCACAATAAACCACGCGCTCACTTGCATCCTCTTCCTTGTTTGTGACGCACACGCAACATTGCTTCGGCAGCTTATCTACATGATGCATAGGTAGGTGTACCTCTATGCAAGTTGAAAACGCACCAGTATAGTTACACTGATTAGTATGAATTTGGATCTGGAGTCCACTGTGTTATTATTTCAAAAACCTCTGATTGATCGCAAGGAATACGACCCTCAGCAATGAGGAATACGACAAAGGGAGAGAGAGTTAGAAATAAAATGTATTACTTAAAGTTAACATATAAATTTTGTCGATAACCCACAAAAGCAATTCAAACGCTCGGTTTGAATGCTTTTATTCCCAAAACAGTCCCTGCGAACTGCGAAGCCGTTGAATGCAATTAAAGTTCTTTACAATTGAAACCATTAAAGACGTATTTAACGTGAATGGTGCAGCTGAATGGTAATCTTCGTATTGTGTGATTAAAACAATCGTATCTTCGAAATCAATACTTGCTTCCAGAAATTAGAAAATACAAACTCAATGTAATTATTGAAGAGCCACTTAAGCCACAAGATCAGCAAAATTGTGTGACATTAGCAACAAACGTCAGCTACATCAGCGCGTCGAAGACAAGCAACAAAAGAACTCAGAGCCCGAGAGCAATAGTTTTTGCGACATCTCTCTTACTTTTTTATCTCTTATTGATTTGCAACTCTTGGTATAGAAAAAATCATTAATGAATTCGCGGATTTTCATCGGAAAAGCATTGTCACAATCATTGTGCTACCCTGCTGACGTTATGAAGGACGCGCTCATAAGATTGGTCTAACGATGTGTTGACTTTCTTGATGACTTTGTGTGATGCCAATTATTGAATTACCCTTACCATTATAAAATTGTTCTACATAGAGTAAAAGCTGTATTGTCGTTCTAACTAACCCATTTGCCTCGTCATTATTAAGGTAAATAGTTTTTGCACGAAAACTCCTCGGTTGGAACTTGATTAAGTGGTAAGCTTGACTAATTCCTTTCCTTTGTAGGTTTCTCGTTCCTCTAATTATAAGCTTAGGGTGCTACAAATCTTATTAAACCACCTCGTTACGAGTGAGGATCGACAACGTTTATTACATTAACTGAAACTTTCTACGCCTAAAACAATGTAGGTATGATGACCGATGATTTTGCCAAAATGTTCATGAAAAAATATATTTCTTAACTTTCATTTTTATCACGGCTTACAAGTGTGTTTAAGCATTCTGTTCTGCAATGCTAATAGTAACCAGGATCAAAAATGTAATAAAAAATTTGAAATCCCCATAAAAATGTTATTAAAACCACGAAACATAGTCGTGTTTTCTATATTTTTGCTTTATGAAAAATGTAAATTGGAATTAAAATAGCGGTTTAGGTAATATAATTATATTAATATCGGTCTCGCCAGCGGCGCCATGAAAAATACTGTTTCACGGATTATGACTTCGAATTTATTAAGTCAAGAAACAAAATAGCGAGTGGAACGCGTTTCGGAGCGTTCAGCAAATTGGTTAATAAATTAAAAGCGGCAGTCTCAGTGCTGTCGCCGACAGATGGCGCTTGAAATACGACAGGTATTTAGCATGTTGCAACACCGGCCGCCGCGATCCACATTTTAATTTTATGCTTTATGAGCAATTTCTGTATCAATATTTCCCCGACGTACTTTGCATAATTCAGCGTCGCTCCTGACTGTTCAATTCTCGAGCTCGATGGAGCAATTTTCGAGGAAAAAAATGCGTAAATGCGTATGCGAACATTGTTGAATGGTACCTACAAAATAAAATGTAAATTTGAATATCTTGTTTTGACAGTTGTTTTAATAAATAAGGATATATTAGGCAACATTAATATTCCTCAGAAAAAGTAGCCAAAGCACGTCAGGCTAGGATAAAATGTACATAAATTAAAATATACAACGTGTTTAATAAATCATATTTAAAATGACAAATGAGGTATGCAGTAACAAATAGTTAGTTGCTCAGCTTGCCGGGATGCTACGGAATACACATATTACCTATCTAACACATTTTTTTTTTAGCGGAGTCAAAAATGCAAACTTACAGGCCAACCCTCCCACATGGCATTGCGCATCCGAGCACAGTCTACAGTAGGTACCTACATTATATCGTGTGAGTATGCAGATAGGCTTTAGTCCTATGAGGTAGGTAATATTTAGCGTGTTTCTTCAGGCACAATGTCGCAAAAGTGCCTCCTTTGGAAAAAGAAAATGTACCTAATGAAACAAAGAAAATCTACTTCAGGTACTGAAGGAAAAATAGTAATAGTAGCGGTTCTTCACAAGCTGCAGCTAAGCCTACTTTATGAGGTTTTCTTTGCGGTTGTATGAATTACTTAGCAAAAAAATGATTAATACCATTATTACCGAGAGCCGGAAAAGCTTCTTAAGATAATTAACTCGTCGATAACGCAATCATTGGTTAATCCTCTCAGCCAATTAATCAATACGTAGGACGTAACAGGTACTTATTACCTCTTATGTGTATTATAATATTATTATAGCCTGTGGAAGGCTCTGTCACATTGTATAAAAGATATTGGCTTCTCAGACAAAGAGTAATCGGACCGTAATTCTCGGTAGACATATTTTATTATCAAGAATATGTAAACCAAACCGAAAGATTTATAATAAAACTAGATGATGCCCGCGACTTTGTATTTTGGTATTTAAAAATCCCGTAGGAACTCTTTAATTTTCCGGGATAAAAGGTCCAATATCCGTATCCTGGATGCACGCTTTGCTGTATCATGTCCGCGACTTCATCTACTGGATTTAGGTTTTTTTAAAATCCCGTGGTTTTTTAAGAATCCCCTCCGGAACAAAAAATAGCCATTGTCCATGCCTGGGATGCAACCTATCTCTGTACCACATTTTATTTTTATTTATTAAATGGATGGGCTATGAAAAGCTAGCAGACAGAGAGACATACTTTCGCATTTTTAATTTACTAGCGATCCGCCCCGGCTTCGCACGGTTAGCTTACTAGAAGTTTCGTATGGATCACTAATAAAAAAAATATAGCCTATGTCACTAAGGAATAAAGCTACATGCTTTCTAATGGTGAGAGAGTTTTTGAAATTGGTCTAGTAGTTTTTGAGTTTATTCGTTACAAAAATACAAACCTTTCTCTTTATAATATTAAGTGTAGTGTAGATTAGATAGTAGGTATGAAATATGGATCCGATAAAATACTGGTTTGTCTGTACTCCTACACAATTTAGATACGATATCCTGAAAGAAAATTTAATCTATTACGTAGTACTGAAGCTTTTGTTGTCGAATAAACAAGGAGTACAATATTCTCTTTCAACAATATTTTATTATGCTTCACTTAACACAACACGCAATGACGCAAGAAACCTACAACAAAGCATGAAAGTAAAACAGGAATCGAGCGTTAACAAATAAAACAATGGTTTGTAGGAACCGGGCAATATTTTCCTTAGAGACGAATTTCCTTTGGCACAAAGTAGGAAATTAACAGTTAGTGTTCCCATAAAGCGACCGACACGACTTTGTAAGCATTGAGTGCTTTTAGCTATTACGTTAACTCGTCCATTAACCGCATTTGGATTCGGACTCTTTTGTTGACTTGCTGGAATTAGTGCTGTTGGAGGTCTAAAAAAGAAAGAAAACGAACACACTTGAAAATAAGCCACGACGACGGCGGAAGTAAACTGCGGATGATTGTTAGATACAGGCTTTTTATTTATATTAGATTAGGAATCAGCTAAGCATAACAGACTTTAGGTACCTACCTATTTTATATTTTGACACCAACAAAGAATAACAGAACAACAGCTATCCTAAACTAAGTAAACTTACGTGACATTAACATGTCGTCGTCATCTTAAAAGGGATAAAATTAAAAAAACCTTGTCAAGTGGGAGGGTTCGGTACCATAGTACAGGAAACAACACTTCACGGTTTTTAGATTTTCCCCTTTACTTGTGCTATAAGACTCTATCTGCCAAATTTCATGATTTTGAATATAGATATTGATACCATTGACGGGTCTTGACTGACATGACAGACAAACAGACAGATAGACAGACATACAGATGGGCGGACAGACAAATATATAGATAACGAAATGATCCTATAACTGTTCCTTTTTATTCTGGGGATTCGGAACTCTAAGCATAAGTGATTTGAAAAAGCTTTATTTTTCATCTGTGGCAAGAGATGAAATATCAACTTCCCGAACCAAACAAAACAAAGATGAGCATTACTTGGCGGGACACTTGAGGCAGCATGGTGCGACATGGCGTGACAGCGGCTTTTGACTAACGAGATAAGTGCCCTCCAGCGACCCATCACTCCTTTATAAGCTTCTATGACGACGCTAAAGCACTTGAGCCTTATTTGAAATTTGAAAAGATTTCTTTTACGTAAGTCATTATTAAATCCATCTATATCCATGTCGTGGATAGACGATTATCAAGAGTCGCAGGGAGCCGCTGGATTCAGGCGACGCGACGCAAGACCGTGGAGTGTGGTAGTCCCTACAAAAGAGCTAGTCCAGCTGTGGACGTAAGTATATCTATTAATAATAATGATGAAAAAAATCAAAATCTTTTTTATTCAAATCAACTTTTACACGTACTTTCGAATAGTCGGATGCATCTCCCACTGGTTCGGAATGCCTTTCCAACCGAGAAGAACCAGCAAAAAACTCGGCGGTTGCTCTTTTCAAATATTTGATATAGGTACAAGATTATGCCATGTATAAAATAGTATAGATGATGATATAGGAAGAAAGAAAAAAAAGTGTTTATTTGGTGCCACAGAAAGTACGCATTAAAAAAACTCAAAATAAGATGCGTGGTATGTGGTACCAAAATTAAAAAAAAAAAATGGACTCCACTCAGCATTGATATGATGCACATCAGATATGATGGTAATTACCTATCTACTAATTACTTTTCAAACCCGTGTTGCTACATCCAAACTGTGTATCCATGACTGCCTAAAAGTGATTTAAATGTGTATGAAACTTGCGTCTAATAAAATTTTGAGTCTAGTAAAATTTAAAATTGAAAGTCAAAATTATTACTTACATAGTGATATATAGAAGAATTGCCTTATTTTCAAAGCTTAGCACATTTCTTACTCCATACCCCACTTAGTATAGTTATCTTACTTTGAAAATTGGAAATACTAATTATTTGTTCATGAACACATTTTAATATTTTTTGTGATGTAACCACAAATTCAAGTTGCTTGGAATTATTCCTTTACTTGTGCTTATATTATGTTGATAAGACCTATCTACTTAGTACCTACCAAATTTTATGATTCTAGGTCAACGGGAAGGACTCTATAGGTTTTCTTGACAGACACGAAGGACAGATGGACAGACGGCCAGACAGACAGATAGACACACAATAAAGTGATCCTATAAGGGTTCCTTTTTCCTTTTGAGGTACGGAACCCTAAAAAGGTTCGTTTATGATTGTTAGAGATCTTTACGATTTTTTTAATTAATTCCATTTTTATTTATCGGAAAACTTACGGCAAAATGGCGTGACAGACGCGACTGTGGTCAGTAATAAGCACGTCCTCACGCGATCCTAGTGCATTATCAGTGTTTACAATGTAAGTATATAAAAGAAAAAGCTGACTGACTGACTGATCTACCTATCATACTCACAGCTGAAACCACAGGACGGATCGGGCTGAAATTTTGCATGCAGATAGCTATTATGACGTAGACATCCACTAAGAAAAGAATTTTTTGAAAATTCAACCCCTAAGGGTTAAAATAGCGGTATGAAATTTGTGTAGTCCACGCGGACGCAGTCGCTAGCAAAAGCTAATGCTGTTTAATAAGCAAAGTTTCATCAATTTTTAAAATCGTAGCGTACGTACCTACGTAGAAGTCCATGCTAATGCCAGACCACCAGCGGCCATAATAATTATCTTATAGAGTATATAATCACTAAAGCGCTGCGCTTTTTTGGCAGCGCTCACAAACAAAGTTCAGTCTTAACCAGGCGACATGGCGTAACAGCGACACTCGGGTAACAAGATAAGCGCCCTCAGCCCCTCACGCAAGTCATCCTCTGCCTTAAGCTTCAAACACACTTCAAATAAAATATAATATGAGTAGGGATTGTATTTTATTGTAAGGTCTGCACGTATCTTCCTATTACTTATTTGCCACTGTCAAGGCAGCGTTCACAAACAAAGCTCAGTCTTAAC
Source organism: Maniola hyperantus (assembly GCF_902806685.2). Classification (NCBI taxonomy): domain Eukaryota; kingdom Metazoa; phylum Arthropoda; class Insecta; order Lepidoptera; family Nymphalidae; genus Maniola; species Maniola hyperantus. Next base: position 8,177,521 of record NC_048552.1, on the reverse strand, counting down.
CGGTGCGGCGGAAGCCTTAAGGCGACATGGCGTGACAGCGACAGTCGGGTAACAAGATAAGCGCTCTCAGCCCCTCACGCCAGCCATCCTTCGCTTTAAGCTTCTATTAAGCTGTAAAACAGTTTTTAAGTGAAGTTACTCAGTTTTTCCGCGACCAAGGAAGTGGTATACTTCTTAGTAAGTAAGTATCTCATACTATTGAGCTATAATATTATAAGATCGTGATTGGCTATAATATTATAAGATCGTATTAGTAACATATTAGTAATAAGCTACGCCGATTACTAGTCCCATGCATATACCTATAACACGACAGATAAATAATTATTATCACTAACAAATATACGTAACAAAAAATTGAATTGAAAAAATACTTATTATGAGTTAAGTTTGTAAGAAATGAGAAGTTAATGTGTTGTAAAAAAGTTGAAAATTAATATAACTGAGCCCATGCCCCATACTGAGTCGCTTGGAAAAAATTTAGCAAAAATTCATTTCTTATTTCAACAAATTCTTATTTTCTCTGTCAATAATCTACTGCTTATTATGAAAATAAAACTAAATGTTACTCATGACTTCAGTCATATAGAATAGTGAAGGTCTTTTTATCCCTTTTGTTTACCTGGGAATGTTATGTTTACCTACCTGGGACAAAATCCATTGTACCCATCTTCTAGATACAAGCTATCTCTGTGCCAGAAAGAAGTATCATATAAATAAAGAAACAGTCAAACTTTCAGATTTATAATATCGGTAGGGATAAACAGCATAACCAATAATGATTGTTTCGATAGAAGTTCTTATCTTAAAATCTGTTTGTGTGTGACTCAGTGGGTTGCGACCTAAATAAAAGGATCTGTATTAAGGTGTCCCAATAAGCAAATTGGTGGCGAGCGTGACTTGGTTATATGATAGCTAGTAGCGTGGGGAACTTTATTTAGCAGCCCAAGCACAATTTCACTGTGGACAAACTTTGGCAGATTTTGCTACACTCTGTCGATAAAAAAGCACTGCTGCCATGAATGTGCTTGGATTGCAGTAAGGAATCAAAATTATTATAAAACTCCAGATAGGCAAATTAAAAGTCAAAGTCGCACTTCGTGTAGTGACACATAAGTTTTATAGGGACACGTAGTGACACAGGACCACATACATAGGTATTGGCGCGGCGTTTACGCACCTTTTGACACCTACGAGCGTGTTTTAATGGTGATTGGTGGCCCGTTACCAGGGTTGATAGGGAGGTATATTTCTTCTTATTTACTTTTGAAAATACAAATTAAACTTACGATGACATTATTGTGTTTGCGGCTTATGTATAAACCCATTAAAGGGGTCCGAAAAAGGTGTTCATTTAAAGACATTATAAGGACGACGACGTGCAACCACAGTCTTAGATCCTATTAATATTTTATCTGCGCCGAGTGACGGAAAATGGAATTTAGACGCGGTGAGTAAAGTCGAGTAGGGAGTCTAGTAGGGTGGGTGGTTTGAGCTATACACGTTGATAGTTTAGAAAATTAATTAGTCACTTTCTATTTTAATTTTATAACAAAATAGAAATCCATAATTTTCAAATATAAGATAATGTTTCAAATATCAGATAGATGTATTTACTACAAAAGATTTACCTTACCTAACCTATTTAGATATAGTACCTACGCGACAGGTTGAAATGGCAATCGGGAAGAGAATGCCCTGTAGCGCGGGCGACGCCTCCTCCCGCCTCATACCCCGTATACGTACGATTACTATATTATCTTATCTTTGACACAATTAGTATAATATATGTAATAGATTTAAGACCCCAAGTAAACAGGTTCGGACAGAGGCGTCTCTCTAAGAAGATTGAAGACGACGCGACGTGACGAGGCCACAGAGTGGCCTGGAGGCTGGAGTGTTACTAATCTTGTTGTTGCCGCCTACAACCTACGTACTGCTAATTCCACCAGACTGAACTGTTACCGTGCATTTACATATTTGCCATCGTAGCTAGCCCGGTTTGCCACCATATCGCATGTAATCTCGCCACTGCGCCACAGCGAAACGAGACCGGAGGCGAATGTGTGAACAGGGAGCTTACGTCTCGGCCGGCTCGCTAATCGAATCACACTCTCTTTTGCGAATTTGTAAATACACCTTTAGTAGATACTAAATGCGAATGTGGCGTTCGTGGTTGGATCATGTTGTGTGTAACCATGAGTTTGCCGTAAAAAAAACATCAGATAAACATGTGAATGTTTGACATGTCGTCGTATGTGACGAATCCATGGATATAGAAAGTAATAATTCTTAGATGTACTAAGAATTAGTACTTTAAATTTCTTTGGACGAATCTCATTACGTCACATCAGGTACTTATTGTTTTGTTGAATGTCCGTTCGCACTGCAGCAATAAGGTAAATTCTTTGACAAATTCTAAGATTTAATTGAAATGTCTAATAAATTAATCTTCAACAAATGACACGACAATTATAAATGTAGAAAACACATGTTTTATGTTTCGTCAATAAAAACTCACTGGAGGAACAAGTAAATTGCTATTTAATACATACTTATTTTACAGATTACAGCTACCTCCATTACTTACTAATTGCCTAGAAAAATATTATTAAAAGTGGTTCGCGCGAATATTTATTCTTACATCTACTTAATGATAATTTCATAGATAATTAAGTAAGTACCTACCTAAGTAGAGTTTAAACAGGATTTTTATAATAATAAGCTTACTTTTCACAATTTAAATGTGTGTTATCATTTATGCGTAAAAAACCTCTTGTATACAATACAACACATAGGTACAATCCATAATTATTGTTTCATGCAAATTAAATATGAGACGTCTATTACATAATTTGTTCGCTATTTCTATCTCATCCTTCAGTATATCCTAATAGAATTATGAGGTGTATTCCATCTCGAATAGGTAGGACAAGCCACAGGGACCGTAAGCTTTTATTAAATTTTCGGTATCTGAACAAAGTTCTATACAGACCCGTGTTACCTGCGTGAGAGCGGCTAATTCTGTCATAATTTATGATGTTTCGCTCCCGTCTACGGTAGGCCTACAAACTGGGACGAACGTTTTACTTTTCTAATTAAAGAGTTTTATTAACATACATACCTACCTACATACTTCATAAATATAATATTATATTTGCATGAATTACCGAATAATTAATGCAAATATAATATTATTGCATGGCATTGCATTATTTATTTAGAAATATTCATTGCAAACATACTTATTATCTTCAGTAAAAAGCATGAAATACCTACAGAATGATGAAAAGACGGTCTTATTACTAAATTATTATTATTTATGTACTTATATTATATTTTTTTATATTAATCGGTTAGTTAATAAGCCAAGAAACTAAAGCGTAACCGGATGAATGAAATGTATGGGAATGTAAAGGTACATTCATGTCTAATGCCACTTTATAGTTTTAGTTCCCAATTTAAAAAGTATATAAAAAATAATATAGGTACCTATAAATATTTGGGTAAACTTGATAAATGAATTTGACCTTATTATCCATCCCGGTCAACAGAAAATTAGATCAAACGAAAGTAAAACCTTATCGCACACGACGTAATGAAGTCCTTTCGGGAATTGGGTATCTAGACCTGAACTAATCACGCCTAGATAGATACCCAATTGAATATATCTAATGTTCTAGTAAAGTGAGCATCAATATTGTTGGTTAGTTAATTTCGAATAGGTACAGCTTCTGGATATAGCGTCATCATGCCCGCGACTTCGTCGTCGTGAATTCAAGTTTTTTAAAAAGCCAGTAAAAACTTTGTTTTCCCGACCTAAACCATTTCTTACATAGTTCTCCAGGTGCCAGGGAAAATACCATCAAAATATGTCCTGCTAAACAGAGAACAGAGGACTAGTTTCAAGGTTTAGCGTGGACAGACAAATATAAAATACTTAATAAAAATAGATTGATTCCATTTAAGTCAAATGTAAAAATTCTGGTAATAAATAAATATTCATTCATAATATATTCGGATAGTATTTAATCATTTTTAATGAGTTGTTTAATATCAAAACTCAAATTCTTTAACTAAGTATAGCAAACAAATATTTATATTCAGTCGTAATGACAAACAATCTACTCAAGAAAGCCGAAAGTTCCCAAACGAAATTCGCTCCCTCTTCTCGAATAACAAGTCAATCAAATATTTACATTTCAAATGTCACAGTTATAAATGGACTCGACTCGACCTTAATAAATAATTAATCAATCATAGTCTAGAAGAAAATAGATTCAACCAACCAACCAGAGATGGATCGTTTCACAGGTAGCATGTGAAAAATCTCGTAAAATCCTTTTCATATGACGTAACACTTACCTTACAGGTTATCTGTGAAAAATCACGTAAAATCCTTTTCATATGACGTAACACTAGCTACCTTACAGGGCAACCTGTGAAAAATCACGGAGCAAAACAGTTTGCAATAAATTAAGTATTACATTTAATTCTGCTTTATTGTTCATCGACCCGAGCTAACATGCTAAAGAGAGTGCGAGCGAGGCCACTCGCATGTATAGTCCGTGATAGGTTGAGATGACAATCGGGGTATGCGGGGGGATGCCCCGCACGCCCACATGTCACCCGCACTCACCCGGACCGGGTTAGTGCGGGGGCTGTGCGGGTGTGTGGGGTGTTACCTCCTCGATTGCCATCACGACCTGTCTTGTACTTTAGTAGCAAACGATTGTGTGAAAATTTACTTGCCTTGAAAATTTAAAACCGTCTGTGAAGTATCAGCGCTATTGATCTTGTTCATAAGTCCTGGTAAATTGATGAAGAATGTAAAATGTATTTCAATGAAAAAAAATGCTGTGAAAGCAGTGAGAAAAAAACATTTAATAAATGAAAATTATTTAAAAGTAGCAATAATAGGTAATGACCGTTATTCGTAGTGGCCATCTCTAAATTATGTTACACGAGCAAATACGTGATGAGTGATGACTAATGATAAGCCTTTTCTAGAGCCCTGATTTTCGGGAGCCTTAATATTGAGCCTCAATAGCTCAACCGGTATAGGAGTGGACTGAAAACCGAAAGGTCGACGGTTCAAACCCCGCCCGTTGCACTATTGTCGTACCTACTCCTAGCACAAGCCTGACGCTTAATTGGAGAGGAAAGGGGAATATTAGTCATTTAACATGGCTAATATTCTTTAAAAAAAAATGCGAGCTTGAGCCTTGAACACCTTTACGAGTACTTGATTGCAAAACCAAGTTCGAAAACTAGGGCACTGTCTCATCAAAACATTTATTTATTGGAATGTATAAACATTTGACTTACGAGAAATAAATATGATAAACAAAAAAACATTTCAATTAAATGGAAGTCACTGTCAGCACGAGGCCGCGTAGAAACCAATCAGCATCCACGCCATATCTGCACCACAATTGCACCTAGTCTAGAATCTTGATCTTACTTCTCCATTCTCGCGACTTCCGTATAGCCCAAATCTAGGAGGTATATTCACCAAAATATTATAGGTATGTACCTACCCGAAATACAAATCGCATATTCGGTTAACGTCGCTAAATTTTTAAAGTTCTTTGATGTGAAAACTCTTGAGTTCTTAAGAGGATCCTCAAGTGAAGTACCGTTGAATCAGTATAGCTGTACTGTAAGCAATTAGGCACCGCATTGGTGTTTCAAAGATTGCCAACAACCCTTGAGGGCGGTCGGTCTGAATCAACTTGTCGTTTGACGCGGAGAAGAGATCTCACCTAGAGAGAAATATTGCTTCAATAAAAATTAGGTCACGTTTCAACTTTGGTAAGCCTTTGGGAGATTGCCTGTATGTAATTCAACTAGGTTTCATTTGATTATCTCCTATGAATGCGTGTCATGTTGACTAGTGTGAATAATGTACTTTGTAGGAAGATCGATTTAACCAGTAGGTAGCTCTGACTAACTGAAGTTGTAAAAGTTTATATGACAAACAAAAATTCCATTTGATTATTTTTGTTAAATAACGGTAGCATTCATCATGATCAACCCATCGCCGGCTCACTACAGAGCACGGCTCTCCTCTCAGAGTGAGAAGAGTTTGGCCATAGTCTACCACGCTGGCCATGTGCGGATTGGTAGACTTCACACACCTTTGAGATCATTATGGAGAACTCTCAGGCATGCAGATTAGAAGGCGGACGTCCTAACCACTAGGCTATCACAGCACGGTAGCATTAATTTATAGATTTTCAAATGACTAGGTACGTCAAGAATAAGCTCTTGCTTAGACTAAGTTTTCTGAAGGTTTTAAAAAGGATTTATAAAATATTTCTAGGTATCTACCTAGAACTAGATTTTATAAATCCTTTTTAAAACCAAGAATTTTATTGAACTTTGTTTTTTTCACCCTGGATTTAGGTTTGAAGGTGTAAATTGAATTGGCATTAGTCAATCAATGATTTCGTGTAATGGGTAATTTGTATTTTTAATCAAAATGTGCAAGTTGGGGGAGGGCAGGTAGAAAGGATAGGATATACAATTTTTTTTAGTTTACATTATATATAAAAAATTTAAAATATAAACGTAAAACGTGACTGACTGACTGACTGACTGATCTGTCAACGCACGGCTGAAACTACTGAATGGATCGGGCTGAAAATTGGCATGTAGATAGCTATTATGACGTAGGCATCCGCCAAGAAAGGATTTTTGAAAATACAAACCCTAAGAGGGTGAAATAGGAGTTTGAAATATGTGTAGTCCACGTGAACGAAGTCGCGAGCAAAAGCTAGTGTTTGTATAAAATAATTTAGTTTTTCGAGAAACGAGTTGTTTATCTTTGAATCTGTTGTGTGTGCCTAAAGGGATTGGGACCCTTTGCAAAAGGGTTCGTATAAAGGTGTCCCGCTAAGCAGATTGGTGGTGACGTGACGGGACAACTAAGCGGTCTGGAGTGTTAATCATCCCGTTAATATTCCTTTCACGTTTCCCAGTTCAGTTATTTATCGGTTACATAATATATTTCGTTACCCGACGGCTGTTGAGCTATAATAAGTAAGTAGTAATATTACTATCGCGGTCTGTCTCTACGAGAAAAAATTATAGCCAATTTTATGTTTGCTACCTCTTACGTTCAAACTAAAAATATAATGTACATTTCATATAAGTCTATATTAGCAAGTCTGTTTGTAGTAACTCTCCTGTTTTGGAAAACCTGTTTGAAAGTTTTGAACATAATAGGTATGGATAAAAGGCCCTACACACGGATATACCATACTATATATGGATAAAAGAACGTAATATACGCAAATTCATTGTAAAATTTTCGCTCGTTTCGTTATTCTGTCAAAATCTCCCCGTAGACCCGCGTTACCCGCGTGAGAGCGGCTAATTCGGTTATAATTAATATCTCCACGTTCCTTTCTAGTCATACTTTTTCTTATAATTAATTAGTCCGGTAAATATTTAATTAATTTACATATTTTCGTTTCTGATTGAAACGAAACTGTGTAAATTAACTGTTGTACACTGTTGGACATAGGCCTTCCCTAAAGAGCGCCACCACACGGTGTTCACGTTTATGCGATTGTTAAATTAATTTGTAATAAAGATAGATATCAGCTATAGCCTCATATCATCTAAGTGATTCTATGCTGATGACAGACTAATTATAAAATAAGGCGGCTTAAATTAATTTCCCAGTAAAACGAAAAACGGTAAAATATTTTACTTCAATGAAATGTAGTAGAGTAAAAAAAGATTGCAGCCTAACGAGGCGTACAATCAAAGGGTTTAATCGCAATTGTTAGAACGACAGGAAATGGAATATTTTATTGCGCCAACTTGCTTTAAGACAAATTAGCAATTGGCTTTGAGGCTAGTCATCAAATTATTCTTTTCTGGACAATAAATGCACTTTGAAAATAACTCTTATAAAGAGTTGACGCAATTTTGTGCTATTAACCTAATTTCCGTTCATTTTAGTAGTTTCAAACTAGAAGAAAAAACCGGCCAAGTGCGAGTCAGACTCGCGCAGCGAGGGTTCCGTAATACAGGCGTATTTTTGAGACATTTTGCACGATAAATCAAAACTATTATGAATTAAAATAAATAAAAATCTGTTTTAGAATGTACAAGTAAAGCCCTTTCATATTATGATACCCCACTTGGAATATAAATTTTACCTTGAAAGTTGAAAATATTAAAATTATTTGTTCATGAACACATTTTCATTTTTTGTGATGTTTAATACATACATACAAGACATTATTATGTAAATGTTAGCCGTAAGGTCTTATGAACTTATAGGTAACCTTAGGTGTGTGCACATTCTTATCGTTAACTATTTTATAGTATTTGACATTTCACTGTCGTTTTGACAAATTCTACTACAAACTTTGTTAATTTAACAATAACAATATTTCCAGGCGCTCCATCTTAAAGTTTGACGTTAGATTCTGCCCTAATTAATACATAGTTGCGTTGACTGTGTATATACCAACCTATATTATAACATAATTTAATAATAATGAATTCTCAAGTTTCACAACCTTTAAAATTTGACATGAAGGTTAACTTAATTTACTAATACCAAATGAATTCTCAAGTTTCACAACCATTAAAATTTGACATAAAGGAACGTAGATATTATTAGAGAAACCGGCCAAGTGCCGTTGAGTGCCGAGTGTTCCGTACTACAGTCGTATTTTTTCGACGTTTTGCACGCTAATTCAAAAACTATGATGCAGAAAAATAAATAAAAATCTGTTTTAGAATGCGCAGGTGAAGCCCTTTCATATGATACCCCACTTAATGTAGTTATCTTACTTCGAAAATTGAAAATACTAGTTATTAGTTTATGACCACAATTCAGTTTTTTTGTGTGATGTTTTAACCACAAATTCACGGTTTTCAGATTTTTTCCCCTAATTCCAGCTATAAGACCTACCTACCTGCCAAATTTCATGATTCTAGGTCAACGGGAAGTACCCTGTAGGTTTCTTGACAGACAGACAGACAGACAGACAACAAATTGATCCTATAAGGGTTCCGTTTTTCCTTTTGAGGTACGGAACCCTAAAAATGTTTAGTACTATAGAAATACAATTTTCTTACAAAGTAACGTGTGTGTTAGAACGTTTTCCGATTTACTAGAAACCTCTCCGTAAAGGTTTCTACACAAGCGATCGCTTATAGGAGTTTGGACAATAGCGAAACCCTTTTATCATCAGACAACGTCAGTTATCCCCTTTGTACGTGCTTTATGTTACGTACGGAACACATATTGGTCTATTGCGTGATGGGGTGCAGAAAAAAGGTTCTTTCAGTTCCATGATTAATATATTAAGAATATGTACCCGAAATGGTTTGGCCATATCCTATAAATATTTTAAACTAGCTGATGCCCGCGACATCGTACGCGTGGATTTAGGTTTTTAAGAATCCTGTGGGAACTCTTCAATTTTACGGGATAAAAAGTAGCCTATGTCCTTCCCCGGGATGCCAGCTATCTCTGTACCAAATTTCGTCAAAATCAGTTGAACGGTTGAGCCGTGAAAAGCTAGCAGACAGACAGACAGACACACTTTCACATTTATAATATTAGTTCACATTATAATATTAGTTTCACATTTATAATATGAAAAACACACAAAGTTCGAAATATTCATTTTATATTTGGGTACTAGTATAATATTCTACTTTACCGTTTTGATTGCTCGTACAATAATAATATCAATGTTGAACCAATTTTTCAATATTAGAAAATGTACCTTACGCGGCAGAAAATAATGTACACCGACCTTTATAAGGAGATAGCGGATTTGTAGAGCATTGTCTCTGTCATTGAGACCAACAAAACGTCATATAAGTAAATATGAGTGACAGAGACAACGTTCTACAAAGCCGAAATGTCATTCTAAAGGCCGATGTACATTATTTTCTGCCGCGTACTGTATATAGATTGGAAATGTGATAATATTTTTATGACGTAATATCTTTGTTGGATATACAAGGATTTCAATATTACCAATTTTTTAAACGCCAAAATTTTTACGCTTTGACCGTTTTTTCCCAAGGAAATCGGTCTTAGAAGCATATCACTGTCACAAACAGAAAATGTAACCGTTAATGTAAAATATATAACATGGGTCTGTACTTTTTCAACATACTTGCTAGGGCCAGTACCTAATACGATCTAATTTCTCCAAGTTACGTCAAGCTCAATAGATTACTATTCATCGCCAAATGAATAACTTAACACGAAGCGACCGCATTCAAAAGCTGTGCGAATCTTTGAGAACCACTAGGTTTAATTGCGTACGATACAGATTCAAAAGCTTTGCACTTGAGAGTACACTTAAATACCATTGAGGACCTGATAATCAAAGAACATCTGTCTCTCGGGACTCTTTAATAGGTACATCGTTTTTTTCAATGGCCTTACGTAAAATTGAGTTTTTTGTTTTTTGGTAACCCATACCGCCAGGATATGATAACGCACTTCCGGTATCAGTTTTCAATTCACTTTTAATACATCTTCCTTACAATACCTTCAAATCAAGAGTGATTTTGGATTTTCAAGCAAGCGTGCTCCATCTGAGGCTGCGTCATCACTTGACAGCTAATCTGATTGCAGTTAAGCACTAGTCTGCAAGTTATAAAAACTAGCCAAAGTATTTTTATGAAAACACTGTCAAAATTCACCTTTACACATCACATTTTAATACTTAGGTACGTGTACAACGAAATTCCTGTTAAATAAATATAGCCGGGCTAATACGCCACATCGTTAGCATATTTTCCACTAAAGCTTTGAAGAGGTTTTCACGGAAGGATCACTCTACGCAAATATTTCATGCTCGAACACTAAAAAGTGTTTTGAGCGGATCAAACCGAAAATCCCGCTGGGATGAACTTCAACATGTTTCACTTTATAAACAATCACATTATTTAAAAGTAAAACAGTAATTTGCTGAATTTATTTTGCTGTTTATGGTTTGTTGATTTGGCCTTCAATCACGTTGCGTGAGTAGGTATTGTTAAAAATCTAGAGAGTGACGTAGGCTACTTTTTATCTCGGAAAATCAAAGGGTTCCCACGGAATTTTTAAAAACCTAAATCCATGCGGACGAAGTCGGAGACCTTAGCTAATTTCAAAGAGTAAAATTAATTGTAATTTCCAAATAAGCAGATGGGTACCTCATTCGAAGAAATCACTAGCAAATTCAACGAAATCAAAGTTATGACAGCCCAAGTTATGAGTGGAGTTCCAAAGATTTATCACAAGTTTGAACTGCTATCAACGAAAGTGTGATTAAAATCCGGGATGAAGGAACGAGTAGGTATACAGGGTGTAATTAGAACGCTAGCAAAAACTTAGTCCTATTACTACCTAAACACAATCCAATACAAATAACCACTAGCTTATGCCCGCAACTTCGTACGCGTGGACTACACAAATCTCTGACCCCTGTTTTACAATTTTCAGAGATCTTTTCTTAGCGGATGCCTACGTCGTATTTTATCTATCTGTATGCCAAATTTCAGCTCGATCAGTCCAGTGGTTTGAGCTGTCATAGGTCAGTCAGTCAGTCAGCTTTTTCTTTAATATATATTTAACAAACCTGCAAAACTCGGGGTTAATGCCCCGCCTACGACGCGGCATTGATCTTGCGGCACTTATCTACGCAATGTTCGTTGACCTCTAGTGTCAATCAGGTGTTTTATTTGCAAACTTTTAGAAATACAGAATGTATTTTTTTTAATCGCGTTTTTTTTGTGATATCTTAACAGTAATTTATCAGTACAGTCACCTGTTTTTATTTTTGCTGGCGTTTTACATACACCCTGTATACACCTATTGGTGGAATCCGTCAGTGATATTAATATCGGAACGTCAGCTGTTTCACACCTGCCAATGGCTTAATAAAGCCGTCTTATGAACTCGGCTTTTACAAACTTTACCTCACGAGAAAAGTTTCTTTCCGAAGTAATAATACGTTTTTAAAATTGATCCTGGATTTCCCAGCAGCGGGGGCGTGTTACAGAGAGCTTAAATATAGGCAATTCGGAGATTCGTGTTTAAAAAAAAAGAAAATAGCGGAAGTAACGTTCATTAAACTCTTATTCAACGCATTAATTTAATATGACGATGAGTCTAGTACAGAGATGAATTTACGTGTACCTAAAGAATTTCTTCTAATGATAGTCTTCACCTAAAACTACCCATAGTCCATCAAATCCGAGCCTTACTTGACTTGCATTAAGTGCTCCAAAACTCCACATTTATAATTACTTCTTCATTTAAGTATGATGGAAATCACTCACGATAGTTTAATCGCTAAAATAGACTTTCAAAATATTGTCGAAAATCTAAACTAAGTAATATTATAAATGCGAAAGTGTCTGTTTGAGTCTCCATTCTCCAGCAGCTCCTGCGAAGTGTGAACTTCAGTCACAACTTTGTAATGTTAGTACAAACATTATATTACATTTTTAAATTATTAAGCAAGAGCTGCTGTCAAGATGTCTATTAACATTTGGACAGATCAATAAAGAGCGTTATATTATTACAAAGTAAGTCTTTTATTTATTATTTTGTGAGAAAAGTCTAACAAACTTAGGGTCCATAAAAGTTCTAAACATTTCTGTTACAAAGTATACCTACTTACATGGAATCTAAAGCATTAACATCATCATAATCAATGACCCATTGCCGGACTGCTGCTGAGCACCAATCTCCTCTCAGAATGCAAAGGGTTAGGTCATAGTCCACCACCCTGGTCAAGTGCGTACTGGCAGAGCAAAGCATGAAGACATTATTTATCAAAAAAACTACCTAATATGCAAGACTAAAGCTATGTACATAAATTAAAAAATTAATTACATTTCTTTTGTTTAAAATATGTGTTGCCTAGACACCTACAGATTACAGTCAATATGGTTTTCTGATCTAAACACAAAATAAGATAATTTAACAAGGTTTTGTTTACAATTTATTTTCTTTACACAAACAGAACTAACAAGCGAAAGAAAATTGCTAAATAAACAATGAAGACTGAATTTCAAACAATTTCATACAAAATTTCAGACCAACACGAAATTGAATATTTTATTGAGGCAACTTACTTTAAAGTTGAATTCACAATTGATTTCGCAGCTACTTCCATTATACTCTTTAGACTGTTATGCAAAGTAATGGATTCTACAGTTTTAAGGTTGGAACAAAACCATTATCTTTGTCCTCTATCCAGAATTTGCACAGAGCGAAACTTGGGCGTCTTGTCAAATGGAATCTACTCACGAAAATCCCAGCCTGTTATTAATCAGATAAAAAATCCCTTGGCGGCTGCTGGACTATAATACTGATTACTTTTATTATGATGAACCTTAAATGTTTGTTCTTAATTCACCACAACAAAAAAATAAGGGAGTTTCGTTCTCATTAATTATTTATGAATGGACAAAGTACTTCGTTCATTAATAGAATATTCGGAATAATATATGAAACATGAAATAAGAATATGATAAAAAAGAGATTTTTGTGTAATGAAGTATGAACCTTTTTTCAAATATTGGTATATGATCATCATCATCATCAACCAATAGACGTCCACTGCAGGACATAGGTCTCTTGTAGGGACTTCCACACGCCACGGTCATGCGCCGCCTGGATCCAGCGGATATTGGTATATAGTATTCTGTATATACTGCGGTTAGAAAAAATCCACAACATCAATAAAAAACCATATACACAAACTACAATATTAAAACTAATTTTAGTGGGTAAGACTAATAATTCTGAACGGCCTTTCATAATCAAGATTTGAGCGTCGTCTACAGACCAGTAGGTAAATGAACACTCTATTTATATAAATCTGATTGAAATGAACATAATATTTTGCGTGAATTTTCTAATAAGATAATTATTTAATTTACTGGGAAATATTTGCTTTGGGCTCATTAATATAAACGGATCAACATTTCATTACAAGCTTACGAAAGTGCGTTGACTCACCTTAACTCGTTCTTCATACAAAAAGTCGAATTCCGTGTCGTTTACGTGTGCACTCATTGAGGTACAACAGGGTGACTGATTAGTTTAGCAACCCCCTGTTAATTTTGAAATGAGCGTATGGTGTTGGCGCTTTGAGAAAAATACAACAAAAGCCGCAATTAATCCTTAATTCTTATACTTAATTAAACACTGAGATTTGTTCATCTAATGGTTGCCGGTCATCTATTGGTCCGGGCACCCTACCTAGCCTTCGTACTTCCTACCTAGAAAAACCAGCAATATTAAAATAGACAGAGCTATTCCTATTGTTTTCTCTACATTACAAAGTTGTGTGTATTTTGAAGATACTGCCATCTTTTATTATGTTTTAGCACAATTGCAATTAAGATGTAAGCTTCGATACGGCCGCCAATAAGCCGTAAATCTATCATTATATTAATTACTGGAAATGAGCGGCCAGTAAGACAAATATCTATTATAATTATGTTATTGATGACCAGATAAAATGTAATGATGCTGTAATAAAACGATTTTCTTGTTGGTACATAAATCATTATTAATGGCAAACAAGATATTAATTCAGGGCACAAGAAGTAATTTTCTGGCAAGAAGTTATTTTATTACCAAATATATTTTACCGTTTTGATGTATTTTTTTATGAATAGGTAGGTGGATAAATATTTTCAAATTGCTGACCTAATTATTTCGGTCAAATTAAATTATTTTAATTAAAGTGATTTATGGCTACGGCTGTTCATTTTAACAGGCACTAGCCAACCCCCTCCCACTTATATTCCGATGGGGCGGCAATTCGACACGACCTGTGAGAGACCAATAGAGAAAAACACAGAAAAACCATAGGTTCCAACTTCCAAGGCACGGAGGTATGACACAGGAAACTTTATCAACTTCGTGCTGCAACTAGTTACTTTAGTTTTTGGTTTTATATCTATTGGCACTCCAAGCAATTAACATTAGACATGCTAAATAAGTGACGCAACCTTGAAGTTTTTACCCATCCTAAAATCGTCCGACTCATCTAAAGAAGTTTTCACTTCAATAAACTTTACAAGTGGTTTTTATTCATCAAGTGAATCTGGCATAGAGATAAAATATACCTATGTAATTTTTAGTTATAGATTTACATTTAATAAATTTACTAGAAGGTAAAGTTTATTTACTATTTACGGACTCCTAAGTATGTCCGTATTTTTGTTAAGTATATTTTGAAGTGTTTAGAAAATGTTTGTAGCAAATTCTTTCTACAAAAATGTCAAAACCTCAACTTGTAAAATTCCTTTGCTTTTCTCAAAGCGTTGAGACAAGCGAGAGGTCGCATAAAGGAGCTCAATACAATAGAGCCTTTTCCCTTCATCCTCGGACAACGTCGGTAATCGCTTTTGTACAAAGTTTATACTTTGTACCCGACCCATATTCGTTTATTGGGAAATATTATGTGGACTAATATTATGATATACTTTCGGTTTCATGAATAAAATAAAGTTAAGGCTTCATCATAAGATAATATGTTCAAAGTCACCTAGGTACGTATTCATATTTTTCTTAAGAGATTTAACGCGAAAATTCGGTCACACTCATACAAGAATACTTAATAACTAAAAGTCGTTGTAAAAACTAACCATATTATTTCAAAGTAGCGTATGATATTTTTAAGAATATTGAGGCACAAAATACGAAAATAATAATTAATTTTTCTATTTAATTAAGCGTTATGAGGAATTCATTCGTATCGCGCTACATACAGACGTAATTTGGTTCCCGTTT
Source organism: Maniola hyperantus (assembly GCF_902806685.2). Lineage (NCBI taxonomy): Eukaryota > Metazoa > Arthropoda > Insecta > Lepidoptera > Nymphalidae > Maniola > Maniola hyperantus. The sequence continues at coordinate 8,161,728 of NC_048552.1, read as the reverse complement.
GGATATTAATAAATTAAGTTCGATTTTGTAGTGTGATAAAACGTGTATTTTAGAAACTGAAGTCTGTGAGTGTCTGAAGTTTTCCAGATATCTGTAAAAATATTTGATTTCAAAGCTACACGGGCTCAATAATTATCACACAAATGTTTGAACCCGTGTAACTTTAAAACTATTACGGATATTACTTTCTAGTACGTGTCTTAAGAGTTGGTCATTGATTAATATTACAAACTACGGTTGTATAGAGAGCGTTGAGGAATGCGCTATGGAAATCTTTCTCATGGTCTAAAATTCATTTACGATCATTTCAATTACGATAAAAGTCCAACTGGTGGGAATTCAACGAACGAATTTCGGATTTCAGTCTTACCGTTAAAACCATTTATAAGTAACGGTGCAAAAAATATTTTAAGGGTTTTCGCCCAAAAATTGGGAATTTAGAAAAACTGCAAACTAACATCAAACTAAAACCCTTGGTCCTAGGTTATTTTTAACCGACTTCAAAAAAGGAGGAGGTTCTCAATTCGTCGGAACCTTTTTTTTTTACAAAGATTGGTTTTTGAAAATTCGCACGTTTTTTTAGCAATAAGCTCAAATACAATTTTTTTCAGTTAACAGCTTCTTTGATATAGGATAGCAGCCTGGGTATTCAAGAAATGGTATGTTACTTGACGTTACATAGCTCCCCCTCAGATATCAAAAAAAGTCTCCTTTCAAATCAATAAAATACCTTAACATATTTTACAAACAGTTTACAAAAAAATAGTTTATACAACTTCGCAGTCATTACGTTTCAAGTGCGCTCTCACTCCTTGCAACCCCATTTATATATTTCTGTGAGTGTATTTCGCTCTAGTTTCCAGCCAGTTCGCCTCAAGTAGAACTGAACTGGTAACAAAGTCAACAAAACTTCTCGAGATATTATATTGCAATTTCTGTCACTCCGACATTGCGACGACTTCTAATAATTTTAATTCAAGTAAAGTATAAGTAGTAAAAAATACCAAATAGAGTGATAACAAAATGATACCAAATAAAGTGATGGTTCACTAGCAGGTAACAATTAGCATTCAGGGTTTTAATGGCCATAGATTTATATCTAGACCTCGAATAAATTAGTAAAGACGATCACTAACAGAGCATAGCTGACTTTTACCCGACTGCGGCGAAGCCCAAATGAGGGTTATGTGTTTGGCGTATGTATGTATGTATGTTCCTATATCCGCTTGTAACAACTGAACGGCACAACCAATTTTGATAAATGATACGTCATTAGATACGTCTTTTTAACACGAGTGTCACTGCGAACCTAAAAATTTTAACAATCAAAACGGCGGATTTTATGCACTTTTAAATGTGGGCTACAAAAAAAATTATATAATTTTTTTCAGTCATTCCGTGTAGTCATCCTAGTCTTTAATATTAATAGATACTAAGTTACTCGTACTTGGGGTGCCGTGGGTAGTAAAAAAATACTAAAAGTACATTTGCTAAGTAAAATCATCATATCAATAATTTCGAAGACCAAAATGAACGGTTTTGAATTCAAAACCGTACTCAGAAGCTGTCGTTTACACAGCCGCACTACGCTATCTTTAAATCCGTATAAATATTCATGAAACTGCTTTATAAGGAGCCCCTTGCTCTCTTTAGCAACGTAAACGAAACTTGAGTAACTTTACAGTGTTCCCTTGCCGCGTTGCGCTACCACCTCAGTCGTATTACCCCCTTCTTCTTTTCTTATTTCGACATAAGTATAGTTTACGTAACATTCCTTTAGCTGTTAACTTAAATATACCTATCAACGTGAGTCTTATTGCTTCAAAAATATATTATATAAAAAAATTGGAACTCAGGTCCCAACTAAAGATATAATCATTACTTGGGACCTGAAATTGTTTAAATAAATTCCTTTCATATTTTGTCATCAAAAAAAAAATATATATAAAATATCTGAAAACAAAATTCAAGAATACCCAAATTATATTTTCGAAAAACTAAGAACACCTTATTTTAAACGAAATAAAAAATAACTCACCATTTTTTAAATTCTTACCATAAAATATGTGAATAAAAACAAGAGTGAAATAAAAAATATTTTAAAGAGAATTTCTCACTTAATTAAAATGTAAATTAATAAAATTTGCTAGCACAAATCCTGATCTTTTTAATTAGAAAAGGCCTGTCCCCTGTTTGTACAAGTAAACAGGAAAGGAGCATCATGAATTATGAGAAAATTAGCCGGTCTCATACGGGTAACACGGGTCCGCGTGGAGATTTTGCACGGATAGCGAAAATTTAATAATAACTTTGCGAATATCCCCTCACTCATTTACAATGTAACAAACATTAATTTACTTGCGGAAATATTATTATTCTATATTTATATATCATCATCATCTTCATTTTCTACGCATAGACGTCCACAGCTGCACATACTTGTAGTGACTTCCAGACACCACGGTCTTGCGCCACTTGAATCCAGTGGCTCCCTGCGACTCGCTTGATGCCGCTTGTGGGGATCTTCCAACGCACCCTGCGAAAAATATTTATACTTAGATGCGTTTTAGTTTTCATATCATTTTCACACCAGAAAAAAATACCCACTCCTGCTTCGCTCAGATAGAATTTTTGAAAATCCTTTTTTAATAGGGAAAACCTACCCAGCCATTCAAATTGTACGTTATTATGTCAGTCAGTCGGTTTATAATTTTATTATGTTCATTCTACTATAAAAGCCTAAACTATGGTTTATCTTAGGACTTCGCAGTAAAATCTAATATTTAACAAGTTTTTATGGTAAAAATCCCAACTGATCTATGATTTTGTTAATTTAGGACTTCTACCAGCAATCACTCGATAAATCCTAGTTTTTAGCTGAGAAACATGTGGAAGTTCAAGTAATATGACGACATAATCATGAATCAAATTTACTAGTTGATATAAATCTCCAACCTTTTAGAAATCCCCCGCACTCCGGATGCGGTCTCAATCGACCAATGAAAATGATTTCCCATTAATTGATCTATGCCTTATCTCTTCTCTAATTATATACCTAAAAATGAATCACTGAATGTGTTGCTGATCGCAAATCTAGAGAACAGCTGAACCGATTTTGCTAATTCTTTTTTCATAATATTCCTTGAAATACGGGGATGGTTCTTACGGAAAGAATTTTTTTTAAAAAATCCTGAAAAAGAATCGACTGTCAGGCGGTACGAAATTCGCCGGGGCAGCTAGTAATAAATATGTTTTAGAATTTAGAAATGACATTCACCCTGAAAGCGGTTTTCTTGAGCTTTTTACTTATAAGATCCTTAACACCATGTCACTTTGCTGCCTTGTCACGTTAGCCGTTATTTTCGGTGTACAGCAATCTATCTCTTTGGGGCCCTTCCTCATTGAATATAACTAATTTACATAAACATACTGAAATAATTGTTATATACGCGTAACTTCTACAGTAGATAATAATATTTAGGTTCGTATGACATACCTACTTAAGTACCTACTACGCTACATTTTCTCAACTACTAAAATCAAAGTGAAAAATCTTTAACTAAAATCGTGGATATAAAAATAATTTGTGCTCTGAAAATAGCTTTTCGAACAGAAGTAGGTATTATAATTTATAATAAAAATAACAAAGCACACGGAAACTCTAGATCCATCTAACAGCCGAGCCAATTTCTCCTTTATTATAAAAATGCTTTTATTAACACTTCACATAATCACAAATCCCGGAAAATTCCAACGGAATATTCAAAATATTTTCCGTTAAGCTCGAAATAATTTTCAGTGTTATTCAAACATACCTACACCAACACAGTCACGCAATAGGTACGAACCCAACAGAAAATCCCCAAAAGGGTTGACCACAAGTGCCTGATCACGATGTCCCTTTACCAAGAATATGTAGAGAATATTATTATGTTCCATACGGTGCGGCGTACAGTGTAACGAACTTAAGTTCACCGCGATGTACAAACGTACCTATGAAGCTTCTTATGCATTTTGGGCAGCCTAAATTGATAACAATCTATGGCTGCTCATATGGAAACTTACATCTTCATCTTCACTAAATACTAAATAGTATAGTATCTAGAAATAAATGACAAAACGCCTTTAGGTGGAACTAATTGTCTGCCAATCCGCACTGAGCCAGTGTGGAGGACTATGTCTTAAAACCCTTCTCATTTTGACAGGGAGACCCGTGCTCAGTCGTGGGCTAGCGATGGGTTGATCATGATGTAACAAAAAATATTCTTGTTGTAAATGATAGGTGCCTAATAACTAATAAGCTACTAATAGATCCATCGCACAGAGAATTCAAGTGATCCATCCGTACTGTTGATCAAAAAGCGTTATGCGGGATTTTTTTCTGCCGCCATCTTGAAGAATATTAAAATTTTCGATGTATGAGACAGGTCGAGATGGCAATCGGGGTGGGAACGTACCGCACAGCCCCGGCCACGCTAACCCGGTGCGGGCAAGCGTAAGCGCTGTGCGGGTATGCGGGGCGTCCCCCGCCTCACACCCCGATTGCTATCTCGACCTGTCGCGTATAGGTATACCTACTTACCTATATTTTTTTCTTTACTTCGAATGACATTTGGGCTTAGTAGAAAACTTATTTAAAATTCTATGATTGAGGCAGCAGCGTCTCCATTGATCTCTGTCTACCTTTAGTAATGCTTTGTAAATATACGATACTTTACAATGTCTTTTTATTTGTACTTAATTTTGTTGTTAAAAATTAATAGAATTAGTAAAATCAGAACGGAATATTGCGTTTGAATAGGTCATATTATTTCCCCAATAATACCTAATAATTATTATTGTGAATGGGTATTTAGGTAATATGGAACATAAGCACTCGGAAAGTGACCAAATTATGTTATTGGTTATTACGATCCTTAAAACTCGTTTCAGTACCTATACAAGTACCTACCTAAATAAAAAAATATGTATCACTGGACTGTAATTTGGACACTTTAAGCTAAATTATTGTCATTGTTTACAGTGAATTAGCTAAATATAATTGCCTCAAAATTGCCATAACAGAGTGTCTAATTACTTCACATTTTTCACGGCGAAAAACAAGGTACTGAGTTGGTACTGAGTGACCTCAATATGAAAGAGAGCGCATTTGTTTTCCCGGCGCTGCAATCCACTCACAAATCTCACGAGAGCAAATCCCGCGGTTTGCACATTACAGCCATTTGCCGCTCTCTTAACGACACTATAAACATGCTGTTTTGTGACTCCCAACATTGTTCCACAAAAATAAAGGTTGGTACTAACGCTCGCGTTGGGCAATTATCGTCACGTATTCAATTTGTTGTGCAATGAAACTCTACTAACTGTGACGATTACCTCAAGTGATATACTTATTTAGAGTTTAGGGTTCATGATCTTGTTTTTTACGATATGTATATTACATAGGTATATATTATCTTATCTGATAATCTACTTTGCATAAAAATCTAAGTACGATTGTGAAAATCCGGTGTGGTCCCGACTCCTGCGTCACTTCAACGGAGTCTGGACTGATGAAAGACTTTTCAAGAAATAGAAAAAACTAGGAGAACGGTATAAATTAAATTAAACTTTGGATTACTATTAACGCGTATACATTTCTCCTAATCGATGATAATTGATTATGACGGACGATGAGTAGGTAATGATATAAAATGAGAGAGAGAAATGATATAAAGTAATCTTTTTTTTTAAATTAAAACAATTAAATGCTAGGTATGGTAATATTTCTTTTACTTCACCGTAATTGAGTACAATATAAAAATGATATAATTCTATGAGATAGGTACATAAAAGTATACTGATACATTAAAACTCTAGAAAAAATTCATATAAATGACTCTTCCATTATTCAAAAATTGTTTAAAAAAGGTGCAATCACCTTAACGAGTAGAATCAAATTAAAAAGAAAAATTAAATAAGCTAAAATCTGTATTTTACATTATTAACTTTGATGTTTTTCCCTTTGAACGCCCATTAAGACTTTGTGTAATCAATTCTGTAAAAAAATAAATGAAAAAAGACGTGAAAAAATATTTTACCTTGCTAAAGTGAATAAGTGCTACGGATCAAAGGTGATCGCATACAACAAGACTATCCGAGAGAGGCGCAAGAGCTGCAAAAACCTCAAAGCACGCACTTATCGAATCTTTCAATAGGTACTGAAAATGGTAGCAAGATTTTACCGAATCGATCGCATCGAAGAAACATTACGAGTAGCACCAAAGATCGACAGCTACAACAGCGCAATTCCATTGATTGAGTGAGATACTCACTATTTGCTAAAATTCACTAAAATAATTCAGTCAATAATTGTAACTGCGTGTTGACTTGATGACATCAGGACTGTAATATTTTCTGCTTAGACATTTTACACCCGCTGCCGTTTATGTCAGCATGCTATTGATGTCAGTTACATTTTTAGTACAGGAAAATTAGTGTTGTACCACTTGGTCACGTGACCTGAGAAGCATACCTACGGTGGCGCGTCCTTTTGACGGCTCTTGCGTAGCTCTTGTCTCTTATAAGAGAGAGAGATAAGAGTTAGTTCATTAAATTTTAGGCTGCAACGCTGTGTAAGCCGAGTTGTACTTTATTACGTCGTAGTAAGATTCGCTATTTTTCAAACTTCTTTGCTGAGGCATTATTCTTTACCTAAAAGGTACTTTTGAGTAATAGGTACCTACATAATATGTGGTTTTACGGCTCTGGCAGCTGTCTTGTGCGATCTCTTTAATGCGTAGGTTGAGAGTCAAGACGCACTTGTCCAGAGGTTGTTTAAGTGTACACATCAAAGCAAGGGGTCGCGAGTTTACCACTTATTATAACATTTTCTTTTAGTCTCGTTAAGCTTATTCAAATTAAAACAGCCTCTAAATTTCATTTTATTACTATCATAAGTATCTATTTAATGATTCGCAAGCGAAATTTTCTTTTGTGCCTTTGATTTTTGCAGTTATCTGTAAACGATGATAAAAGTTATGAGGAGATCTGTAGAAAAACCAGAGTTCGTAGCCGATAGAGGCAATGGTCGGGGCACATAGCTCGTAAAATCGATAGATGTTTGGGTCACAATGTGCTGACATTGGAAAATGGAATGGAAAAGTCCCAACTACATGACATACAATGTGAAATAAAGGTAGGAGCGCTGGACAGTGGAGTGGAGATTCGACCACCCGTTGTGATAGGCACTTTTTGCCACGTATACCTATGCAAATTGTTGACAGATGGACAGACCTACAGACAGACAGACAATGAAGTGATCCTATAAGGGTTCCTATTTCCTTTTGAGATACGGAACCTAGAAAGGTACGATTTTTTTTACAATAATCTAGAAATCTACGCTTTAAACTTTACACACGTTTAGTCCCGCAATAATTAAGCTTACTAAGATAACTGAGGGCTTGCGTCATCACAAGTCGAGGGGTACTTCAGTTGCACCGTACAAAGAGAGTGTATGGATTGCACTCGATCTATAATGGGGCTGGAAAAATTACACTCTTCGCCTTTGTGTTAAAGGCGATCTCGCTGAATAATGCACATTGCTTTAGAAAATCCTTTCAATTCAATCATCCCTTACTTACAACCAATATAAAACTCACGAAATCGCTCAAGATAGTTTAAAAGCTAAAAGTAATAAGCTTTAGCATATGAAATATACAATCGAAGACTATGTAAATGATAAAAAGGCGTGCATTTATTTATGGCATAATATTATTGTAAATTAAACATTTTTTCTTCTTTTTTTCTTTCTTTTTCTCTTTATTGTTACAACTTTCTGGTACAAATATTTAAAAAAAAACACTTAAATAAACATTTGTAAAGAGCAACTGCCAAGTTTCTTGCTGGTTCTTCTCGGTAGGAACGGCATTCTGAACCAGTGGTAAATTATTTTGACGATTCAGAAGCACTTGCAAAAGTTTAATTGAATAAAAATATATTCTATTCTATAATCCGCCAAAACAGAAAAATCTGTATGGTGCAACGTGCAGCAAGCGATACGGTCTACGCACCACCCGCCCTCCTACTGCTAAACGTTCTGGAAAAGCAAGGCACCAGCCACCAAGTGAGCAAGTGCTTGTGCACAACATAAGTCCTCTCAAACACACTCATATACGTTTCACTTCACACAGTAATAAGAGAATTTTGTGTTAGATAAGGTTCAAAGGGGTTTTATGATACTACCTAGATAGGACACAGAATCAGATATTTCTGATTCTTCGTAACTTTATATAGAAAAGGTAAAAATAGCACGACATAATAACGCCGTGCCGGGTTTCCTACGAAAACTGCTAACAATAGCAGCAAAGGGCTTTTTGTTACAAAATACAAGACTTTAATAAAACCCCTTTTGCGCTCATTATGCCCCTTCAACGCTATACCTTTGTTCTACACCAGAATTTATTTTTAGATAATCTAGTAATTTATATACTTTGACTGGGTTAGCGCGGGGGCTATGCGGGTGTGCGGGGCGTTCCCTCCCCGATTGACATCTGAGGGCCTAACATGCGCCCCGCGAGAAAATTTTGTCTACACATTATCTCGTGTTTCTTCATACAAATAAGACGAATAAATGCGTAGACAAAGTTTGCTCGTGGTGCGCATGTTAGCCTAACTGGACTTGTCAAGCCGTGGCAGCCGGCGGCCCATAGATTGACATTGTGACTGCTCTAGCATAAAGACATAAGTATTCTTTTTTAAACTAAAAAAGCCTCTGTAATATAACTTGCCATTATTTTGTATTATAAAGCTCATACAATTCAAGTACATGAGCACATAATATGAGCAAGTTTTTACGATAAAATTAAGTCGCCCAAAAAGCTCCAGGCTACATTAATGTAACATAACTCAGACAAGTTTACGACTTAATTTGAACTCGTAATCAGTTTACCGAGGCACCTCTGCTCGTAGCAGATTACTCTGTGAAAATAAATGTCAAGGGTAGCGTGTGTAATATTATATGTTTACCTTCCTCGTGCATTCTATACTTATTTTTATGCTTTTAATATTTTACTCTAACATTTTTTGATATTTTTGATTAGGTACGCAAAAATATAGATGTTATTATATGTATGTATTATAATAATATGATATTAAATATAGACCAAGTGGGGCATTATTATGAAAGGGATATTTATTTATTTTTTCATAATAGTTTTTGATTTATCGTGCAATAATCAAGTTCAGAAATCAAGGAACGGGTCAGCTGGTTTATATTATTTTGCAAGAAGTATGTGGGTGAAAGTTTAATAGTTTTTGTCTACTTGTGTTCGTCAAAACGTATATTGACGTGCGAAAACACTGGAGCGTAATCGTTGCATCCCCTTACCACGGTAATGTTATCTATACAGTATTGTAACTCGGCCGTATCTTTGAAATAAATACCTACAGCAGCGCGGTACGTTAACATGCGATAGGGCTGCCCGCCTCCGGCATTTTAATTACATTTGCTTACTTTGTGTTTAAATTTATGTACTTGTCATATTAAATATGTACTTGAACTTATTTTTAGTGAAAAAATCGCGCGGTTATTAAAAAAACAAAACACCTTCCGTTCGTCACTGCGGCACAGTCGCGACTGGCTGCACCGCGAGCGCACCGCGAGATCGAGGCGCGTAGGTATAGCTCGCGTTTCGCCCGTTTGTATGAAGTTGGAATACTGCAAAGATAACATTACCGTGCCCTTACCTACCCACCGTGTACTTATACGCCGGCACGCGACTCACTAACACAATGTAAACCGTGATCATATCATTGTCAATTTAGTAAACTAGAGTAGCAATACAACTATCTCTAACCATCAGGATTTCTTCTTATTCATTTGGTTCACTTTCAAGAACGACAAACTTCATTTTAATATAGCAACGAATACTTACCAAGAATCTAAGGTATCTTAAGGAAACTTCTCATTAATTTGTTTCGCAACCTTAGAGGTTGTTTAAGAATAAACCTTTTAGTCTTACTATAAAATAAATTGTTGACTCTCCCACATATTAAAACTCAGCTTAAGCCATTAGAAAAGCGCTCCTAGCACACAACAATGTCGTAACTTTCCTAAGAAATTCTAGGAACCATTTTAAGTCACCTTCTAAAGAAAGTTATTTGACATGGCACAAGTAAGACTTACTGGAAGCAGTAGGAATAACACTAACATAAGATTTTGTACAATTGTTACGAGGGGATAACACCACGTGTTACATTTTACAAACACCGTTTTATATAAAAATATTTTTGGGCAAAGTTTTATGAAATAGGTACTTATGTGTATTTGTCAGCCTTTAAGACATCAGTGTAATCAGTCTAAGAGTTTAAGGAGATTGTCCCACTCACAAGACCAGTATGTTCGTCTTAAGGATACAAGACGAACATACTGGTCTTGTGATCGGTTAATCTTTGATTTTAATATTATATGATTATAATATTAAAATCAATATGATAAAAATTAGCTCATGTCCGTCCGCGATTCGCAATTTACCTATCTTTGTACTAAATTTCGCGAAAATTGGTTCAACGGATGGGCCATGAAAAGCTAGCAGACAGACCAATACACAGACACACTTTCGGATTTAGAATATTAGTATGGTTTTAAACACTCTATGATAAGGATAACTAACGAAATACCGCACACAATATTAAAAAAAAGAAAAAAAAAGTTTCGTCCATGTTGTGTGATTAAAATTATTGTGGTTTTTTTCTCATAAAATAACTTAAATCACAAAATAACAAGTAGATCGTACATGCGATAAAATTTTATGATATGGCTTCATTATAGAAAGATAATATAATAACAAAAGTACATAATATTATGTTTTCATATATGAAACAATTACAACTATCAACGAACTCAAATGTAAATTGTGTTTGTTGAGTTAATACATCGCAGCGATGAAACATTTCCTGATACATATTTTGTATTCGTAAGAGACGCTCGGAGTCGGTCTGTATGGTAATAAACCAGAATTGCAGACTCCTAATTATTGTCGCATCTCGCTGTATAGCATCTGAAACAAAGGAAATGTGTTATGTTTAAACAAACATTTGTAGGAATATTATAATTCATTCTTACCCGTCGTGACCACGACCCGTGGTTGAAATATCGACAAATAAAAACAAAAATTAATCGTGGTATGTACCCGTTATATACATTAAAATATGTCATTCTTACCGAAACAATTTCTAGTTTCCCATGAAATTAAGTTTCCTACAGCAAAAGACATATCGCCAATAGCCCAATGGAAACCTAAGAATATAACTACAACTAAATTTCATACAGCTTTTATACGACTTTCACACAATCTGCAACCTCAATTTTACTCTCTGACTAGCATAAACTAGCAACCCCTATTTCACCCCCTTATTGGTGGATTTTCTCAAAAACGTTTCTTAGCTGCTGCCTATGCCCTGGAAGAAACGTACCTTCCAAATTTCAAGTTTTAGGTTATAATTTTACGTTTAAGGTTCCTGAGATTTCGTGATTAGTCAGTGAGTGGTGTTTCGCTTTAAAATACAGTTAAGACAAACTGAAACATTCGCATTCTGGGCTGGACGCACATGTGCCGCTAGCATTGAATTATTTTAAACCGATTTGAAAAGTTCTAAAAAAGAATAACCTCCTTTTTAATTCAATTCGACTATAATATATTATGTATGTGGAAAGTACCTATCTTAGAAACCATATCTCTTTTAGATTCTTTACTCATGTAAATTATCTTAACCATAAATCCTACAAAAACTTATTGTCACGTATGTTGTCTTTGATGTCATTTGATTAGTAGGTACTTCATCCTTATCAGACTGAATGTTTGGATTTCCAATTTACTTTGGGGCCAATCTAGAGCCAGATAACATCAGTAGCAAACCAAGAAAATCATTATATTCTGTTATAGAATAATACCTCCTTTGTTGATTCCTAACTCGGTCACGAAAACAAGATTATATTGTTTAGTTCTGCTTTAGTAGTTAGCTACAAAATTGCTATTTCGAAGAGTCTACACAAAATATTGACTAAGTACCCACCAACAACTACGTTAAGCCTACGAATATTGTTGTGAATTGTTATTATAATAGATACAATCCAACACACATTAGGTTGCGGTTGGTACGACGAAAAATGAATAAAAATGAAAGTTCAAAATTCTTATGTCCTCTGAAGGCCGTAAAACACAATATCTTAAACTCTATACCTAAATAATCAAATTTTACAATCTAAACAATCTGCATCAAAATAAATATACCTAAAAATACGCACACAACTTTTTATCCCGAAACCTACCTGTTTCTATTCGTTCGTGGGTTGAAAACTCAACATTTAATTTATTCGCATATAAAATAGCTTTCAAAAACGTAGGAATGTGCTTAGGTAAAATCAACACAGCATTAATCTGTTGCCTGCCGTACAATTTGTTCAAAAATTCTCATTTATAAATCTGCAAAATGGTCTTTTTGTTCCCTAAAAGCAAATATGAATCGAAGGAACGCTACAAATTGTACCGGGGCTGCGGGAACCGGAAATAAAAGCCACTGCATTCAAATTGTGTGCCAAGCGCTAAGGCACAATTTATAATATGAAAAAATTTATCGTTGCCACTAATTTTGCGGTAATATCTACTATACAGAGCTTTTTATCCGTTTATTTAGAAAAACTATTGAAATTGTGTAGGTAGGTAGGTATATATCATACTTATTATAAGTAGGTAAAGCTCATCGAATTATATTATTTTAAAAGGTAAAGACTGTACGCTTGTGTGCGTGACGCATACGTTACCCGGATTACATATAGATAACAGATATTAGTCCGGGATTTACGCACCTTTTAACACCTTTAAGCATGACGGACCGATACCAGGTTTGGTATATTATGTAGTTTACGAAAATTTGTAATGTTAACAATGCTGATAACCCAAATATACGTAAAAGCTAGCTGCTGGATGCACATTGGCTAATACCGCCTGAGCGTCTAGTCGCTCTAGCAAACGATCTAGCTTTGAAATGTCAAATAGGTGCATTTGAACGCCTCAGCTTAAGTTGCAAAACATCAGCCACTCTACTGCTGAAAAAAGCGATAGCTTAGACAATTTAGGTCTCTGTTTTGTGCACCGTTTAGGGCCTAAGTGGCTGGTTGTTGTAAGCATTCAATAAGCCTGTTAAGGCAACGCGACGTGTACAAGGGGTATTGCAGCCAACGTGGATCTATTAAGAGCTGGGCCAAAATAGAACCTTATTTGACCGACCACTGCAAATAGCTCCCCGGAAGCAATGTTGTGTCGCGGGCAATATTGCCAGCTCTATTGTTCAGAACAAAACGTAATTTCATAAGAATTTTTTCATTAAGTATATTTTACACGCGCTTTAGTGTTGTTGCCTTTGTCCCAAAGCACTTATGAAATTACGTTAATGCCTGACTTAGCTGTTTTTTCCTCGAGTCTGTAATTCGACGTACAATATTTTACCCTCAAGTCTGAAAATGTTATGGTAATTGACTGAATGATGCGAGGTCTCCGAGTCTGCTTGGGTAAATTCATGGGTAAAATTTGCATTTACCTATCCGTTCGTCCGCACATCTATTATGAGACTTATAATTTCCGACTACACATTCAAATACTTCAAATTCACAAGAGTTTAACTCAATTAATGTCAGAACAAAATCGGTCATTAGTTTTAATTATACAGAGGAATACTGCTGCTTTTGAGTACCAACCCAACTATTTAGGTTTTGTTCTACTAAATGACTCACTGGATTTGATGATATACTGGTACAAGTCACGCAACGAACTCAATTAAAAAAGCCATTATCATAGCAAAGCTCGTAAAAACAGTGGTAATATAATATTACTCGTATATTAATTATTCTAGATAATGTAATTGAAAAAAATCCAAAAGATCACTGTCAATAAAAATGACTTATGCTTGCGTCTAAACATGGTCTAGGCACGCTATATTTGACAGCAAATCCTCCTGTTCCCCCTTCGCAGTTCTTCCACAGAACGGCAGGAAACCGTGAGTGTTGGCATCCTTATACTTATTAAGTATTTTGGTCGATATCCAAACTACTCGCCTAAAACATTTTTGTTCAAAGTTTCTAATACGAAGCTGTTTGTTTATATAAGTAACATTATTATTGATTAAAAATATCTACTTTTCATTTAGTTAACAGCTATAGTAGGTAGTAAAGTTTGTTTTTATTAGGCTTCTTAAACTAGCTACAATCAACAATCTTGCAAAATTTGGGCGATTGCAAAGACGCTAAACAGATTGATATAGGAAGCTGAATAAACAAGAGCAAATAGTAGAGATCGATAGAGAATCTTTGGGAGCAAGCCTGGACCCACACAGCGATGAATCATCGTTAAAGATGATAATGCTAAGTGACTTTTTTTCTTATTTAACCTCTGTGAGACGGATTTCAGAGCCAGGCCACCCACACTAGGTGGCCAGATGATATAACACGAGTCGCAGGGAGCCGTTGGTTTCAAGACCGTGGTGTTTTGAAGTCCCTACAAGAGCACTTTGTCCAGCAGTGGACGTTAATCAGTTAATTCAGATGATGATTATTGATGATGAAAACAGACATTCTGAAGGTGATCACACCGTATAGTTATCGCGAAACAAGTAGCTACCTAATTCAATCTGAAGTCGAAACATGGTGGTTTGCGCAGGTCATATTAGATTAAGTACCTACTTATATTAAATACACAAGCCCGGCTGATATCTGTTTTTGAACAATGCACATTCATATGCTTCGTGTTCAATTAGATTATTTGTTACGTGACTTTGCTCGCGTGGATTTAGGTTTATGAAAATCCCGTGGGAACTCTTTGATTTTCCGGGATAAAAAGTAGCTTATGTCCTTTCCCGGAATGTAAGCTATCTCTGCACCAAATTTCGTCAAAATCGGTTGAACGGTTGGGCCGCGAAAGGCTAGCAGACAGACACACAGACAGACACACTTTCGCATTTATAATATTAGTATGGATATTATTATGATCACGGTACCTACCTATACCGTGGCAAGTAAAGGACCTCCGTACCGACTACGAAGCTACGAACGTACGTGCAACGGCTGCGGCTCGGCTACGATGAGTAGGTATAATAAAGCGTTTTCGTCCATACTTCTGCGTTCCCCATGAATATTAACACGCATGAATATTCCGACTAGGTGTATTTGTAGGTGAGTATTAAAGTTACCTTAACTTTGGCCGTCATTAAAAACAAAATGCACAAGAATGAGAAAGAGCAGTTAAAAGATTTTTTTTTCTAAGAATATTAGCCATATTAAATGACTAATATTCCCCTTTCCTCTCCAATTAAGCGTCAGGCTTGTGCTAGGAGTAGGTACGACAATAGTGCAACGGGCGGGATTTGAACCGTCGACCTTTCGGTTTTCAGTCCACTATACCGGTTGAGCTATTGAGGCTAAATATGATACAGGTAGAATTATTCTTTTTACTGACCGAAAATATTAATAAAACTTATATGTATAGTTCGCGACAGGTTGAGATGGCAATCGGGGTATGGGGGGACGTCCCGCACACCAGCCCGTCAACCGCGCTCACCCGCACTGGGTTAGCGCGGGGGCTGTGTGGGTGTGCGAGGCGTTCCCTCCCCGATTGTCATCTCGACCTGTCGCGTACTGTAACTAGTCTAATCTAATAATTACTGTACAAGTCTTGCAAATAATACTAACTGCATTTTCGCGGTTAACAGTCAGGCTGCGTCTTAGCGTAAATAATGAGTCAGCTTGTATCATCAGAAAAGGCAACTTATCCGGATGAAATACGTACTTACCTGATAAGATTTTCTTGCACAGACTCCATGGCGCAAAGATAGCTACGGAAAAGAGAACAAAATATAGTCTACATAATAATATAACACTCGAGAGACCCATACTAGCGTCGCTTACAGCTAAGTTCTTGCATTTTCTAATCTGGTGAAATCGCAGGCATTTGATAGTGCCTAGCTATTAAACGACAATTTACTTTCATTTACACATTTCAACGCAGGCTTTATATGTAATTTGGGTTATAACACCGCGTTTGCTCCCAAGCCGGTAATAAATATGCCAAGTCTGAAATAAGGCGGCGCGGCGGCGCCCTGTTAAAGGTAAACCATATCAAAATTCAGGCAAACTAACACTTAATCTAACTCAACGCTGGAAAAGTGTGCACACGGTAGGATTAAAAACTAAACCCCCTACAATGTGGTGGACTAAGAGCCAGCGCGTACCAAACCTTCGTTATTTTATAAAAACTGAAAGTTTCTCGGCGTATTGTCCCTAATACTGGGAGGAACGTTTGTTTAGTGGGAGATAATAGGTAATAAACTTTTAAACTTTATAAAAAAAGAAAAACTTTTATTCACAAGCTGTGTCACAAATCACTTCCCATAGGTATGCTACCCAAGCAGTGCTTTCCACCGCCAGCTGAACATTGGATAATTAGCTAAAAACATAAGTCACAAAAGCAACAGGGTTAAAGCTGGTAAGGGGCAAAGCTGGTGTGGTGTTATGGTTAAAACTTAAAAGTAGCCATAACCGTAACAACATACAGTGAAGTAAACACTTGTGTAAGTAAATAGAACGCACCTTACTCTGAAAAGATAGAGGTGCGTGAAAGGGCCCGGGATCGAAGCCCCTGACCTCCCGAATAGAACGCTGACGTCTAAACCACTAGGCTATCACCACTCTATACATATCTATATTATATATATATATATATATATATATATATTTATTTATACGAGTATACCTACAAGATTCCTACCATATGATTATAAAATAATAATATGTCTTTGTATTAATTCTTTGTAGAAAGTAAAAAGGCAATAAAAGAAAAAAAATTATGAGCATTCATTCAACAAGTGTAATTCCCGAATACTAACCAAAATTGTTGTCATGATTAAAAAAGTTGTTAAAACTCCGCGTTGTATTCGCGCCCCATTCTCACTTGAGGGAAGTAGCTGTGTTGAACAAAATAAAAAAAGGAAAACTTCGTCGTATTATATCTACTAGATTGTTTTTGTACAATATTATGTATAACGGTGCCACAAGAGTAGATACGGATATCTCACTCATGTGACGGTGCTTCGCATAAAGTTTATAGCTGTTAGAGACAACCTTACTGACTCTGTTAAATCTCTGTCGTTACAGATTTAATTAATTAAGCATTTAAAATTTTTGTAAAACCGGCCAAGTGCGAGTCAGGCTCGCGCAACTCGTTGTTCCGTACTACAGTCGTATTTTTTCGACATTTTGCACGATAATTCAAAAAAATTGATGCATAAAAGTAAATAAAAATCTGTTTTAGAATGCACAAATGAAGACATTTCATATGATACCCCACTTGATATAGTTATCTTACTTTGAAAATTGAAAACACAAATTATAAGTTCATGACCACAATTTAATTTTTTTTGTGTGATGTAATCACAAATTCACGGTTTTCTGATTTTTCCCCGAATGTCAGCTATGAGACCTACCTACCTGCCAAACATGGTTCTAGGTCAACGGGAAGTACCCTGTAGGTTTCTTGACAGACCGACAGACAGACAGACAGACAACAAAGTGATCCTATAAGGGTTCCGTTTTTCCTTTTGAGGTACGGAACCCTAAAAATATGCCAAATTAATCAAATTTTGAGAATTAGTAGTCTTTTATTGCTTGCTACCTTGAAAACGAAGCATTTTCACAGGTAATAAAGGTACAAAACCTTACTTAAAGCTTACGAGATCTGGCAGCTCAGGGATCTTACTCTATTATCTGCTGAAATATGTAACTACAAATTCACGAGTTCAATAGGTATGCTTTAATCGTATTACGTACAACCTTTACTATAATGGATTTCGAAAGGTTAATTGAATAAAAGAAAGGTTATTCGGTATAATAAACTGCAATTATTTTTATGGGCAAGTTTTACTATCACGTTAAAACCATTCTCATTAAAATAAAACAATACACTCAAACGTACATAAAGTCACATAAAACTAACGCAGTTAAGAGTTATTAGGCTAGACAATAAAAAGCAAGGTATAAGTTTTATTTTTGACTGTAGAACTTTTCATACAATTTTAATAGGTATCTAAGTAAATAAGTGATAGATGGGTGATAGTAATTTATATTACGAACCCGAGTTTCAAAGAATCTTACTGCTGGAAACTTTATTACCCAATCTATAAAATAAATATAAAAATACTTTATTTTAATGTAAGTTTTGTCTATAATGAATAATAAAAATCGGTCAAGAACGAGTCGTACTCGCACAGGAAAAGTTCCGACCACCGTTTTTTTTTAATTTTGTTTTTTTTAAATTTTCATGTAGTTAATCATCTAGTTAAGAAATAAATAAATTCTATATTCACAAGTCTATATTATAATGGTAGTTATATCAAGCCAAAGAGTTCCTTTGAAGTAGGTATGACCCGGAGCAAGCAAGAAATGTGCAAACAAAGACTGAATATTCATGCATGTTAATATTCATGCCCACGACACCTGTGTTACCTACTTCGGATAAACATCACAGTAGATATAAGTTAAGGGTAGGTACGAGATTTGTTTACATTTACTTGGAACTTACGGGCCTACAAAGATAATACTACCCTTAACATTTAGGATCTTCTTAGATAAGTACGAAGACGCAGTTAAAAAATGTGCCTATATTCTAAGTTATTACTTAAAAAAACAATGTCGGAAATCGAGGCTGAAATGTCGCAAATTCACAAACATACAAATCCTTGCCTCTTAGTTAAAAAGATTTCATCCTATCACTGTAAGTAGGTATTTATTACAGTGTACACTCTATTTTAATCGGATTGATTTTTATAATCGTATTTATTTAGTCTGCATCCATATCATAAAGCAATTTTTATTTAATAGTCGTATTTACTTTAGTAGAAATGTAATATCAAAATCACAATCTATATTATTAAACAAAGCCTTACCTATATTATTTTTTCTAATAGGTTGTAAATATTTTATTTATCAGATTTTGTAAATTATTCGTTTAATATAGATAAAAGAATAATCTACATTATTAATATTAACAAAGAGGTAAAGTTTGTAAGTTTAGATCTAGGGGTAATCTCCGGAACTTATGATCCGATTCTGAAAATTCTTTTACTGATATATCTAATTATTATATTACACGGACAAAGTAACGGGCAAAATGTAGTGCATAGGGATAACAATAATAAGCGAACAACAATTTTAAACATATTAAAAGTTCCCCAAACGCAATATTCGCAAAATCTATTTGTAGAATAGTCTAATAAACGTTAAAAGAACGTTCAAGGCATTCAACAGGTAGATAGGTACGAATACGAATATAATTCGCGAATACTGACTAAAATTCCTTTCATGATTGAAAAACTTGTTACAATAAAACGCTCCAAGTGGAATTCGTGGGCCATTTCCACAAATTGAGGAGAGTTATATGTTGAACAAATTGAAAAACGTAGAGCAAACGTGGCGGTATGTTAGCCCGTAGGATGGTACGCCAGATATTTGTTCTGGCGGAGTAATCTGCGACGAGCCGAGGAGTTTCCCTTAACTGATTACGAGTTCAAATTAAGTCGTAAAGCCGACTGAGTTACGGCGTTTTAATGTCCGCGGCCATCGCTTTTATACGGCTTAATGTTATCGTAAAACTTGCTCATTATTTACTACGACAGGAGTTGAGTTTTTAATTTACTATAGGTACTCCTATTTTTTGTAAGACTTATCTCACCTGAGATGTTTATATTAGGTACAAAGACCTTGGTGTAATAAAAATTACCTACTACTTCCTTAATCCATGATTAGGTATTTGTCGTCGATTTATAGAAATATAGACCCCTCTCTAGCTTCTATTTTTGCAGTAAACTTATTTAGGCGCGACTTGTGACGAGGCGACTGTAAGATTTTTTCGGACGGAAATAGCGAACGTTGCTTCTAAAGGTTGCCGAAATAGCTGGAACTACTTTGATGTGGTTATGGTTATCTTTTAATAGAGGTGTTTGGCCTATCAAGTGTCCTGGATTGAAAGTTTAAATTTTTTACAAACTACAACCCATTTGCAAAACAACTGAATGCGAATTTTTTTGTTTTAATTAAATGCCCTACTACCTAATAATTTGATTAGGTACGTACATTCAATTATTTGTATAATACCCCTTTTCATCCGATACTGACCCGAGAGCCTACAGGCTACTTAAAATCTGAAAGTTGGTATTGGTGATGCTTCTGCATTGCCATATTATTACGGAAAACTAGACCTGTCAGTTGGTCTACGGAGTTTTTTTTAAAGCATATAGGCTACGACTATAGGCTAATGACTGAGATTGTAGGTAATACTTATTAGATAAGTAAAATAAATCTGTGGATGACGCTGGGCACAGAAAAACAAGGATCTGCAAAATTCTAAAGGAACTAGGAGAAAATATTTTTGGAATTTAGCGACTCACAAAATAAAATCTTGTTGCGTTTTGAACAATAGAACTGGCAGGACTGCTGGCGTAACCGTCATTGCTTCCGGGGGAGCTATTTGTAGCTTTCTGAATACAAATATAGGAACTCTGTATTATTTACGGAAACAAAAATGTCTTGATATTAAAACAAGATTTTTGTCTAAACAAAATTGCTCTTATCTTCTAGTGGAACAAAGCATCGTGTAGATACTGCGGTGTTCCGCTAATGTTGTTCAAAATACAACAATAATTATAAAATAGACCTCTACTAAAAATGTTCAGTTGTAATCAAGACATCTAGTCACCGTATGCTGTATTTCTCAATTAGCTAGATTTTATAATTGCAAGTATTTACGTTATCTCCTCCAAAAACCATCTAAATACCTACAAAGCAAGCGTACTTCAACTTAGATCACACTACAGCTTTTCATTAAGCACGATTGACGCCTATCTCGCAATAAGAAAATATCTCACTCGACCATCCAGTTATCAAGTCCATTGTACCACTACATCCAATAGCCTGATTAAATATTTTATCCCCACCCATGCTTTAAATCCTCTATAAAAGATTCTGAAACAGTTAGCTTATTGCCAACATTAAAACACCCAATATCTTAATAACCATTAAAGCATCCAAACGAGTGTTATGTTGTACTGAATTTCATTATAACACTCCTGTGAAAAAGAGACAGCGCTATACTGCTGGCATAAATCTGTATCGTTCTAACCGAACCTTAAGTCGTGATCCGTGGTATTTATGGAGATTTCTATGAATTTCAAAAAAAGAACATTGATATTCACGCGCGTTTCACTACCAGAACGCCGCGCGTTTTTAAAAAAAAGTAAGGTATTCGCTCGAATCCCCGCCATTTTTCTTCGATATTTTTATTGTTTTGTTTACAAAAAAATGAGGGATTCATATTTTGAGAGGACACTGCCAGAATAGGCTACTTGACACTTTTTTAAAGTTGGTCTTAAATGGTTAATATTTGTCCTATTATATCAAAAAAATTAACACTATATTTTTTTGCGCCCTAAAAACCATAAAACTTTAATTTAAAAATATATTTTTCTTAGACAGGTGAAAACACTATCGGCCATGTTTGGCCGATAGATTATCTGTGCTCTAACGTCATTCATTTGTAAACAACAGCATAACCTCCCAAAGTTAATAAACATGACTTCTATTATACTAGTTTACATGAAAAATATAGTAATTATCGTTATTGTATCATCCGAGAATGTAAAAAACGCATCGATAAAGACCACAGGAAAGTTGTGGATTAGAGTGCCCAGTGAAATAAATATACGTAACACGCGAAGACTTGCTTAAAGGGATCCTATATGACTAACGACTTCAACCCAAATTTATTTTTGCAAAGATCACTTTGTTGTAAGTCTTACTTAATAACTTATTCAATTTATAAAGAGAAAACGATAAATTTTTACGTTTACTATGAGTTTTTAGAAATATATAAAAACTAGCTTATGCTCGTGACTTCGCCCGCGTGGACTTCATAAATTTCAAACCTCCATTTAACCCACTCAGAGGTGGAATTTCAAAAAATCCTTTCCTAGTGGATACCTTCTCTTTACCTACAAAGAACACAGCCACCAAATTTCATGTATCTAGGATCAGCTGTTTAGATGTTTAGGCTGTGCGTTGATATATAAGTTAGTCACGACTCTAAATTTTATATATATGGATACTACGTTAGTCCCCGCGTCACATCGGGATGACATTTCTTTGTTTATATATTTAATGACGTCACATCATGGCTGACAGCGTTTTCTGCGTTTCAAATAAAAATAAAAACTGTATTTTTTTAAATTGGATTTATATATCCATCCTGCGTTTTTAATAATTGTTATTGATATATTTCGTTGTCTTAAGCAAAATACTATAATAAATAATCATTTATTGGACGAAATTAGATATGAGTCAAGTAGCCTATTTTCAGATATTTTAAACTTGTGCCTGTGTTTTAAATGCTATAGTGAAGTGGTACTTAAATATAAATATTCCGCCGAGTAACTATATCGGGATCGGGACCTTCCAACTCAGAATCTTTTATAGAGGATTCATAATATTATGGGTGTAGATAAAGTCGTGTATGCAACTGTTGATAATTAGGTATTAAAACAGTTGCATAAATAACTATAAGGGTATGTTCCTATAAAATATATCTTGCATTCACCGGGATGATCGTTCGAGTACCTAACCTATTGTTGTACTAATTGGCCTTTTGTAATCCATCTCACAATTTAGATCAATTTTCTCACGAAGCCTCTACGTGTTTGTCCTACGAGGACATTCTGGAGTGGAAAATGGAAACTGCGTACCAACAAGTGCAGCGTGGAACGACCTCCAGCACGTAAAACCAACGACCTGTGACTGGCAATATCTGGATGAAAATAAAAATATGAAACTTAATTTACTTGATTAATATAACAAAGTACCTACGTTCAGACGTTGTCATTATTGGTTTATGTAGTGGAATTTCAGTCTAAAATGTTATACAGCTAAATTGCTAAAGTGAAACACTATCAACGCTAATAATTTACTAAGTTACTTGATATTATCAATCTCCAAGTTAGTTTCCAAGTAAATTGGAATACCAAACACAAACTATGATTGGGTCCCGACCCGACACGGTGAGTATCTGTAGACGTAGATACCTACCTACTAGTAAATTAAATAACGGAGTACCAAGAATATGGCAAATATACAAATAAAAAAAAAATCCCTGTAATTTTGAAAAAATTGCCTTAATTAAAATTACTTAGGGGTATCATATTCGACTAAATTGTAAATAAAAAACTCCGTATTATGGTAATTTATACGTCATCAAAAGTTGAGATTTATATCTGTACTAGCTGCGCCCCGCGGTGTTACCCGCGGTGAATAAGTTCGTATACCTTTAGTACGCGACAGGTCGAGATGCAATCGGGGTATGCCCCGATCTAGCTAGCACCTTTCAGTCAAAAAAAAATTTATAACAGCAAAAGCTGTATACATTATTACGTAAAGTATTTTGTTTACATGTTCTTGAAATCTTACTGTATCGAATACCTGAAAACTTATATGAGAAGGGTAAAATACTTCCGTGCGGTAATTTGTCGCTAAAATCCTTATTTATTGCATCACAGAAGTTGGATAGGTCCCGGGAGAAAATTCGTAAAGTTTGCTCCTTTACCCCGGTTCAATACACCTCGACCTCGAGTATACATTGAGGTGAAATATCTGTTTACTTGTTTTTAGGATTCTGTAGCAAAATAAGGAACCCTTATTGTTTCGGTCAGTCCACTGCACCGGTCCGTCTATCTTTGTGTATGAGCCATTTGAAAAAATAATCTACTAAAAATAAACTATAAGAGCTGTAAAATTAAAATTAAATACAGTAAGGGTGCCTATCCACTAAAACGAAGCTAAATGGATAGCCATCCTTAAAGAAACCTACTACCTATACATATACCTACTGCACGGTGGGATACGAGTATTTTTTGAAAATTAAATTACGGTTTATATAGGTACAGGTGCTTACTTTCGGAATAAAAAATGCGAAAAAATTGGTTTATCTCCTTGAGTAAAACAGAAATTTTAAAATCATTGTTTCTTAAACAGTTTTTGGAAAAAAAAACTTTCACTTAGGTAAACTAATAACCACCAAATTTTTTCAGCAACTAGAATGCGTACGAAACTCAGCTTTATGCGTGTTCTGAGTTCTGACAACCAACCCGTTTTTTTCAACTGATGAAAAATTAATCCTTGAATGAGATCTCATCTGTTTAGTGATGATGCAGTCGATAGAAGCTGATGATGATGCTGGCTGACCTGAAAAGACTATGGACGTTTTATGAAACCGATCGTGCTGTGTTTCGTACCGAAATGCTAAATTGTTTGGCGGCACCACTTAGCCGTTTACATACAAAGATTTACATGCAAATATTTAACCCCTTGTGACTTTGAAACTGCACATTTTTATGGAAATCTGGCAAATCACAGACACAGATATTTGTTTCTAGAACGTGTTTACAAAATTTTATAGAGTTTGAATGAAATGAAATATGCTTTATTGAACACTAGATGATGCCCGCGACTTCGTCCGCGTGGATTTAGATATTTTAAAATCCCGTGGGAACTCTTTGATTTTCCGGGATAGTAGCCTACTTCTTCTAATTTTGTTTTGTGGCTTTCAGCCTATGTCCTTTCCCGAGATGCAAGCTATCGCTGTACCAAATTTCGTCAAAATCGGTTGAACGGATGGGCCGTTAAAGGCTAGCAGACAGACAGACAGACAGACAGACACACTTTCACATTTATAATATTAGTATATATATAAAATTAGTATGGATTTAATATGCTTTATTTGTACATTGTAAATACTTAAATGAAAACCAAACCATACTACATAGACTAGCACATATAGGTAGGTACTATACGTTTGAATGAAGATCGCTGAGGAGCACGTTAGGGAAACTTCTCTTAAAAGATATAGGTAGCGCTGTCTACAACACCAGTAAGGTCGTATTTATCAAAAGAGAGATTTTATGTTGAAAATTTGAATTATAGGGTCTACGGCGAATACTTTAATACAATTGAGAAGAACTTTGTCTTTGCGTACTCGCGGGCACACTTCCACAGTTGTTTACAAAGGGAATATTATTTTGATAAAGTTGTTTGATAACTTCGACACAGTAGCATTTTCATGCATTTCAAGCGCAATATAAAATATATACGAAACGGCTATTTTGTAATGTGCATACAAATACAATTCTAGCGTTGTATTTTTATTTGTGGAAAATAGATATTTCTATGTATTCTAAAAAGGCTCGAATTTTGGTATACTAATTCACGTGGAATAACTCATTTTGCGTTATCCATACCTACTATACATGCAAAAGTACTTCGTCTGCAAAACTGATTTTGGCGAAATATAGCTTACATCCTGGGGACGGATATAGGCTATTTTTGTATCGAAAAATCTCAGATATCCCACGGGATTTTCAAAAATCCTAAATTCACGCAAGCAAAACTGCGGGCATCATCTAGTATAACTTATTCCATATTGCTGATAGTTTTCCCACTTTCATTAAGATATTCATTCGGCTAGCAAATCTAGTTTGGGTATCATACACAAGTTACGCAATAATAATTATTATCACCAACAAAAGCCGTTCTAAAAGTGGACTCCTGTATAAGGGGCATACTAGCCATGGAAATAATGATTTATTCCGTCAAATATTTGCACAGCTCTTTCAACGGCGATTCTGCTAACAGTGTCAGCGAAGCAACATTTGAATCACGTTTACCTAAGCATATGGAAAAGAGTTGGCGATTCGATATTTTGATTCAAAATATCGAACTAACTGGATTTAAAATATACCTACTAATTAATTGCATAATTGGCACTGAAACTAATTAATTATATAAAATAACTAGCTTATGCTCGCGACTTCGTCAGCGTGGACTACACATTTTAAACCTCTATTTTACCCCTTTCATAGCGGATGATATGATATGATAGCTATCTGCATGCCAAATTTCAACCCGATCCGTCCATTTGTTTGAGCTGTGGGTTGATAGATCAGTCAGTCAGTTAGTCAGCTTTTCGTTTTATATATTTAGACTAGCTTATTCCCGCGACTTCGTCCGCGTGGACTACACAAATTTCAAACAGCAATTTCACCTCTGATCATGATTAACCTATCGCCGCGCCGGCTCACTGCAGAGCACGGGTCTCCTCTCAGAATGAGAAGGGTTTGTTAAAACGCACATAACTCCGAATAGTTAGAGGTGTGTGCCCGGGATCGAACCCCCAACCTTCTGACTGATATATTAGAAGGCGGACGTTCTAACCACTAGGCTCACAGCTATTTTATTATTTACATTACTTACAAGATATTTAATACAGCGATCGCAAAACAAAATTAGTCCGCGACAGATTGAGATGGCAATCGGAGTATGAGGCGGGGACGCCCGCACAGGGTTAATACGGCAGCTGTGCGGGTGTGCGAGACCTCGACCTGTGGGCTGTGGCGTACTGTAGTATTTTTCATTTTTTGCATAATTGTGAACTAGATGGCGCTAGTAGTGGCATGCAACGCGCATCTATTTAGATCGCTGAACTGGTATATAATGCTTTCAATAGTAGATGACGAACATATTTTAATGCATAATAGTTTAATATTTTTAGAAAGTGGTACACATCGTACCACTTCAAGAATTCTCAGTGAAGTGAAAATATAACGACGTAACTGTCCTAACGAATAACGATTAACGAACGTGCAATATAGGTTCAAACCCTGAACTCTTCGAATAGGAGGCCACTGGGCTATATAGACGCCGTTTTTAACGATCTCTTTGTTATACCAAAGATAATATATACAACTAAGATCGCTAATGTCATACATTCATTTAAAGCTTGCGTAAAACTCCTTTAAGTCGCCGGTACCTTGTAGGTCAACTCCTTATAGTGTGATGGCATTATTGTGCAAGCTAAAATGTGAGTTATCGAATTTATTTAGTGCCATCTATCGAACAGCTGATGAAACTCAATTTTATTTAGAGCCAACTCAAATTTTACTCAAATAATAAACGAAATCCAAAATCACAGGCAATCATCAAAGGGTCCGGTATCAAGCGTAGGTCAGCAGTTTGGCATCATCAAAAATCCAGGAGCAAGCACAAGTAATCGGGTTAGCAGAATCTCGGAGTTCATATAGCAGAAACAATTCACAAACGAAATAGGGAAAAGAAATAAAAGCACTCAGAAAATTGTAATACACCGTCAAATTCAACCGTCACCAATCCAAAGGCAAAATAATAATTTTATTTTCAAGTAACAAGTCATTTTGTTACGCCATCTACTGGAATTTTGTAATACTACTTCAGCTATCCAAAGCAAAATGCTATGGATATCGTAAAGTTCAATGAGTCAATAATTAAAATTAAGAATTAGCTTTTTTCGATGGTGATGTTGTGAAAATTTTGTATTTTGTTACTAAATATAAATAAATTTGATGAACCAGACAAGTAAAATATGATATTTCGTCAAATCCATAAAAAATATATTTAATATGAACCAAGTGACGCCATCTAGTAATAGTCTTGAACTAGTTACAATTTTAAATAGAGAGTGACCGATCTGTACTTGTTTAATATATTATCTTTGGTTATACCTACATTTTTACAGCGCGCCAAAAAATACTTAAGGTACAAGTCGCAGGTGGACTGCAGACCGCAAACTGCAGGTTAAGCCCATCTCGGACTTATACCTATATTATGAAATAGATTCCGAGCTCACGGCCGCAGACTGCATACAAATTTATAGAAACCAGTAGTGTCGCTTGCAGTTTGCGGTCTGCAGCCCATCTCGGACTTGTACCTTTACATTACAAGCATTTTGCGGCTCTTGCGTCTTTTGTGGGTTTATTGGTCTTGCGACCGTGGGCAAGTAGCAACGTTCCTTCCAAAACAGCAATTTCAAATTGTATACGACGGAGTTGTACTGAAGTTTGGTAACTTAATAAATCTAACTAACACGTTCGTGACGTGAAGTTCACTCGACTGTGTATGGTAGTTGTAACTAGCATCGACGTAGCTACAGCCATTAAAATTATTATTATCATTTCTCCTAATCCAATCATGCCACCTAATAAATGTATGTAGAAGTGCTTATTACATTTCCAATTAAAGTTGATTGCACACTATAGTCGAGCCTTTTCACTACTGTATAATATTATTTTAACGTCTTTGTCGGTACATCATAACAATACATTGTACACGGCTAATGTATTCCAACAGCACGTGGATCATTGCGTGCATTTTTTCTAACAAAGAGAACTGTTTTTTTTCTTTATTTGTATACTGTAATCAATAGATCTTAATTTATTTAATCTAAATATATAAAAGGAAAAGGTTACTGTCTGACTGACTGACTGACTGACTGATCTATCAACGCACATCTCAAACTACGGGACGGATCGGGCTGAAATTTGGCATGCAGATAGCTATTATGACGTAGGCATCTGCTAAGAAAGGATTTTTGAAAATTCAACCCCGAAATAGGGGTTAGAAATTTGTGTAGTCCACGCGGACGAAGTCGCGAGCATAAGCTAGTTTATTCTATGCGCAGTTTGGCTGTTGCAGTTTTGGCAGCTCTTGCAGGTCGTGTGTCTGTATGCGATCACCTTAAGTTGTTGCTGGTATTTTTCTAATACAAAAGACAAACGCTAAAAATACAACGAACCAAATTATCTTGTAAATTGAATAAAAGGCAAACATTTTCCTACAATGACAAGCGCTCTTTCTTTGTCAGATCTTTCTCTTTTAATTCAATTTATAGGATAAGGTATATTTATATATTGTGATCACCCAAGTAAGATCGTGAACCGCGTCACAGAGAGATTGGAAATCATCGGCACAGTGGAATAATATAATTATGTATCCATTTATATGTTTATCAGTACCCTTATTATAAATGCGAAAGTGTGTTTTTTTGTTGGTTTGTTGGTTTGTCCTTCAATCATGTCGCAACGGTGCAATGGATTAAAGCGATTTGCATGGGTATAGATAAAGACCTGGAGAGTGACATAGGCTAATTTTTATCCCGAAAAATCAAAGAGTTCCCATGGAATTTTTAAAAAACCTACTTCCACGCGGACGAAGTCACGGGCATTAGCTAGTCTGTCTATATGTATAAAAGGACTAACTGACTGATATATTAACGATAGCTCAACCGCTGGGCCTTGAAGTTATTGCACGTAGGTTCACTTTAAAACGTAGAACCCCAAAATAAAAAAAATGTTTCTGAGGCGTTATTGTAACTAGATGTTGAAATAACCCAATTCCATGCCCTGGGTTCGTCCAGGATTTAAGTTCTATTATGGATAACGTCCTGACGTCGTCGGTATCCCATGTGAAATGTATCATTAAATATCACCCTATAAAAAAATCCCAGCCCGCCTACGCTCTAACTTTTGTATGTTTAATGCTTTGAATCACTATTATGAAAGGAGGTTAAACTAGGTCGTAGGTCACAATATTATTTCCTCGGGTATAATGTAAAAGCTAACGAGAGCCTACTGCGTTGGTTTGTGATGTAACAATATTATATCACAGCACACAAAGTTTAGATTACTCTTAACCTAGAAACGTGAACCACGAACGCATCACTTGAAGCGAGAGCTGTATAAAACTTTTTATTCTATTTTAGCTGATTGAATTCTACGAAACGACCCGTAAGAATATGCACTAAAACCGGACATAAGTTTTTCATGACTGAAAATAGCATCGGCAAAAATACGGTAGACGTTAGCAGAGATTCCACTACCCTAACCGCATATTCTTTGGCGGTCTTTGCGCCTTTCGCGGCTCTCGCTATACAGTATGCGATCAGCTTTATACGATATCTAGAAATGTTTAAAAAAAAAAAAACCGGCCAAGTGCGAGTCAGGCTCGCACAACGAGGGTTCCGTACAACAGTCGTATTTTTTCGACATTTTGCACGATAATTCAAAAACTATGATGCATAAAAATAAATAAAAAGGTGTTTTAGAATGTACAAATGAAGACCTTTCATATGATACCCACTTGATATAGTTATCTTACTTCGAAAATTGAAAATACTAATTATTAGTTTATGACCACAATTTAATTTTTTTTGTGTAATGTAACCACAAATTCACGGTTTTCAGATTTTTCCCCTAATGCCAGCTATAAGACCTCTACCTGCCAAATTTCATGTTTCTAGGTCAACGGGAAGTACCCTGTAGGTTTCTTGACAGACAGACGGACTAAAAATACGACTCTAGTACGGAACCCAAGATGCACGAGACTGACTCGCACTTGGCCGGTTTTTATATATACTTAAGTAGGTATACCAATTTTTTAAGCAAACGTATAGAACGCGACAGGACAAGATGGCAATCGGGATGGGGACGCCCTGCACACCCGCACTCCACGCTAATCCGGTGCGGGATAGAGTGGGTGACATGAGGGTGTGTGCCATCACGACCTGTCACGTACTATAGGTAAAAATAGATAACGGAAATAAATGTACTTTTTTCATGTTTTGTTAAACTTTTGTCAGACTTTTAAGAAAAGGTTGCCGCTTTTGCTTTTAAGATAAAACCTCTCTAAAGAAGAAAGTTCCAGTCGAAACACAGCTGTAAGAAATTTGTTGAAACCGTATTTTTCTTCTCACTTATTCACAAGATTGGTTTTCTTTTATTTTGTTTGAGGTTTTCAATGTGCCGTCCTCGAAAGGTAAAACGGAACACTTCTTGAATCACTTCGTCTGTATGTCTATCCTTCAAAGCGGTATTAATTAGAAAATTTGAGGTACTATTCAAATTCTGAAAAAAAACACGAAAAGTGAAAATCGGAAAATATCAAGTACCTACCATAATATTATGATAGTAGTGCAAAATAATGTTTTAGTAAGTTGTTTGATGAAGGTATAACATGATAGTTCATCTGAAAGTGCTATTTGATCTTCTAACATTAATCGCACTCAACGACTACCTAAACATACCCGCATCCAAGATATGCTTGTTGTGGTTAAATAAAACTCTCGATGGCGATTTATCAGGAGGTAAGAATGGAATCTTATTTTCATAAAGTATTCGTGATATCCATGTTGTTTCATTTGTTCTACCGATCTTGTCCATTAAATAAAGTATTTTTCTTCTCTTGCGTTATTTCTTAATTTTCCTATTTCCCCGGTAATCTATGGACAAGGTATGGGTGTGGTAAGGTCTTTGAGGTACTTGACGGCAGGTAAAATCTTGCAGGACAGGCGTGCGTAAGTATCCCGTAAGTATTGTAATATGGTACTCCCATATGCTAAATTACTAAAAGCGCAATGTCGTCCACAATAAGTAGTCTTAACTTGATTAGTGTACTACCAGCCTTGGGTTTTGTCATTCATTTGGTGATGGCGATGGAGAGATTTAATCATATTAGAAACTAACTTATCCCCGCGACTTCGTCCACGTGGACTACACAATTACTGACCCCTATTTTACCCCCTTAGGGGTTGAATTTTCAAAAACCCTTTCTTAGCGGATGCCTACGTCATAATAGCTATCTGCATACCAAATTTCAGCCCGATCCATCCAGTTGTTTGAGCTGTGCGTTGATAGATCAGTCAGTCAGTCAGGCCTTTTCCTTTTATATAATATTTAGAAGATAAATGGTCCTGCACAGACCAAAATAAAAATAAGATGAAGGAGGAGACTTTCGCTCAGTGTACCTACTGATTAAAAAAACTAACTAACCTAATGCCATTCTTGTTAAAAGTTTCGTTACAAGATTTACCTCACATTGTATGTTCCTTGAAAACTTAATTATACAGTCAAAGAATGTGTACCCAAGTGATAAAAAAGCGTGGATTAGACTTCTTCCAGCAATGCACGGTACTACAATGCATACTAATATTAAAAATGCGAAAGTGTGTCTGTCTGTCTGCTAGCTTTTCACGGCTCAACCGCTCAACCGATTTGGACGCATCCCGGGGAAGGACATAGGCTACTTTTATCCCGGAAATTTAAAAGTTCCCACAGGATTTTTAAAAACCTAAATCCACGCGGATGAAGTCGCGGGCATCGTCTAGTTATTTATATATGGCATAATAATATTATTGTAAATTGAATATTTGAGAAAAAAGCAACCACCGAGTATCTTGCTGGTTCTTATTAGAAAGGGAATTCCGATTTCCGAAGCAGTGGTAGATCCTTTTGACGATTCAAAAGCGCTTGTAAAAGTTCAATTGAATAAATTAAATCTTACTATTTTCGATGGTATGCAGGCACCATTCATAATCCGAAACACGTTGCAACACTTTCAAGTAATCGCATACTTCAAGCACCTCGGTATTACTTATCGTGTAAATAAGGAAATGTATTTACCCAGGAACTCAATATCGGACCCAAACGAACCGCATATAAAGTAAATCGAACCCGTTGCCCTCATATGTTAGCAAGCGGAAGTTTAATCATAACTTTAAGGCTGGATACATACGTATCAGGGGTGTTAGGATATTTGCATTCGCATCCGCAAATGCGGAATATTCGCATTAATTCAGACATCCGTATCCGCGAATGTGGATTTCTAATGATATTGACATCCGCAACCAACCTGATACGTATTACACGCCACTCGACCCGACGCCACGCGGATCACGTTGAGTCAAATCAAATTGTGCTATTTGCTACTATGTATAACCCATTTTTCCTTAACTAACTCAAAAGGTAAACAAGTAGCTTCCAACGCTGCGTCTTCCGGGGTGTGAGGTCGCCATTCCAGCACCTTGGGACCCCAACGTCTATCGGTTTTACGAACTACGAGTATGTGCCCGCCCTGCCCATTGCCACTCAGCTTCTCAACCCATTGAGCTAATGTCGCTTACTCTAGTAACCGACATAGCTCAACGGCTTTTAAATAAATCGCTTTGAGGGTATAGAGAGAGCCAGCGCGTGCAAGACCTTCGTTATTTTATGGCAAACCCCTGCCAGACACCCTTGAAGTGAGTGTCTGGCAAGGGGTTGCCATGACAATAAGTGTCTGGCAACGCATGACGTGATTTCTAATACTATTCCGAAGAAACTATAAAAAATTGACTTTATAAGTACTTTGATGTAAGATTTTTTAACCGAGATTATTAGACATTTAATTTCCATCCATTGAAGGTTTTCTATGAGCTAACGTTTATTTTATTAACACTCAGTACCCGTAGTACAAGATTTTACGTCTCACCAAACGAAACCAAATTCGAGAGTCGAAATACTTCCGCGTTACAGTAAAATGGACCTAAACAGCCTTGAATTGAAGTCAAATATTCAATGCCACTGATTTTAATTTCGCAATGTTTCCGCTTGGAGCGCTGGCTGTAGAAGTGTAGACAAACTTGAGCTTTAAAACAACGCATTTAAGATCCAGTTTACTGTAACGCGGAAGTATTTCGACTCTCGAATTTGGTTTGGTTTGGTGAGACGTAAAATCTTGTACTACGGGTACGGTAAATCAGCAATGTAGATTGTAGAACCAACTGTCAAACGAGCTTGGTGGCTATCATTTATACTTGTAGCTAAGATACTGCCCGCGGGGCACCTAAACTTCTTTTATAGTTTGCTTCACAACAAAAAAGTTTCATTGCCCCGCGCGCGCGGGTAGTGAGATTTTGCGATGACTATAGTGTAGTTAACACTGAGTTAGCAAATAGCCCTGCTGGCTAAGTATAGCCAAAAACGTGTTAATTAATGTTAGAAGAGTATTGTATGTTTCCGGCCTAAGTTTCTGTACACGACTCCGAGACGTATTTACCGGAGCAATTACCACAACCTGTACTTCCTAACTAACGTTCAAGTTGAGAACAAAATTGTGAAGTGTTGAAACGTTCTTGGTTTACTGAGGAAACTTATTTGGACAGTTATTAACGCTTATATTAACTTTATGCTTGGTTAATTTAAGCTTTCCCAAAGAGAAGCAGGAAAGAGCACTGGCATTTTGTTAAATGTACCTATAGAGATTTCCATTAGCAGGATGTCGGATTAGGCAAGCTCTAGATATAAGTTATTTTCCATCAGGCTTCGTAAGTATATTATCTTTATAGTAGAACGTGCCAAGGCAAGATTTGATGGGTACTAAGAAATTTTAGAGAAATTTGTTCCATTGTAGTACAGTGCAATCAAGCAATCTATGCTTGGTTAATTTAAGCTTACCCAAAGAGAAGTAGAAAAGACCACTGGAATTTTGTTAAAGAGATTTGCATTAGCATTATCCATTCCATCAAAGCTTCGTAAATATATCTTCAGTATGTACGTTCAAGGCAAGATTCAATGGGCGCTAGAAAATGCTAGGGAAGTCCGTTCTATATCTAGACCATCAACATCCACACCCACACCCACATCCCTTGGATCTAGAGTCCTTTATAATGTAAACAAGTAGGTATAAGGCCGGAGTTTTTAAATTCATACGCATTAATAAATAAAGAAGATCTATATTTTCGCCGAGCGAAGCCGCGGGCAGTCTCTAGTAGTTTTATAAGCACACGTTTTTGTCATTTTGTAAGAACGTTAACAACATAACAAAAATCTTTCCCAACATCAGCAAAATATAAGTCGGGCATATTCGAAGTATAACAATGACTGTAATCGCAATAATCGTATCACGATTTACGCAATTCTCGGGTACCTAATACTTATATGGAAATTTCCCCGCTAGATTTTTATTCCTAAACATCATAAAGTAATTCTGGTCGCGTACATCATACCTCTTAGGTTAGAATATCATTTATTCATGAAGTCTATCGCCGGCACGCAATGCGTAGTATTGAAATATTCAGTATTTGCATGTGGTACGGAAATCTAACCCGATAAGCTGTAGTGTGTTATCGAGATCGACGATCTCGGTTTTTATACACACTGCGTGACCTGCATTATGTTTATGATAATGTACTTACATCTTTTAATGTTCAAGAGTAATGAAAAAATAGTAGTTTATTCAACCTGGGGGTATTGTAATGTCTTACACAGCGTAGCGCAGCGCAACGCAGCGCACCGCATCGCACCGCAGCGCACTACAACGCATCGCAACGCAGAGCAACGCAGTGCACCGTAGTGCACCACACCACACCGCAGCGCAGCGCACCACACTGCACTGCACTGCACTTCACCGCACCGCACTGCACCACATCGCAGCGCACCACAACGCAGCACACCGCACTGCACCGCACCGCACTGCACCGCGCCGCACCACACCGCAGCGTAACGCACCGCACCGTACCACACTGCAGCGTACCGTATCCGTACAATACTACAAACAATAACACTTTAATTTTTTTAATGGCCTTTTAATAAAAATTATCGTTTGTTGTTATAGCGTAACGACAAGAGAAATACACATTATTATCTGTGAAAATTTCAACTGTACCTGTACTCGAGACCCAGCCCGCTGACAAACAGACGGACGGACAGAGTACAGGCAGCGGAGGCTTATTAATAGGGTTCCGTTGGCACCCTTCGGCTACGGATCCCTAAAATGGCATCTCCTTTTGGCAAGTTAACATTAACTTTGAGTAGATACCTCCACTAATGCGCCTGCAAATGAAAGACCCTTTAAATTTTTCATTCACCACCACCACATAACACCAATGTAGCATACGATGCTCCCCTTAATTCGCTAATGTTCTATCCCACTGATATATGTGAAATTCATAAAATTATTTTAAAGCTTAAACCTAGTAGTGCTCCAGGTCATGATCAAATAGCAACGTACTTCATTAAGAGGTTTAAAAATTTACTCTTAGAACCCATAGTTCATCTAGTAAATACAAGTTTATCTACTGGTGTTTTCCCAGATAATTTCAAAAAAGCTGTCGTAGTTCCAGTATACAAGAGTGGAGACAAGCAGTCCATCTCTAATTACAGACCCATATCACTATTGAGTGTGTTGAGTAAGATTGTGGAAAAAGTGGTAAACGTCAGATTAATAAAGTACCTTGAACAGACAAATCTCCTTGCATTCAATCAATTCGGTTTTAGAGCTAATAGATCAACCCTGGATGCGGTACTGGATGTGACCAATTACATTACAAAGTGCCTTGATAGGAGAAGAAAATGTATTGGTATTTTTCTTGACTTACAAAAGGCCTTCGATACTGTGTCAATCCCTATCTTGCTTGACAGACTCTCCAACATGGGTGTTAGGGGTATTACACTGGATTGGTTCAAAAACTACCTTAAGGATAGACAGCA
Source organism: Maniola hyperantus (assembly GCF_902806685.2). Classification (NCBI taxonomy): domain Eukaryota; kingdom Metazoa; phylum Arthropoda; class Insecta; order Lepidoptera; family Nymphalidae; genus Maniola; species Maniola hyperantus. The sequence goes on along the minus strand of NC_048552.1, from coordinate 8,125,497 downwards.
ATGTGTTAAAATAGGTGATGTTACCAGTGAATTTTCTAACATTACATACGGTGTCCCCCAGGGGAGTGTTCTGGGCCCCACCTTATTCCTTACTTATATAAATCCGCTTTGTAACCTGTCCATAAGATCGGGACGCATATTTTGTTTTGCCGATGATACTGTGGTTTTATTTGAAGGCAATGATTGGGAAGAAGTGAAGTTTCTTGCTGAAGAAGGACTTAAACAAATCACGACATGGTTAGAGGACAACCTACTTACTATCAACACTGCGAAAACAAAATATATATGTTTCACTCCATCAATTAGAAATAATCCTGACAAATACTTTAAACTTCCTATCCACACTTTTCCTTGTAATCGGAAAAGTGGCCTAGGCGCTTGTTGTAGCTGTGACATACTAACTAAAGAGGCTACTGTTAAATATCTTGGAATTACATTAGATGAGCATCTTAACTGGTCAACTCATATTCATAACACCTCTAGTAAAATCAAGAAACTTATCCCACTGTTTAGAAATCTAAGAGATATTGCCCCTATTGAAACAACAATGATGGTCTACAAGTCACTATGTCTTTCGATTATGACCTATTGCATATGTGCGTGGGGTGGGGCTGGCAAAACTTTTATGTTGCGTTTAGAACGCGCCCACAGAACCCTACTAAAAACTATTTTTGAAAAACCATTTAGATATCCCACTGACGACTTATACAAAGGATGTAATGTACTTAATGTCCGGCAACAATACCTATTTTCAATAATTTTGCGCTTCCACTCTGAAATCGATCCCAGCACTATAGACAATAGCAAAAGAGTAATCAAACTTCCTACGCACTCTGCAAATACATGTTTCGCTGGATCACAATATGAATTTAGCTCATCATTGGCGTATAATATATTTAGCAGGGCTAACAAAGATATCAAAATATACCAAATAAATAAATTCAATTTGACCAAAGCAATTAAAAGCTGGCTGGCATCCAAAGGCTATGAAGAAACAGAAAATATTTTAAAAATTAGAATATAGTTTGCGCGCGCGCCCACTCACATACACACACACACACACACACGCTCACACACATATATACACACACACATACAGAAAACACACGTACACACACTCACTCTTATCTATAATTTAGTATAACATTAGGTATAGTATTAGGTGAGGTATAATATTAGGTTAGTTTTTAGGAAACTTGTAACTGCCTTTCTGCAACACAGGTTTTTTCCTAGTGCAGAGGGTAGGAAACTCGTTCTCTTACCTATAATTTTAGTATAATATTAGATATAATATATTAAGTCCTTAGTTTTAAAAAAACTTGTAACTGCCTTCTGCAATACAGGGTTTTCCTAGTGCAGAGGGTAGGAAACTTGTTTCTTGTGCCTAAATTCTAAATTCAAAATAAATTATTCTTATTCTTATTCTTATTCTTATTCTTATTCCCTTTACCTTCGAATTTCCAAAAAACTTGAAAACATTTCTTTCCACACATTTTCAACCGAAAATACCAATTTTTAGGGATATAAGTTTAAAACACATTTTCATACATATATTAAATCCCATAAAAATCGATCATGAGAAAAGTCGAAAAGAAGAAAATTCGAGCCCACGAAAATTTAATTTAATCGTATTATTAAGTCGTAGTTTAATCTGGTTTTACAAAAGCGCAAAACGAGGGGGAATATTTTCCCGGGGACTTTCCACATACATTGTGGGTGTGACAATCCGGATATAGAGGATTATCTCGCCGGATTGAACTACGAAGGATGTTCATCGACAAGCAAAATATGTAGGTACCTACTTAAGAATTTTGTTGTAATTTAACAGTTTAATTTGTGAATTTAAAAAAAATTAATAAATTAAAAAAAAGAAAAAATTACTGACTGACGTAATAATATCAACGTACTCTCGACTAGGCCCTTAAGACTTGAAATTTGGACATAGACTAGTTTTTATACCTGAAAATCAAAGAGTTTCCATGGGGTTTTTGAGAACCTAAATCTACGTGGACACACTTGGGGGCATCATTTAGAAATACAAGTATACGGGCAACCTATACCTGGTACGTAAACGGTGCCAAGTTATATTACTACTAAGCACAAAATATAAAACTTGAACAAACTTCGTTATTACTATATCGCTTCATTGAAACTAAAATTTTATACTACTTACATACAGTGACTACATAGGATAATCTCTGCGGGAGCTGTGTACTACCACTCAATTGTTGCGTTTCAATTTCGAAACAAATTACCTCGCATATTGTTTTCCTATCCAATCCAATAATTGTTTTCCATTTGACGATGTGAGTAATACACGAAACCAACCCGTTGGACCTCTATATGTTCTGTAATCTGTATAGCTCTACTAAAAAGTATTTTTTTAAATAAGTACCTATATTATATTTTTTTAAGAATTCGGGTCCTCTACTGGCTGAACTCACGAGGTTCTGCTACTTATTATCTCATCTTATATTATCTCTTTCTTTGCGAATTAATGACTTAATTCTCTCTTTGAAGATGTCTGATATCAAATGTCCAGCACTAACGCCTGGTGATAACCGTTAAACTTAGGTAGAAAATTATTCTGATGGGAACTCTACGTGTAAAAACTGCCCGTGAAAGCTAATAATATCTAATACCGGTTAAAAACTTTTAAAAAAGTTTAATAAGTATGAGTTTCAAAGTTTATGTAGGTATTAGATCATTTCATTTCAAATCATTTCATTTCATTTCATTAGGTTCACGTTTAATTTAAGAAAGGACTCGCCATTTTTGCTCTGTCTCAACTGTCATTTGAAAAGTGTGGTTAACCGTACTTTTCAAATATGAACCCCTAAAAAATTGGTCAAGTGTGAGTCTTACTCAGTGAGTCAAGTGTGAGAACTTGGGATCTCAACGTTTATCGGTTTTTCGAATTTATTAACTTCCAGAGTACATACCTACATATTGTTTACTTTGACTTATTTTCCATAGTCTACGATATAACTGTTCCAACATTACATATTATATCGCAGGTACCAGTGCAGTATGACTACCTCATTTAGGAACACAAAGCGTTTCAAGATTACTCTTAACATAAAAACGAATGGACCCGAATGCATCTCTTACCACAGCCACAGCGCTCCCTTATATTTTAAGTACATAAACACAAAGCGATAAGGGTAATTAACGCTGCATGGCGCTACAGTGCACTCAAATTCATTGTACACGTAATACGTAATTTGTATCTATTTCTATAAAATATATATAATAGGAAAAGGTGACTGACTGACTGATCTATCAATGCGCAGCTCAAACTACTGGACGGATCGAGCTGAAATTTGATGTGCATGCAGATAGCTATTATGACCTAGGCATCCGCTAAGAAATGAATTTTGAAAATCCAACCCCTAAAAGGGTGAAATATGAGTTTGAAATTTGTGTAGTCCACGCGGACGAAGTTGCGAGCATAAGCTAGTTTATTTACAAAGCAGAGTGAAGTCACCGCAGAAGGCGCAAAAAGAAAATCAGTGCAACTTACAATCACGGTCACTGGATGTTACATTAGGTAGGTATAAGCGCCCAGCGAAGCCTTTATCAGTTGTGGAATACAAAAATAAATCAAAAAGCAGATATAGTCCGTACAAAATGACTTCTCACGTGCCATTTTAACTCTATGGGTCAACTGTCATGTCAAAAGTAAGTACGGTTCACATGTATACTAATAAATAAAATTAAATGTGTGTCTGTTTGTAAAATCGAAATAACTACATCATATTAGGGTCATATGGTTATTTGAACTGTACCATAACTGAATCACATGGTTTTAAAAATTTTGTCTGTCTGTCTGTTTGGACGGGCTAATCTCCGGAACAGCTGATCTTATTTTGACGGGACTTTCATAGACAAGTAGAGGATTAACCAAGGTGTGACATAGACTACTTTTTAACCGACTTTCAAAAAGGAGGAGTTGTGTTTTCTAGCTATAAACATCGAAATATCCGAGTTTTCTGAACCGATTTGCCTATTTTTAAATCGATTTTAAACCATGACTATAATTGTTTTGCAGTTGTCATTTACACGCACCGGCACTGAGAGCTAGGTTTCGAACACGTGAGATAGGACGAGAAATCCAGCGTTAACATGTTTCATGATGTGCCCCTTTTGTTCTCAGATAGGTGTGGGAATTTGTAACTAAGACAAAGGATTTAGGCAAGTACCTACATCAAGAACGTTTCAATTAAGTGGGAGTGCCATCAGATATTTAGTACAATTCTACAAAACAAGTCTGGGGAGTTTACTGATTTATTAATATTTTATTAGCATCTTAAAGCAATAGGGTAATTTACCCTTTTTTGAAAAATGTTTTAATTTGAATCTAGCAATTAATTTTATTACTAACAAAATGGATGTACCTAATATCTGAAATAAGGATGATTATAATTATTATTAAAGTGATAATAAGTCACCAAAAAATTTACAAATGTTTTATTCGATCGATAAGTGCAATAAAAACACATTAAAATTTTGCATTTCTAATTTCACCGCAAAAATGCTGCCCGCCATTTTGTAAAGTTCATAAGCCGTGATGACGTCACTTTGTCTAAAAGGAATTTTCTTCATCGGAAAAACCTTTTCCTATGTAAAACTAGCTATAGTAAAATCTCACAAAGTTATTACTTATTTTACACATGGTTTCGACCCAACTTGAGGTAAGATGCTAAAGAGTGTGCAAGCAAGTACATTCGAATCGCTTCGTGTTAAAATTTAGAAAGAGAAATACAATGCAAATGAAAAATTACTTTCCGTAAAAAATTGCACATGAAATCACTTCCAAGAAAAAATAATTTCACCAAATGAAAATCATTTGAAAGTAGCAACAATTTCCATCTCTAGTAACAACTATTCAATTTTCGTTACTGAATAGTTGATCATATCCCCTTTTGACTAATAGCCGCGCCATACAGTTTCAATTATCCGCTAGTTGTAAATTCAGCCTTTACAGCCTAGCACTACTACCAACTTCGTTGCCCTACTTCTATCAACAATTCTCTAGGTACTATGGAATTAGGAAGTAGGTAACTACTTCGAAGGCAGATACACTAGATACATATGTATTACTAGCTGACTTGCCCCGGCTTCGCTCGGGTGTAATTTAGAAACTCGAGGTGGGGTTGAATTTCCAAAAATCCTGAAATACATATTTCTTCATTTGTTGCCGAAAACCCAAATACCAATTTTCATGCAAATAACTTGAAAAATGACGGACTTTCATACAAACACTCATCCCCTGTTTAACCCCCTTGGTAGTAGAATTTCCAAAAATCGTGAAATACGTATTTTTTTATTTTTGATCAAAAGCTTAAATACCAATTTTCATCGATGTAACTTCAAAAATGACGGACTTTCATACAAACTTCCATCCCCTATTTAACGCACTTAGGGGTGGAATTTCAAAAAATCCTTTCTTAGTGGATACCTGCTCTTTACAAAGAACATACCCTCCAAATTTCATGTCTCTAGAACCAGCGGTTTAGGCTGTGCGTTGATATATATGTCAGTCAGTCAGTCAGGACTTTGAATTTTATATAATATACAGATTATGGTAAAAAATCATACATCCATGCTAGGTACCTACATACTTTATTGATCGAAGGAACTGAATGACGCCTCGTCATTTCAATACAAAACAGCAAATTGCAATGTTCGAAGTCCGTCTGCAGGTGGCACTGTCAGTAAAGTAAAATATAGAATAGGTATAGAAGAGGTAGGAACGTGTGAATTATGCTTGCATTATATTTTTATGTACGAGGGACGCGCCACTCAATGGAATCGTTTCAATTTTCAACTAAATCACGGTGCAGTTTACAGTCCTTCACCTATCTGTATTAAATAATAATATAACAAAGTGATCTTATATGGGTTCCTTTTTCCTTTTGAGATACGGAACCCTAAAAATCGCAACATTGCATTCTAAATGTGGAATGCCTAACCTTGGTGTAAGAAAAAATATAAATTCGGCTGAGATGAGCACGAATATTATTTTGAATCTCAAGTGAAGCAATCGTATCGACTGACCTAGTTTGGGTAACAAATTTTCTTTCAATGGGGTAGAATCCAACATAGAGTGCTAGAGCACCTCATAACTTAATTTACTCCAGATGCAAAAAAATCATGTTCACTCTACAGGATTTATTAAGGTACATACAATTATTTATTTTTGTTGTACAGGAGCTATGTATTAAACTTTGTCTAGTACGTTTTTACATTATGAGAACGCTAATGAGATGCAAGTGGTTCAAAAGAACATTTTAAAAGGGAAGCTCGGTTACTGCTTTAGCTTGGCTCTAGCTCTTTGCAGACTAAATTCTGTTATGCATATTTAGTTGTCCTGAGTAAAAATGGTCCAAGCATTTGCATCACAGTAAGCAAAACATAATAAAAAAGTAACGAAAATGTAAATTATATCAACATCAGCAAACAATAAAATTAATTCTATAAATGAGAGTCAATAATTATGATTATTTTTTAATGGGTAGATATTAAGTTATTTTTGTACAAAAATTGTCGTTTTATGTATTGTTTGTGTATATTTTAAATCCAAACAGTCAGTTAATTGTTATTGGTATCTAGTATGTAATACTACCCTTTCCCTGATACCTTAGAGTAAGGATGTTATATTATACTGTAATAATACATCATTTAATTAACAGCTATCACTACCTAAATTTATGATGTATGTAATTAATATGAGTTACAGCTGTTTATATGAGTATTAATTACATATAGTAGGTAAATTGTGGCTAGTACCTACCTTCCTATTAACGGAAGACATTTTATTGTCATATACCTTTAAGAGCTTAAAGCAGTTTTTTATTTGGATTCATAGAATAAGCACAAAAAAATTCTGTAAAAGAAAAATGAGGCTACTTACTTATTTATTTTTATTTCATTTATTTATTAAATATACATGGCTTACATATAAAACTGCTCCGTTAAAACCTCGAGCCTCAAAATACTAATATACTACTTACTTTAGTTTCACGTAAAATCGGATTTGGTTGGTACCTAACAAATACTTAGATAATATTATACTTAGATGTACTTAACTAAGAAAGTCACTTAGTAGGTCGGTACTTGCAAAATTAAATTACAGCATTGATGCAGAGTACTACAAACAAGCACCGAGGGCTATTTGCGGGCAAATGAGATGTAAAATACGGAATGCGCTGCTTTAAGAGGATTTCTTAGTTTACCGACCGCGACGCAAACAATTAAATCCGCCTAAATGTTAGTTTAATCTCCTTTGTCTATGAACTACACCGTACCAAAGAACTTCCAAGTACTACTATGCACCGTACACACATCTCTCCATTTTTTATTGTATTGACGTTTCCGATTAGCGTAAATAACATTTACTTTTGTGACTTACACATTTTCTCTTTGTGCATTACTTAGACTGCCTACCTATTTGCATTTGTTATCCTGCTTTTTTGCTGTAAAACGTGATACAAATTTTTAAAGTATAAACAGAGAAAGTGTAATAGAATAATAAACCTAACTAGCTTATGCTCGAGATCTCATCCGCGTGGACTACACAAATTACAAAGCCCTTATTATTTTACCCCCTTAGGGGTTTAATTTCAAAAATCCTTTCTTAGCGGATGTCTACGTCATAATTATAGCTATCTGCATGCCAAAATTCAGCCCGATCCAGCCAGTAGTTGGAGCTGTGCGTTGATAGATAAGTCAGTCAGTCAGTCAGTCAGTCAGTCAGTCAGTCAGTCAGTCAGTCAGTCAGTCAGTCAGTCAGTCAGTCAGTCAGTCAGTCAATGACCTTTACGTTTTATAAATTTAGATACAGAATATTAGCGCTTGATGCTTAACTTCATCTGAACACAGTATTTTGATATCTGCCAATTAATTGGCATAGAATCGGTACAGCCTCGTCCGCTAACTTCCCTTAATTAGCGTTCGGAATAATCCTAACAAGTTTCTTAATAAAACTAGCCTCAACTAATAATTGCTTCGCTTTAAGTGCCCCGTTCGAACTGGATTTGTATTCTGTTAAGTTTCTGCCTTGTTGGTGTATATTCTTCTAGAAAGTTTTCTACAGATTAATTTAAGATAATAAAAAGAAACTATCCATTCAATATTTACATATAAAAATAGAAAAATAAGTGTGAAAGTAGCCTAATATTTGTCATCGATTTCAAAATTAAAGAAATATGTCGGTAATAACACCTGCATTTACCTTATATAAACGTGGTTAAAGATTTGCCTTAGACAAATTCTACAGCGCTCGTACCTATAGGTAGGTATATTGATTTCTCGGACCGCATAGTAATGAATGCTTGTCATTAGGGAGTTAGTTAAAAGCTTTACGTAGATTGTTTCGTTTTATGAGGTTCGCAATTAACGTACGCTTTTCTTTCCACTTCCACTTTGCCGATATTTTTGTTACAAAAATAGTTGAGTTCCGCACAAAATATTCAGTTATAAATAATTTTAAATACATATCAAAAATTGCTGAGCCCAGAAGACGCAGGTTAGGTATCTATTATATTAAACTTTTTCCGTGTTAACTACTGAGTGGAAAGGAAAGAAACCATAAAACAATATAAATGGGACGTAATTCGTGCAATCTATGGCAGTCTTAGCGAAGTTAGGAATAACCGACTAACTTCGTTCAGTTCCTGCACCCGACACTTTTACGGGGTAAGTAGTGGTGAACTTCGTGCATGGAGTGTTTAAAATATCTATATAAGTTAGAACTTACAAGTAACTGTTGGGTGGGTACTCCGTATTCGGAATTTGGAGTAGGTATTCCGCATACCGAGTACCCAATTATGTATTTAAGTGTTCAATTATGTAAATTCTAAATATATTTAACATCTTAACCTAGGTTCACAAGTAGTAGGTTTGTAGTATTTACAAATAGATTTATTTATGACTGTTTTGTCTCTGTCTGTCTGTCTGTACACCCTTCACGCTGAAACCACGGATTTAAATGAAACTTGGCATAGGTACATACGTAATTTTGCGGGTCAATATTTATTTTATTTTATTTGGAAAACCAACAGCTTAAATTAACCTATTACAATCTTAAAAAATTAATAACTAGAAGCTAATAATAGGTTCTCACAGGTAGATACAAAATTAAAAGAACGCAGTGAAAAGCAAACTATAACTAAATATAATTATGTTATGCTAGCAAACAAATTTATTAAACTTTGGCGTACACTATTCATATTGCCATAAAATAAATCTATGCTGGATTCGTTATAAATTAAGTTTAGATTGCGAGAAGCGCGAGCAATGAAGGAGTTTGATCTGTTGTTCGTTCTAGACACTGGCATATGTAATTTTTTTTGTGTGTCTGGATGCACGTATTGGTAGACGTGAGGGTACAAATAATCCAAGCTTCACAAGTAATTTAAGATAGTTTTTATCCCAAAAACAATAGAAATCGTTCGAGATAGAGAATGATTACTTTTCTCGATATACAAATCTTAAACGATTTTCAGACTCAACTTCGGTCAAGTGGTTTTACAGGTTACAGAGAAACTCTCAAGTTTCTGAAAACAACGATTTGAGTAAAATCTCTGTAAATAAGTTAATTTCCATGGAAAGCGTATAAGCGTATAAGTATTATACCTATGAAGTGAACAAGCTTAGTTAAGACAAGGCTAGTCCATACATTAAGCCCCATCCTTGCGAAGTCAAGCGGATCAGTTAGTAGTTGATAATTTTAAAATATTTAAAGAAAACTTGGGCGAAACGAAACGTCTTCATAGTTTGTCGTTTGTCAGGGACTTACAATAAAGCCACGTAAATCTCTGCGCCCGCCGTCTTCCGTACCCTGACAACCGGTTCCGTACTTATTCTGATTGTTCGCAATATTCAAATAGACTTGGCTTTCTGAAGTAGAAATGTCATTTTGTAAATTTAAAATAGCATCTACGAGGTTGCTTCGTCTCTCGTCAAAAAAATATGCAGAAAATGCATATACCCAGATAAAATTCTGTCCGGATTTCATTAGGTGCAACGTATCTACATAAAATTTATGGTCAAACAAGCAGATGACATTAAACAAAAAAATTTCTGGTGGGGAGCTTCGGCCGTGGCTAGTTACCACCCTACCGGTGCCGTGTCACCAAGCGATTTAGCGTTCCGGTACGATGCCGTGTTGAAACCTAAGGGGCATGGGTTTCTTAAAAACTGCCATACCCTTTCCAGGATATCATCACTTACCACCTGTTGAGATTGCAGTGAAGGGCTAACTTGTACCTAAATTTAAAAAACAACATATAGAATAACCAAACTAATAGAATAAATGGAGGGGAACTTGTGCCACTCATGATATGTCAAGACTCTACCACCGATTCCGAAAGCAGATTCTACTAAGAAGAGCCGAAAAGAAACTCAGCAATTGCTCTTTTTAAAAGCCAAATGTTACAATATGTAGATAATTATACTTATAATACATAAGCAATGTGGCTCACTACCTTTTGAACTGCTGAATGTAAAACTAACCGCATTCCATGCCACCTTGTCTTTAGAAAATTCGTCAATTTTACTTAATAACCAAAATATTACGTTGTTCAACACAGTATTTAAATTTTTCCAAAGAAAAATCTGAGACTCTTTCAAAAAATAACGGTCAGATAAAAACTCGGAATATGCTCATTTTTATTTCAAGCCTAAATATTTATTTAGGCTATAATAATTTTACAATCTTCGTTTCATTTATTTCGACCCATTTTTAATTGGTTGGTCATTTGTAGCTGGTATACAGTAGCCGGCAAGCAATATTGTACATCGACATTTAGAAAGAGGTTTCGGCTTCGTAGAACGTTGTCTCTGTCACCCATACTTATGTGACGTTTTATCGGTCTCAACGACAGAGACAACTCTCTACGAAACCGCTATCTTTTCTAAAGGTCGATGTACAATGTTTCTTGCCGGGTACTGTACTTTCGTGTCGTGTTAGTTATAGAGCTACTCTTTGGGTCTGCAACGAGGTCATCAAAATTTTGTTTTCCATTTATAAAATTACAAAGCAACTTCTTTTGCAGAAAAGACAAAAGCCTCGAGCGGTTGGAAAAACATTGTCTTGGGGTTTGTCACCGGCCCCCATCACGGGCAGGCCCATGATTAATTAGAACTAAGATTTATGACATAGAAAATTCACTTCAGTGTCACTAATAAAGTTATACACCGAAAACTGGACTATATACAAACAAGATCACTTGTGTAGATATACTTATCTTATCTTGAACTAGCTAACCGCCTCGGTTGGATTTTTGAAGATCATTTCATAGAGGGACGTTATTAAGAAAACCTTTTTTTTAAACTTTATATATCCTAGCGCTTGGCTGCAATCAGACGTTCTGACAAATGATGATGCAGCCTAAGATGAAGCGTGCTTGCTTAGAAGATGACTATTCGTTTTGACTTGAAGATCTACCTATCTACATATGTTAAAAGTGGAGGAGAAACTGATGCCCGGAAGGCGTTTTATATCCTAGTGGTTCAAATTAGGAACGAGGAAAGCAAATAGAAGGACATACACACAAATTTTTAAGTTTCTAGGCCGGTGGTTTAATTTGTGCGTTGATTTATTTATTTATTTATTTTTATTCTTCATGTACCAAAACAGTAGTTACAAAGTAATAATAAAATTAAGTTACATTGGAAATGTTTATCTCTAAAGAGAGATTTCTTCCAGCTTCCCATTCAAGATTGTGAGTAAGGCGTATGTCTATCAATCAGATTCTTCAATCTATCGAAGTAAATCACGATGTATATTACTGTGACATACTTTCTACATGCAAAATAAAAATTCTGTAGGCATTATCGATATACATAAAATACGGTCCATAATATTATATTGTTGGCCGCGTAAAGGGGTATAAATTTCTCAGTCCCAAGCTACGTAATGTTCGCCAGACGTCTAGGCACGAGATTTTTCTGCGTCTGCTCTGTACACCACTGGTAAAATATAAGCTCTTCTCGCCTTAAGACGCTTTGCGGTATTATATTATATTTTTCATATTTTTAGACCCCTATTATATCACAAAATATGAAAAATGTGGTTAGATAATATCATAAACGAGGGTTAAGATAAGCTTTACGAAGTCTTAGTACACGATCGTACTGATGATTACTGATATTATGATACCACAAAAAAATGCGAAAAAAACAATGTAAAATCCAATAATTTTGTAAAAGTTTACGATATATTGTAAATAATACTGACACTACAGGTCACTACAGGTACACCAACGTTGCGTAAGTAGGCCACTCGGAGTCAATGCCACGTCGTAGGTGGGGCGTCGACCCGAGTTTTTCACGCTATACATTGCGGTTTTCAAAAATACTAAATCACTAAAACTACAAAATGAGGCAAATGGTTGTGTTTAGGTAGCATAACAATAACGCTAGTTATTGCTAGCGTTCTGGTTACAACCTGTATGTATGCTAGTGGTTTAGAGGGGGTTTGAGGGTACAAAATATGGATGAGTGTAAAAAATTTGTGATAATAATGATTTTCACAATCTCAACCCAAGGCCGACCCACTGGTGAGCACGGGTCTCCTCACAGAATGAGAAGGGTTTTGAGTTTACATTTAATTAATATGATATCCCTCCTTGTGTCTGTTTGTAGGGTTCCGTCCATCAGAACGAAAAAACGGAACCTGTACCTGATTAGGAGGACAAGTAGTTACTTGTCTTCGTGGATAGGATTTCTAAAGACCTGTTTGAAATCAAAGGTCTACGTTATATAGAGATAGCCTACTTTTAAAAAAACTCTAGTTTCTAGACCTAGCGCAGTGATTTGAGCTGTACGATTTATACGTCAGTCAGCCAGTTTCAACTTTTATATATTCATAGATTTAAGAATTAAAACGCACGTCATATGGGACACAAAATTTCGTTCAATTTCACCCTTTCTTACCTGAGAGTATGCAGCAAACATTATTCGGCAATCGTTCTTTGAGAACGGAACACATGGAGTTAGATTAGATTCGCGTACAGTCAGACAGTTACTACATAATGTACATGCGTTGGGAATATTTTCGTTTGTGGAATATTACGAAAAATCCATTTTAGACGGCCGCCGCTCGCTGCGGAACATTTCACTTGAAGGAATCGTAAGGGAAAAAATTATAAAGTATCCGAATAACCTGCTCTAGTACAGTGCGGTGGGACAAAGCTTTACACGTTTTTTTTACTAGAGCAACTTTTGTATTTACAAACTCTATATCTGTCTTCGTGACTCAAGGTTTAGATGGTAGTCCTACCTATGGCTAGTGGAAGTCAATCGGTTACTTTATTTATACTTTAGTACTTCAGATTTTTTATGTAATTAAAATGTCACTTGTTTTAACGGTAAAGGAAAACATCGTGAAGAAGTCGTGTGAAGTCTGCCAGTCCGCACTTGGCTAGCGTGGTAGACTATGGCCAAAACCCTTCTCACTCTGAGAGGAGACCCGTGCTCTGTAGTGAGCCGGCGATGAGTTGATCATGATGATGCTGACTTTAGTGGTTAAGACATAATTCTAGGATATTATTACCAGTAGGATACATAGCTATTTGTAGATAATGATTTGTTGGAAATAAAAGGTTAATTATATATTTTTTTGAGTTCTAACAAAAAGATTGGGTTGCCATGTCCAATTTTCATAGTTACTTTGCTAAGAATCGCTTGCTTGTGCCCCTAATATTCACGCATAATCATTTTGCCATTAGTGCCTAAATTATGTTGTTTCTTTTTCTTCTCAAAGAGAGTTTAATGATGATTGAGGAACTATTATAATTTCACAAATAAAGTCATATTTTCATGGCACGAAAACACCGTGCTTAGGTCATCTAGGTTAAGGTTGAAAATTGTGTGCACAATTTTAAAAGCTATTTTAGAGTGTGTTCTGGGTAATTACATTCAGCTCGCTAACGCCGTGTAAATAGCCATTTGGATGGTAACATCGAAACCACAGCGCAATAAATATTTCAACATTATTTATACTTTCCCGCAGATTTGTTAACAACTAATTTCACAATAATATGTAAATATCACAATTTAAGTAAGCGGTACAAGTATGCCTCTCTTATCGAGAGTTACATTTGGTTCCGTTTGTCGTGGAGACCCTATAGGGCCAGGGCTATAGGCTAATAAATTTTTTTAAACATTTCACCGTGGTTAATAGTCCCATCTGGTGACAGAAGGGCTGGCCCATTCTTTGCACAAAGGACCAGACTGGCCGTCCAGCGTGGAAATGCAGGCAATATTCTTAACACCTTTCAACGCGGGCATGTTTTGTACAGTAATTAGATCAGGCTAGAGCTTTAAGTTAAAGCTGTTAAGCTTTAAAAAAATATTGGTGTTATACCTACCTACTACAAAAAGAAGACATCATATTATAGATATACATTGTTATTGCTATACTCACGTATTAATCCCATGGACCCCGGATGGATTCGAAACTAGTCGGGCTTACGTCGACTAAAATACGGGAGTATAGCCGTTACAATCTATACTTATAATGGAAATCATAGTTTTAACTTAAAGAAGACATCAATTACTTATTTAATTTATTAATGTTGGTTCGAATTTAAAAGTGTATTTATCGAGTTTTGCCGGCAGCGAAGCGCTGCTGCTTTATGTACTCTAATTGCAAAAAAAAAAATTAGACCAAACAAAAGCTACTCGTACTTCAACAAAATGAGATATCCGATCCGATGAGTATTGGATTAAAACAGAGGATTTACAGTATTTACCTTATATTATAGACTAGATGATATCCGCGACTTCGTCAACGTGCGTTTAGGTTTTTTGAAATCCCATTGAAACTCTTATTTCTGGGATAAAAAGTAGCCTTGTCCATCCTCGAGATGCAATCTCTGTACTAAATAGATGATGCTCAAATTCCTTCACATGGATTTATGCTTTTTAAAATCCCGTGGGAACTCTTAGGTTTTCCAGGGTAAAAAGTAGTCCATGTCCGTCTCTGGGATGTATGCTAACTCCGTAGCAAGTTTTGTCAATATCAGTTGGTCAATATGGGTCATAAAAAGCTAGCAGACAGACAGACACTTTTGCATCTATACCTAATATTATTATGGATTTAATTGTATCCTATTTCCCGGTAGGTACTCTATCAAAGTATTTTACCCGTAATATTATGTTTTTATATTATAGGTATTTATTTCCTAATTAATATTGTTTGATAATATTCCCAAAGGGTTAGTAGGTAGTAACGTCAAAGGGAGTAAAAATATTTACCCATCACAAGGGCCTTTGAAATTGAGCTAACAAAACCACCAACCTTGTTCAACACAAGCCTTGAACTGTCCACTGAAGTAAAGTACCTCGTTGTGACGCTGGACAGCAAGCTCAGCTGGAAAAGGCATACAGAAGATAAAATTAAAAAATCACTTACAATACTAAATCAATGCAAACGCATGCTGGGGAAAAAATGGGGACTAAAACCAAAAATAATGAAATGGTTATACCTAGCGGTTGTAAGATGTTCACTAACTTATGCTGCACTTGTATGGTGGCCAAGAACTCTCCTTACAACCGCCCAGCAAGAACTACAGAAATTCCAACGACAAGCATGCCTCGCCATTACCGGCTGCATGAGTACTACACCAACAGCAGCACTCGAAATTATACTGGGGATTCCACCCCTATACCTACACATTAAAGAAGAAGCAACACTCGCAGCCTTGAGACTGAAAACCTCGGGTCATTGGAAAGAACACAACACAATGCATACTAAAATTCTTTTGCAAAGCATAAACAAAGAGCCACGTCTGGAGTGGAAATGTGACAGAACCAAAAAACAACACATACTAGACAAAAACTACAAGATAAACACAGGAAAGAACATGAATCCGAGGTCAACACAAGATGCAATAGAAGTGTACACCGACGGATCCAAAACCAAAACTGGCACAGGTGCAGGAGCCTATTGCCAAGAACTGAACATGAGGATAAGTCACGCACTCGGTAAGGATAACTCTGTCTTCCAAGCAGAGTGTGTGGGCATTATGACCGCAGCTATATCCATGACCAATCGACAGGTAACAAACTTTAAGATTAACATTAACTCTGATAGCCAAGCTGCTCTCAAAGCCTTGGCTAGATTCTCGACGACCTCCCAACTTATACAAGACTGCCACAAGGCTCTGCAAACTCTCGCCATGTCAAATGACATCACCCTAAGGTGGGTCAAAGGACATGATGGAGACCAGGGAAACGAGGCGGCAGACGCACTAGCACGAAAGGCTACGACACTGAAGGTGACAGGACCAGAACCTATCGTTCCCATACCCTTCAGTGAGTATAAAACCTGGTTGCATGAACTAACACTAAAAGAACATTCGAAACTATGGGCTAACACAACAGACTGCAGGCAAGCAAAAGAGGCTCTTCCCAACATAGACAAACGACAAACTAACATACTACTCCGCCTGGACAGAGGTAAACTTAGGAAGGTGGTGGGACTCATAACAGGGCATAGCCCACTAAACAAACACCTTTTCGTTATAGGTGTCACCGACAGTCCTCTGTGCAGGGCCTGCATGGAGGTCGATGAAACACCGACGCACGTACTCCTGGAGTGTACGGGCGTAGCAGATCAACGCGAGCGCCATTTAGGATCCCCGACCTCACTCCATGAAGCCCTCGGCAACCTGGGCGGTCTATTTGGCTTCTGGAGCGAGCTTGGATGGCTGGAGTGAAGACTTCGGCGGGGAGGGGCAATGCACGCACAACAGACGGAAACGTTTAAGTGCGGAAACCAGCCCAGAGCGAAGAAGAAGAAGAAGAAGGGCCTTTGATGAAGATATTTCCTTATATATTCAAAGACAGACAAAGGTTAAATGGGGATAAAATAATATACAAAAAAGTAGGTTTAATATTATACGAAACCCCTCCAATTATAGACAGCCGAATTTTCGAAAAACATTTTTAGGTTAAAGAGTTCGTATGTCGATAAGTATAAAATTGTAGTATTTTAAGGCAATGCTAATTCCCAATAAAAAGTTATGCGTGAACCTCGTCGAAAAATACTTAGGTACATACATAACGTATAGGTATGAGTCAAAATCAGAACTTCCTCTTACGAAATTCCTATATTGTATTTGCATAGTATATACGATATACCTACGTTCTTAGCAAGATATACAGTCTTATTACAAACAAAACACCATAAAATTCCTGCTATTCGGTTCGAAAAATTTGTACTCCAACAGTATATTTAGCTGTGCAAATATTTCTTCCGGCAATTTTAGTTTCTCGTACATTTTAGCCGGCTGACGGAACACTTAGGGGCCTCGTTACATCGTCAAGTGCTAAAACCTTTGTAAGATAGTGTGCTATTAATGCAGTGTTGCAGGATTGTACAGGCTGCCTACAATATAAAATAGGTACAATCATACAAAAGGCTGATGCACACGCATTTACCGATACAAATCCTATTAAAACTTAATATGCACACGAACGCTACAACCATATTAGATAATTAGTTACTAAACTCTGCGATATTGAGGCTTTAATTGTTATTAGTTCACGCTAGTAGATGTTCTATTAGAGCCTTTAGTACCAAAATACGAATCAACCCGCCCTGACGCGCATTACCTATTGTAAGTAGACTATAAATTAATGCACGATGTTTTGAAGTTACACACATGCTTAGATTCACTTATTCCCAAGATAAAAATTACACCTGGAGTACCTATCAAATTACCTAAGGAATCTAAAATCGCCGTATGAGACAATAAACGATGTACATAAAGGCCTTTGTCTCGTCTACTATCGACGGCAGCGGAGTTTAAGTTTAGGGTTACTAAATCCCTGGTGTATCATTTATTCCATTCGTCCAACAGTCGCCTCCTAAATAAAAATCGAAACATGCAAACACAAAAATAGTATATTATCTGTCAACGGCTGTACTCACGTATTTAGTCGACGTTAGCCCGACTAGTTTACTAGTAAGACAAACGGGCTCTACGGGCAGCGGCACGCGCAGCTCGCACTCTCAACCGCGACGCGTGCGCGAACTGACTGACTCCCTTGAAAAAGGACCCCGGATAGGTTCGAAACTAGTCGGGCTAACGTCGATTAAATACGTGAGTATAGCCGTTGACAGATAATATATATAAAGGAATAGCTAGCTATGCTCGCGACTTCGTCCGCATGGACTACACAAATTTCAAACCTCTATTTCAGTCCCTTAAGGGTTGAATTTTCAAAAAAAAAATGCCTACGTCATAATAGCTATCTGCATGCCAAATTTCAGCCCAATCCGTCCAGTAGTTTGAGCTGTGCGTTGATAGATCAGTCTGTCAGTCAGTCACCTTTTCCCTTTATATATTTATAGATTAAGATATAGCAGCAATTAAAATCACAAAAGGACTGAATTTTATTTAATTTTCCACCAACGTTTTCTATAAACCGGTGACGGGCCGCCATATTTTGAAGCATGATAGGTGTCGTTTTAGTCAAAGATGCGTAAACACTATGTCAGTACCTTGGATGAAATACTAATATATTCGTGGTCAGTACCTATCTACATAAATATAGTCTGTGCCCTTACGCACATTCGTGACACACATATACAAGCATATGAATCAAACACTATTATATGAGCTTCGCTTATTTAGAGTTTCATAATATTTTTATTTCTCACCAACACTCTATCTCACTGAAAACATCGGCATAAACACGTTGAATTCCGGACCTTCTCCTTCATTTGAAATTAGTTAACAAAAAACTTTAATAAAGCAAAAGCCATTTAAACACAAAAACGAATCCAATTTCGTAAAGGAGACTGAAGAGAAATGCGGTTAGAACAAAATTTTGTGAAACACTGTTTCACGAAACTTTTTACTTTGGAAGACGTTTTATGTTTTAAAGCAAACGCGGTATCTTCACAGAGATATCACATAGCTAGAGGCGCAAACCTCATACAACAGGCGTCAAAGAATCATCTCTACATGGTTACAAAGACGTAAAGCTTACAACTAATCAGTACCTACCCGCAAATAAATGCAAAAGTGTGTTTGTTTGTTGGTTTGTTGATTTTTCCTTCAATCACGTCGCAACGGTGCAACGGATTGACGTGATTGCATGGATATAGATAAAGACCTGGAGAGTGACATAGGCTACTTGTTATCCCGGAAAATCAAAGAGTTCCCACGGAATTTTTAAAAGACCTAATTCGAATAAACGGAGTCACGGGCATCAGCTAGTATCTACATATAATCATTCTGAAGTAAAACCAGATGATGCTCTCAAATTCATCCGTGTGAATTTAGATTTATAAAAATCCAAGGGATTTCTTAAGAGATAACAAACAGAGATACTTTCGCATTTCTATTATTAGTAAGGTAAAGCATTTAACCTCGCACAAAATTTTCGATCCAATTTCTTTTTTTTTTAGGTTAAGGATCACTTACTGAGCATAAAATGACAAGATGCTGACAGATCCAGGTGGAGCTTCGATCGCCATCTTGAAGGAAAGTTTTTGGCTGGTATCTCGAAAACTTTCCACTTTAGGGCAAAAATTATGTTAACTATTATTGTAGAGAGTAAAATTTCGCATCTTTTGTTTCCTGTAAGCTTTTTTGTAAAACTTACCGTTTACGATTTATGGCCGATTTTATGAACCGGTTTTTCTATTTTGGCCGAAAACTTTTAAAATATTGAAAAAAATCGGTTAATTAAATCGGCCATAAATCGTAAACGGTAAGTTTTACAGATACCGATGGATAGTTTTCAAGATATCGGCCAAAAACTTTCCTTCGAGATTGCGATCGAAGCTCCACCTGGATCTGTCAGCATTTTGTGAGTTTATGGTCAGTAAGTGACCCTTAACCTTAAAAAAAAAGAAATTGGATCGGAAATTTAGTGCGAGGTTAACAAAAAAACGGCTTTATTTACTGTACTATATTACTTAGTAAGAGTTCCGTCATATGATAAAAATAGTGATATAAAAGGGATTAAGGTAATAGAGTGCACTAGCTCAAACGTCAATTTAATTAATAAGGAATAGCAAGACTGCGGGACTACCTATCTAGCTGTAGGGATTATTATATTATTGGCACCTCATTGATTGATGTACGAAAGACCCTTTGTACCATAAGACCATTTTGTGGGAAATTACTGCCTCTAGTAACAAGACAACTCATTGGAATCTAATATAAAACATCTTATATAAGATTGCCTACAAATAGGCTTACAAACTGAAAGCCGTGGGAGGCTTCGACCGTGTCTAGTTACCACCCTACCGGCAAAGCCGTGCCGCCCAAGCGATTAAGCGTTCCGGTACGATGCCGCGTAGAAACCAAAGGGGCATGGCTTTAATAAAAAAAAACTGCCATATCCCTTTCAGGTAAGCCCGGTTTCATCTTAGACTGCATCATCACTTACCACCAGGTGAGATTGCAGTCAAGGGCTAACTGGTATCTGAATTAATAAATAAATAAATAAAATAGAGTCAAGCTACGTTTGTTTGGAGCACAATACGAATAAACTCCTCTTAAAATCTTTGATCCAAACAAACTAATCTCATTCATTTTGAACTAACTCAAAGATTGCGTTTACCCAGTTACTATTTCTTCATATATTTTCAGGATAGGGACGGCGAAGATTGCAAATCTTTTCTTTAGGCGTGAATAAAAACTTTCCGAGCCATAAAAGTATATGAGTTCGTTCCAATTCGGCGTCTATGACTTCCAATGCCTATGTAGCGTCCCGACTCCCGAGTGCCGACCCGACCCGCGAGATTACTTTTCCCTCATCCAGCGAATTGAATGAAAAAATTTATCCAATCGAGAAAATAAAAAAATGAGAAAAATTGATCAGAAAAGGCCTTTTTAAACATGACAATCACTACCCATTTTAAAATGTGACAGTGTGCTTGTTTGTTGGTTTATTGGTTGGTCCTTCAATCACGCCGCAACGAAGCAACCGATTGGCGTGATTTTTAGCATGGTTACCTATAGTTAAAGACCTATGGAGAGTGACATAGGCTACTTTTTATCCCACCAAATCAAAGAGTTCCCACAGGATTTTTAAAAAGTTGTATAGTTTTTAAAAATCCAAACGACACGATATCGCGGGTATCAGCTAGTAGGTACTTTATAATCGGATCTTTAACAAAATTAAGTATTTCTTTTATTGCAAGGTAGCTAGTCTTAACCGGGTAACGGAACACGAAGCACATATTAGCGATTTATTGACGGATTTCAGGACTTAGTAAAAACTGATTCCCTGTAGTGTAGATCGCAGGATTTAGAAACTCTATAAAGAATTTTTTTTAAAACTACATGTAGAAAAATCCGCTTAGAATTTTAGTTTAGTTTTTAGTTCAGTTTAGTTTGTTAGGCTGAAATTCTAAGCTATAATCTTGACTCTTGCACAATACAAGGCCTATAACAAATACAAGACCTACGGCCTACTTATAACAAAAAAATTAGTTAAGAACTTATAAATAAATAAATAAATAAAGCCTTTATTGCTGAATTTACATTTAACAATTACATAATTTGAATCTCGCACTTGAGTTCCTTTGCTATCAGCGCGTCTTCTGACACATAGGCCTCCTCCAGGTTTTTCTTCTTCATAATGAGACTGTTTTGTGCTTCTCTTGTCCTTAGTGACCCCGCTGTCTGCTTTATATCGTCTACCCCAGCGCTTCCTTTGTTTATAAGTTCTTAACTTATAAACAATGTTAAACGTAAAGACCTCATTTATTAAACAATGAGGATTTCGCGGAAATTGAAAGATAAAATATTATTCTGAATATTTCAGGAACATGCCTTAATGAGGCCAAGGCGCTTGTGGGCGGTGGTAAACATTTTTAATCCGCAGCGGCTCTCATAAATGTCAGCCCGGGAAGAATTTATTTACTTTCTACACCACTGCGGCAAAGTAGCATTATTATCTCAAGAGAACTCATACCATTATGTGATTGATCACGATGAAAGGAGTCACGACCCTCAGCAATCAGGAATACGACTATAAAGATAGAAAAAAAACATATACATACATACATACATAATTATGTACTTTTTTATGACTTATATTCCCCTATCCTCTCCAACCAGGCTTGTGTTTGGAGTAGGTACGACAATAGTGCAACGGGCGGGGTTTGAACCGTCGACCTTTCGGTTTTTCAGTCTACTCCTTTACCGGTTGAGCTATTGAGGCTCTGACTTCAATACGCAACACCACACAGTCGCAAACATTCTACGCACATTAGTGTCTTGAAAAATCATAATTTTTATTAATTTTTAACATGAACGATGTACGGAAGGTTAATAATGACGTCACAATCCGTAAACTTTTTTTCATTTTTTTTACATAAAATTGATTATGATATATTGATAAAGTATTAAGTAAAATACTTTTTGTATTGAAGAATAAAAATTGAATTTGTCGTATACGCCATGTGACGTCATTAAGCGCTTTCGTACAGCGTGACGTTAATAGTAATTAATTATTTTAAAAATGAATAAAAATTATGGTTTTTTTTAATTATTCTTTTTAATAATGAATTCTAGCCCTATAAACGATCGCTGTACAAAAAAATCACGTAATTTTTAACTTGACTTAATGTTTTTATGTTTTATTCTTCTAATTTTATAATTTTCCATGCATGAACCATGTGATCTCATTACATTACTTAAATACTATGAATTATGATAGCACAATGATAATACTCTTCTAAATTAGGGCACGTTACACACGACACTGTTGTAAGCTTTTAAACCAATACACTACTGCCACTATGGTTCTGAGTACCAACAAAAGTAACCATAGAATTACCATTTCCCCGATAACGATCTGTCGCACCTCATTGCTATTAGGGGTCAGGCGATTTTCACAACTGCTATTCCTAACGTTATTCTTGTTTCAACCTACATTTTGTGCGTACAATCTGTCCTATTCTTAGTACCTAGTACCTCCTAGTACCTAAGTACGTAAAGTATTTTATTTTAATTTGATTGAAATTCAACTCATAGTTGACGCTTTAAGAATTGAACAAACAATAAGTACCTACCTACGCAACGGCAGTGACTCACAACGAAAAGGTTCAACGCAGATGTTACAACACACGAAAAGTACAGTGCAAAAATTCAAAATCCTTTAGTTTGGCTCGTCTTGTCTCCATACTAATATTAGAAATGCGAAAGTGTGTCAATCTGTCTGTCTGCTAGCTTTCCACGGCCTAACAGGGAAACCGATTTTGATGATTTTTTTTACAGAGTTAGCTTACATCCTGCGGAAGACTATAGACTTTTTATCACGGAAAATCGAAGAGTTATGTTATATAAAAGGAAAAGCTGACTGACTGACTGACTGATCTATCAACGCACAGCTCAAACTACTGAACGGATCGGACTGAAATTTGACATGCACATATCTATTATGATGTAGACATCCGCTTAGAAAGGAGTTTTGAAAATTCAACTCCTAAAGGGTTAAAATAGGGGTTTGAAAATTGTGTAGTAGGACGAAGTAGCGGGCATAAGTTAGTCTAGTATAATATATACAATATACATTAAGTTTATATTATACTGGAAATCTCGTTCATCCACTGATTCGTATTAGTGTGAAAAGACAATTTATTCGTTGAGCTTCTAAGTGGATGCCTACGTGAGTCTGTGACTGACGAATGACTTTCCGACTCATAGCCCGCGGATACTGATAAATAGATAGAGATGTGGGATGTTTGCCAATCCGAGGCTTTCACAGTGTCTACGAAACTTTATTCTCGACTTTTGTACATAATTCACTTTAGAAGCAAATTATTTATACGTAGACGTCGTCGTCACAACTATTTAGTTATTGTACCACCTAATCGCGCATGCCACGTCCACATCCAGTAGGCTCAATTAACAACTAGTATTTTTGTATAATTGTAATCAGTTTTGTGGCTAAACTAAAGAAAAAACTGATGAAAGCCCACTGCTGGACATAGGTCTTATTATAGAGATTTCCACAATCCACTGTCTTGTACCGCATATTTCCAATAACTCGTTTAGTGCCCTCTGTCCGCATAAAGATCAATCTCTATCTGTTTGTCGGTCCGTGCTTCCTTCGATCCATCCATCCGTCCGTCCGTCTGTCTGTATGTCTGTTTGTCAGTTAGCTTTTCGCGGCTTATCCGTTTAACCAATTTTGACGAAATTTGATATAGACATAGCTTGCATCCCGGAGCCGGACATAAGCTAAGTATTGTTAATTAAAATCAAACAGTTTCCACGAGATTAAAAAAACCTAAATCCACGCGAACGAAGTTGCGGTTATCATCTAGTTTCTCATAAATAGTGAGATATTATATGTTTGAGAAATTTTCTACAAAACAAGTTGATGATAGCAATGTGTTTAACTTCAATTCTTCAAAAAACGGGATAATTTTAACAAATATGATATAGCTCATTATGATCTTCACAAATTGAAGTTTTTAATTACATGTATTTAATAGCTGTTAATGCTTTAGGAATGTAAATATTTTTCTTCAAAGTTAAAGCATTTTCGCGATTTCTCACTTGTTTCCGCCTTGAAATCAAATACCAAAATATTATTAAAATATTATATTCTCACTTTGGAAGCATAATGAAAGAAAATTTCACGGAAGAGCTTTTCCGTTTATGCAGCTTTGTGCTTGTGTTACAGGAAGTGCCCGCAGGGTTTACAAATAATAAAGCGTCCATACTTTGTATATTTCCAAATGTAACGGGATCATAATTTACAGATCTATATGAGTTATATTTCTACATTTTATTTAAACTTATAATAAGTTAGGTTTTTTGTATTGTAATATTGTAAAATGTAATATACATCCGTATACGAGTTCGACTTGAGTTTTTACAGTCATTAATCTGATGTTTTTTTTTATATAAAAATGGCGAGCAAACTAGCCGGCGGGTCACCTGATGTTAAGTGATTACCACTGCCCATTAACATTTACAGTAGGTACCAGAGAAACCATCAATGCGTTGCCGGCCTTTCAGGAATTTGTTGGTCTGCCCCTTGAATAACCCCATGTTGTAATCTAATGGGAACACCGCCGAAGGTAGTTGATTCCACAGATGTTAGTAATGTTAACCGACCAACGACTTAACGTGCTTCCCGGAGCATGGAAGATAGCAGTTAATTATTATCTAATGAGTACGAGCTATTTATAAGCCAGAATAGCACGATTCATCAACAGAAAGGGTCCTTTACTCAGCACAGTTACCTTAATAGATTGACACTTTCCCGGAAACCGTTGATTTCGCACATTTTATTCGCCTACCTCGTAACACCTTCCTCGTATATCACGCACTCTACTATAAATCACACACACTGATCAGCGTTCAGTACCCATAGTATAAGATTTTACGTCTCACCAATCGTTGCTGGAATTCGAGAATCGAAACACAATAACATCAAAGTAAAATGGACCTAAAGAGCCTTGAATTGAAGTCAAAAATTCAATGCCACTGATTTTAATTTCGCAACGTTTCCGCTTGAAGCGCTGGCTGTAGATGTGTAGACAAACTTGAGCTTTAAAACAAAGCTGTTAAGATTCAGTTTACTATAACGCAGAAGTGTTTCGACTCTCGAATTCTAGCAACGTTTGGTGTGACGTAAAATTTTATAATACGGGTACTGAGCGAGTAAAGTTTAGCTTTACTCAATATTGGAATAAATCAGTGTTCTCAACCGTGAAATTAAGCGAAATCCAAGTTAGAATAAATCTATCTGAACTGTCAAACTGATAGTTATATTATTCACTTTTTCTCTATCTGAATTATTCGGGATAGAATTTTGAACGAAAAATAAATAGGTATTTGAATCGCGTAAGGTAAGTATATTTCTAACACAAATAGATAACTACTCAATAAATAGAATCTGTTTTAGAATGTACAAGTAAAGCCCTTTCATATGTTTCCCCACTTGGTATAGTAATCTTACTTTGAAAGTTGATGATTTTTTTTCTTGTGATGTAACCACAAATTCACGGTTTTCACATTTTTCCCCTCATGTCTGCTATAAGACCTACCTTCCTGCCAAATTACATGATTCTAGATCAACGAGAAGTAGGTATCCCATACGTTTCTTGACAGACAGACAGACAAACAGACAGACAACAAAGTGATCCTAAAGGGGTTTCTTTTTTCTTTAAAAATAAACGAAATTCCGTAAAAAAAGAGATAACCATCAGAAGAAAACAATTTAAGACTGGCTTATATTAACAACGAGACGGCCTAAAAGACGCTATTCTGAGATTATAAACTAACCTTTCTACTTTGGAGAGGCAAGTCTATTTGCATATTGCGAACAATCAGAATAAGTACGGAACCGGTTGACAGGGTACGGAAGATGGCGGGCAAAGAGATTTACGTGGCTTTATTGTACCTAAGACCTGACAAGCGCTTACTATGAAGACGGCTCACTTTGAATTGATCTTTTAAGTAGGTACCTATACCTCGCGACATGTTGAAATGGCAATTGGGGTATGAGGTGGGGGGACGTCCCGCACACCCGCACGTCACCCACGCTATGCCGCACCGGGTACGCGCAGAGGCTGTGCGGGTGTGCGCGGCTTCTCCACCCCAATTGGCATGTCGACCTGTCGCGTACTATTGGTATTTTATTTTTTATTTATTTTTTAACTTAATAGAGTTCAAACGATGTATGGGTTTCTAGTGTATGTTATGCTATGATAAGTAACCATTGTACCTATGTTAAATATCATATATTTAACCTGCACTAAGGATCTTGCAAGCGGAGATGCTAATCGGGCTAATCGTGCTTCAAAGCAACATGAATTCCAGACTTTATCTCGTGAGAATAAATCAAATCAAATCATATAAGTTATCAAATCAAAAAGTCTAGCACTTATTTGATAGATACTTATTGGCTCAGTGGAAGATTGTTCCTGTAGGAGTAAATACAACAATGATTATCCGCTTTTAATGCTTTAGTATTATAAAAAGAAAATCTTTTTCAAGTTAATCAATAGGAAATTGATAACCAAGAAAGTTTACGGAGAAAAGCTAATCATCTCTTTAAAAAATTACTTCTGAAAATATTGATATAGTACAAACAATTACGGTAAATATTGATCAGAATATTCGTGATAATATAATGAAGCCGGAGAGCGCTCGAGGGCCCAGCAAACACTTTTAAATCCGCGGCGCATCTCATTAATTTCAGACCACGAATGGAGTCGCTATTGTTTTCTTAGAGAAAGTACTTTTTTGCTAATTCTTCACTGCTCAGTTGAGGTGCATTGATACCCAGTTGACTGTTAAATTTTCTTCATTGTCAGAGTTCTACTTCATAAAGAAATTTTTTTTGTACTTAAACGATAGGGTAAAGAAATATAAAAAAGCATTTTCATTAGATAAGTACACCAAGTAGTTATTTTACAGGTAGATAAAGTAAGTAACTATATCCTACTTTGGTGTACCTTTTATAAGTTGTTTGGTAATACTGACTTCAGTTAAAAGTTGAAAGTAGGGAAGTCGAGTTCAAAAGTAGCCAACGATAAACTAACTAAAGACTATATTAAAAACTTTTAACCTATATTAACTTTTCATAGGTGCTAATATGAATAGGTAAAGTTTCACCACACCACAATGACTTTCACATCATAGTCGTTATTCGAATTCGAAACATATATGTGTATTTCACTCAATAAAAAACCTGTATTTAACATTTATACCGCATACAAAATGCTTTAAATAAAGCGAGGATACGAGTGCATTCGAACTTCATCGATAATTTTCATTTAATGAAACCTAACAGCACTTTGACCCGCATGCACTCGAACTTTTCCAACACTGAATAAATTTTACGTAGTTTCCTCGGTTAAGCCCATGAATTTAGTATAACTAAGCATTCAGTTTAATTGAAATGCTGGAATTTTGATTGAGCTTGCAAATAGTCTAATAACTCATTTGCGATGATAGAAGCGATTGAGGATTAATTATTATTGTTGGAACTGGCTGTAAACTAAATTGTTTATATATAAATATATTCTTATTCTTATTTTTCCTAAAACCCTTTGTTTTACGTTCGATAACTTATTTACTTACCTAAAATATATATCTCAAACAGGACGTCCAAGTTTTTCTTTTTACTGATATTTTATTCCTATAAATTCAAAATATCCCAACAATTATTTACATGATATTTTTTTTCTAAATTCTTGAAATTAGTTCTTTTTATTACTTAAAGCGATCACGCGCTCGTCCTTTCCGAATTCGTGAAAATACGGATATAAAGAATATTTACGTCATTATTAAGTTATAAGCTTGCCATACAAATAGTTCTATGACTAATTCGTAACGTATTCTCACGGACTCGGATCGGATGAGTGCGTAACCGCCCTTACACTAACTATCAAAACAAGTGGAAACAGAAATCCTACATTATAATATAATCATGATTCCATTCTGCCCTAACTAGTGGCCATTAAGGGTCAGGCGACGACCAGATAAAGGGCAATTTATGCGTTGCATACTCAAGACCAAGCTATTGTTTTTACTACCTTTTTATATCTTCAGACTCGCCTATAACAATCTACTTAACTACTTTTTGCTTGCTGAAGTTTTCTCCTAAGATTAGGTATATCCATTCCTTTATTTTTTGTATGTGTGTGTTTCCTGTGTTCATGCCTATGCAGTCATTAATTATGTAATTCTGCAAGTTTAACGAATTACGTCCCACTGGGTACATTTACAATATAAATGGGTAGTGATTTTTTAGGGTTCGGTACCTCAAAAGGAAAAACGAAACCCTTATAGGATCACTTTGTTGTCTGTCTGTCTGTCTGTCTGTCTGTCTGTCTGTCTGTCTGTTAGTCTAACCTACATGGTACTTCCCATTGATATAGAATCATGAAATTTGGCAGGTAGGTAGGTCTTATAGCCGACATTCGGGCAAAAATCTCAAAAAAGTGAATTTGTGGCTACATCACAAAAAAAATTGTGGGCATGATGTACTAATAATTAGTATTTTCAATTTTCGAAGTAAATTAAGTATATCAAGTGTGGTATCATATGAAAGGGCTTCACTTGGGCATTCTAAAACAGATTTTTACTTTAGACTCGCACTTAGCCGGTTTTTTTAATCAATTAATATTACATTTCCATGCGTTCAAGACCATTCGTAAAGCCGTCAATAATAAAAAAGCCGATATCGTAAGATAAAATTATTGGACGTAGTAAAACACAAAATTGGAGAATATGAAGCACCAATTTGCGGGGACGAAAACAGTAATAAAACGTGAACGTTTCACGTGTCGCCGAGCGGGTCATTACCATAAACAATTTGCGAACGGCAATCGGCACCTGCACAAACGAACCAAACTTTTCGACGAATCTATCGCTACTTGACTTGTAGGTACTCCCAATCCCCAAAATTTCAATTTTTTATCATTATGAGAATCAAAATAACAACTAATATCATTATTATCATTATCACCGATATTAAATTTGGTGTTGCAAGGTAATAAGGAATGACGACCTCGCACCGGAAAGCGTAGCGTTAGGCCCCTCACTATGTGGACAGACGACATCAAACGAGTCGAAGCCCGCAGGGAGCCGTTGGCTTGTAGATAACAGGTAGGTAGGTGCATTAATCGTGGTATGTACGTACCCGTGACCTACATTAAAATATTTTATTTTATCAATCTTCATGACCACTTTGACAATACTTTGATCATGGAATTTGATACAATATTTTCAGCGAATAAGTGATTTTTGTTTCATAGTACAAGCTGAATCAAGAATTTAGAAAATCAAACTATTTTTCACTAGCGTAACTTCATAAATTTTTATGTAAGGTCGTGTCGGACCCTCCCTTGAAGTCCCTTTACAGATGCAGCTATTCACTTAATCGCAGAAAGCTCTCAGTGTCCCGTAACATTTCTAACATATTGAACAATTTTCTTTGAGAGCCTTGGAGACCACTTCCGATTACTGTAAGGCTTAAATTCAACTGATATATTATTAACAAAGCCTTTACTGTCGACTTTTGCTGCGTAAAGTTAGGTTTTAAAATTCCTGTAAGAATGTTTTGTTATTCCGGAATAAAAGTATCCTTTGCTTATACTCATAGTATCTACTTAAGTAATACAAGCTAGCTAGCAAGCCGAAATGCTGCTTACCTATTTACTTTGCACTACGGCTTAATTGATAGGTCGGTAACATACCCACGTTCTTAAGAGGAGTATCTCCGTCATTCACTCCATACAACCATAGTTTGGCTCTCATTTGAATACTAAGCAATCAAATTCAATGGAATTTTGTAGATACGTTCTAAGAGCTAATAATATCTATGTCTGTGGTTTTTCAGATTTCTTTTAAAATATTCAGTTTCAAAGTTACACGGAAATCCGGCAAACCACAGACATAGGTATTAGTTTTTAGAGTGCGTTTACAGAATTATATCGAGTTTGATTGATCAATATTCAAATAAGAACCAAACTACGTTTGTATAGAGCGAGTGACGGAGAGTCCCCAGTTAAGGCTCCAGCTATAGAACCAGATTAAACTCTAAACTGGGTTCAATTTGGAGCCTTAAGAACTAAGGTCTATCTTAGTATAAGTTATATCTTAGTATATGGTCTATCTTAGTATAAGTATAGTAGTTTGATATACATACAGTAATTATTGCAATAATTACTGATTGGCCTACGCTGTCTCGCTATTGACTAAAATGCATTGTTGCAGCAAAATTATTACCATAGCTAATTACAACAAAAAAAATTAATTAAGATTGTAACAAGAATTCGATTTTCCGTAATCAACTAGCTAATTTCCACTTACGCTGCTGTCGGTAGCACTCGTTGGTCGCGCTACGATTAGTACCATTGTACTTTGTAGCAGCACACTACGACGCTAATGCTATACGAATCATACGGACGACCGACGTAAGCGATCGATGTCAGGCACAACTGCAACTGCGTCAGAGGGCGTCGAAATATAACAAGAGCGGATACCCGACGCGTGCTACTACACCAAAATTAAAAAAAAACTCTAAAACCATCTTCTCATTATTACCTGTCTAATGAAGCTGGTTCAGGGCAAATTGATTGGATGGTTTCCAAGTTTATAACGGACACAGGTAGAATTATTTTTTGTGTTTTACATATAACTAGCGAGCGACCCAATCCGGCGTCGCACGGGTAGCTTATTACTATTTTCGTATGAACCTCTAATTTTTTTTAAAATAAAATATAGCCTATGTCACTCAGGAATAATGTAGCTTTCTACTAGTGAAAGAATTTTCAAAATCGGTTTAGTACTTCCTACAAACAAACTTACAAACTTTACCTCTTTAAAATATTAGTATAGATTATGTATATAGAAGAAAGCTGTACGTCTAATCTAATATAGCCATGTTATTCGTTTAGATCATGTTATCGACACCAGGGAACGTTGTAGGCGTCATAAATCTTGATCGCAATTAATCATGAGCCTTGTCGTAATAGCGGACACCGACACCCACGAGACATTTCGGCATGACGCTCCTAACATTGTGTTATCATCCGACTTCTAAAAAAGAAGCAATTATTTTTCAATCAGTACGTGTTTTCGATTAATATCTACAGATTTTTGAGTTTAAACTATTGTATGATATTCACTATAAATATAGTAAGTATAAGCCGGCTAAATCTCAGTTTTTCAGACGCGACCACTTTTCAGATTTCTCCGGATTTTTTGATGCAATTTGCGTGATTTTATATTTTCTTTCATAACTTCTTGAAATAGTCCTATAATAATTTCTATTTCTTACTCCTCAGTAGGTACTGATGCTGCACGGAGAATCTCCTGATTTTGTTTATTAATATTGTAGGTATCGAATACATGATTTACCGCCGAAGTCTGGTTTTCAACTGCTTAATCCTGATGCTGCAGAGATACTATTTGCTCACCAAGTAGATTTTTCACAAGATTTTTTGTTTTATTGCAGTTTTTTATTTAACTACTCCGTACCGGAAAGCGCAGTGTTAGTAGACTCCTGTACAAAGTACTAGATAGGTGACATCAAATGAATTATAGAGAGCCGCCCGCGCTGGTCAAAAGCAGCGTGGATTGGGGGAATGCCTTCAAAAGACCTTGTATAACCTTGATGCCTAGTAGACGATGACTAGTAGAAGGCTTTCGTCAACAACGATGGCAAAACTTTTGTCCAAATAAAATATTCAATCCATCTGAGGTGCACCTCATTCAGCAAATTCGATTTAAAATAAGAACCGTTTCAAATAAAATAAAAACGACAGCATCCTGTTCATTCCCCCTCAGATCCGAATTCCGTTAATCTTACTTTATCGAAATTAAACCATTTGTAGACCTTCAACGTTGAAAAAGACTAAATCAATCTATACGTTAAATTACTTGGTCGATTTCGATAGGCCGATTTTGACAATAATTTATAGAGGCAAAAGGCCGTAGGAAATTTTGAGTTTTCCACTTTTTTTGTCGTCGCGTAGCCCTCATTTATTCTACATCACAGAAACAAGTGCTGTGAACTTTTATATAGCAACTGTTACGTGTTAAACTGAGGCCACACGATGCGTTTTCGATGCGTTGCAACGTCGCAGCACTATGAATTTTAATACTGGGCGCTACACGAGCACTGCATCGTCGCGTCGCTCCGACAGAGGCAGTGCATCGCACTACCCCTCGCTGCTTCGTCTCTCTGATTTCAAGTCCGTTGCTCGTGCGGTGTGGCGCCGCACGACGACGTAATGCATCGTGTAGCATAGTACCTACTTACTTACAGTAATATGTGGGATGACGCAGTGGCATTGCTCAGACCGCCGTTGATGTAACGCATCGTGTGGCTTCACTCTTAGGTTGCAACACAATTTGACAGGTCTTATACATCGATGGGTCTAGCTTACCGTTCACAGAGGTAACACGGAAGAACTTCCTTAATTTTCAGCTTTTATCAAATATCTCCTCTAAATTTCCTTCAGACTCTTGGGTCACAGCAATAGAACGGCTTTGTTTGTACGCCGAGCACGTTCTCGGCTATTTATCAAGCCTGTCGGTCATTACCGGCCTGCCACCTGCACGCTAGCAGGCTGCGCCTATTTAATACAGACAATAATCTCACGTAATGTATATTCGACGCTTATTGTTCATTAGTTAGCTCTGCTTTTCGTTGTTATATATATATGACGTACCATAGGTACTTGTGATTACTCCTACATACGTTACATATATTTAAGACGTGTTTAAAGCAAAATCGATAGATTATACTAATATTGATGTCGTACTCTATAACCTTTAAATCAGACAGCAAAAACGCCATTTAATTATTTTGTCCAAGTCGTAGTAAGTAAGTACTGCTTCCTTTTACCT
Organism: Maniola hyperantus; assembly: GCF_902806685.2. NCBI lineage: Eukaryota > Metazoa > Arthropoda > Insecta > Lepidoptera > Nymphalidae > Maniola > Maniola hyperantus. Next base: position 8,092,129 of record NC_048552.1, on the reverse strand, counting down.
CTGACTTTAGGGATATGTACAGGTTACCATACCCATTTCAGTTAGCTCGCTTTCATACTAAACACATCGTCTCTTACCACCACGGACACCACGGAGGAGCAATTACCACCAAGTGAGATCAAAACCGCAATGAAAGGCTTTTTAACTTTTTATCGGATAAAATTAAAAAAAAAAAACTTTAGCGCACGAGTACATTGGCTTCAAAGGCATGTTCATGCACCGGATCATATATCATTCGGACAATACCACGTTCGGAGCACCCGGTGCGCTATGCATCACTCGCAGTCTGCCATTAGCGGTATCAACACAGCTGATTAAAATGTTAACTAGAACCCTTTGTCTTCCCGCATTTACAGCGGTGAGCGGTTGTTCCAGTATCTAATGTTTCAACGATTTTATCGCCCTGTGGCGGGAAGTTTGAAATATTGCAGGCCATTATTAATGTTCTCTTCGCACGTGCTTTGTATTTGTGGGCTCTTGTTCCGTGTTAAAATCCATTAAAAAATAGGTGCATTTTAAAAATGGAGAAAGTTGTGAATAATTTTTTAAGAATAAACTTTTGAGTCATTAAATAGCTGCCTAAAACGTAGTTAGCGAATTTCGTTGCTGAAATGTCAGTGTTAATGTAAACATTTTACTATGGAATTGTTAAGGTTATTTTAAATTTAAATTTATGTAATCTTTACCTTTATTACAAAGAATTTCCGCCTGGAAAAATACTTTGCAAGATTTCAACGAAAGCAGGTTTAATTTGACGGCTCTTGAGATACGGGTTGAATGTTTAATTAAATCTCTCCTGACTCTCACTTTACACGCTACAGCGAAAGATTTCAGCAGTCCGATATTTCGAAATTCTTGTAGAGTCCGAGTAATAATAATTTAAAAAAAACTGCAAGTTCTGCATTATATGTTTTCATATTTCACATCTTTGAGTTTCGAATTTCGATGTTCACAATATTGAAACAGTATTTTTTTACTTATGGTGCTTCGACTCATTTGAAAAATCTCTAGGTATATAAAAGGAAATGGTGACTGACTGACTAGTTAGTTAGTTAATAGGAATATATCAGTTGGTTTATTAACGCACAGCTCAAACCAATAAATAGATCGGGCTGATATTTTGGCATACAAGTATTTTGACGTAAGTATCCATGACATGATGTGATGAATGATAGATATACCTAACCATAAAAATTGTTATGCTTTAGTTGTTTAGGCTTTCAATTGAGAATGAAGGAATATAATATGTTTCACAATTTTTGGAAAACCCAAGAGGGTTAAATAGGGGATGAAAGTTTGTATGAAAGTCCGTTATCAAGCTATAGTACGCGACAGATCGAGATGGAAATCGGGATGGGAACGCCCCGCACACTCGCACAACGCGCTAACCCGGTACACGGTATAGCGCGGGTGACGTGCGAGTATGCGGGGGGGGGGGGGCATTTCTCCGCCTCATACCCCGATTACAATCTCGATCTGTCACGCACTATATGTCTATAAAAATAATGAATATTAAGGTTATCTAGTAAAAAATTAAGAAAAAATAAATTTAAAAAAAGATTTTTCAGAATCTTATTCCTTCGTTCAGAAGCTTTATTTAAAAATTACATAAACATTATAAAATTAAATGTTTATGTAAGTTTTAATTAAAGCTTCTGAACGAAGGAATAAGATTCTCAAAAAAATCTTTTTTTAAATTATTATTATGGTTACTATTGTCTCATTAGTCATTGCGTAAGGAAAAAGGGGCTAGGTAAAAATAATAAGCCCATTTTACAGCGTTATTATTTCCGAAGAGAACATTTTCAATTATAATAAAGACCTTTTGAAACGCGTGTGTGGCCTGGAGCTTACCTTAATTTGCTTAACGTCAAATAAAACGAAGACTTTACTGAAGCGAGCGTTCTTAGAACCGTAAAAACAAAGTAGATAAACCTAGGTACAAACTTGTGTTTTAGTGTAGCTATTCCTCATAATTATGTATCTACCCAAGTATGGTTTAATAAACTTGTATCTTTTATCTAGTAGGCAAGTGCTGAGACATAAACGAATCAGTGGGAGTCGTTGAAACAAGCAGCACAGTCAAGACCATTGAGCGTGGGTATCCCTACAATTTAGTGTCCTCTGAACAGCAATGGACATTTATCGGTTAAAACAACGATATAGGTACTTAATGATAATACCCATAAACACAAATCCAATTAATATTTTAGTCACATTATCTATAAATATTTTATTCTATTCGTCTAGGGTTCAATCACGAACACGCACCTCTAACTTTTTCAGAGTTGTGCTATGTACGTTTTAAGCAGTTGATATATGACTTGTATACTATATTGGTAAAACATCGTAAGGAAACCTACGTGCATGTCTCTCTTCTCTATAATATTGATCTTAAAGGTCCGTAAAGTCTGCCATTCTGCACTTGTCCAGCGTGGTGGCCTAAGCCCTTCTGATTGTAAGAGACCGATCGGCGATGAGTTGATGAATAGACGAAGATGATGGAGGAATATTTTCAGCACAACTATTCACTGGATGTACAAAATAATCTACATAATATAATATTATTATAACTAGTTGCTTAATGTTAAGTAAACAACTTTCCCATTGCAAGAAATAGGTATTTAGTATTTACTTACTTATATTGTAATTCCTTGATGCCATTAGATGCTCTACTTTAGACCACCTTTTACATAATTTTCCTTTTACACCCGGAAAAGACGGTCTTGCCAATTATTCCAATGAACAGAAATGATATTGTAAACGAGCTCCCTTTATTCGCTTATTGGATCCTTCCCTACAATTTCCTCATTTTCTGCCCCACTTTGGTACATTACTGCGTGTTTAAAAGAAAAAATACAGCGCAATAGGTATTCCATTCCAGTCATGAAAATAGGTATTTTTTGAAACCGTATCAAACTCAATATACCTACTTGAATTTTATTCTTCTCTGACAAACCTTTTATAGTACTAGCTTATGCTCGCGACTTCGTCCGCGTGGACTACACTTTCAAACCCCTATTTCACCACCGTAGGGGTTGAATTTTCAAATTCAAAAATGAATGTTTTGATTCGTCCTTTGATGAGGTTATCCTCATGTCCCAATTTTCCGGCATTCCACCTGAGCGAAACTGAGCTGATAAACTAGTTAACAGTAACAATTCAATTACAACAAACACGTACACTGTACAATAAGCACGCCCGTATATCAGAATGTATTTGGACAATAGCATGTATACTGGATGCGTCATTCATCAATGGCAACCTGCTATTAGCGGTGTTAACACAGCTGACTCAAATATTTACCACGCAATTTGTAGTCTGGGTGTATTTTTTAGTACACTTAATCTAGGTAACATTGCAGGACGAGCTTGAGGGTTATAATACGGGTCCTACTTGCGACGCACATCAATTATTGGAACGTTAACCCAAGTCGGTACCTGGACGGGTGACCAACTTTATAGCTTCGAATTCAGCCTTTAGTTTCCTCTGTGCCATGAAGAACACGTTAAAACATCGGTCCCGGTTATCACCCCAAACATTTAATAATAATCGTTATCCTCAGGGTCAATATCGCACAATACTATAGCCTTGCGTATGCAGAAGCATTATTATCCCAAGACCACCTTTAAAATCTTTAAATCTCTCGCATTTTAATACAAAATTCCGTGGCTTGTTCTTTCTTTATTTTTGGTTCCTTTACAATACCACAGCGTTAGGCTAGTATGCCATATTACAGAGGTCCGACGAGGTCGTCTAGACAGAGCAAACGTGCGGTAAAAGCGGGGCAAAGAAGCAACCCAAATTGGCCCACGTAGTTAGGTACCTATATTGAAAGGTTGTCGTCATCGTTATTAATTTTAAGGCGTTGCACTGCTATGATCTTTATATTGTGGTAATACTAAGGCTATAATATAAAGTACTTATAAATTTAATTAAAATTAAGTAATTAGTGAAAAGGAGTCACGACCTTAGCAATAAAGATTAGCATACAAGCATTGATTTGAATGCTAGAGACTGTTAAATATATGATTGGCGTATATAATATTTCTGTATGTGTGAGTAGCTAAAACTTGACGACTGTCCCGGTATTGAAGAACAGAGTAGATACCATTATATAATATTTCTACCTTATTTAGAATTCTATGGATTAGTAAGTGGGTATGTTATAGTCAGTAGTACTTGGACCTTGAATGCAACCGATTAGGGAAATATAACAGGTTAGCGAGACCTAACTGCGAGCGAACGCTACTATTGCAGATTATATTAGGTATTCAAATAAGACCACATTAGGAACAGCATTAACTGAATCTTTGTAGTTTTGTCTCTACCAAATGCTACAGACTGTGATCTCTGTTTTTATTCGGTTCCCTAATGACTCTACTTAGGAATACAGCGAAAACAGCAACTTCCTCGGTTCGCCGTATTTTATAGTACCCTTCTTGTTAGTTGCAGATTTATAAAAACTGAAATGGCAGATAATTTCAAGAACTTTTACGACTAATGAATAGATGGGGGCCTGAGACACCTACATCCTTTAGATTTCATCTTCGTTTTATCAATCTGTAAACATTCACTGTTGCATATAGGTAAGTATTCGCCGTCCTCAGCCTTCCCATCATCTTCGCCATATCGTCAATCCATTGTGCGAGAGGAAACCCCACATAACGCTTAGATACTAGTAGGCAGTGAGCACGCTGTCTAAACCCAAAGATTTTTCAGTTCAAACAGCCATCGCTCCTACGACAAACACTCCTACTCAGTAAGTACTGCCCACTACTACTTCAGCTCGCTGAGTGTTTTGGCTATTCCGGTGAAGATTTTTCTATGAATTTCTTAATTTCGGATTTTACTCTTCAGAAAAATACCTATAGCCCACTCAATGGAGCCTCAATAGCTCAACGGGTAAAGGAGTGGACTGAAAACGGAAAGGTCGACGGTTCAAACCCCACCCGTTGCACTATTGTCGTACCTACTCCTAGCACAAGCTTTACGCTTAGTTGGAGAGGTAAGGGGAATATTTGTCATTTGTCAATTACTCGCTGGGCGACTTTGGGGGTCAGGTTAGTCAGTGTTAATATGCGCTATGTGTTACTGGTGACGGGAAAAACACACTGGTTAGTGGTTCAAGACTCAAATCAGGCTAAAAACATTAAACACAAGAAGACTTTACTCAATTTACCAAAAGCACCCCAGCCTTGTCGTATTCTTCTAACCGTAGCCTAACTTCGTCAAATTAGAAATAATGAGGTCACTATCTGAAGTCAAGTAGAGGTTGTATTGTTTGCAGGTGGGTCACGTTTCAGCCTATTTATCTCCTGTGAGGCCTTTAAGCCTCTACGTACAATATTTGTTTTCTAACTCATCTCAATTATGTACGCGACAGGTCGAGATGGTAATCGGGGTGGAGACGCCCAGCACACCCGCACAGCCCCTGCGCTAACTCGGTGCGGGTGACGACGTGCGGGTATGTGGGGCCATCCCCCCGCCTCATACCCCGATTACCATCTCGACCTGTCGCGCACTACACGTACACCGCCATCTTCTTCAAAAAAATGTACTGAAAAATCAACCTGAAGACAAAGAATATCATTAGCATTCGTAAATAAGTAGCAATAAAAATAAAAACTGATATCGACTGTACATCTAAACCTCTTTTTGTTTAATGAATAAAACAAATTCAATGCTAGATACGTCGTGTTATCCTCATTTCCTTCCTTTGTTTCTTTTGGTTAAAATAGGTTAGGATAATTATTTGTTCCTTGAATATTATGTTCATTATTCCTCAGGTAGGTAATTAATACTTGTTCACATTTTAAAACAAACCTCCTTCTTATAATTAAAGTAGACAAGTTTTCAGAGTATTCATTTATTAGCCATTTTAATATTTAAATTCGGTTATCGACTATACTATTTCATTTTGTGTTTTATTTGTATTGTTTTAAATTTGAATTCTTGTAGACAAGCTAAATCAAAGTAAACAATTAAAATAGGTAATAAATTACACGTTTTGATGGTCGGTTGTTGGATTTAAAGTAACAATATAAAGTATATTTTAATGTAGATAACGGGTACATACCACGATTAATTTGGCGTTTTTATTATAAAAATATGTCGTTAAACCAAAAAATAAGCTTAAAATATAAAATATGTATGTATCTTATGTATGTATGTATGTATTGTATGTATGTATATACTTTATTACACCCTACCACAAAACCACAAAACAAAAATGACAGATTACAAAAAAAGAAAACTTAAAATGTAGGTATAAAAAGGCGGTCTTATCGCAAAATTTTTATTTTCCTGTTGAGACCTAATAACTCTTTTTAACCGACTTCCAAAAAGGAGGTGGTTCTCAATTTGGCCCGTTTTTTTCGGGAAACGTTTTAATAAGACACGTTAAAACAACAAACCGTCGCGTCGACGAAAATGATTCTATTATTGGCATTCCAGGAAGTTTGTTTTTCAAATTCAAATTCAAATTCAAATTTCTTTATTGCGAATATGGGTAAACAGTACGGGTAGAAGCCAGCAAAATATTTTTTGAGGGATTGACGTCAAAGTTCCAAGACCATTTCGACTAAGTACCTATCTTTCCTTTTATCGAATAACAATCTAGATTATAACAGCGACCACACTTGGTGGTAAATAAAATAAAAACTAAACCAATCTAAACATTTAAAAGCAGGTCTTGCAACTTGTGACTTTGCAGGTAAGTTTTCTGAGACTCCCACTAATAAAGGATCATAATCATCAACCCCTTGCCAGCCCACTACTGAATACGGGTCTCGTCTCAGAATAAGAAGGGTTAATAATAAGAAAGGATAATTTCAGAAAATCCATCCGAGGGAAGTCAAGGCAGGATCAGCTTCTTTCAAAACAAACGTTAATTCAATGTTATCACGGAAGCAATGCACTTTGACGAATGCAGTTATTTCCCCTCCTATCATGTATGCACGTTCAACATTTATTGCTTTTTGTGCCGCAGTTACAAATCGATTTGGCTTTAAGCCAATCGTAACATTTTAATAGCGCCTCTTTACCACCGACGGATCATTCGCATATTTTAAAATTAATTGATATCTAGGAGCGCTTCTACATTATCAGATCTGTTATCAGCATCGCATACCTATTCGATTTCGAATAGTCGAGTGCACTTGTCATTAATTTTATGACAAAGTTATGAAATTTGCGAATGGTAAAAAGAATCCGAAAGTGGTACAGTACACGGCCAAAAGTGATGAACATCGATCTTTAGAAGGGAAAGCAGATTTGTAGAGCACTGTCTCGGTTGTTAAAACTGACAAAGCGTCATATGGGCACACGAGTAGATATTATAGACCAGAGGGGAAGCTTCACACTAGCTCACGCACACCACGACGTGCCACGGACGCTCCGTGCGCCCAGTTTGGCGGCAAACGGAGCGTCCGTGACACGTCGTGGTGTGCGTGAGCGGCGCTAGAGTGAGTGAACCTACAGCCAGCCGCTAGTATGAAGCTTCCCCTCTGGTCTATATATCTACTCGTGTGATATGGGTATGAGTGACAGAGACAACGCTCTACAAAGATGAAATGTCATTCTAAAGTCATGTCTAAAGGCCGATGTTCATCACTTTCGGCTGCGTACTATACTTTGTGTACCTATAAAAAAATGCAGTCGTAATCCATACGTAGTATCCGAGTCACAGCTGAAAATCAGCGTCCTGCATTTTATGCGTTTTAACGCATATGATGCAAGACATTATGCTGAGCTGTACCTACACCCATTTCGGGTGGTGTCACAAATGAATATGTTACATTTGTTTGCTTTGTTTTTACCTGTGACACCAACAACAAATACTTAAATGCATTTTCTTACTTTCTTACTTTCTATTCTATTAAAATGTGAAAATGTGTCTATCTGTCTGTCTGTCTGTCTGCTAGCTTTTCACAGCTCACCCATTTTCCCCATTGTGATAAAATTTGGGATGGAGTTAGGTTACATCCCGGGGCCGGACATAGGCCACTTTTTAAACGGCTGGGGTCCGTCATGGTAAGGCATAAAATATCATCTCTCAGTTGGTCTCTTGGTACGAGTGTATAGTAAATAGATGCCTCCACGTATATTTTATTTACGTATATCCTACTATTCATTATATTATAAGTTCAGGGAGTTGAGACTGTATTTACGCAGAATATTGCTTGATATTTTCCCGTTTCAAAGCACACTCTGCACGGCGGAAACAAAAATGGGAATATTGTAAGGAAGGATACAATATGCGAGTAAATGGAGCTCGTTTACAATATAATTTCTATTCATTTGTGTAATTTGGAAGCTCGCCTTTTCCGGACGTTAAAAGAAGATTATTTCACGGCTATTAATAGGTATGTTAAATTAGGTATGTCTCAATATTTTGTAATTTTTTTAATCTTTTTTTTATTGAAAATGTTAAGTTAGCCTTATTTCATTACCTACTTACTGTACAAGTTATACCCGCGTAAAATTGTGGCAAGTTTTCCCCTCCAATTGGGTGGATAACAATTCGGTAATATGGGTACTTCAAGTCAAGGGTGAACAGGTATCATCTAGGCAAGCGCGCTCCATCTTAGCCTGCATCATCACTTGCCACCAGGATTGATTGCAGAAAAGTGTTAATCTATAGATTTAAAAAAAAGGAACCCACGACGACGAAGTCGCGGGGATAAGCTAGTGTAATCATAAGTTAATGAGAGCCGGATGAGCCAGGTGTCAAATAAATAATTAGTGTCTCCCCACCAATGCTTGCTGTAAATAAACTAGTAACTAATAAACATTTTGAACTAAACAAAATATTTTACCCATATATTTTACCCATGTTACTTTACTTGCCTCATAATAACATGATTAAAATAGCAATTATGATGACGTATGGGCTATAATTAACTAAAGCCTGAGTCCCGCTATTTGTAGCTTAAAGAGTTTACAGCGGTTATTACAACTATTGGTTTGTACGACCTCATAATCAAGGTCCCTTCGATGTAATTATAAAAGATTATTACTGTAGTAATAACCACGGCTCCGGTGCAGGCTTCTAAAGTTCTTGTAGGTTAAACTAAGATCGTTGATCTAACACAGATTCATTGTGTAAGCTCATTAGTTATGGAACGTATTCTGCGATGTAAGCAGCTTACAATGTGTGCTTATGCTCAGCGTACAATAGAGGCAACGATGTTATTTCCAACCTAGCTTACCTATAAAGTGACCTAAAATCGAGCAAGGGACCGATATGTCTATAAATTTCCTTTATAAAGATATGGACATACAATGCGACTCCTAGAATTTCTATTGCAAGAAAATAAAGGCGTTTAACTGCGCAGGAACAGCGCCGCAGTTACAGGAGGAGGTTCTCAATTCGACACGTATTTTTTTTGCTTTGTTACACTATAATTCCGTCAAATCTGAACCGATTACAATCTTTTTTTTTATTGCAAAGGATGCCAAATTACTCCTACAGTAGGTATAGATTAGTCCTATTTTTGATGAAGATCTGATGAATATCATCGGAGATAAAGAACGGAACTCCGCAACGCTCGGTAAAGTAGTTTGATAGGTAAACAGTAGACTTTAACCATAACACACTTAACATAAGAAATAACAAATTGAAGTCTGTTTGATATATTTTTTACAATTATTTTGTTGTAAATTGGCTCAAATCTGATAGAACATGTATGTCGCTAGGGCAGACGTATTCTAGAGTTGAGACCACGTACACTGACAAGTGCAGTGTGGAATAGCATCCAGACCGCCTGGTTGGGCCGATGCGCGACGGACTTAAGAATATGGATGGCAGGAAGTAACTGGATGAGAAAGGCGAAGGATCGTGAGTGGTGGCACGCCCTTAGAAAAGTCTATGCCTAACAAGTGCATGAAATAAGCTGATGATGATAATAATGATAGTTTCCCTTTGAATTATGCTGCACAACATCAAAACACTAGCGAAGAAAAGATTTATTGAGAGGAAGTTGATTTATGGTTCAATTCACACATGGGTCTAAAGGCTCAAAGACAAAAAGAGGTTTTATTAAAGGGGCAAAAATCCTTTGTATTTGGACGGTCTATTTCTTTCTACTCTCCTTTTTTTGTTGTTTGCTGCTTTTTAGGGTTCCGTAGCCGAATGGCAAAAAACGGAACCCTTATAGACTCGTCATGTCTGTCTGTTCGTCCGTATGTCACAGCTCACAGCCAATTTTTTCCGAAACTATAAGAGCTATACTGTTGAAACTTGGTAAGTATTCTGTGAACCGCATTAAGATTTTTACACATAAATAGAAAAAAAAAAAACAATAGATTTTGGGGTTCCCCATACTTAAAACTGAAACTCAAAAATTTTTTTTCAACAAACCTATACGTGTGGGTTATCTATAGATAGGTCTTCAAAAATAATATCGAGGTTTCTAATATCATTTTTTTGTGAACTATGATGTACAATTACCATGCAAACTTCCACCGAAAATTGGTTTGAACGAGATCTAGTAAGTAGTTTTTGATTTATCATGCAAAATGTCGATAAAATACGATTGTAGTACGGAACACTCATGCGGGAGTCTGATTCGCACTTGGCCGATTTTTACCTTTAGATAGATTGAACCAACAACGCGTTTGCCTTACTTACCTACTGATATTTATTTTTAAAAATGCCAAACTAACGGCGTTTTTTAAAATAATTGCGTATCCTTGCCTCCATCTAGTGGAGGTAAGGATGCGTAGTGAAAAAACTACTTAATACAAAAATTATATTTTAAATATGTAGCGAAGTTTTAAAATATAAAACTTTATCTACTTACTTATTCACATTTTAACTTAAGGTACTTTAAAAATTATTCCATTCTAACATTCTTCATTCTCTACGCAGAAGCTCACCAACATCGACTTCGCCATCATGTTAATTTGGAGGCTGTGAAGCTTCTAGATAACATGGATATCAAAAGGAGGCTCAAAAGAACCAAGCCGTTCGAATTAGTGTTAAAAAGTACATAAGTGCAGCGTTTGTAATAGTGCTTGTGCTACTTTATTTTTCTAGGTCACAAGAACATAGTGAACTGAAAGTACGTGTTAGAATAAACTAAGGACAGTTATTGGACTGTAAATTAGATTTAAAAATTAATCATAAGTAGAAGTTTAAGCTAGAATAATATTACTTATTAGCCCATAGGCTAGATGGTAGTAGTAATAAAGCTGCCATTTTATAATGGTGCTTTATGGTAGGAAAAAAAAAAAAAAAAAAAAAAATTCTAACATTCTAAGTTATTATAGATCCAACGTTAAAGTTTAAGTTATTTTGGCACCGCAAGTTTGCCTTAAACTTTCACGTGAATTCTGAAAATCTCCCATCGGATCAAATCGACTTCCAAAGAATGGATAAGCCGGCGTGGAAAAGTTTTACTAGCCACATCGCTTTCAGATTCTCAGATATCTGATAGGCTGATGTGACTTTAGGGATTTCGACAAACTTACATTATATTAGAATACATAACTAGATAGTGGTTAACACGTCCACCTCCTAGTCGGAGGTCTGGGGATTTGATCCCGGGCACGCATTTCTAACTTTTCGGATTTAAGTAATTATAAATATCAGTTGCTATATAAGATCTACCTACCTGCCAAATTTCATGATTCTAGGTCAACGGGAAGTACCCTGTAGGTTTCTTGACATACCGACAGACAGAGAGACAGAGAGACAGACAACAAAGTGATCCTATAAGGGTTCCGTTTTTCCTTTTGAAGTACGGAACCCTAAAAAATTGGATTAATGAAATGAATGGGAATGAAGGGAAATAAGAAATTTGGCCAAACCAATTTTGACGAAATTTGTTAAGATTACATCCCGGGAAAGCACATACTTAAGCCATTTATCGCGAAAAATCGAAGAGCTCTCACCGGACTTTTAAAATGCCTAAATAAACGCGGACGAGTCGCAGGTATCATCTAGTAATCTATAATTGAGTTTGTGTTGTAATTCGATGAATATTGGCGTCGCTCGTCGAACGAAAGCCTAGAATAATCTGGCGTTTAATACAGTTCGCGAGTGTGCAGGTGGCGGGCGAGGTAATGGCCGCCCGGTTGATGAATAGCCGAGAACGTGCCCGGGAAGCGAACTACGCCGTTCTATTACCTTAACCTGCAAAATATTGACAAAATTGAGCAGTCAACACGGAGCAATCGAACACAAATTGATTTACACTTTTTTCAAGTTTTAAGCCTGAACACACACCTCACTCGACGTCTATGGACTTTTCTACGTCCCTACCCCCCGATTGTGTAAGAAAAACGTATTCATCGTAATCGTAATCGTCAAAAAATTCTGCCCTTTGATTGGTTGATTCGCTGTATTACGATAACGATGAATACGTTTTTCTTAATTTTTTTTTTTTTTTTTTTTTTTAATCAATTGGGGGGCAGGTCCCATCCATAATTACAAGTTAAATAAAATATGAGGAGACTTGAAATAGCTGAGTATAGAAACTTAACATTTTGCATGTAGGTTCTCTGTGTAAATACCTATAACCCATACGCAACATAGTACGTGACAGGTCGAAATGGCAATCGCATACGCATACCCATACGCTATAACCCAGTGCGGGCGAGCGCGGGTACGTGCCCCGTGCATACCCCGATTGCCATCTCGGACTATAGTCTGCGACAGGTGCTAGTTAAGTGCCTAATGTACTGTGCCATCCACAGATAACCAGACAAATTCGTGTGTCTATGAGGGTATTGCTTGCTCGGTGGTTGGCTTTTTCTACATATTTAGCAGTGCGAGGGCGGTGCATATCGCATGCTGCATGTTGCACCATACAACTTTCTCTATTTCGAAGATTATAGCACCTTAGCTTTGCTCGCGACTTCGTCCGCGTGGACTACACAACGCTTATTTCACCCCATTAAGGGTTGAATTTTTAAAAATCGAAAAGGGGATTTCTTCAGCCCGATCCGTCCAGTAGTTTGAGCTGTGCGTTGATAGATCAGTCATTCAGTCAGTCAGTCAGTCAGTCAGTCAGTCAGTCAGTCAGTCAGTCAGTCAGTCAGTCAGTCAGTCAGTCAGACAGTCAGTCAGTCAGTTCGTCAGTCAGTCAGTCAGTTAGGCAGTTACCTTTTCCTTTTATATATATCGATTAAGCTTTTGGCTCGTTAAATGTCAGTTAGTCCCGTTCTTTAGCGGATTGTAGTACTCGGAACGTGCTTATACGAGCGACAAACGCAAAGCGCTTTTGGCTGAGCGAGTGACAAGCACGTGCTTGAAGATATTCGGTAAAGCCAGGTTTCCAATGATAGCAGTACTTCACAAAGCGACCACTGTCGATAAACGTCAATGAAACTTTGTCGATTGAGACAAGATAATATTATGATTCCCTAGAGTTGTGAAAGAACCTACATCGATATTCTATCCATGGAGAGAAGTTAGTAACTGTAGGGCTACCTCTCTCTGTTACGTAATCCAAAGACAAAAACTCAGTTGGCAGTAGGTAATTTTGTGATTTTCTAAGAAAACTTTCCATGGATAGAAAAATAACGCTTGTTGAACACAGAGCTTAACGTTATCAACGCGATACCGCGTCGTATATACTGGCTTTTAAGCTTTACAAATCGTTTACGGTTTAATTTCGCTAAAAGTGTTAAAGGAATCGGTTTCTGATCGGATTCTGAGGGGAAACTAATCAGATTATATTGGCTCGGTTTTTGTTCCAATCTAAATGGATTTTATTTTTAATCGAAATTCTTTATTGGACATCGCGTGAATACTTAAATAAGCTTTGCCAGAGATCGTTTCTAATAAATTTATTAGAAACAGCAGACTCTTGTCTACCAAAACTAAGCAGGATTACTTACTTTTACAAATTGGTTTATTTCAAATACCAAATTCAATAAAGTTCATGACACGTCTGTACCTATCATGTTTTTGTAAATCTGAACATTTATGTCTGTCTCGGGAGAGTTTTCACCAAAAAGGCACCATCTTGGCGACGACTGTCTCCACATATTACTTAATAAAATTACTAGTCTAAAAAGTCAAGTATAGCACTTGTAGAATATGGATCGTGTATGAATTTCAAACGCCAGTGAACCATCAACTTGAATAGAAAGGTACGTACTTATTATTTAATAATTCTATGGGTAATATTGACAGGAAGATTTGCTTGAAAAACAGCTCACAGCTCAGATTCGAGCATTACATCAGTAATTGCGCACTTTTATAAAACTTCAAACATGGCTGTAGTGAGTAAATGTTACGGTAGAAAAGGATGTAGGTACCATTATGATGTAGGTAAATCGAACATACCTACCATGTAAATGCTAGTCAATAGGTACGTAGGTACAATATAAATCCATAATTTATGTGAAACTAGCTGCCCCGGCGAACTTCGTATCGCCTAACAGTCGATTCATTTTCAGGTTTTTTTTTAAATTTTCCCCGTTAAACCATCCCCGTACTTCAAGGAATATTATGAAAAAAGAATTAGCGAAATCGGTTCAGCTGTTCTCGAGATTTGCGATCAGCGATTCATTTTTATATATATAGAGATGCCTAATTTTATTTACTTACACCTAGGAACTTAAAAGCACAGCTACAGTTGCGGTTAACTTTAATACGTACATACTTAGATTACCTGTTACGAGTTACCTACCTAAGCAAATCCTCGTTGAATAATCTACCGGGAAATAAATAGACCCCCTCCTCCCTATGACGTACTGCTACAAAACATTAGTCAAGTCTTTAGGGGCCTTTGAATAATAGTTCGCTCCACATATGGGTCCAAGGGTTCAAAGACAAGAAACTTATTTGAGGAGCAAAAAGAAAATAGAGCGGTCTCATTTGAGCTCTGGTTTTACTTTTTAGTCTTCGCTACTAGGTATATTTTCTTTCGTCGAGCTGTTTACCAGTGCTGTAGTGTTTGCAGCTCTGATGTTTACTTTACTTGCATGTTTGTTTAGAACTTTTCGGATAAATTGTAGTTGGAAACTGTAAATAAATAGAGTTTCACGTTGAAACATTTAGCACATCGTACCTACCCAGTAACAAAAAGAAATTCAAATATTTATTGTTTTAACGCCTGACCCAAACATGAGGGGTGTAATCTGTGTGTCTGTCTGTGGCATTGTTGTTCCCAAACGGATGTACGGATTTGAATGCAGTTTCTTTTACTCGAAAGCCTGTTTAATCCAGACGTTTCTTAGCTATGTTTGATAAAATCTGTTCAAGCGGTTGAAGATGTTCAACTATTTTCTCAGTCAGTATGGCGATCTAAGTCATCCAGTATACATTTTATACCTATTACTTGCACTATTGTCTTATGAACTCGATCCCGACTGCAATGCAATAATGTTATGATAACCTTGATCTGTCGGGGCTCATATAAAATCCTACTCTTCGATTTTTATTAAAGTTTAACATCCAGTGTTAGTACATTGTGAACTGTAGATACCGACCGAATGACATTCGACATCTGAGCAAAATTTTGAAAAAAAAACACAGAAAAATAGGGGTCACAAAATTGTGTATTCCACGCGGACGAAGTCGCGAGCATAGGCTAGTTACTCAAATAATTCAATATTTTTCAACTTTGTAATGAACTAGATGATGCCCGCGACTTCGTCGGCGTGAAAAACAAACTTCATTAAAATATGTTAAACGGATAGGCCATGAAAAGCTAGACAGACACACTTTCGCATTTATTATATTAAGTAGTATATAGGAATTTACTTAAATTTAAGTTTAAAACTATTTTCATATCGCAAGTTATCTTAACTTTAACGTGAGTTTCGGAAACTTTAAGATTTCAAATCAATTCAGCTTTCAATTATAAGTAATGGATGGAAAGAGATGACACTTGAAACTTTTATCTAACCGCACGCTTAAGTTGATTTTATTGAAACAATGTTTTGGGTCTTAGAAAAAATAGCTAAGTAAGTAATAATATTATGATAAGTGGCAATAGCATTTGATCACGGGCACGCACCTCTAACTTTTCAGAGTTATGTATTTTATAAGTGATTAAATATGTGATGATTTTAATGCTTTAACATTGTAGGAAAACATCGCGAGGAAACCTGCATGCGGATGCCGGAAAGTTTTCCAGATTTAATGTTCTCGGCCGGGGTATGAGTCTACCAATCCGCATCCAATGGTGTCCGCATCCAACTGGGGCTTAATCTGACTGATTTTTGGAAGGGGCTTCTGATTCTCAGAAATACTTACTCGTGACGTGTTTTCATGGGTATAGTTAAAGACCTGGAGAGTGACATAGGATACTTTTTATCCCGGAAAATCAAAGATTGGATTTTAATAACCTAAATCCACGCGGACAAAGTCGCGGGCATCAGCTAGTTTTTAATATCTGTCCCTCCATCTCTCGTTCGGTCTGTTCGGAGTTCGGACATGATGCTGACACTACTAGTCGGATATCTAGGTCTTCTTTAAGAATATGAGAGCCTCAAGAAGTGGACTAAAAACCGAAAGGTCGACGGTTCAAACCCCGCCCATTGCACTATTATCGTACCTACTCCTAGCACAAGCTTGATGCTTAGTTGGAAAGCAAAGGGGAATATTAGTCATTTAACATGGCTAATATTCTTTTTTTTTTTAATGTAGACTCTCAAGAAGGGAGGATTTTCAGAAATGTCACCCAAGTGAAGCCGTGGTAACATAGCTAGTAACAAATATATTGTTTTACGAAAACACTCTTTCCAAAAAGCGTTCAGAAAACTGCGGTTGCCAATGGAATCAACGATGTGTCTATCTTAATCACAATATCTTCACGGATGTTTTCCCAAGATAACTAAACCGATACGAGGAAGTGGATCCATATTTTCTAGCCGAGTTGAATCCTCAGTGGAAAGGAAAGTAACCATAAAACAATATAAATGGTACGTGAGCCGCGCGCAAAACAGTGGAGTGTTAGCGCGAAGTTGGAACAAGCAACTTCTTTCATTTCTTGCTCCAGACACTTTCGCCTAAAGCAATGCTCAACTCGGGGTATACCGTGGCTAGTTACCTATAATCCTCACTATAGGTAAAGCGACTAAACGATTTAGTTTTCCGGTGCGATGTGTAAAGCGTTCCTACCCGGAAACCGGTTACGGGTGGAATATATCTGACGTTCTTCCAAGTAATTTCTCCTGCTATGTAGTTGACTAGTGTCTAGTATCCGAACCACAGATTCACGGTTTTCGGATTTTGCCTTTCTTGTGCTATAAGACATTGCTACCGAATTCCTTGATTCTGATAGGTCAACACGAAGTACCCTATAGGATTTAATTCCCTTGACGAGTCTTGACAGACAGACAGACAGACAGACAATGAAATGATCCGATAACGGTTTCTTTTTCTCTAGAGATACGGAACCCTAAAAACTTACTAAATAGAAATTATAAGAAACTTTTATCTGCATCTATTTTTATAAAATGCACCAACTTTTATCTCGACCTTATATTTAAGTAATAATTTTTTAATTATATTCACAACTTACGAAAACGATTTTACCAACGGAGTAGTAATTATATTTCTGCTTGCTTTTATTTTAACTTTACCCAACAATAATATAACTTTGAAATTTTTCTTTCAGATAAAATAATGGAAGGAAGCACAGCTTTTTTAGCGGAAAAGACAAAAGCCACGGGCGGCGTGGCGGTGGAAAAATATTGTCTTAGGGGTGTCCCCGGCCGCTATTACGGTCAGGCTCATGATTAATTACGACAAAGATTTATGATGTGGCAACCAATCCTTGGTGTCGATAACACTTAATTAAACGGGAAAATAGCTACATGACACAAGGATTTTTTTCGGTATTTTTTGATTGCATTTATATTATTACTAAATGGTTACTTCGTTCGCACTGATTTAGGTTTCCAAAAATTCAGATTTTTGGAAACCTAAATCATTTAAAAAATTTGGGATTTAGGCTTTGTAGAGCGTTGTCTCTGTCACTCATACCGATGTGTCGTTTTGTCGGTATCAACGACAAAGACAACGCTCTAAGAAACCGCTATCTCTTTCCAAAGATCGATGTACAATATTTCCTGCCGGGTACTGCAGAGGCGTTTCTTAACCGCCTGATATTTTGGTTTGCTCATCTTTGTCTACTTGTAGATATCAGAAAAATTATTCGAAGTTCTTGCAGTTCCCATGCTTAGAACTAAGTATAGTTGCAATATTTTATAGATAAAAGTCATTTAGACATTTTCTAAATGGTTTTTGCCCAAGCTTAGAAAAAGAGCTATAAAAAGCTTAAAAAAATAACTATTATTAACAAACGATCTCAACAAGAAAGCTATAATTACATCGGCATTTCTAATCATCGGCAATCTAAAATTTCATTTAGAGCTAGCTGACATTAAA
Organism: Maniola hyperantus; assembly: GCF_902806685.2. NCBI lineage: Eukaryota > Metazoa > Arthropoda > Insecta > Lepidoptera > Nymphalidae > Maniola > Maniola hyperantus. The sequence goes on along the minus strand of NC_048552.1, from coordinate 8,073,774 downwards.
TCATTTTGATAATGATCGATTTTATGAAATTCCTCGGAGAGTAGAGATAAATGAAATTTGTTACAAAAGTTCTACTGGCTGGCTTTCGGTCACGATATTAAATTTATGCCATTGAGTGGCATTCCAGGTACCTATTTCCTTTGTTTTAATCGAATTATGCTTTATTTGCATAAATAATCACGGAACAATTTAATCGCAATGGAAAAACAAGCTAACTTTTGTCAAGTAGATATCTAGCACAACATAAGCATGTGTTAGAGAAATATCATTATATGATATTATCGTCCTTTTTTACACGAAAGAGTATTTCTTTGTTGGTTTGTCCTTCAATGAAGCAGCAACGGAGCGATGGATCGACGTGATTTTTTTGCATGGACATAGTTTAGCTATAGACCTAGAGAGTGACTTACTATTCTGGAATATCAAAGATTTACCACAGGATTTTTAAAAATCCTAAATCCACGCGAATTTAGTCGCAGGCTAGTCTACTTTATAAATAAATCCTAGGTCATCTCACACTACAAAAGTGTATTAAGATAAATATTTACAATATTCTACATGAGGGTATAGTGCTTATCTCGGTGTCCACAAATCCACGGGCGGTCGTAAGGGTCCGATACGGTGGGTCCACTGAAATAGGCGATATATCAGATAACATTGGGGCCGTAATAATTTTATCTGCGGTAAATTTGGCCGTAACTTGACAGATGGTAATTTTTTAACCATCTTCGGATACACAAGTAATCACAACAAATAAACAAACAAAATATCATTTACACTTCACACACTTACCTACTTATATTTTGTCAGTCTTTGATAAAAAAAATCCATGGTATCAGTTGACTATGGACTAAGAGCCTACGAACGCCAGACTTTCGTTATTTTATAAAAGCTGAAAGTTTATCTGCCTGTTTTCCCCATCACAGGGAAAAACGACCAGCGACTATGAAGTTCGGATCATGGGGCTTTGGGAGATAACAGGTAAAGGTGTAAAAAATCTTACGTCAAAGTATAAAATGTTTTTTTATATATCTTCGGAATATTAGAAATCATGTCATGCATTGCCAGACACTTACTCTGAAATCTATAGAGAGCAACTATATATCATTATCATATTCAATTCAACCCATCCGGCCGGTTGGTTACTCGACGTTTCCTATAACATAAGTCACTAGGCCGCCACAAGATCATTGACGCCATTCCAAACACAAAACACGCCCACGCTTTTCTGCCTTTAATCACAGTGATGAGGTCGCGATATAGGTTGGAATGAGCCAAAGCACAGCCACAATAGTATGCCATTTAGTTGATTGCGGACTAGGTAACTGAACCATCCTATATGTGATACAAAGGCCTTCTTTATCAATTCAGAGCCCAAATAGGTTTCGTATAGAGCTGTTTTCAAAAAATCAACCAAAAACCCAAAAACAATATCCTCAGTACTTAAAGACTGCGTGGTGCCAGGGACGGCAAATAGATCCGAGAGATAGTGGCTATATAGGCCTCATAAGAAAGCTCTGAGTCACTTAGCAGGCGATGGAGCTTGATGTTTCTTTACTTGATCAAACCAGAAATGAGGAGATCTGTAAAAAGATTAGATTAATCGATATATCGAAGCTATATATAGCTCAAATGGTTGCGAACTGCAGTTGCAATAGGGGACGGAGGGGCACATAGTTCGAAGAACCGATAGACGCTGGGCGTCCCATGGTGGTGGAATGGTGACCTCACACCTGAAAGTGCAGCGTTGGCAGACCTCTTCTCGGTGGACAAACGACATCAAACCAGTTGTAGTCCAGAGAGTCACTGGATTCAGATGGCGCAAGACCGAAGCGTGTGGAAGTCTCTACAAGAGACCTATGCTCAGCTGTGGTCATCTATTGGTGGACGATGACAACGACGACGATGAATGGCGAACCCGCGTCGGAAAATGGTGTTGGGAAAAGCCCCATAAGATGGATGGATGATCTCAATCAAGTTGCTAGAATCCACTGCCCACTGAACACAAGCAACACTTCACTCATTTGTATAACAAAAAAATTACACACAAGTTATACCTACAGAAAAGTCTGTCGCGTACAGCTTACCGCTAGTAAAAAGTTTAAACACCCTCATTACACCACACCTGCTACAAGCATTAGAGAACTTATACCTTATAGGATCACTTTGTTGTCTGTCTGTCAAGAAACCTATAGGGTACTTCCCGTTTATCCGATCTTATCGTTGAAATGACTGAACCAATTTTAACAGGAATTTTGCTAACAGATAGAAAATAACCTGCCTGAGTCACAGAATATATAATAGTACTACGTGCATGAGTATACAATAGCCTCCTTAACGATCTAGGCTGCAGAAAACAAATTTATTGCTACCGACATTTTAAAAAACCACGTGGACGAAGTTGCAGGTTAAGTCTGGTATAAAATGTAAAATGTTAAATATAGTGTCGGATGTTGTAGAAACGCGGAAGAGGAAAGCTACTAAATAAAGCTTCGGTTAATGGACGTCAGCTCATCGCCGCGGACGTGGTAATTACGCCCACTATTCGGCACAGAAGAGACTTTAACGAGAAAGAATTTCCGTAGAATACAAATTACTAAAGGCGAGCAAAATGTTACCACTCTTGTGTATCTTGGTGAGAAAATTAAAGTGGCGCTAAGATTTTTCTTTTCCAGCCGTAAAATGTGTACTCCTTATTTAAAGGTGCTTTTTTAAGATATTATATTAATTTTCTACGGTGCCTACTAGATACAATCATCACCATCATTATCGACCGACTAGCTTATGCCTGGGACTACGTTCGCTTCGCACAAATTTTAAACCCCTGTTGGACTTCGTCCGCGTGGACTACACAAATTTTAAAGCCCTGTTTTACCCTTTTAGGGATTGAATTATTGAAGCTTCTTCCTTAGAGGATGTCTACGTCATAATAGTATAATATATCTGCACGCCAATTTTTAGCCCGATCCGTCCAGTAGTTTAAGCTGTGTGTTATTAGATCAGTCAGTCTGTCAGTCAGTCAGTTTTTCCTTTTACATAATATAGATTGACGTCCACAGCTGGACTGGCTCATGTAGGGAGTAGGGACTACGCCTACACACGCCACGGTCTCAGGCCGCCTGAATCTAGCAGCTCTACCTGCGATTCGTTTGATGTCGGCGGTATTCCTAGTGGGAATTTTCCAGCGCTAAATTTTCTAGTGCAAAGTCGCACTTCTAGCACCTTGAGACCCTTAAGATACAAATTAAGTTTTTAGTGATTGCAAATAAAACACAGAGGCATACCTTCGTAAGCTCGTTGTACGTTCTCAAAATCCCCCGATCAAAACTGAGAAAGCCGTGTCTATAAAATATGTCATGCTCCAAATACAATACAAAGTAGATTTAAGTATATTAAAAAAAATTAAAGTTGAGTAGGTATCCATAGCATGCGAGGATTATTTCAGTGCTATATGACTAGAATGGCTAAATATAACATGTTTTCAGGATTTTCATTATCACTCAATAATACATACACCTTAATAACATTCTCTTGCTATGACAACTGGATCATCTCCATTTTACAGAAATCTTGAAAATGATAAAGACTAAAGAACTACTAATTGATATTTAAAAAATTCAAATAACTTCCAATAAAATAATAATTGTATATATCATGTACTACCTTTCAGATGGAGTAGGTAATAACCAGCAAAGCGACGAAAAATCCCTACCTAAATTACCTATTTTTACTTTTTAACGTGGGTAGGTTAGTAAAATAACAATGAAATAGCCATCTTAGTTAGTTACTAGATGATACCCGCGACTTCGACTGCGTGGATTTATTTTTTTAAAAATCCCGCGGGAACTCTTCGATATTCCGGGATCAAAAGTAGTCTATGTCCTTCCCCGGGATGCAAGCTATCTCTGTATCAAATTTCATCAAAATTGGTTACACGGGTGAGCTGTGAAAAGCTAGCAGACAGACAGACAGACGGACAGACAGACAGAAACACTTTCGCATTTATAATATTACTAGCTGATGCCCGCGACTTCGTACGCGTGGATTTAGGTTTTTAAAAATCCTGTGGGAACTCTTAAATTTACCGGGATAAAAAGTCCTTCTATTCTATGTCCTTCCCCGGGATATAAGCTAACTCTGTACCAAATTTCATCAAAATCGGTTAAACTGTTAGGTCGTGAAAAGCTAGCAGACAGACAGATAGACACACTTTCGCATTTATAATATTAGTATGGATGATACCCGCGACTTCGTCCGCATGGATTTATGTTTTTGAAAATCCCGTGGGAACTCTTTGATTTCCCGGGATAAAAAGTAGCCTGTGTCCTTCCCCAGGATGCAAGCTATCGCTGTACCAAATTTCGGCAAAAACGGTTCAACGGATGAGCCGTGAAAGGCTAGCAGACAGACAGATAGACAGACGGACAGACAGACAGACAGACAGACAGACGGACAGACAGACACACTTTCGCATTTATAATATTAGTATGGATAGTATGGATTCCTTAGCAACAATCTTTGTTATTCAAACAATTCAAAATAGCTGAGCCTTGAGCCCTCTCAAAAAGTTTTGTTGTGATGTTCGATATTTTGGGTGATTTCATTTAAGCCTACAATAATAAGAAGTAGTCTCAAAGCTCTCGAGGAAAATTACCCAATATGTTAGAAACGTTACGGGACCTTTCCACTATTGGAGATTGCCTGCATCGGTTGGGTAATCGAGTGTAAGAATGGGCACAATAAGAGCCCTTCCACTCAATCTTAATGGGTATCACTTTTTTTGTCTTGATACTAATATTGCTAAACAGCATTATATAAAGCGTTTTCCGCACTTTCCTACCTAATTGCCATGTGGGAATGTAGTAAACACGTTATAGACATCGTACCGGCTCAAATGTTTTTAAATCTTGGACAAAAATAGGCTCTTTAGCGAAAGTCCATGATAAATCTGTATGGTACAACGTGCAGGATGTGATTTGTTCTGACCGCCTGCCCACTGTTGTGCTTTGTTCAGATATCTCACGCTTTTATTATCGTTACTATGGAACAGTGAGAAACAATAAACGTATCATTATTTGGTTGACAATTAAAACTCAGCTTTCAAACCAAGAATAAAATATGGGCATCTAGATAAATATATTCTAACTTAGACCATATCAATGCTTTTCAATTACCATCTGGCATGAGCATATTATAGTCAAGCGTTACCATTTCTTAAATTGAAGCAAATTGTTTCCCAAATGACGTTCGTGGAATTTTTATGGCAATACGTATTACCTAAGGTTACACATAGACCACACTACCACCCAATAATTTTTGATACAGGATCCTAATAGATTGGAAATGAATATCGGATTAACGCAAAATCGCTGAACAAAAACCGATGGAACGGTTTGTGCAGATGCCGATTCGCAAATTGTTTATGGTAATAGCTCGCTCGGCGATATGTGAAATGTTCACGTTTTATTAGCGTTGTCGTTCCCGCAAATTGGTGCTTTATATTCTGCAATGAGTAGGTACTTCGGCTTCTCGTTGGATAACGTCAGATAATTTTACTATTGAATTCAATTATGCATTCGCAAATACTCGTGTAACCATTCAAAGATAAAGATACTTTCAAGACTGCTTAGAGACGATTGATATTAGACCCTATCCTTGGCACGTCTATTCCCCTTTAAAAGACAACTGAAACCTTTGAAAAAGTGAAGGGAAACACTGATAGAATCGATGGATGGAAACCGTCCAATTTGCGCGAGACTTGAAAACCTGATCATGCAAACTTGATCATGTGGTGATATCAGTTTGCTTGACAAGCATACTATATAGTTCGCGACAGGTTGAGATGGCAATCGGGGTATGAGGCGAGGGGCGCCCCGCACACCCGCATGTCACCCGCGCTCGTCCGCCCTGGGTTAGCACAAGGCTTGTGCGGGTGTGCGGGGCGTTCCCTGCCCGATTGCTATTTAAACCTGTCGCGTACTTTAGATTCTATTCCATGTACCATAAATTGGACAGCACCGATTGGGTCAAGCCTTAAACCTTTTTTTTTTATTTGCATGATGCGAATTTATTGGACTTTATGTGTGGGCGGACGTTATAAAAAAATTGGACACGGTGTAAAGTAAAAAATCAACTGCCGATGTTAATCTACCTAAGCAAGGAAAATTTAGTTGAAAAAATAATATCTTTTCAGCGAAACAAAAGCGTGTTTCTCCACAGTTTGAAATTTATGAGACGCGCCGCGGATTAAAAATGTTTGCAGTACGCTAAGCCGCGCTTGAGTTTATTACGGCAAATCTCTGGAATATTCTGATTAATATTTCGTCTGCGCTTTCTAGGGATCACTCCATCCATCCACCAATCTTTTTAATAAAGCATTAGGGGATGATTTTACTGTAAATACTTATAACAAATTTTATCTTTTTTACTGCATTTTTTTAATAAATTTTTGTACTTCAGCAGGTTCAGTTTTGAAGAAAAATGTTAAAAAATTCGAATCAAGATGATTTTTAGGATTAACAAAATTAATGAACAGATTTTTTTTCCAAATCAGCAATAATGTTTTCGTCGTATTCAACTGATAGTTTTCCATTATGGATATCTTATAAAGATCTTTTGCCACAGATCTTTGTAATCTTCACACATACTGCCAAGGTCCTACGTGTTCCAGTGGGGATGCTTTCATTGAACATTTAAGAATTCATCATCATCATGATCAACCTATCGCCGGCCCGTTAGTGAGTCTCCTCTCAGAATAAGAAGGGCTTAGACCATAATCTTCCACGCTGGCCAAATGAGGATTAGCAGACTTTACACACCTTTGAGAACAATATGGAGAACTCGGCTTGCAGGTTTCCTTACGATGTTTCCTTCACCATTAAATGAAGTGAAATTTAATTGTATAGATTGTATTTTACGATTCAAAAGTACTTGTAGAAGTTTATTTCTATAAATTTAGAGCTGCGTACCTGGGATCGAATCCCTGATTTATCGAGTAGGAGGCGGTTGTCTTAACCACTAGCCTATCACAGTTAAAAATTGGTATAGTTAAAAAATAGAGGCAGCTTTATCATAGTACTTTATCAATGTGTTTTAACTTCTAAGTAAATATTTGGTTGTAAAGGTAGAGTTGATATTTTTCTTCTCAATATTTTACTTTCGATAAACACTCCTAAAGCTCAATGCGGGTAGAATTATCCCGTAAATCCGGATCACGTGACACCCACAATGTTTGCGAAAACGTTCGGGAACGCTAAAATATTTACTTAAAGTGTACTTATGTTGAACTTTAAATGGATTTGAATTTTTCCATTGAATTTTAACATATGGATACATTATGAAGAATTTTTGAATCTTTTTGAAGATACTCAGAAAATCACTAGGGTAGTTACCTATTTTTGAAAGAATGTTAGCAATATTGCTCATGGCTAATATTGCTACTCCTAGTAGGCAATAGTCCAATGGATGGAATTTTATCCCACGACCCTATTGATGTTTCAAATTGTTTCTATATTCTAGGCAGAATGACGCATTGCTGCAAATAAAAAACAAGGTACCTATGTTAATTTATTAACAAGAAAAACCTTTCTAGAAAGTTTTACCGGAGTTAAAGGTAAGTTTTAACGAGCAAATTTAAACTTCTCTGAAAGATAACAGTTAAAAGTAACGCCTGAAGTTCGACAATTCGCTGATGTTATTTAGATAGAGTTAATGGAAGTAATTAAATATTCGAAATACTTATAAATTCCCATTGTTAAAATTAATAACTTTATCAACATTGGGAATTATTTACTCACAAGCTTATTAGCTTTAAGGTATACTTATTTTACAAAAATTACTCCTTTACCTACTCGTAAAATGTTACTTGAAATGATAGCTAAATCCGACTGAAAATCTACTGCGAAGTTTAGAAAATAATCAAATAAGTACACAGACAAACTTGAAGAGGAGGAGAATTATATAAAGGGAGTTTTCACATCATCATCATCATCATCATCGTCGTCAACCAATAGTCGTCCATGCTGGACACAGGTCTCTAGAAAAGACTTCTACAAGCCACGGGCCTGCGCTCCCTGAATCCAGCGGGCTGCTACGCTGTCCGGAAAATATTTTCGCAAATTGAAAAGGAAATATTGTTGACTATCTAATGAAAGTCGGTAACATAAAGCAAACTATATTTTTATGTATCGGTCACGTATCGAGTTCATAAATCAGAAACGCAGGTCACGCACAACCTTATATGGAAACAGGATCAGCGGTGTCGATAACGGGAAACAACCTATCAGCTTAGGTTCATTTTTTCTTTTCTCTCTCTGTCTTCTCTTCTTTTCTATCTCTATTTCTATATAAAAGGAAAAGGTGAGTGACTGACTGACTGATCTATCAACGCACAGCTCAAACTACAGGACGGATCGGGGTGAAATTCTGCATGCCTATAGCTATTATGACGTAGACATCCGCTAAGTCTGAAATGTGTGTAGTCCACGCGGATGAAGTCGCGAGCATATGCTAGTATTCGATAAATTGTAAACAATGTCAATTCCTAAATTTATGTTTGTTTGCACGCGCATCACGCAAATCTAGCAGTTTATCTACAACAATTTCTTTTACCTTTCTAACGTATCCTAAGTTGATAACTAGCGACCCAACCCTATAAAGATCCCTATCCAGTAAATTGAATGAAAATGAGAAGCAAATGAATTAAGCAAAGATCTCCCGTTAATATTCATCAGTATCACGATTAGCATAAGTCTTTTTTTTGCTGACATCTTTTTACACGACTGCCCAAAAAAGCAGTTCATGTTCTTAGGTTTCGTGAATGTATGTTGTGAGTATCTTAATTCCACCATAACTTCTAAATGCCTGAACAGATTAGGTTGTATGGAGTTTACATGGTGTATATCGTTAAAATCCTTACATCATGCCGAATGAAACTGGCTATAATTTTTTTTTACCTTTTAATTCTTTTTTTGGCAGCGCAGTGTGTTTTTTTTAAATTATGACTTGTAACCACCTACTACATTGCGTCAAGAGATTATTATGGCACTCCTGAACAAAAATTTAAGTATTCTACTATCCGAGACATTGATGTTGGAATCCCCCTTCTAACGCTGACTTACATTACAGACGTTAAAGACATTGTGGCGTTAAAGAATAACAAACATACACAATAACAATAGGATTAGAAAAAGAAAATAATAATAAAACGGTAGTGCTACATGGGGTGCTCCAGTACCCCACGATACCTTGTACCGAAATCCCACCCACTAAATACGTAGGTACGATTACTTGACTTGAGATCCAAAATATTCATGCTCAGGGCACAGGTTTCAAGCTGTATAATTTAACTAGGTATATACTAAAGTGGTAGTTTAAAGCCAGCCATTTCCGCGACCACTTGTTATAGCAGTGTTCATGTCCGGGCGCGGTATTAGTGGCTGGTGGTGGGCGTTTGTTTGATACCGCTGGATACAGGCCCCGCTGACAGCTGCCTCTGACTTGTGTGTTCCCAGCACGCGAATGTGAATTTACCTATTTTGCATATTAAAGACATAATATAGCCTTATCTTTTATGTAGGCCTTAAGATAACGTAGCATTCATAACGCGAATAAAATACGATTAGATTAAAATCGTTACTCTGTTAACATATTATACCAATAGTCCATGACAGGTTGAACTGGCAATCGGACAGCCGGGGGGACAACCCGCACACCTGCACGTCACCGAATCTCGCCCGCACCGGGTTAGCACGGGGGCTGTGTGGGTGTGCGGGGCGCGGGGCGTTACCTCTCTGTTTACCATCTCGACATGTACCGCGTACTATACTGGTAGATTTTGTTTGTTTAACTACCCTAGAACTGTACTGTTTTGGCATAAAAAGAGCATAAGTACCTACATCTTTTAGACATTCGTTAAAAAAAAGTTGTTTGTACGGGATTTTTAAATCTAAATCTGGGGCAAAAATAATAATATTTCATAACCCAAATATATTTAGGTAACGAGTACTAACCAAACCATTTTTGTCGATGGAAGTAGGCTGAAACATTTTATTGATCTTCTTTTTCCTAATGATGCTAATAAATGAAGAAGAATATGATTGGACAGAATGATGAAGCATCGCGTGGGAAGACGAATGGCGCGCATTATTCGTGCTACAGATAAGGAGGTCGCTTACGACGTTCACATCAGATCGAACAGCGTACTGGGAGATAAATAAGTAAAGACTGGAAGGTATGATATTTTTCTTTTTTACCCGACTACGGCTAAGCCAAAAAGATGGGTTATGATTTTATTTTAGCATGTATCTATGTATGTATGTAAGTTTGTATTTAGGTACGTGTATTCCACCTTAGCAGCTAATTTACTGAGCTGATTTTGATGAATGATGTGTCAATCGATTCGTTATTATATAGTCCAGGTGACATAGGCTACATTACATACGAACAAGCTATGTCTTACGTGAAAATAGTTGCTCATGTCACGTCAAAGAATGCCTTGCTTACATGGTTTTGTATCTCGCATGTCAGTGAAATTGAAAAAACGGAATGTACGTACTTAGGACAGAACTTAGTGACGGAGATGTAAGTAGATCGTAGAATTCTATGATGAACATAGTTACTATTTCGCTTTCCAAGTTTCCTTTGTATCTGTGGCTAGTCTATTTGGGTTTGTAAACCTTAGGCAACTTGTTTGGAAGATAGTAATAATATTGTGTTGCTTTGAAAATTAATTCATCAGTGTTATTTGTCGCTCCAGTTTAGCTTGGTACTAGTAATATCTTCACGGACCGATAGATAAATTAGTTTACACAGTAGGTAGTACGCAACAGGTTGAAATGGCAATCGGGGAGAAAACGCTCCGGACACCCGCACAGCCCCCGCCCTAACCTGGAGCGAACGAGCGTGGGTGACGTGCGGGTGTACGGGGCGTCCCCCCGCCACATACCCCGATTGCCATTTCGACCTATCGCGAACTATAGGTATTTGTGTGTTATGCTTGAACTAGACAAAAATAACAACGATTGATTCGAGGAAATAGTAGTGAACACCCAAGGCTGGTGGTTTTCACTGATAAAATGTCGATGAACGAACGAGATCGCCTATTACTTACCTAATTAATTAATTCGCTGTATCCGTAATCAATGTCGCTACTTTCCGAATCGTGAGCTTACGTAGGTACATAATAAATACGTACTTTGGTTATTTACTTAGTTTCACGTATTTAATCCACTTTCATTCTGTAAAATGTTACAAATATAAAGTTCTACAGTGGCAGGTTTCCACATACGACTCGCTTCTGGCACCAGGCATTCCTTCGCGTGTGGCGCGGAATTTTCTTATCAGTCTCGATGGATTTCGACGTCCATACTTTATTTTGCGATTCTATCTCTAAAACCCGTTGAAAGATGTTTAAAGCTGCAATACTGTTACGAGGACTTGAAAACGTTCTTTAACACGCTCGCAATTTCTATATTGTCTTTGAAATTTATAGACCAAGAGACTGTTCATCTGTTCAAGTACATAGAGAGAGAGCCAGTGCGTGCCAGACCTTCGTTATTTTATAAAACCTGAATGTTTCTCTGTGCATTGCCCTCAACACTGGGAGGAACGTTTTTTTGAATGTGTGTTTTGATCATGGTGGTTTTGGGAGGTAACAGGTAATAAAAGTGTAAAAAATCTCACGTCAAAGTATAAAGTCAAATTTTTTTTAGGTATTTTTTTTAATGATATGTCTCGGCTCCATTCCACTCTATAGGTGAGCCTTGCACTTCAAAGCATGATGACTACGGCTTTTTGGATTCGTTAATGGATTGTATTTTTGCTACAGATAATTCGACAAAATCACCAACACCTGTTATTAAAAACACTAGGATATAAAATTGAACCATTTTTTGAGGATGAAGTCACAAGCAAATTGCTCATAGGTATGTTAATCTACACCACTTTGTCGTCTGTTCAGTAGAGTAGGTATACATAATACATTTGTGGATGGAGGGCCTAGCCCCGCAATTAGCACCACATCACTCAATGTCTAACCTCTATAAGTGCAGCCCAAGTCGCCGTGAGACTTGTTAGTTAATTATTTAGAGGACTACACGCAAAATTTTGTCACCTGATTTAAATATTTCGCTTTGAAACGTCTGTCAGTACCTATCATATCTTGTAATATCAGTAAGAGTTGAGCTCATTTCAGACTACGGGATATAAATTATATTATATTCCGGTCAAAATAGACATCCAAAGTTACAATAATTGACATAGATAGATATAAAAATAATTGGTACAAATGTTGGAAACTTCGTACCAATTTTTAGCTCTGTGCGAATTATTGTATCCTACTGAATGTCTGTTTTGACTATAACATAATTTATATCCCATATTGTGAAATGAGCTTTAACCTCTAACTTCTTTTATAAAATAACTAGATGATGCCCGTGACTACGTTCAGGTGGATTTAGAATTGTATGAATCCCGTGGGAACCCTTTGAGTTTCCGGGATTAAATAGTCTATTTCTGTCTCTAAGGTGAAAGCTAGATCTCTGTATCAAGTAGATGATGTCCGCATCTTGATCCTCGTGGATTTCGATTTTTTTAAATCTTATGAAAATTCTTTGATTTTCGAACAAAAAGTGCTTATCTCATTTTCCAGGTTTTTAATTATATTTATCCATGCAAACACATCTATGCGTTGCTCCGTTGAGGCGTGATTGAAGAACAATCCAACAAACACACTCTCGAATCTATAGTATAGGAAGTGATCATACGCAAATGCGTTCAAAGTACCTTAGCTGGATGTTTAAAAACCTAAATCCACGCGGACGAAGTCGCGGGCAGCAACTAGTATACCTATAAATAACCTATAAATTCTAACTTTAATATTTCATTTGCAACTCTCATGATATTACTAGTTCACTCTGACATTACTAAGTTAATGCATATTGCTATATTGCTCTAGTAAATATGGTCCCGGGTGCTTTAAGGGGAAACTGAGTTATATAATTATTGAAGTTGTGCTTGTTGACGTAAGTACCTGCGTATATACATGTGCTCTGTGTCATCCATTTGAACAAGTACATACGTACATTTTGTTTGTTATGTAAATAAATAATGATATAAAAAGCAATAGTAAATAAACTCTGTATAGATACTGGCAGAAAGTAATTTTATACCTGTTTTAATCTAACACGGGTACAGAAGGATCACTCCGCGAAGACTTATGCAATAAAGTGCAATTCAGCTCGCACAGCGCTGCGGCCTGAAATTTACTAAACGCCTCTCTTTCTATCGCCTAAATTCTTATATTTTATCTCGTACCATCAACGTAGGCGTAGGTCTGCGGGAGTCGCATTTCAACGCATGCCGAACTGCATGCAGTAAATTTTTAGACTGATTTAAGTAATAGGTATGCTTCTCCATTCAAAAATCGAATTTGCCAAATAACGGTATTAGCACGTATTAATTTTTTCAAGTTCTTTAATAATACCTACCTACTAGTCCAGTCAAATTAGACATTCAACCCACATTTGTGACCTTGAATATCTTTTTTTGCAAAGGTCGGATCGATGGGGACATTTCACATTTCATTTATAACGGTGTTCCATACTTTTGTACAAATTTTCAGCTCTATGTGAATTAATGTAACCTTACCCCTATTTTTTGAGCTAAATTGACTGGACTATACCTACCGTTAACAACTTTTCTACTACTAAAATATATGGAAAACCCCACCACTTACCCATAGCCATAACGTCTTATCAAGCAAAACTTGACCAAAAAAAAACGAGTAGAAAAGATGCCTGGAAATAAATGTATTCCTCAGGCAAAGGGAGCGGCTCTGATTGGCAAACATTCCACGTCTCTCACTATTTATCAGCATCAGCGGACCGTGACGCTGAGTGATACGCCAATAAGACTCCTCGTATCCAATGAATGTTGACAAATAATGCGAACTATTTTCTACAGTGATATAAAGAGGTAAAGTTTGTAAGTTTGGATGTAGAGGGTAATCTCCAGAAATAATGATCTAGAATAAGTTTGGTATTTTTGTTTATTGTATTTTCATTTGCATATAATAATTGAATATATAATATTTACATAAGGATGATCTAGTTTTGAAAATTGTCTCATGTTAAATAGATCTACCTACATTATCCGCGTTCCCGAGTGCTATAGGCTACAATTTACTATTTCACGCGAATGAAGTAGGACAAAGGCGGATGAACAATAAGTAAATTAATGCATAGAGTCGCCAGTCGACGTTGACGATAACGTTAACGGTTGTAGTACCTACCTGTAGTCCGCGACAGGTTGAAATAGCAATCGGGAAGGGAACGCCCCACACACCCGCACAGCCCCCGTGCTACCTACTGTCGCGGTTGTATCGTTCCTACACCAAATAATCTGAAATTGAAAATTGATACCAATTATACCTACAAACTATCCTTTAAAGTTTAGGCCCAACATTATTAGATAGCTAGTTCGTATCCGCATCGTTTCAGATACGAAAATTGAACTAACTAATCATGGTTGCGCTCTATCCCCGAAAACATCTAATCAAATGGGTTGTAACACCACACAATTACTAGTTCGCCACCTAGTTTGCGACTAATAGGGTTACTATCCTCGGTCCTTTGTCTAAAACTATTTTGAGAAGGTTAATTTTCTTTATCTTTAGATAGAGCGTCGTTGGAACTTATAATATTAATAACTAGCTGATGCCCGCGACTTCGTACGCGTGGATTTAGGTTTTTAAAAATCCCGTGGGAACTCATCAATTTTCCGGGATGAAAAGTAGCCTATGTCCTTCCCCGGGATATAAGCTAACTCTGTACCAAATTTCATTAAAATCAGTTGAACGGTTGGGCCGTGAAAAGCTAGCAGACAGACAGACAGACAAACACACTTTCGCATTTATAATATTAGTATGGATAATATGACCTCGACAGCCCCTGGCAAAATCAATCACATCGTCGTAATATAGCCCAAATTATTTTTATTTGGGAGTGAAATAAACGTGAGCAATACTCATCTATTATAGCATTTAGACAGTATACATAATAGATTCATTACCACAGAACAAAAATATAATCTAAGCTGATTCCTAGTTCCATGGTCGTTCTAAGTACATAAAAACTAGTATAGCCTGTCAAGATTTTAGAATATGAACAGCATACACTTAGATTATACCAGAGGTGAGCAGACTAACTATGGACGCAAACAGACCGATCTTAATGCTTCCATATAGTATTTCCTGATGGAAATCCCTTGATTGATTAAAAGAATTCTGTACTTACTTAAAAATGGATGAAAGAAAAAGACTAATGGAGTAATCTGAAGCTATATGCACATCTTCTTGGTTTTATACTAGGTATACTTATCTAACTTCAAAAACATAGGACTTTCATATAAACTTCCAATCTCCGTATAAATTTTAGAAAAATCCTTTCTTAGTGGATACCTAATCTTTACAAAGAACACACCCTCCAAATTTCATGTCCCTAGGACTAAGCCAATCAGTTAGTAAGCCAGTCAGTCAAGACTTTGAATTGTATATACATTATACAGATATAATGCAAAAAGTGCCCCTGATATATTATAAAGTATCAGAAATACCTACCTGTTATAATATAATTATTATTACTGTTTTATGATTTTATCATACCAATAATAAAAGTTGTTACACGCAAAGTAAAATTTATTTCTATCAATAATAATATAAGTTTCATATTCCATTTCGGTAGTTGCAAACTTTCCTGGTTAGAGGAAACACTTTCGGGCACTTTCGGGTGGTAATTTGTCGCTAAAATCCTTATTTATTGCATCAACGAAGTTGGATCGGCCTCGAGAGAGGTTTGCAAAGTTCGCTCCTTTAACTTCGCTTCACTGAATGCCTACACCTTGAGCACATATTGAGGTTGAATCCTCGCTTTCTTGTTTTACTTGAAATATGGTAGTGCCAGAACTTTAATACGATTTTCACGAAACTTTGTCCTTTTAGACTGTCGCGTCGGCTACAGTTTCAGGTCTATTCCGAAGAAACTAAGGTTGCTTTATGTGAAGAAGTTGTTAAAACCTAGTTATGTTTAGTAAACTATCTACTAAGCAAAGAATCATCTTATCTTTTCAGCGTGGTAATAGAGCCAGTATTCTTGTCACTATTTCACGCCATCAATTATTTTACACTACTGCAGTAGGAAGGTAGGTGCGAAGGTTATTTTATACCATTCTTTAAATAGAAAAATTAATAAAAAATCTTTTTTTCTTTTCTGTTAATAATAAAGTTAGGCTGCCTGTCCACTGGTGCGAAGCTAGACAGCGGAGCGGAGCGAGAAACTAGTAAGTGATGCAGAGCGGAGTTGCGAATACTGAAGTGAAGAGTTGAGCTACTAGCGGCGAGCGATAATTGGTTTAGTTCTACGCAAATTCGATTCCCCACTCCGCCTTATTGCTATGTTTCTCATCTGCGCGGCCCCGCTCTGCGTTGAAATGTATGATTTTTCAAACTAGTTCACAAATCTTTGTCCACTGAAGCGAAACGGGAGTTTTATGCAGTTATATTGGTTAGTAATATTTGCACAGCTCCACTCCACTCATCCTTCTCCGCACCAGTGGACAGGCAGCCTTAGGTTTAGATTTAGGTCGGCAGGCAATAATTTGTTTATGTTGAATGCTACAAAATCAAAATAATTTTCAACACAATATACCTATATAATCTGATAAACGTGGTCAATAGTCAATATACAAATTATTATAAATCTCATTACTGCGTTATTGAGGTAAATGAAGCAACTCTGCGGTTATGTTAATTATTAACATACAAACAATGCAAACCCCGCAATATTCGTAGGAGCATGAAGTTGTTTCGCTAACGTAGGTAGTATTTGTAGTTGCAGACATTATCACCTTAATTATATTGTAACCACTTTATTAACCGAACAATGCAATACAAAACCGCAATAAGACCGCAACCCACCGTCGTAGGGAACCGCTGCTGAATTCAGGAGCCGCAAGACCGTAGCATGTGGAAGTCCCGACAAGAGACCCATGGTCCAGCCGTGGACGTCTATCGGTTGACGATGATGATGATGATAACCAATAACAATGAGATATTTTAAATGGTGCTTATTCTTTTCAAACAAAGATTAAGTAATAAGTTTAACAAATCTCATAAGTTTTATTGACAGGTAAAGTTAAAGTAGTGGATGTAATCAAGTGTATTTAATATTCTTGTAGTAATTATTATTGATGACTTATTTAAATTAGGTACATATTATTGACATTTATTGTACTTACCTACTTAATAACATTGCACTCCAAATTTGGTAATACACTGCTACCAAAAAAAAATTTTTTAACACCAATTCACGTGTATTTTTGCAATAAATTATTATGTATTATGTATTATGATGTTCGCTGCGGAAAAAATTCAAATGTCTTTACAGTTTATATTGTACTTTGTAATCTGTATAGTATAAAATTCAAAGTCCTGGCTTATACTGACTTATATAATATCAAAGCACAGCCTAAACCGCAGCTGGTCCTAGAGACATGAAATTTGAAGGGCGTGTTCTTTGTAAAGAGTATAGGTATCCATCAAGAATTTTTTGACATTGCACCCCTAAGTCGGTTAACGAGCATAAGCTAGCACAAAATATAATATTATGTCTAAAATTTTGACTTATAAAGTTATAACACTTCCTTGCTTAGTACGTAAGAATCTTATATTCCAATACGCGTTTCCCGCGGGTTGAATTTCTTCTCGGCTAGTTTACTCTTTCTGATCACGTCGGCTAAAGGGGTAGACTGGTAAATTCGTCCAATTTTTGTAATAACCGTCATCAACCAGGGTATTCCCTCCCAATCGTTCCGTAATATTTATATCCTTTGCTAGTTTGTATATAAAAAGGCTACTACATATTTAATTTATATAATACTTATATTTAATTTATATAATACTTATATTTCATTTATATATTACTTATATTTAATTTATATAATACGTATGCTTACATAAAGCACATTGTTTTTATTCTGTTTATATTTTTTTTTTATTTAATTTATATAATACTTATATTTCATTTATATATTACTTATATTTAATTTATATAATACGTATGCTTACATAAAGCACATTGTTTTTATTCTGTTTATATTTTTTTTTTAAATCCTCCACATGGTTAAAGAAAAAGGCGAGAGCACCAGAGCACTCACCAGATTGCTGATGAATTGGACAGACCAAGTGAAAAACATGGTGGACGTTCCTTTACAAGAGGACTAAAGGCAAACATAAGAAATGAGAGGAGATGGATTATAGTCAAGAATACCACAACACTGGTGTGATGAGTAGGACCTCTCTGCCCAGAGCTAAATTATCAGTTAAATCTGTTTTATGTTAAAAAGTGATCTTAGAAATAATAGCGAATAAAAACAGCAGCTAAATGCACGGTTAAAGTCCAGTTAATTCAACAATACAAGCTCATATTATTTGTACAATACATAGGTAGCGAAGTTATAAATTTCACGGTTTTTGTAACCCTCAACGTAGACACCGCTCCGGGTAATGTTTATTTGAATAACATTCTACTCTATCGTAGTCATTTACGAGGAAAGGGCCCATAATACATTTTCATTATGATCCATTTATATGGGTCGCCGATATCGTCTCTTTATGCCCTTACCTTCAATGATAACAATGTATTCTGATGAATTTGAATCGGAATACGATTTGATTAAATTTACATAACATCGTCAACAAAAGGGGCTTGCATTTTGTATTGTTATTTTGTTTGTTGCAAAATTAAGGGTGTTTCTCAAGGCTTTAAACGTAAAGCTACATAGCCTAAAGTATTTTAATTTCAAATATTCATCGTCATTTCAACCCAGCGTCTCTTGAAGTATAGTCCGTACAAAATGACTTCACGCGCCATTTTAACTATATGGGTCATGTTATGTCAAAAGTACGGTTTACCATGGGTTTACCCATTGACATATGAATACATCTACTGTTGTACTACGAAGTAGTACTTAGAAATTATTTGGGTTTACCTTTATAATAAGGACTAAAATCGTACTTTTGACATGAAATTTGACACAAAAAGTTAAAATGGCTTGTGAGAAGTTTTAATTGAATTTTACTTTGTTTATTTCTATAAATAATTACGTAGAAATAATAAAGCTATAAGATGTATCTCAGTATTAAGCCTACAGTGCTATTAAGGTCTTCTACAACACATTTAATATAATTTTAATATAGCTCAAAGCTATAACGGTAAACTGGTTTAGTTACAAATTAGTGAATATAAAGTGTTGTTAACATGTTAGGAGCCGCTTGTTGGTCGCAGTTTGAGAAAAGTTTGAAATAAGTCTCATTACGTAGCACCTGCTACGCTGCTACGTTGCTACGGGCGTATTACACCATTACGTGGCCAAGTCACTTCTTGTTGCTTTGCATAATGCATTTTAAATACACAGTTCATTTTACTGTAATGACTTGCTTGGACTACCTACTTAAGTTGTAACAAGTACTTAATTTAACATAATAAATCTTTAAATTAAATGCTCTTTACTAATAAAAATTTACACATAGCTTATACAAGTTGAAGGTATGACTGTTAAATGTAGGTATATCCTACTCTATAAGAAGCTCTATCAGCAGATCTTGTCTTCGCGATTAAAATTAACATTACACCTGTAGCAATATCAGTGAGAAGTTGACTTACAATTGTGTTGTACATGGGTACCTAGGAAATTCTTGTGAGTTGCTCCAAGAATCTGTTCAGTAGAAGTAATTCATCGCAAAATTTAAAACCAATTTAAAAAATTGAAGCCAGATTGCGGAATTGCAGCCAGTAGGTATTGTTGGCACCATTCGACGCAGGCATGACTTGTACAGTAATTAGATAAGGCTAGCTTTAAGTTTTATTGTAATATTTTCAATAAAAAAGATTTTAGAACAATATATAGTACCTAAACGCTAAAATATATAGTACCTACTTATATCCTAATCGGTTTTATTTATTTTTAACTGAATGATAGGGATTTTAACAACGTCGTGATCAAGATGAAAAAGTGATAGTTGTGTGAAGATGGAGGTGGATAGGGAGGGGATTTTCAGTGATCCCACATCTACATCTATCTCTTTTCCGCCCTGATTATGACGTTCAAGGCTGGGCTGCCAGAACGTATCAAAAAGTATAAAATCAAAAATCTCAAGCTAATGCAATGGATTCAGAATAAACATATTTTCATTAAAAAATTGGCAGCTTATTTTAAAATTAAAATCGGACAGACGTACTCAAAAAGCGTCGGTTAATGATCATCAGCTTTTCACGGTGAACGTGGTAATTACGCGAACTACCTACTCGTAGCAGAAACGACTTTAACGAGAAAGAATTCCTGCGGAATACAAATTGCTATAGGCAACGGCGAGTAAAATGTTAACTCCCGTTTGGATATCTTGGACAAAAAAATTAAAGCGCCACTTTGCAGAGTTTTCGGGTTCCGTACCCCAAAGGGCAAAACGGAGCCCTATTAATGTAATTCTGCTGTCTGTCTGACCGCGTATCACGGCTATTTAGCTCGTAGACGAAATGAGTTAGAACCCTGAAATTTTGGCATTTGGTGAATAGCTTTGACCCAAACCGAATATGGAATTAGTAATTCAATAAAATTACTTTTAAGGGACTCCCCTTAGATTTTTTTTCTTACCCTATCATTGCCTCAAGCATTGTTGCCATAGAGCTCATTGAGTAGAGTATGAATATATTTAATTCTTTTTATTTTCCTTAAAACTAGAGAAATGTCAGTTTCAAACTATTTTTGTGACTGGATCTCAAAAAAAACTAGTTAGGAATATGAAATTTCGGTATATTGTGTACCTATCACATACCGTATTTTAAACTAAAATACTGAAAATAACAATTAATAAAGTAGTTTTTAAGCTGTGACCAAAACATGACTACGGAATCCTAAAAATGCGAGGCCCGACTCGCATTTGGCCGGTTTTTCTTTCACTGCTCGTAAATTAACGTCTTCTCTTCGAGAAACTCTAAAGTCCAAAGTCATGCTAATTGCCTGCAGCGCTCTTTATAGTAAGTTATCACTTAGGTAAAGTCATTTTATTCAGATCAGAATATTTGTTTGGATGACAATACTTGACATTTTAATGTAGCTAATTAAGCTAATTACCTACCTACTTGTGAGCTTCATATCAAATATGCAGGGTTGCACAGTGCTGTGCTTCAACTTGTGGCAGCTCAAATAGAAAATGCACTTTTTTTCCTCTCGTGAGGAAAATCCATCATGGATACCACCGGCCACGGGGGAGCACAGTGTTTATGTCTAACTCCTACTGACTAAAACTTCACGAAGTTTCATCCCACCGCTAACGACAGAGCACAAGGGACTGACACTCGTTACTCCGCCAGCGGATGTCCACCGCAATAGACCCACCACAGGAGCACTACGTACCCCCAAACACCGTTTGAGGGTTTGTACCGGAACCACAGTACGCCAACCAACCCAAGTACCACGTGTCCATCATCCACAGCTCCTCCCGAGGGCTAGGGCTCACGTTCCCCATACTCAACATCTCCTTCACTCGTCATCAAACTGGACAAGCGAGAAACCGGTGGGGCAGCTAGTGATTGAATGGGTGAAGTAACACTCATGTTTACCTCAAGTCGCGGTTGCTCAGTCTGAGGCTACTCTAACGGTTAATGCTTACGTAACTATTAATTAATGTGATTCGTACCAAGATCACGACCCTCAGCAATTACAAAGATACAGCAATTGGAAAGAGAATACAAGGAACATTAGCATCAGGCGAATTAAAAAATAAGTAAACTAGAAACATTATTTATTGTGTTAAAACCAGTGTGCTTTGAAAGACACAAGTTCCTACTCGTATGTTTAAGTATTCATACATTTTCGCAAATGAACTTCCCTTAATGCATATTTTATGATGACGCAATTAAAAATGAGTAGTCATATTTGCATACTCGTACATAGAGAGAGCTTCAAAGATATTTATTTAACAAGCCTTGAATTTAAAATATATGCTATCACTCACATCCACCCGCGACTCCGTTAGCATAGATTTAGGTATTTTCAAAATTGCGTAACAATCCTTGTTATAATGGTCAATCTCCAGGGGGGAAAACTAACTTACTGCCAAACTAACTTACGATCGTTTCAGTGGTTTAGATAATGAAATTAATCTAGTTTATAATATTAGGAATAAGATTTATAATAGTAATATAAATAAATATTTTTTATTCAAGTAAACTTTCACGTAAATATTTCAAGTAAACATTTAGCTAGGTGTGTATCGTAACAACTGGAGTCTGGAGTCCTGGAGTCAAACATAAAGATTTTTCAAGAAGTCAAAAAGAAAGTTTACCTGCTAGAAGAATATTTTTAAGTGTACCTAAATATGTCATATGTATTTTTTTCTAAATATTGTTGAATTTATGTATATATAGTAGATACGTCCATGGATATATCATAAAGATGAATGAATGCTGAATATGAATGATAATAAAGATGAATGGTGAATGGTCACCTGCTAGATGTTGTGATTTTTTCTGTATTTTGCTAGCGCAAAGTATCAATATGTTTTTCTAATTCAATTACATTTAATTTAAAATATTTTCCATTCGTCTAAATGCGAATTTTAAAACATTTTTCTAAAGATTAATAAAGAAACATGCGAAAAAAGTATCACATACATTGAAATCCGAGACTGATAATAAAATTCCGCATCGCACGCGAAGCAATGTCTGATGTAATTCGTGGATACGACTCTAGTCTATTCTCTACAAAAAACTAGGTACAAAAGAACTGGCGGGCGTTATCACGGTCAAACCTTACGATCGGAGCTTTTGATATCTTCTTACACATTTCATTTCAACTTTGCCTGTAAAAATACACTTACCTACTTTTAGAACTTAATTTGTAGCCTAAAAAGCCAATCGGCTAGGTACTCGCTAGCCTTTTTTGATGTAATAGTGCAATTATGGGATATATAAATTAAAATATATAGTCTACGAGTACTTCACTCAAGCCCGTATACTTTAAGAGTTACTTTGATGCTTTGAAGGTCTCAATATATATTTAAATCCCTTAATATGTTAATTATGCATAGGTATTATTGATCTTATGAAGAGAGGGATGTAGTCGAAAACTCGGGAAGACTGTCTACTGATGAAGTTGAATGAATTTATAATTTACCCTCCATCGATCTTACAATCTCTGTATTTGGATACGTGAAGAGTATACTTATGTCCTATAACTGACACACCCCAGCCTCACACGGATTTATATACTATTGAAGTGAGTGACACTCAAACAATTTCCTTGTTGGTAGGGGTTGGTAATTATATTTTTCTGGTGTAAGTTTATGAAAAAAAACTTTTAAGTTAAGTATACAATTTTATTTCACCTAATAATATATGAAAGTAATTAGATTTTTAAAAATCCCGTGAGAACTCTTTGTTTTCAGAGTTAAAGTAGATAGGTAGTCTATGTCACTCTTCTCTTTACCTGTGCAAAATAATATAATATGCAAAAACTCACGTCGATCTGTTGTCGCTCCATTATTGCGCCATGATTGAAGAACAAACCTACAGACAGACACACTTTCGCATTTACAACATTAGCAGGGACTGAAACGAAATTATGAAAAGTAGGGTAACTGAAAACCCTCTACGAAATAATAATAAAGTGAAGCCTAATTAAACTATATCTACGGGCTTGACTATATTATACTTGTTATAATATACGTTCTTACAGATCACTTTTCCATTGTCGGGTAGCATCGTTATTCTAGCAAATATTTGCTCAGCTCTTTCCATATCCCCTCTATTAACAATATTATATTAGAGTGACAACATTCGATTTTGAATAAATATCAAGGAAGTATAGAAATTATAGGTAGGTTGGTATATATGAAGAGCTGGCAAACAAAACGGTGTAATTACACGAAATAAAATTTTACAGGGGGATCAAAAAACTGACAGAAAGCTTCTAAAGCTGTACTGTATGTTTTGATCGAAATCAAGAACTTTGGACTAAATTTTAACAGTTTTATGCCGTTTTGGAATTGAGTTCAGGATTATAGGTTACTCAGTGAGCCAAAAACGAAAAAGTATTTTGAGCAGAAGTGTAACTACACTGTTTTGTTTTGTGTGATTATTTATTACTAGATGGTGCCCGTGACTTCGTCCGCATAGAAATAGGTTTTTTTAAATCCCGTTGGATCTCTTTGATTTTCCGGGATAAAAAGCCTATGTCCTTCGACGGTATGCAAGCTATCTCTGTACCAAATTTCATCAAAATCGGAAGAACGGATGGGCCGTGAAAGGCTAGCAGACAGACAGACACACTTTCGCATTTATAATATTAGACAGACAGACGGACGGACGGACGGGCCGACCGACGAACAGACAGAGACAGACAGACAGACACACACACTCGCATTAATAATATTAGTATGGATAAGTATTTTACTTAAGCTATAATTTTAAGCAGTTAATGCATTGATTTCATTATATTATGCAGTGTAAAAAAAGATGCGGAACAAATAAGAATAATGTATAGGTACGATACGAATATTGATATAATATTTTCGTACCGGTCGATTAATAAAAAAAGGATAGTTATATAACAATTACAACTTGAAGAAACCGTAGACCAACCATGTTGGAAGATTGTTTGTATCTTATTTAAATTCAATTTACTGAGTGAGGGAGAAAAAGTAATTCCCCGGTTGGGTCGGCTTTCGGAACACGCTACAAAGAGATTGGAAGTCATAGACGTAGTATTGGGACGAACCCATATACTTTTACGACAGAAAGTTTTTATTCCCTATAGAAGATTTGTAATCTGTGCCAATCTGATATGACCAACGCTTCAGAATATAGATGTGTTCTGAGATTAACGCATAAGTATACCTATTATTATTTAAGCACTATGCTAATTAGTATGCATATTAATAAAAACTTAAGCATTGTGTAGCTATGACAATTATCTTTACGGATTACAAAAACTTTCGAAACCTCTAAATATTAAAAAAAATTACCTTTAATAATAATCGTCTTATACTATCCAGGAAAAATTACTAATTACTTATTAAAATTATAAATCAGAGCTGCGTGATCTGGTTTTCTTCCACAATGTTCTCAGAAAATGACCCGCTTGAATAAAATGACTAATGACTATAGTGGTTCTGTTCACGTGCATAAAAACTGTTTAATTCATTGATTTTGAGCGTAAATCAACGCAAAAACTGAGTATGTTCCCCGCACTACCTGAAAACAAAGGAAACATGTTAAAAGAAACGGAAACAACTGATGATTATTGTTATAAACAAGAGTGACTGCATTTACGTCAAAAGTCGCAAAGAGTCGCGTTCTGGTACGATGCCGTATAGAAACCAAAGGGTTTAATAAAAATTAAAAACTGCATCATGACTTACAAGATCGCCCCAAGAAAAGCCTATGCGAATGAACTAGTGAAATCTATAATGTAAAATAAATATGCATCTTACCAAAAGGAAGGTTGCGTAGGTAAGTTCTAGCATTTTGAAAGCTTTCATCACAATGGGACGCTGCGACTGTGCACACGCCTGCAACACCAGCAGTCCCAAGTTTCGTCGCGCCTTGTTTGGGTACTGGGAAGGACATGAATGCCAGCCACAGTAGAATATCGAATCTGATAGTAAAGACGCCTGACAAAAACCATTTAGGTATTAGCAAGTTTTATATTAATTCATTCATAATACTTTTCAAATAAGAAAAACATCGGCAAGGGAATAAAGATTTCACTTGATTTATATTTTGCTGTTTTACAAGTATTATTAATATGATAAATGCGAAAGTATGTCTGTCTGTCTGCTAACCTTTCAGTTTTCACGGCCCATCCGTTTAACCGACAGAGATAGCTTATATCCCGGGAACAGACATAGGCTACTTTTTTCCCGGAAAATGAAAGATTTTGAGATTTTAAAACACCAAAATCCACGCGGACAAATCATGAGCATCATCTAGTACATAATGAATTATAGTACCATAAATCTCGAATTTAAATACCAGTTAGGTAAGTATGCTCTTCTCATTTCAAACGCATAGTAGGTATGCCAAAGATACTTAGGTTATTAATTATAACTAGGTACCTGATAAGTAATGTCGCCAGCGTTACACAGAAAAAGTCCCAGTAAGAAGAATAAAGCGAAAATAAAAAATAGTATCTTCATTTGTGCGACAAGAGTTAACTGATCTGAAAGCTGTAAAAGCACAAAATAAAAATGTCAAAACTCGAAGTACCTAAGGTACCGACAATGTACAAGAGAATATCTACAACAGCTACCATAAGGCTCAATGTACATCGACGTAAAAGTAACACGTGATTCATTCTTTCTTTAAATTTTTTAAAGTTCTTTTTTATTGCAAGATTTGAAGCTTGCGCTTGACTACAAATTATGTTTCATAAAAAGCAACGATAAGGCCTAGGTTGGATGTAAGCTAACTCTGTATCAAATTTCATCAAAATCGGTTAAATTATTGGGCCGTGAAAAGCTAGCAGACAGACAAACAGACGGACAGACAGACACACTTTCGCATTTATAATGTTACTACGGATTTTGTTTCCTTTTGAGAACATTATTCAAAGCATGGACTTCAAAAATCTTTTTTTTAATATTTAATTTTTTTAATACTTTCAAACATTTTCTTCTTTGACTTTTGTATTTTATTAAACGATACGTTTCACCATTTCCTGTTTCGATCTTCGTCAATGTACTTTGAGCTTAGCTGTACAGAAAGCAACTATCACATAGAAAAGAAAAATGAACTGCTCTTACAGCTATTTGCAGCAAAAGTGACACAGCAGAACCTGAACTTTGGAACAACTGCAAAGCCAAAATTGTTCCAAATGCTTTGTCAATTTCTTTAGAAATTCTGAAAAATATTTTCACGTGAAATAAGACAAGTTTATAACACTAAGTACTCCAAATACCCACTAGGAGCAAAGATCATTGATTAATATTAATTCAACAGTTACTATACGTCGTGATTTAGGTCAACAATCTTATCTCGAAAAGCTTCAACCAAAAGCCATCACCATAATATCAGCAATTTGTATCCTACGAATATCCCGTAGCCAATAGAGGATTTCTATTTTTACTTTAAATGTACTTAGTAGTTTTTTTCTTTATGGAAACCTGATATATTAATTCTAATAAGTGTGATATAAGAATCCGTGCGATTTCTTCTATAGCAGAATCCGAGGTAGTTCGAACGGTAGGTATTCTGAAAACCTTATCAGAAACACTATATAATCCATTTATGAATATGATTGATCCATTATGATTGAAGTTGAAGCATGTTCCCTTGTTTCTGTAATCCTATACGGATTAGAATGAGAATTTAAATACTCGTAAATAAAATTATTCTAAATAATTTACCTTATTAGTTCTTTGTGCATAACGATGCCTGCAATAAGTCCTTGCGTCAACTGCTTCGCGGCTCTCCTCGGATTACCCATCTCAAGGAGCTTATCGAAATCTTCTCTCAATTTTTCAAAGTAACCTCTCAGCGTAATAAATTTGTATTTAAAAATTATCAAATTGGCTAACGCAAAGCAGTCTACAGATACAATCATCGTTAGCATCATGATTAAGAGAACAAAAGTTGTGGTTATTCTGGTTATTACAGCCAAAAGCGAATCATCTCTATATGAAGGATAATATGTTACAATAGTAACAAAATGCGAACCTGTGAAATATAAAAATATTACAGAAGTAACGAATAGTATCACAGCAACCGTTCTAGTAGTAATCACAACCTAAATACTTAGTTTGATAAGTTTTCAGTATGAAGTATTTCTTACCAACAGACATCTTCCGTAAGCCTTCAAATACAAAACACGCAGTACAACCGTAAACAGTAAAAACATAAGCAACAAAATTAATCTTCATAATCCTGTATTTTTCTACCATCAAGGAGTTGTCCTCGTATAACTCACAAACTTTTATGAGATCTCGAATCAACTTTTTCACCAACTTCTTATTCGATATTACTGAGAATATTTTTATCATTACAATTGTATGGCTCACTGCGAATGTAATGGAATCGCTTTTTTCATCCTCTGGAAAGTCGCCAATCAGAGCAGCTAATATTTCCAATAGAGTCATAAATCCGTAAGTCAGAAATAGACTGTGATTAAATATTTTGTAGAAAATACTATTGTCATCTCTTATCACTCCTTCTTCGTACCAAAAATTACCTGAACCGACCCAATAAATTTTTTTACAGAATGTTTTCAGTATCACGTAATTCCTCATTATAATTGTTTTCAAAAAAAAATATGTGTAGTTCTCGAAACAGTTCCGCTCTTTCTAGAGACATAATATGTAGTTTGTAATGATGTGCCTAATAGCTAGAGTTTTCTATTTAACAGTACGGTGTTGTCAATAGGACCAGGCCAGTTTGTAAAATCATCTACTGTGTTCTGTATTGGTATTGAAATATGGTTTTCTTTATTTTATATTTTTATTGTAAACATACTCTGTAACTCCTAATGGTCTAAAAGTCAAAACATTTAAGGTTTAATATGGGTTTAATTAATTAAGTAGTTATGTTATGATTCGATGGAACCCGTACCTAAGTGTTACAACGAATGATTTACCTTGTTATGTTTACTTAAAACAAATGGTTCCAATATTACTTTCCCCATCCCTAAACGATAATATCACCTATCTTCTGGTATTATCATCGTTTAAAACTTTTCTAATTTGTAAAAAGTTCTAAATGATATCAGAACTGTAGTTGAGCGCGAATAACTAAATGTTTTATTAGCGGCACACGGCACGGTAAAACACACTAGTTTAGCAAATAGTACTTTTATCAAGTTAAATTACTTTTAGTTTTACGAAAGTAGAAAGTTTTGTATGTATTTCTCACTGTTACGACTGCCATTTGGGATGTGCATAATCATTAACACAATAGGTACCTACGTCACAGCTTGAGTGTTGATTAATTTTAACATTTTCTTTTTTCTTTTACCTAAACCTTTTTATCGTAACCAATAAAGTAAAATAAAAGTAAAGTAAAATATTCTTTATTGTACACCAAAACCAAAACAATAGAAATATAACAAAGATGTTATATTTGCAAATTCGGACATGAAAGTTTTTTAACGCCATATTAATATCCCAAAAACTGATCTATTTACGCATCATGTGACCCAAGAACCTTGCGTTTATCAAAAGCTAAGCCTAGCCATCCATCGAGGCAAAAATGAGAAAAAAATCACCAGTAGATAAGTAGGTACTTACATAGCAAAAATTAATTAAGTACAGTAGGTACATTTAAAACGAATCCGTATATAAATAAACTCGAAAGAAGGAAAAGCATTAAAATGCTCTTAAATGGAAATCGTTTCAAGACAAAAAAAAATACAAGTGACTTCAAAAAGCTCAGTTTCTATCGCTTTTATAGAAATCTCGCAATCTTGTCTGCCACCTACATAATAATTTTAGAAGTAAGACGCCGAGCGCCGCTCTATTTGTTAAGCTTCTAAGTGGATACGTGATTGTGTTGTTGACGCATCACTTTCCGCTTCATGGATCGCTGGTGCCGATAAATCGGAAGAGGGAGGCGATGTTTACCAATATACCTACCTATTTCTCTTCTGCAGTTGTTTATTCTTATTATATTTCTGTTCTGTTGCTTCTGTTGTTTCTTGGTTTTATTTTCCAACTGAGTCGTGAACAACAAAATTAATAATATTATGTGCGTGTTATATTAGTTGTACGTTTATTATATGAAGTCAATGATCAATCAGCCAGCGTGGTAGACTATGGCAAATTCTTCTTATTCTGAGAAGAGACCAGTGCTTCCGGCAATGGGTTCATCATGATGATAATGATAAATGAATTAAGAATACATTTTTTCCCGGAATATCAAAGAATTTGCCACGGGAGTTTTAAAAGTCTAAGTCAACACGAACGAATTCACAGGCATCCTAGATTTGAATAAGTATAATATCCTATACTGTTGGATCTTTCTAAGTACAAAGTAATTTAAAAGCATGACGAAAGAAACTTGCTAAAAAAACTTATTTACATACTCAAGTGATGTAGGTAGAGATGCAAATTCACATAGCATTAGCAAAAAGCTCTTAGCATTCCAGTCTCCGGTTGTCCGTAGCCCGTAACCACCTTAATTTTGTTGAAGTAATGACCAAGTTGCTTCAAGAGCTCTAAGACAACTTTGAGACTTGAATAAGAATAAAGTCACCCGATATATTGGACACAATAGAAAAACTTCTTACGAGTGTTGTCATAGAAAAACATAAGCAAGAAGTAGGTAAGCAATAGCTACTCGTAGTTTTATTTACTTATTATGTATATGTGCAAAAATTACTTATAGATCATCCAGTTTTGCAGAAACCATAAATCTAACTTGAAGATGTTGGTGATCGTGGGTGACTCGCAATAAGTAGGTACCCGAAGATTAGATTCCCGCTATCTATATACCTTATATATAGGTAAGTAAAAGGAGGTGACTGACTGACTGGCTGATCTATCAACGCACAGCTCAAACTCCTGGACGGATCGGGCTGAAATTTGGCATGGACATAGCTATTCTGACGTAGGCATCCGCTAAGAAAGGATTTTTGTAAATTCAATCTCTAAGGGGGTGAAATTGGGGTAGTCTACGCGGACAAAGTCGCGAGCATAAGCTAGTTATTTAATAAGTCAACAAGATGCTTAGGTCTTATAATAGATATCGAGTGCAAAAAATACTGATGCGGAAATATCCAGCAGTGGACGTCTATCGACTTTTGATGATAAACATATCAAAGCATATAAGTAGGTAGGATATAATATTTACCACACCACTCGCTCTAGAATGCCATCCACGCGGTTATTCCACGCGGATGAAGTCGCGGACATCATCTAGTTTGAACTAATAAAATGTCGAGTGACGAAAATAGCAGCAGTAATTACAAACTTCGGAAACTATTCATGCTCAAAGTGTTATAAACGATTTGCTCCCAGAAACTTCTAAAGATACAGACAGATAGGGACAGACTGATTAGGCTACGCTCGACTGGATTATCACGACGCCCGTGACGTAAGACATTACAATACCCCCATGTTGAATAATCAACTATTACACCCTTGCTTGAACCATTGCGTCGGTCATCATTTCCGTCGTCGATTCACAATATTGATTGTTGACACAAGGTTGACACGTATCCAAAGTTACCCGTTGGCACTATACCTTTGTGGCCATTAATGGACAGACTTTACTCTTGTGTCTACGGCTCATGCTGTCGGTTCACCAGTGTTTCCACTTTTAGAGATCTCGCCCTATTTTAGGGTGAAACGATAATGGACACGACTACTTAAAAAAAGAAGTGTAATGTTTTCAAGGTTTATGTAGGTATGTAGGTAGTTAATTTTAAGTTTCTTAATCCCACTATAATTTTTAAACGCCTGACCAGATTTGAATGTATGGTTATGATGGATTTGGATGGAGAATGATGCAAACTGCTGTTTGATTTTAATTGTGGATTTTTTAAATAATAATATAACTACTTGTTATAATGACTTAGGGTAATTAGTTAGTGGTAAAATTGAATTCTGTGTATGTTATCGAAGTGTTCTGAATCGGTCTGCTGAGTGTTTTAAAAAAGGCCAAATTAGCGCGAACTCCTACGGTAACTAGGGTAAAACTAAAATCGTAAGTGGTAACACTGCAGTTCATAGTTGTCACAGACCAATAACATATAGGATACAGACCACCAACTCCATAGACGATGTTTGTTTCAGTAGTAAGGGGAAGTGGGAGGCAAGGAATTTATATAACAAATTGTCATTGTTGTAGTGATCGTCTGTCTCACATTTTATTGGTTTTTACTATGAGAATCCACAGGACCATCTCTTTCTAACTTTATATAATATATAGCAATTATATGCCCGGATTGTCGTAAATTAGGGATGGCGTGACAGCAGGAAAACCGTAACTTTTTAGTGATGTCCTTTTTACAGATTTTAACGGTTTTGCTATTAATTACCGATTTTCAGTATTTATCGGTAATCCTACTAATAATTTATTAAGAAATTTAGTTTTTCAAAAAAAAATCAATCAAATTTATCAAAATATAAAAACTTTATTTAGAATAGACAATAACCATGTTCCAGTTGTAATTGACGATAAGTGTTCATCTGTATTCTTAAGCTGTGGGCCACATCTCTGCTGAAGACTTGCGCAGCAAGTTTCACCTGTAATGCATGGTTATTTTTTTATAGATAATTATGTTAAAGGCCTACGCAGACCGGGACGGCAAGGCAAGGGATTTTAATTTTTACTAATGGACATTCAACCGTACTGGTACAGAAATACGACATAAATTGCTATGCTTTAAAATGATGCCGTGGCATTGAAAGGGATTTTATCGCAACACGCGCCACAGGCTCCCGTGGCGGGATGCCGTGGCATACTGCGGTAGGCAACGGCATGCCACGGACTCCGGCGCTCGTAGTGATATACTGCGGGGTGCGGCGGCGGGAGTAGAGAAGCGGGGAATGCACACCAATATTGACCATCCATTTGCGCCCGCGTCTTTGACGACTGTGCTACGTGATTTTTTCGGAGACCAGTTTTTTACGTTTTTTATTCCAACATGGAGGAAAAATTAATAACTTTAGTTCAAGACTATGATTATTTATATAATATGTCATCAAAACATTATATGAACACTCAAATGAAGAACAATGCGTGGAAAAGAATTGGAATAGAAATGAATAAAACAGGTAAGTAAATATTTTTGCACTATAATTATATTTTAAGATTTAACACAGTATTAATGTCTATTTACAATATCGTTTTGCCATGGAATAGAGCCCTCATCAGACCTAAAGTAATCTTTAAACATCTCCCGTACTGTCATACCATCTAATGCATTGTTCATATTATTATCGTTTTCTAAATTAATGCTTACACTTGCTATATTTTGGCTTTCTGTGCTTGTACCACCTATGATGAAATTGTGTAAGCAAGTACATGCTAAAATGATATTATCAACATATTTTGGTTGAACCTGAATTCCTTTTTGACATAATTCGAAACGTTCTTGAAGTATACCAAATGCATTTTCGACGATACGCCTGGCTCTACTCAAACGATAATTGTATATTTTCATTGCTTCATCTGTCAATCGATCGCCACTAAATGGTCTCATAATGTTTGTGGTTAACGGAAAAGCCTCGTCTGCTACAAAAACATACGGCAACTCAAGATCAGTCCTCGGTAAACGTTTTTTTGGGGGAATATCGAGGGCATTAGAAGTCAATTTTTTTCCAAATATTGAGTTTTGCATTATACCTCCATCACTATTTCGTCCATATGATCCTACATCTGCAATCACAAATTTATAATTTGCATCCACAACCGCTAGTAGTACGATACTGAAAAACTTTTTATAGTTTATGTAGAGACTTCCACTATTGCGAGGTGCTTTTATCCTGAAATGTTTACCATCTATTGCACCGATGCAGTTCGGGAAATTCCATTTTTCATCAAATTCCATCGCGATTCGCGTCCATTTTTCCCTTGTTGGTTTTGGCATAACACTAGGTCTTAGGACATTCCAAATGACTCGGCAAGTTTCATGTACGATAGAGCGCACTGTACTAAACCCCATGCGATAGCTGTAACCTAGAGACTTGAAGCTACTTCCCGTGATCAAAAATCTGAAAGATAATATACCATTTTACCTGCTTATGTTTTGTTTTAGGTGAAGAATGCCAGAAAATATGGGGTAATATACGTAATAATTTTAGGAAAGCTCTGAATAACAGAAAAACAAAGAGTGGTGACCCGTACACAAAGCGACGCCCTATCAAGTTTGAAAAAGAGCTGGAGTTTTTGAAAAAATTCATTCAGCACAGAAAACAAACCTCGAATCTGGACTCCTCTTCAGAGGATACGCAGACTTCTTTCGCAGAATCCGCTGTCAATGATAATGATGAACGTTCAGTTTCGCGAATGACCAATGATTCACACCATTCCTTAATAAGACCAGAACCTACAACAACTGCTGAAATACTAAATAAATACATTGAATCGAAAAAGGAGGTGGACCCCATTGATTCGTTCTTTCAAACAATGGCTGCCACAGTAAAAAAACTACCAGAAAGAGTGCAGGTCCAAATAAAGAGACAAATATTTAATGTGGTAACTGACGCCGAATTAAAATACATAGAGGGAACTCCAGCTCCAACATCTGAAGATGTCTCTAGCTATGAAACCACCTCAGGCTCTGGTTATGAAGCTGCTTCGGGGTCTGGCTATGGAACCGCCTCAGGCTCTGGTTATGAAGCTGCTTCGGGGTCTGGCTATGGAACTGCCTCAGGCTCTGGTTATGAAGCTGTTTCACGGTCTGTTTATGGTACCGCCTCTGGCCCTGGCTATGAAGCTGCTTCAGGGTCTGGCTACAAAACTGCAGTTTCTGAATACGAAACTAATCTAAACTAGTAGGTACTCTAAATTAAGTAAAAACAAATAAAGATCCAGGGATTATCAGTGAGAAGGTTTATCAGTGCAAAAACTTGAAAATCGTTATTATGTGTCTACAATACATGATTGTACTTGGCAAAAAATATTGTTTTTTTTTTTTAATTTAATAAAAGAAGAAAAAATAAAACTTATACAATCATTTAACTACCCACCTCAAACACAAGGATAATCTCTGATCGGCTTCAATGGGGTTGCGAAAATTGGTCCTCTGTTTTTCGATATATGGTCGACATATATTCAACAGTGCTTGAAATTTCTCATAATCCATTCTATGATAGTCATAAAATTTTTGCACGTCGTATTTTAAATCATTAAATAAATTATTGAATTCACCCTTTGATTCCCTTTCTTTCCATAAATTATCAACCCAAAATCTTCTTCTATCCCTATTATTAGCCTGTGCACCTTCTTCTTCATCTGCAATAATCGATATCAACACCAAATCCCAATCTACCATTTTAAAACTGAGGCACACCAACACTCGATCAAACGCAACTGAAGACTAAAAGTGTATCAGGCAGCAGGAGTCGCTGAGGCGTGCTTTGTCGTGCCGCGGCACGCCGTGGCATGCCGTGGCAAAGTGCTGGAATGCCGCGGTATCTAAGCGGCCAGTGTGCGCTGACTCACGGCAAAATCCCTTGCCTTGCCGTCCCGGTCTGCGTAGGCCTTAATAAACTAAATTTGATAATGCAATTTAGATTTAAAGTAGACATTGGGTTTAAAATATAATTAAAGAATTTAAATGAGTAGTTTGGAAATTCATTAGGATTCAAATTTTTATTCAAAAAATTATCTTTTATGCTCATAATTATACTATCCTAAACCTAATTATCCTAATCCTAATGTTAATATTATAAACTAGCCGATGCCCGCGACTTCGTATGCGTGGATTTAGGTGTTTAAGAATCCTGTGGAAACTCTTCAATTTTCCGGGATAAAAAGTAGCCTATGTCCTTCCCCGGGATGCAAGCTATCTCTGTACCAAATTTCGTCAAATCGGTTGAACGGTTGAGCCGTGAAAAGCTAGCAGACAGACAGACAGACACACTTTCACATTTATAATATTAGTATGGATGTGAAAGTGTGGATGTTTGGATGTTTGTTACTCAATCACACAAAAACAGCTGAACGGATTTGGATGAAATTTGGAATGGAGATAGATTATACCCTGAATTAACATATAGGCTGCTTTTTATCCCGGAAAATCAAAGAGTTCCCGCGGGATTTTGAAAAATGAAAATCCACGCAGTCGCTGGCATCACCTAGTATGCTCATAATTATCTTCGTCACTATTGGGCGCCGACCCTGGTTATTGGTACTTTGAAGTAGAGTTGAAGAGTTGAAGAGAGTAAGAAGTTTTAGTACCAATAACTAAGGTCTGCGCACCATAGTTTTATTGGATTTTTTCCATGGCAAGGACATTATCACAAAGCTATTGTTACAAAACAAATGTTCAGTTACTTGCCTTCAACTTGTCATATCAATTTGGTTTCACATGCTTGTCTGTTAATTTGGTAGACCATCCAACACCTGCCACACCATCAACAGCAAACAGCTTCTCGATGTAGTCCCACTGAGCACGCTGACTCCCGATGAGCAAGTCCTTCTTCTGAAAATTATTGTGGAAACATTTGAGTAAATGTGGGACATCATATATATGATATATTTATGACTCAGTGGTTGAGAGTAATGAGTAATAGAAGTTGTTGGCTCTAAAATAGAGTGCTGAATTAAATCTGGTGACTTCTGTTTGTCAGGAATCGGGATATTTGGCAAGGGATTTACTAAATCTATAGGACTTGAAATAACAGAAGCTTGCTCATTCCTACTTTGTTTGTCTGTTTGTGAAGTCGATGGGATATCGACTATGTTAACATCGAGGGGTTTACCAGTCTGTAAAGGGGATATCTCTAGAAATTTGTCAATTTTAAAATGTACTATACCAGGGTTTTTAGAAGACTGTTTAATATGCAAATTCAGCGTGGGAATTGAATCTTTTGTCAATCTATTATTTACGATATACCGAGGTAAGAAATGGGATTCGCAAATCCTGACATTTTTTAATTGCCTAAGGGAGTACTTACGCAAATACGTACAGTTAATCAACCATGCTTTCCATCTAGCTGTGTCGGTAAAAAGTACGGCGTGTAAATGTAGGGTGCTTTTACACTTAGGTACACTACACTGCCTCATATCAGATAAAAAGGATACTAGGTATTTAGAAACACTAACAATTATTACTAAGCCTAAATTAGGCAGGCAAGTTTAAAGAGCACATCCACTATATCTCTCAATTAAAACAAAAACATAAAAAACTGAAAATAGAAATATAAAACGAATATCCTGTTATAACTGCAGCACACTTCAAGGTTTAAACTCTCGCAATGGATTAAGGAGAAAAATTGAGTTTTTTAGGTTAGGTTATAAAATCTCTCAAAACCGACATGTTTTTATTTCGAAATTCTATGTAATGAAAGCCGATTGGATCTAATCACCGACCAATAAGATTTGAGCAAAAAATATCATAGTGTGCTGTATGTACATGTGCCTTTAATACTGTGTGAGTGGAGCGAGATAGTCCTGTGGATTTCGAAAGAGGAATAGAAAGTGCGAAAGAAATGGACTGATGCATCTTTTATGGCCCTCAGTTGACAGGGCCTGTAGTTGTCAGTTGTCACTGTCAACAATTTCATTTATCGATTTGGTGCTGCACTTGTTGGGGCTTCGTCGCCGTAATTTATAATAATTAGTCATATTAGAAAGTTGTAATTATCACATAACATCATGGGAGACTCCCTAGATGGGAGTGAAAACGCCCCGGAGGCTCAAAACGTAGTTGTAGTGGATTTCCAGGATTTTGCGAACTACTTGCGCCGAGCTGCAACGGTACTTTTGCCCGAGGATGACATCGTTCCACCGGCGTTGAACGCTGCACTTGAAGACAAAGTGAATCAAGATTGCATTCGGAAATTCATTTCAGACCCACAAGTGCCGTCGCTGTACGTGCAGCGATTTTCACTCAAAGGTATGAATGTTGTAAAAGTAATCGATTGCATGTGTTCGGCGTTTTAACTGCATTGACGTATTATGCAAATTAGGTGTTTCCTACCCTTCACTGATTACTCATCTCTATTCATAAAGTTTTTAAGTTAATTTCGTAAAAGTTACTAACAATTTCTTGTTAGTTACTTAAATAGCACGAAACTCTTTTAATATACTTACTTAAACTATGAAGATTCAAGATTGAACTAGGTACATATTTAAATGTTTGTTTTTAACCTACAGAGGATGAAAGTGAACAACCAACAGAGGGTGAAGAAGAAAAGGAAGCTGTCTCATACCAAATTACCAATGAGGTCTGTTATTTTTAGCTGCATCCTACTAATTACACTTATATGAATAGCATAAGTTCTTTTACTTTTCTTTATTCTGGGAGAGTAGGTAGTGGCTACCTGAACTACTGTGATTATGACTCCAGTCCTTTTATTTGTGGGGATTTACAATATATAATTAAGTAAGATAGGAATACAAAGGTTGTGAGTACAGAATTGTAATTTATATGGAAGTATAGGAGATACATTTCAGGTTTACAAAATAAAATCATAGCCTAAGTTCTACAAGTAAGAAATTTTTCAACCATGTTTACAGAGAGCAGGCACAATTTTTTTGTAAAATACTGAAACCACTAATAACACATTAAATACTTGTGAAGAGAAATATATTTTTCATTTCTCTATAAAAATTTAAAAAGTTTAAGTAAATGAGTACTTATGTTTAAGAAATAACTACATTATGTATAAAAATACAGATGAATTAACTGGCTTTCCCTCATACAGGTACATTTCACATCGCCACAATGTGCAGCATTTGTCTGCATCAAGCGTGGTGCTGTCATTGAGGCTGACAAATCCATCCACAGTCAGATGCGTCTCATCAATCTCTCTGACGGCTCCCCTTACGAGACCCTCCATGCATTCATCAGCAAAACCATGGCTCCATTCTTCAAGAGCTATGTCAAGGAGAGTGGTCGAGCTGACAGGTTAGTCTTATTTATTGTTGCCTGCCTTGGCTAATCTATATATCTTTTTCTGTGGTCAATCACTTAATTGTATACCTACTGGTGACTGTCTCGTTTGGCAAAAATACCTTTATCTTTGGAAATTTCGAAAAATTCGCTGTTAATCCTTATCTACATTATAAATGGAATGTCTGTGCAGCTTTTTAGGTCCAAGGGTTTGTCCTTGGTTTTGATAAATGCCTGTCAATGAATCAGGACTTTTCTATTTATTTATATTTACACTTTGTCCATATTCTCAGGGATGGAGACAAGATGGCACCTTCAGTGGAAAAGAAGATTGCAGAGTTAGAAATGGGTTTGCTACATCTTCAGCAGAATATTGACATCCCTGAAATAACACTTCCAGTCCACCCATTAGTTGCTGCTGTTATTAAAAGGTATAAATATAAAATAGGCACAATAAGTTAAACTATTATTTTATTTTGAAGCCATGAAATCATTCATCCTTACATAACATTCAATCTAAGCTCCCTATGTGTATTCTATCGCCTTTATAATGTGGAGTGTTGTGAGGAGTTGTTTGACCTCATTCATTCCACCCTCCTTTTTTTACAACCACACACCATCATAAGAAATTTCACCATCATCACTTGGGTACCTGTAGGGTGATTGCCTAAAACCTGCATCAATCATTATTACAATCTCAATTGTCGTGATTGGCTGAATTTGTGCGATTCTTGTTGCAACAATGCATTGTAGCCAATAGTGAGCGAGCGTCAACCAATCAGAGGTGATTGCGATCGTCACAGTGTAGCTGTCATTCTGCCGCAATCGCGCAGCTGGAGCACTATGACTGCTTGTTGTGCCAGATCTATTTTTTCCACGCACATGCAAACTGAGGAACCACCTCCTTTTGGTGATGATCAACAAATTCCTGAAAGGCCGGTAATGAATT
Organism: Maniola hyperantus; assembly: GCF_902806685.2. Classification (NCBI taxonomy): domain Eukaryota; kingdom Metazoa; phylum Arthropoda; class Insecta; order Lepidoptera; family Nymphalidae; genus Maniola; species Maniola hyperantus. The sequence goes on along the minus strand of NC_048552.1, from coordinate 8,034,215 downwards.
GTCAGTTCCTCTGGTGCTGCAAATGCTCATAGGCTATAATCACTTAACATCAGGTGATCCCCTGCTCGTTTGCTCACTATTTTTATTTAAAAAATCTAATCTCATGAAACATGATAATTGAGATGAGAAACTACCTTCTATTATCTATTTTTCCTGCTAAACAACTTAAGAACATTTAAAGCAAGATTGAATATGCATAAGAATTGTTTTAGGGCTGCCGATGAAGGGCGCAAGCCTCGTGTAGCTGACTTCGGTGATAAAGTTGAAGACTCCACCTTCCTCAACCAGCTGCAAAATGGTGTCAATCGCTGGACTAAGGAAATTCAAAAGGTTTGTCTACGACTTCTATGTAAGAGTCCTAGCCTTTTCCCAATATTCCCAGTGAAAAAGGATAGAACTATTTTAGCGTTCAAACTATCGTGAGTGATTTCCATTATACATATCTCACACCCGGCTTTACTCACATGTTTAGTCGATGCTAGCCCGGCTAGTTTCGAACCCATCTGGGGTCATGAGGATAGAACTACTTAAGACATGTCAATTTTATTTTGTATACAGCCAAATATATATTATTCTCTTTTTTTTTATTAGTTATTGTTCTTGTGTGTACCTACAAGTTATTTAAATAAAACATTTATTTTTAGGTTACAAAATTGGACAGAGATCCATCTAATGGTACAGCTTTACAAGAGATTTCATTTTGGCTCAACCTTGAAAGGGCACTTCATCGCATCCAAGAGAAGAGAGAAAGTATTGAGGTATGCAGATTTCATACTCATTTCAAAACAAATGTAGGAAACGAAAGAAAGGATATACATTTAAGTCCTAACTATAGAAATGCAGTCTGTATGCGCATGTGTTTGTAGGTTCAGCACTATTCACATCCCTCTTAATCATAATTGCCAATCTCAGTGTTGTTGGTTTTAGAGTTCTGCATGAATTTATATGACCTCACCACAAATCCAATATGGCTGAAGTGAAACAAAAATCGCGACTTCGTCGGTGTGGATTTAGGTTTTTAAAAATCTTGTGGGAACTCTGATTTTCTAGAATAAAAGTACCTTCTGTCCTGTCTCCAGGATACATGATATCTAGATATGTACTAAAATTCATCCACATTGATTCAGTTGTTTGATTTTCTGTCAACAAATAGCCCATGTCCTTCCCGGGATGCATTCACATTTATAATATTAGTGCTACTAATTAGTAAATACTAATGTATAGCAGAGTTGGGTTTTAATATTAGGACATTAGTTTCATATCGCGAAGTTATTATGTCTGTTTTATATTATGTTTATATTTCAGGTTGCCCTAACACTGGATATTCTCAAGTATGGCAAGAGATTCCATCCCATTGTATCATTTGATACTGACACAGGACTCAAACAAGCCCTTGCCACAGTGTCGGACTACAATCCCCTAATGAAAGACTTCCCTATCAACGATTTGCTTAGCGCAACTGAACTTGAGAGAATTAGGTAAGGAACAAGAAGTGGAACTCAATGTATCTCACATCAGCATTAATTTATAATGTACTTCATTTATTTACTTCTTACTTCCTTTAGCGCTACAGCAGTTTAAATAAGTAAATAAATACACTTTTATGTTAGAGTATGTGGTCGAAAGTAATGTACAGCGGCTTTAGAATGACTCTGTCACTCATACCTGTATGACGTTTTGATACAATTCTCGGCCGAAGTTAGCGATTACCAACCTCGTTTAGTTTGAAAGGACTCTGCTGGCGCCTCGTCCTTTCAAAATCACTTGAGAAGTCCTCGGCTTCGCCTCAGCCTCAGCCAATAATACTCGGCCAGTAATTGCTTTATTTCAGGCCTGGAATGTAATGTACTGTTAATTGTTCTAGACTTGCTGTGCAACAAATCTTTTCACATCTCCGCAAAATTCGGTCTACCAAATATCCTATTCAGCGTGGTTTGAGACTTGTTGAAGCTATCTCGCGAGATTTGGGCCAACAGTTATTAAAGGTAATGAAAGGTTTATCAATATTTCTCCCTTTTTAATATCTTTTGCTGTCTTTAGCTTATACATACTGCGAAATTATTTGTGAAATGTTGTAATTTATCGTGAAAAGTGCATCGAAATTTACACAATACTTTAAAAATTATACACGAATACACAGACAAAACGATTGCTACTTTATTTTCAACCATTTTGATTTAGTAAAGTAATATTAAAATCGATTATAGGTTTTGGGAACTCGTCGATTGATGCATATTCCATTTGAAGATTTTGAGCGTGTCATGACGCAGTGCTTTGAAGTATTCTCTTGTTGGGATGACGAATATGAAAAACTACAAGGTCTTTTAAGGTAAGCCCAAAGTCAAATTATATAGTTACCATCGTACACTTTTTGATCGTAAATAATAATTGTTGGATTTGTAAGATGATTTAATAGTGATCTTTAATTACTAAACTAAACAAAACTACGAGTTCGGGTACTATCCCACCGCTGCTATGTCGTGTGCGCCCGCACATAGGCTTCAAAATTGTATGGATAGAGATTTATCTACAATATACCGTTTTGTTTAACAGGGATATAGTAAAGAAGAAGCGCGACGAGCACCTCAAGATGGTTTGGCGCGTGTCGCCGTCGCACAAGCGGCTGCAGGCGCGCATGGAACACATGCGGCGCTTCCGCAGGCACCACGAGCAACTGCGAACCGTCATGCTGAGGGTAAGGGGGATTCAACAGGTACACAAGCGCGACGAGCTATACCTGTCAGTGTGGTCCTGTTCCATGACCCATGGTCATGCTGGGCGCAGCTAATAACAGCTTATACGCGCTACAAGACAGACTATATACAGTGCCGATAAATGTGTGCCCTAGTAATATTTTTGAATTCGCTTGTTATAATCGATGAATTCAAAACCGCGGTTCGACATTGCACTATCAAGACTGTCGCAAAAACATTCTGTGCCGCAAAATTATTCAGGCAGCAAAACGCTTGCCACATTGTAGTTTTAGGACCGTTCCACAATACTTGCGCTGCGACGTCGCATCGCAAGAACGTCGTCCACACCTCAATGGGAAATTCTCATCCGCGTTATGCGTTATTGGTTTGAGTTTTTGAACATTCTTTTAAATTCCTTAGGTTTTGCGTCCCCGCGCCGCTGCTGCTACGGAAACGGGAGCGGCGGGCGAGCCTGCTCAACCACACTCGCTTACAATGGACGCTGCAGATGCTAATGCCATCGCTGAGGTATATATTGCCAAATAAATTGAAACAGGTGGAAGGTAACCACCTTCAGACACAAATTCATGGGGAAAAGTGAGACGTTTTGTATCGACGCAACTGCTTACTAAAACTCCCAACCAAAGAAGGGCTTCGGCACTAGATTGTGGTCTGTGAAAATATACTGATTCTTTTTTTAGGCATTCCATATAATTCGTTTTTCAAACTAATTTTATCTCATTCTTAAAAATCTATTACTTACCTTTTTTATTGTTGTATGTTGTGTTGTTTTTTTATTGGTTTTCAATTATACTTTAACTTGTCTTTTAAATTCTGTTATCAGGTGAACTTAGCGTATGAGAATGTGAAAGAAGTGGACTGCTTGGACATCTCGCGTGAAGGATGCGATGCATGGGAAGCCGCCGTACGACGCTATGAAGATAGAATCGGTATGTTAATCGCTTTTACTTAACTTCAATATCGCTATATTTTCTTGAATTTGATAAAGTTAGCATTTGCCTTCTCCCATTTGAATGAACCAATATTACTTTTGTCTTTTTAAGGTATTTTTTAATTTTGGTAAAATTGGTGTGAATTGCACATTTGGAGTACTAGTCAACTGTCATCTAATTTTACCGAATGTATTTTTCAGAATTACACCAAAACGATTTAATTAAAGGCAATTAAGGCAATATTTTGGTGTTAGCCATTGATTTCGAATATAAAAAATATATAATTTAACTATATAAAAAATAACAAAAAAATTAGATATGTCTCGTTTCTGTCGGGTCTGGGTCACAGATGACCCTTGTTCTATAATGGTTTCACTTTATACCTTGTAGTGTTTCAGTTTTTTTAGCAAAGATTCGAATTTCAGCGCTTTTAATTTTACCTTCTCCCACAGATCGCGTCGAAACCCGCATTACGGCCCACCTTCGCGATCAACTGGGCACGGCCAAGAACGCGAATGAAATGTTCCGCATCTTCTCGCGCTTCAACGCTCTGTTCGTGCGCCCGCACATACGCGGCGCCATCCGCGAGTACCAGACGCAGCTCATACAACGCGTCAAAGACGATATCGAGGCGTTGCATGAGAAGTTCAAGGTAAATACATTTCACACACACCCAAACATACCACACACACACACCTGCACCACAGACCCACACACAACTTCACAGGCATAACAATATGGATGCACTCTTACTACAGCAACTCGCAGGAGTTGAGTTATGCGTGTTTTATGTTAACGCCGTTGCCGTGAATTCTCACTTAATAAAATATATGTTTGGAATCAATTTTTTTTTATTGTTGAAAAATCTCCAAAATTTTATTCGAGTTAGTCATTATTTCTTAAAATTTGCCTACTTTACGCTAAGTTATTTACTTTTATTTAGTGAGTAAACTTGTGAGTGAATAAATATGGATCGGCTATTAAAATAAAAGCTATTGTGATAAACTCGGATTATTTACGAATTAAATTAGTGAGCCTAGACCATAGTCTGTGACATTATCTGATACATTTGTGTTTACCTAGAAACAGGATAGCATAAATTGGTTTATTTCTTTCTTATCATAGGTTCAATACCCCCAATCGAAGTGCAGTCGTCTATCGTTGGTGCGTGATCTACCACCCGTTGCAGGTTCTATTATTTGGGCCAAGCAAATTGACCACCAACTGACGGCTTACTTGAAGCGAGTTGAAGACGTACTTGGTAAGATCTACGACCCACATTTTTTAAACCTCTATTTTTGATCATGGACGATAATTAATTTACATTAATAAAATCGGTCCATTATTGTATTATTTTTTATAATTTAGCAAAATAAAGAAAAAGTCTGTCTAACAGTAAGATGCTTTTACCCCTAGGTAAAGGGTGGGAAAATCACATTGAAGGACAAAAACTTAAAGCAGATGGAGATAGCTTCCGTCAAAAACTAAATACTCAAGAAGTTTTTGATGACTGGGCTCGGAAGGTAGGCTCGGAATGATTATTTTTATCTTTATTACATTTTTCATTTTGTCAATTTCACATAAGAAAAATTAGAAGAAATGGTATATTTCTCATTCATGAAAAGCAGTGACATCTGTGACCGGCTGCAATCGTATCGTTTCGCTTATTTGAGTAAACCCGATTGGTCGGCGCGCATAAAAATAACCAAGAATTCCCGCAGGATTAAAAAAAACTATTTATATAAATATATTTAATCCCGCGGGTTTTTTTTTGCATATATCCAATACATCACCGAAAGGACTATTCGCTGTCAAAGAATATTGCGTGTACTGGGCGGCTGATTTGCCAAATTTTTAAATTTCACCAAACAAAACATTTGCCGTATTCAGAATAGTGTGGCCAGTTTATTTGCAGAATGCAGAACTATCGTAAAATTTGCCCGAACTCAAATCATTTACCGACAGTGAAGCCGTACCATTGCAAAAAATAAACTCTGTATAAGTCCCGCAAATTGCTATTGCGCTGGAACCATGTCTCTTTAACATCGAAATGACGTCATTTTGACGTCAGCCGAAATAAAAATATACCATCAGCTCGAAACTTCAGTCTAATGCTGTCGTCACTAAAATGGCGGCCACGCGAATTAGCAATTTGCGGGACTTATAACTATTACAAAATAATTGTATGTATTTACCACAAATATCTTAACTTGGCAGATAAAATCATTGTAAATATATTTTTAGGTACAACAACGTAATTTGGGTGTGTCCGGACGTATTTTCGCAATAGAATCCGTACGTGCTCGTTCTAGCAAAACTGGCACTGTACTGAAACTGAAAGTTAACTTCTTACCAGAAATCATCACACTGTATAAGGAAGTACGGAACCTTAAGAACTTGGGATTCAGGTATGACTATGAGTTATATTTTAACAGCCGTTTTATTTCGTTTGAGTCTCGCACAGAAATTTATTTTAATTGTTACGACTTTTATTACTTTTTATTACGTAAATTTCACACTGCTTTCGATTCCTTGACAATATCACATTACGTGAAATCGGGGTTCCAACTTCTCAATCCCCATACAGAAGAGTTATTTAAGACGTGTCAATAAAAAAAAATCGAATAGAGCTGCATCAATTATTCGATCTCACTTACACATACCTGAGTATAGTGTGCGTGTAAGATGGAACGATTACCGCCGTTTCGGCTCGATTCGTTTCTTCATTGACACGCGCTATACCTATCTAAACCGCGAATTCTCCTGTATAGTATCTTTTAAACTGGATAAAAAATATTCGGCCTCTTTGCCAACGTCGAAAATTGTTTCATTATTGGTCTTGAATAAAACAAACAGACAGACCCACTTATTATATTTATTACTATGTACATAGTCCGCGGTATCTTCCGCGTGAATTTAGGTTTCTAAGAATTCCATGATGCTAACTTTAATTTTTTGGCATAAGAAGGTCTAAAGGTCTCCAAGTCTGTAACCATATATCCATGCAAAAAATCACGTCGATCCGTTATTCCATTGCTAACCTTTAGAACGACAAACCAACAAACAAAAACACTTTTGCATTTATAGTTCAGTATGTAGATGTTGAATTTTCTATTTTAGGGTGCCCCTTGCGATCGTCAATAAAGCACACCAAGCGAATCAACTTTATCCGTTCGCAATTTCTCTTATCGAAAGTGTACGCACTTACGAACGCACGCTCGAAAAGGTACGTACCAAAATACGCAAAGAATTACTCGTATAGAATGAGGTTTCGATGCCACTGCCAACCAGTCTAGTTATCAGCACGCCTATTCTTTTTCTATACTAGGGCCATTACGAACTTGCGAACTGGGCCATACATAATTTTTTTATTGAACCTCTCGCTCGCACTTACAGGAATTGGAACCCGATGCTCTGGTGTTGTGTGTAACAGCAACAAAAGGATTTGTCGATAGTCGATAACAGTTTATAAAAAGCGCCCATACTTTTTAGCTGCGTCTACTACCTGCGTCCGAACGGCATACCTTTATTGATAACGACTTCTGCGGCAATCACACAACCCTTGATCGTAATGATTTATTACTACGTTCGCACGTTCGTAATGGCCTTAGTATAGTGTACATCAGAATTATATAGCAGAATTATATTATATAGAATTATAGAGGGACTCAAAATCGCAATGGTTGTTGCATTCCAGCTAATAATGAGATAAGAATGTGTCAGCCAATCAAAAGTGATTGCGATCGTTATACACAGTTTGACAGCTACAGAGCTGTCAAACTTTCGTGCTGCACAAACTGACCAATCAAAGATATTAAATAGTTGCTTATTTTATTGTTTTAAGTATTATTTAAAATTTTAATACATGGATACAAAACTTTATTGCACACAAAACAAGAAATAACCAAAACAAAACAAAGAAACTATAAACAATTGTATGCAAAAACAGCCATTATTGCTTAAAGCAATCTCCACCAGGCAATCTAGATTAGATTATGCATGTTGAGTTAGCCTGTAAGTGCGTATACAGTGCCGTGTGCGTATAGTCGTAAGTTTAAGTAACTAAGTTGTCATTTATGTCATAGAATATGTAGTAATTAGTACCATTTTGTATACTTACTGTTAGCTTCCTAGTAAATAAAATAACCGTCGCATTCAACAACTTTTGTATGTATTGAGTTCTAAGCCAGGTTACAGTGAATGTAGATCTTTGTAATTCTGGCAGTAGGATCGATTCCTTACCACGGTTCACAGTTTACACGCACTACAATAATTTTTTATAGGGTAATACAAAATTGGCACTAAAATTTTATCTTATTACTAGACTTATAAATTAAAAAATAATATTGAAATATTGTATAATATTGTCACTAACACGTGCATTTTAATTTATGCAGCTAAATAATAGGAATCATACGAAGGTAGTTTATTTATAGGCTGCATGATGCCGACGCAATGCTCTTAGAGCTTAAATAACGCACATTTTCTATTGAGCCTGATATTATACATAGCTATTGCTTAATATTGTAACGGATGATTTTTCGTTTGTCAAATATTGTTTAATTGAGGAATACATTTTGGCCAGTTTTGTATTGGAAACTGGTCAAAATGTCTTTATTCGTCAGTTAAAGCTTATTTTGCTGTTGAAAAATCAGCTCTTAAAGTTAGTAAATTCAATCTTTTATTTTTTTTCATACTCTGTGCTTCTGTACGATTTTCGAGCTGGTAAAAGCTTAAACTTAGTATAGTTTAAGCTTTATAACTCCTGCAATGTAGTTATGTAGCACAACCTGTTAATATTATTTTGATCTATAAAATTTTCAAAGCTTCATACTAATTAATAACAGAGCAAAGTAAATTTGCTTTACATGGTACTCTTCTTAGCTCTTCTAGAATTGATGGCATCGTAACGAAATGCGTGCTCATATCAACTAACTAATATCGAAAACTTTAGAAAGCGATAACGGTTTCGTAGAGCGTTGTCTTTGAGACTGACAAAGCGTCACGATATGAGTAACAGAGACGACTCTCTATGAAGCCAAAATCTCATTCTAGAGTTGATGTGCAATCTTTTCTGCCAGGTACAAATCGCGCACCATTCTGTATAATAATTGAGGCGCCCGCCTTATCGACATATGAGCACGCACTTATAGTTTGGCGATAATATGCTTGTCACTTTAAATGGCTTTCTCACAAGATATAACATTCCAGATACGCGACAAGGCCTCCATTATTCCGCTGGTAGCTGGCCTACGTCGTGACGTTCTATTTCAAGTGTCGGAAGGCATGGCTCTTGTGTGGGAGTCGTACAAATTGGACCCGTACGTGCAGAAGCTTAGCGAAGTTGTACTTATCTTCCAAGAAAAGGTAATTATAGAGCAATGTTTTAATTATTTATGTTTGTTATGTTGCCTATTTGATGTATGTACACATCTATCTACTCTTTTCGTTGAAAAAGAGGGCAGTACTTTCATACCTTTCAATTTACATAAGTCTAGAGATTTCTGTACAACCCATTGAATTAAATGTATAGAATGGATATCCCCTTTGTTCCGTATCCCGTAGGAATTTCGAAAAATTGGTCTTATTTCTTGTCTACATTATAAAGGAAACCTCTGTGCGAAATTTTTAGCTTTCTAAGTTCAATCAATTGGGCGTTGATGAGTCTTTTTCTTTTGTGTTTGAGTTCTTTTCCTCTAATGTCCTTATATGTAGGTACCTCTAATGTAATTTCTACCTTGGAATAGGTGGAAGACCTTCTAGCGGTAGAAGAGCAGATATCTGTGGACGCTCGGTCACTGGAGACGTGTCCGTACTCGGCCACAAGCTTGGCGGACATTCTGAGCCGACTGCAGCGGGCAATCGACGACCTTTCCCTACGCCAGTACAGCAACTTGCATCTGTGGGTGCAGCGCCTTGATGAAGAGGTATGGATTAAAAGTAACACTAATTAACGACTCGCCCACGCAGAATTCGTAACAAATTGTTTTATTGAACTAACACCATTACAAAGGATTAAAAAATGGAATTTTACCTGAATTTTTTTGAGGAATGATTTGGACCCACCATAAAGAAAAACTAACCTAATTTTCCCACCACCCCTTTACCCCTTTGCAAATGCTAAGAATTGTTGCAAAGGTGAAAAAATTTGAACCCACCATTACAGTTATGTTTGAAAATAATTTTTTTTAGCCCCCAAATCCGGAATTCGGAATCGTTGTGAAGGCTTTTTACGCTTGTTATATAGGTTGAGAAGAGCCTCGCCGCACGTCTTCAAGCCGGTATCGAGGCTTGGACCGCGGCTCTGCTCGGCAAGACCAATGAACTGGATCTCTCCATGGACACGTATTCACCCGCTGAGCCCACGCACAAGCCTGGCGGAGAACCTCAGGTATGTCTGCGAATCGATAAAAAACTCTTACATATTTTGATCCGTTACCGTTGATGGTTACCAATCTTAACTGTGACTAGTCAACCAGAAATGTTTCCTCAGATCGCCCGCGTGGTCCACGAAGTCCGCATCACAAACCAGCAGATGTACCTTTTCCCGTCGCTGGAAGAGGCGCGTTTCCAGCTGATGCGCCAGATGTTCGCCTGGCAAGCCATCGTCACTAGCCAGCATCGGCTGCAAAGCACCAGGTTTGTCTAAGCGGCTTCGGCCGGGGGTGGTTACCACCCTACCGGCAAAGACCTGTAGCCAAAAAACTGTTTCGGTACGACCCTACCTAAAAACCAATTAAGGGTAATTAAAGGGTAATAAATTTAATTAAATTGCCGTGTTACTGCTTCCACCTTCAGAATGTTGATAAAAACTAATAATTTGCTAGAGTAAAGCTTAAAATTACAGTATGCATGTTAATGTGCGTTTGCTTTGTATACTGCGCCTTTAGATACATTAATATAGTCAGTTATTAATGTATCTAAAAATGTACTTTGAAGTTTAAACTGCTGTGACGAAAGCAGAACGTCTTGTGATTACAAACAAGAGATGTAAAATTGATCGAAAACTGAACCTATAACACGTAAAATTTAACGCCTCACGGGCCATTTTAACTTTTTGTGTCCATGTCAGAAGTACGATTTTAGTCTTCTTCTTCTTTTCTTGTCTATGGCTCTATGTACTGCGGTTTTGTTGTCTGCAATAATTCCGCCAATGTCAATTCAGTGGAGAAAACATCGTTGTACTTTGGTTCTTGAATTCCTTTTATGAGAGACTTTTCTTTCTATCCTTTGTTAGACCTAGACCTCACAAGGACAACACAAGTTGTTAGTTTATACATTTATTCACAGTCAGTGTTTGGTTTTCATTTGAACCGACCGTGTCTTTACCGCAATAACAGCGAAAACTGCTGACGCCGCGATCCGACCGTCGCCGCGGCCGTGCGTGAGCCAAAATGACCTAGTTCCGCGTTTCGTCGCGTCAGGTTTATTATAAAATAAATAATCATCGCTATACTACTTGGTTCCTGCAACTATGGCCGATATAAAAATAGAATTAAAAACGGAAAATGAGCGCTTGCTTTTTAACGCATTTACAGAAAAAAAAGCTGAAAATGAAAAACTCCAGCTTATAACTAAAAAAATGGAGCAGCAAATTTTGGAGCTCCAAAAACAAATTAAGCTCCTTTCTAATAAGGATAACAACCCAATGGATACGTCCGGATACAAAGAAAGTTCGGGTCCATCTGCTGAATATCATACGGACGAAGAGGAACTTGCGCAAGAAACAGAATGGATAAGAGTGAAGAGTAGGAAAAAAAGGAAACTAAGCACGTCACCCATTCTGTCACAGAGTAGAGAATTCGAAACGTCAAACACAGAAACGCGTAAAAATGAAAAAAAGAAAACTAAGAAAGTACCACTACCCCCGCCTATAATGGTGTCCGGTGTGGAAAACTATCAAACATTTTTTGACTTACTGTCAGGAAATCTTCTCGAAGCCTCATCAGATTTTACATTAAAAATGATGAACGCAAAGAATGTCAAAATAAACGTTACCAATGAGGACACCTACCGATCCTTGACGAAAATCTTAACTCAAAATCAATTTCTGTGGCATTCCTATGAGAATAAACAAGAAAGACCTATTCGTGTTATGGCTAAAAAATTGCCTGCCTCATGCCAGCCCAAAAGAATAATTGAAGACCTTCAAAGCAAGGGTTATAAAATAGAAAATGCAGTGAACAAACTAAGATGGCAGAATAAAGAGCCGCTTAATATGTTTACTCTAACATTTAATAATGTAGAAGATATAAATAAAATTTATGACATTAAACACATTCTAGGGTGTAAAGTTGAAATTCACCCTATCAAAACATCAAAACTGGTACCTCAGTGTAAAAAATGCCAAGCATATGGTCACACGCAGAAATACTGTGCCAGAGAGGCCAGGTGTGTAAAATGTACAGGAAAACATCTGACTCGAGACTGCACTAAGCCAGCAGAAGAAAAACCCAAATGCTTACACTGCGGTGAAGCGCACCCTGCTAACTATCGGGGTTGCATGGTTGCCAAAGAAATGCAGATCCTAAAAAATAAGAATCTTAAAAAATCATCAAAATCATCCTCATCTTATCCTCAGCGTTCATCGAAACCTGAGAAATCTACTAATTCCCATATAATTAAAACTAATGAAGACACGAACAAAAGTGAACATCAAACTTATGCTCAAAAAGTCTCTAGAAATTTGCCAAGCACAAAACTGCCCCAGGGAAATATGGAGAGCAAACTAGATGAAATTCTCAAATACATGTCCTCGTTTGACGAAAGATTGCAAAAACTTGAAAGTGGCGCTAATAAGGCTACCAATAAGCCGAAAAAATGAATAATAAGCTTAAAATATTTGCATGGAACTCAAACGGACTACTACAACATCAACAAGAGCTACAAGTAGTCCTTGATACACTAAAGATTGATATTTGTCTAATATCTGAGACACATTTTACTAAGCAATCGTTTATTAAATTTAACAGTTATAAAGTGTACCATGCCATACACCCAAATAATACAGCGAGAGGCGGCAGTGCCATCTTAATTAAAGAAAATTTGTACCATTATCAAGAATTCCAATATGAGGAACAGGAAATTCAGGCAGTAGCTGTTAAGGTCAAAACTACAAAATACGAATTTTCGGTAGTAGCTATATATAGTCCCCCAAGGCATTCAATTTCAAAAGAATATTATGTGAACTTCCTCGAGAAAATTGGACATAGATTTATTATTGGAGGTGACTTTAACGCGAAAAATACCTTTTGGGGCTCCAGATTGACTACTACAAAAGGTAGAGAACTCTTAAGTGCCATTAAAGATTTAAAATGCGATGTAATAAGTACAGGTAAGCCTACCTACTGGCCTACAGATACGATGAAAATACCAGACCTAATTGACTTTTTTATTTATAAAAACATATCAACAAAATATCTAGACATTGATGAAATGTTCGACATGAATTCAGATCATTCTCCTATTCTCTTAACGCTAAGTGACACAATCATATATAAAGAAACCTATCCTGGTCTTGTAAACAAAAATACAGACTGGGACAGCTTCAAAATGGATTTGACTAACAATATTAACTTAAATGTGCCGCTTAAAAACTCGGAACAACTGAACGAAGAAGTAAGAAAATTTGTATTAGATATTCAGCTGGCTGCTTGGAATAATACACCAAAGCTTAGGAAAAAGCCCCAAGGAGTGGTTGCTTATCCCAAAAATATCCTTGAACTCATCATTGAAAAGAGAAGGCAAAGAAAAAAGTGGCATCATTCGAGATCTCCACTTGATAAAAGGTTGCTGAATTACTTGACTAAGGCACTAAAGAAACAAATCAAAAACTTTAATGATTCGTCAACCTACAGTTATCTCCAAAGCCTCACGAGTGAAAGGAGTACCGACTATTCACTTTGGAAAGCAACTAGGAATTTAAAAAGACCATGTATGCATATTCCTCCAATTAAAGAAGAAAATGGAATGTGGGCAAGAAATAGTGAGCAAAAAGCTAAAAGATTTGCAGAACATCTCGAAAAAATATTTCATCCAAACGAAGGAGAGCACATTGATTTTTCTACGATGGAAACAAATCAAGAAAACTCTCCCATTAAACTAGTAACGCCTAAGGAAATACTCAGTATGATTAATAAACTGAACTTAAAAAAAACTCCAGGATATGATCTTATTACTACAGAAATCCTGCGAAACCTTCCAAAAAAAGGAATCGTAAAATTAACGACGCTGATTAATGCAGCATTTAGAATTAAGCACGTCCCTGATTTGTGGAAAGTTGCAGAAGTAATTATGATTGCCAAACCAGGCAAACCACCAAATGAGGTTACATCATACAGACCAATTTCTCTGCTACCAATTATCTCAAAACTTTTTGAGAAGCTACTGCTCAGCAGATTGAAACCTATATTAGATGAGAAAAATCTGATTCCTGACCATCAGTTTGGATTCAGGGAAAAGCACTCGACAATCGATCAAGTACACAGAATAACAAATATAATTGAAAGAACACTAGAAGAAAAGAAAGTCTGTTCAACCGTATTTCTTGATGTAGCACAAGCCTTTGATAAAGTCTGGCATGAAGGTCTTGTTCAGAAACTTAAAGTATTACTTCCTCAACCATTTGCAAACATATTAGAATCATATATATCTGATAGAGTATTTCGAGTGAGGCAAGAGGAAGCTTACTCCAAACTCAAGGTGATCAAAGCTGGAGTACCTCAAGGAAGCGTTCTGGGACCTGTCCTTTATCTCCTGTACACGTGTGATCTTCCACAACCCGATCACAATACCATCGCTACTTTTGCCGATGATACTGCTATCATAGCTGTGGGTAATACTCACCAGGAGGCATCGGGAAAAGTTCAAATAGCTCTAAATGAACTACATAAATGGACGAAAAAATGGAGAATAAGACTTAACGATTCCAAGTCTGCCCATATTGATTTTACTAATAAAATACCAAAATATTATCCCATTTATATTGACCAACAAAAGATACCCTATGCTAACACGGCAAAATATCTTGGAATGACTCTTGACAGTAAGCTACGCTGGAAAGCACATGTCAAGAAGAAAAAAGAAGAGCTAGAGTTACGGTACAAAAAATTGTACTGGCTCATAGGCAGAAACTCATCACTGTCAACTAAAAATAAGATACTATTATACAAACAAGTCCTAATGCCAGTGTGGACTTATGGTATCCAGTTGTGGGGCTGTACCAGAAAGACCAATTTACTAATAATTCAGCGATTCCAAAATAAAGTGCTTAGGGGTATCGTCAATGCACCCTGGTACGTCAGGAATGTAGACATTCATCGCGATCTCCAAATGGGCTTCGTGGACACAGCTATTAGCAAACACGCTAAATCCCACGAACGTAGGCTCCATGAACATGTTAACGTCGAGGCTATCCAGCTCCTCGACAACACAGACCTAATACGTAGACTTAAGAGGACTAAGCCTTTTGAGCTAGTGTAGTTATAGTGAAAGTGTAGTGCTAGTGCAAATCAAAGATCACACGAACAAAGTGAAAGCATAGTGCTAGTGCAATTTAAAGAACACAAGAACAAAGTGTCTTCCAATAAGGTATCTTAACTATAAACTAAGCTAAGTCAATGGACAGATTCTTAGGTATAAGTACGTTTATAAGTTTAGGTTAATATAATATTGCTTATTAGCCTCTTTCATAGGCTAGATTGTAATGGTAGTAAAGTACTGGTGACAGTGCTTTACGACAAAAAAAAAAAAAAAAAAAAAAAAAAAAAAAAGTTTATACATTCATGGACAATTAGTATGATTTTAGTTTAACATAAAGGAAATATAACCACTAATAATATCATGACAGTTAAAACATTAAACAATGATGTTAGAAATACATTATAATTTAATATCATACAAATTAATATAATTGCATAGACATCTTAGGATCGAAGGATTAGGAAAAGAGAGGAGATAAGGGAAATGAATTGGGCGAGGGATATTATGGGGTAGAAGCTCGTACAAAGATATGGGGTGGTTAGTACAATTGAAAAATATGTGCTCATCCAGACCACATTCACAAAGCGAGCTATCTCTCACCCTGATTTTATTTAAAAACACTGGGGAGCATATGTGGCCTAATCGTAGCCTACATAGTACAGATATTGTCCTTTTATTTAGTTTTTTGGATTTGAAAAACCAGGGTTTGCGGGGAATATTGGGCTGGATATATCTATAGTGTTTGGCTATGTTTAATTGGGTAGTATTCCATCTTACATTCCAGTCCTTATGCATGTAAGTTTTAGCCAGAGGGATGAGGTCTCTTGGGAAGATGCAGCTGTATGTTGGGGATCCTGACTGTATAGCTTGCTTAGCCCACATGTCAGCTTGTTCATTTCCTTGTATGCCGAACGATTTTAGTCGAAGGTGAGCCGTACTTTTGACATGACAGTTGACTCATAGAGTTAAAATGGCGCATAAGGAGTCATTTTGTATGGACTTTACTTTGTTTATCTTCGACACAGCATCTCAGTCAAGAATTGTTGTTAACTTGGTTATGTTTGCAACATGGTAGGTATGAAATAAAATAAAAAACATTTATTTCGACCCATCATATTTCTGTTAGGGATACAATTGAGCGATTAATTCGTCTATTTGATACAAAAGACATTCACAATTTGGCGTTGTAATTGGCCAAAAGATTTCATCTTATGTCAAATCCAACAGATACCAAGTGGGAGTCGCGCGTGCTCAGACCGCTACGTACAGGAACTTGCTCACAAAGCTGCCCGGCGGTTCATCACCACTCGAAAACGCGTACGATGCCATCGAACAAAAGATATCGCAAGTGCGTGAATATGTCGACGAATGGTTGCGGTAAGTTATGAAATCATTATTTAAAGTCAAATTGGATAACATAGTGGCTAATTCCGTTTTACTCAAACTTTAAACTAAACTAAAATGACACGTCTAAATCTATTGCTATCCCTTTTATAATGTTGCTTGCGGAAAAGGATAGCACTAGATTTAGACCCCTTAATTTAGTTTAGTTTAGATATTGTGTACAAGAGAATCGGCCCCATTGTACACTTTGATTGTCAATTGTTGAATTTGTTAGATAATGATGTAATGGTGCTAATTAATTACATATACTTAAAACTTCAACACGAGTTCCAAACGCGCTCATATATTGTTAGTATAACACAGAAAAACTCTGATTCTTCTTAAACGATCCCAAATTTTATACCACATGTGTTAGAAACATTCTAGAGAAAATAATTGTCCATGACGACGGAAAAACGATAGTTTCGACATAAACACTCTCTATTCTAATTACTGTTGAAAGTTTCATGCTACAATCGTTGTGTAATCAATTAAAATAGCTCTCAAATTATTATGTTATGTTTTAGGTTTGTATATTTGTCAGTTATGAGAATATGTGTGTTTTTATTTAGTTACCAAGCGCTATGGGATCTCCAACCGGAAAGCTTGTATGGACGTCTCGGGGAAGACATCACCTTATGGATCAAGTGTCTAAATGATATCAAGTAAGATGTTTTGCTTTATTTTCTTCACTTTAATCTTATTATGTAACCAAGGTTTGAAGATATTAGAACAAAAATAAGGATACAAGTGGCCTGAAGTGAAACTAAAACAGTAGTAAAATATTGGTCAAAACTCAAAACAGATAATGACTTAGATGCATCATCATAGTATTGCATACCTAAACCGTTAATATCGCATCTCGAATAACGTCAGAATGAAATGGACCTGAAGGACTGTTGTAGGTGTATAGAGAAACATGATTTTTTAATAGACTATAAAAACTATTTCATTGTAAAATTGTACTAACTTGTATTTGATTTTATCAGAAAATCTCGTACGACATTTGATACGTCGGATACGCGTCGCGAATACGGGCCCGTTGTGATCGACTTCGCTCGCGTGCAAAGCAAAGTTGCGCTGAAATACGACGCGTGGCACAAAGAAGTTCTTGGCAAGTTCGGCGCTCTGCTGGGCGGAGAGATGGTGCAGTTCCACGCCAGGCTTGCCAAGTCCAGAGGGCAACTTGAACAGCAAACTATTGGTATGCTTTTTTTAACTACGACTAGATTATGCTCGCGAGTTTGTCTGCGTGGATTTAGGTTTTGAAAATCCCATGGAAACTCTTTAATTTTTCGGGATCAAAAGTAGCCTATGTCCTTCCCCGGGATGCAAGCTATCCCTGTACCAAAAGTTCATCAAAATCAGTTTAACGGATGGACCGTGAAACGCTAGCAGGCAGACAGACAGACACACTTTCGCATTTATAATATTAGTATGGATATGGTTTACACTTAATCCATACTAATATTATAATAATTGCGAAATTGTGTTTGTCTGTTTGCTAGCTTTTCACGGCCCATCCGTTTAACCTATCAGACATGCAAGAAGAAAATTGTGATTATAGGTTTTATCTACTTCTGAATCCAGAAAACCGATTTTTTTTCTAAATTTTCTACTATATCGAATTCCGCGTGATACAATCCTTGTCAGTAAGCTAGATCTACTGTATGATATGAAAATATAACGGAGCACTGTTTGAACTTTACGTCTTGTTCATTCTCGCAGAGGCAGCCTCCACTAGCGATGCGGTGTCTCTTATCACTTATGTGCAACAACTGAAGAGAGAAGTCTTGGCTTGGGAGAAACAGGTTGACATTTACAGAGAAGCCCAGCGTATTCTGGAAAGACAAAGGTATGCTGATCTCTCTAACTGGTTTTTAAAAGTGATCTACCTATAATTTACAGGATTTTAATGGCTTTCTATCTTATTTATTTTCGTAGATTCCAATTCCCAGCCCAATGGCTACATGTTGACAATATTGAAGGTGAATGGAGCGCTTTCAATGAAATCATGCGAAGGAAGGATTCCTCTATTCAAACTCAGGTAATATGATAGTATAAGTTATTCGATTAAAACTATCAAAGTTGTATAAAATACGGACTTGGAGGAGTTATATCCTGAATTATATTTGAGCCTTGCATTGGAACATAAAAATGACCAATGGTTTTCACCCTAGAAAATTTCCAGACTGAGCTAAATTGAGTATTGAATTAATAAAAAAAACTTAATTTAACCACAGTAAGTTAATGTTCAAATCATATACAAAATGCGTATTTGAGTGATTAATATAGGAGTCCCTTCCAGGTCGCATCTCTCCAACAAAAGATCGTAGCTGAAGACAAAGCCGTCGAGGCTCGAACTCTCGAGTTCCTCGCTGAATGGGAACGCAGCAAGCCCACTGACGGCTCCACTAGACCTGAGGACGCCTTAACTAGACTCCAGGCTATGGAGACTAGATACACCCGCCTCAAGGACGAGAGAGACAATGTTGCTAAAGCCAAGGAGGCACTGGAACTGCATGATACTGGTAAGTAACGTCTCATTTTAACCCACGAAAACATGGAAATCTTTGCTGTTTCTCGCTGATTGGGAATGCAGCAAATCCACTGATAGCTCAACTAGACCTGATGATGCTTTAACTAGACTCCAGGTTAACATCTACAGCACCAGACGAGTTGCTTAATTTGTTGTTGTCTTTTAAGATTTTTGTTTATCCCTTGAATAACCCGAATGGAACTATTGGGGGAATCGACATCGACAATATGTGTGGCAAAACATTTAACCTAAAAATTTTATGTAACAGGCAGCTCAGTAAACAATGAGCGTATGACGGTGGCGCTGGAAGAACTGCAAGATTTACGCGGAGTGTGGTCATCACTCAGCAAGATATGGACACAGATTGACGACATCAGGGAAAAGCCCTGGCTTTCTGTACAGCCTAGAAAACTGAGGTACCTACCACAAACGTTCGACAATATGACATTTTATTATAGCTCTGGATAGAATTTGTAATGTTATTGATATTGATCTAAATTATTATACTTTATTGGTTATGAAGCTTATAAATACTATATGAAATACAACGCCGCTCAGTCGTTGCAACACCAAATATAAGAGTTATTCTGATAAAACCTACAGACAGAAAAGCGCACTTTGATCTTCAGTTTGTTACTGGTTTTTAAAGATAATAAAAAATTAAAGACAGTTCTTCCTAAAGTTTTCCTAGATATTTCTAGCTAAAATTGATGGCCCAATCTTTTGTGATAATGTAGTTGTATAAAGTACAATGTTTTAGGCAACAACTGGAAGCGATGTTAAATGAACTGAAGGAGTTGCCAGCTCGGCTGCGTATGTACGACAGCTACGAATACGTCCGCAAACTACTTCAGTCGTATACTAAGGTATGGCCTATATTAACATTGTACTTTTCACACAATAATAATCAAACAAAAATATGAAAATTCAAGCACTTGTAACATGCCAGTCACCATACGCAAAGAACATTATTGTCCTGTCCTAATGCTAATAAATACCAGGTCCTGCTAACTTCACTCACAAATAAAATAATATTGATATATCTCTAGGTTATGAGCACAGCTAGCAGGAGTTTTCAAGCCATTGATATAGAATAATAGGAATCACGAGCAAAATGACATCGCTCAAGTGGCCATTTTTTTTAAATAAGAACAAAAACATATTCTAAAATAAAACTTATCACCTAAGAAATAAGTCTAAAGAGTAGACTAGTTTGAAATAAGGTCAAACTATTATTTTTGCTTTTATTTTTCGGGCCGATTTTGAAGCACTTATTACAATTCCTGTAGAAACTCCTATCATTTCGCTGTTTCAAGCCATTATATTTTAGATGGGGGTATTATAATAGAGGAAGAAATTAATAATTTCCACTTTCCAGGTCAATATGTTGATCGTGGAGTTGAAATCGGATGCTCTAAAAGAGCGTCATTGGCGCCAACTATGCCGCGCCCTCAAAGTGGACTGGTCCCTTTCTGAGCTAACTCTCGGTCAAGTGTGGGATGCCGATTTGCTACATAATGAACACACTGTGAAGGATGTGGTATCCGTGGCCCAAGGAGAAATGGCACTTGAAGAGTTCTTGAAACAGGTATATAATTCAACCCGATTTTTACCCGACTATAGAAAGGTGATGATTCTTGTTCGATGTTGTTCTCTTTCTTTATCATATTTAAAAATCTCTTTAGCATATATAGAAGGAGTAACTAAGGGTGAAATCTATAGAGCGCATTCTGACTTTGCTTAGACTTAAGACTGAGTCAAAACGAGACAGATGTATATCTCTCACATGAACCTGTCTCGTTTTAACTCAATCTTAAGTCTGAGCAAAGTCAACATGCACTCTATAGATCTTAGCCTTAGTTCCGACAGCCTGATATATCAACATCACGTGCTAGTCAAACTGCTGGGTCTAGAAACTTAAAAACATGTAGATTTTCTTTATAATGTAGACCCCCACTAAGAAGTGATTTACAGAAATTCTACCCAATGTATATATTATAGTCCGTACTCGAGACTCCTCACGCGCCATTGTAACTTTATGGGTCAATTGTCATTTCAAAAGTACGGTTCACCTTTACAATAAGGACTCTAAAATCCTACTTTTGACATGAAATTGCATATATAAAACGACGCGTGAGGATTTAAATTTTACACGTGTATGGTGGATAATACAAGAATAAAATTGTCTTTTAGAAACTCAGTATTAAATTATCGTATCCAATGGAATTAAGTAATTAAAATCTGACAATTTCTAGAAAATGTCAAAATAATGTACTTAACAATCTATTTAACAGGTTCGCGAATCCTGGCAAAGCTATGAACTGGACCTCATCAACTATCAGAACAAATGCAAGATTATCCGAGGCTGGGATGACCTGTTCAACAAAGTTAAAGAGCATATCAACAGTGTGGCTGCTATGAAACTTTCCCCGTACTATAAGGTATAAAACATTCAAAATTTTAAGGTTATATAAGCGACTGTTTACCACGCCATGACTTGCAAGAGGCGCATGCAACGTATTTCTAAACGTTCGTTTCTACTGCAAAAGTCGGTCGTATCCGATGCATCGAAAAAGATACGTCATACCCATAGGAGACGCGGATTCGAATCCTGCCGGTTAAGTAAGTTTTGATATCTATGTATGTATTAAAATTATATTTCCTTGAAGTGTAGGTAAAACACTGTCATAAAAATTACAAACATACAATTATGTTTATGACGTCAACAGCGACTATTATCCACACATTTTACAGCGAAGTCGATACTGCCGATGAACCTCGCATCTTCAGTACTGCAAAATGTCTGAAAAAAAATTAGATCATAATGTTGTCGAACGAAATTTTGTATCTATGTCGAATGGTATGTTATGGTCTGACTATAGTTTTTATGAGTATTTTTATTTGTCTAGGTCTTTGAAGAAGAAGCATTAACGTGGGAAGAGAAATTGAATCGTATCAACGCACTATTTGACGTATGGATCGACGTACAGCGCCGCTGGGTGTACCTTGAAGGTATCTTTAGCGGCTCCGCTGATATCAAGACTCTGCTGCCAGTCGAGACTAGCCGTTTC
This sequence comes from Maniola hyperantus, assembly GCF_902806685.2. Lineage (NCBI taxonomy): Eukaryota > Metazoa > Arthropoda > Insecta > Lepidoptera > Nymphalidae > Maniola > Maniola hyperantus. Next base: position 8,012,095 of record NC_048552.1, on the reverse strand, counting down.
CAAAGTATTAGGTTCGTATTTAAGAAAAAAGGAAAAGTTTATTTGAACACAGCTTTTGCCTTTCCATTTTAGTTTTTGATGCCTTTTCCCTGTTCACTTTTTACCGATAAAATTTATTGAAAAATTGCGGTTTTATTAATTCAGACTCAATGATATAAGTGTTTCTCGTGTTGGTATGTGAGGAAATAACTGTGATTTTTCTAAACCAAATTATGAGACTAACTTAATGATTAACAAAAGATGACCAGTGGATTTAGGTTTTTAAGAATCCAGTGGGTAGTGATCCTGGGATGAAAAGTAGCCTATATCCTTCTCCAAGGTGCAAGCTATCTCTGTACCAAATTTCCTCAAAATCATTATAACAGATGGGCTGTAAAAAGCTAGCAGACCGACAGAAACACTTTCGCATTTATTATATTAGTATGGATCTTTATTTTTTTGTTTTCCTCCCCAGCTCGGAATTCCTAGGCCTGATGAAGAAGGTGAGCAAATCGCCAATGGTGATGGACGTGCTCAACATCCCGGGCGTGCAGCGTTCTCTGGAGCGCCTGGCTGATCTACTTGGCAAGATACAGAAAGCACTCGGCGAATACTTGGAGCGCGAGAGAAGCAGCTTCCCGCGGTAAGATATCGCTTGTATTACTTTATTGGACCATGAAAACCCTGCTAAAAGCACCATCACAGTGGGAGCATCACTTCCCCGTGCTGCACCCGGGCAAGGAGGCCATGCCTTGAGGCCCGTAAGCTAGACTAATGTGCAGTCAAAATCAGTGTCTGGAATTAATTGATTTCCCATATTTCATTTTATTTAATAATAGCTGGTTAGGTTAATAAAAGGATAATTAACCTATTCGGGAGGTCAGGGGTTTGATCCCGGGCATGCACCTCTAACTATGCCATAGCATTATTTAATGAAACAAAATTTCAACAGTTTCTACTTCGTGGGCGACGAAGACTTGTTGGAAATCATCGGTAACAGCAAGAACATCGCTCGTCTTCAGAAGCACTTCAAGAAGATGTTTGCCGGCGTCGCAGCCATCATTCTCAACGAGGACAACACTATTATCAATGGAATCGCGTCCCGCGAGGGCGAAGAGGTCAGATTGTTTTAAAAATGTACGGTATCCGTCACAAAATTTATAATAATTAATAGGTGTTTGTTTAAACAACAATTTCGGAATAATATTGTATAACATCTCAGAAGATTCTTGAAACTTCGAGCTTAAAATGAGCTACTTATGTGTATCTGTTATAAATCTTTTTTTTTTGTATTTAACTAGTTTAAATACACTTGTTTTAGTCACACTTTCGCAATTTTTAATTAAATGGGTAGTGTTTTTATTTACCACCAACCAACAGTTGGTTGGAACGGCTCAGTGGAACCTTCTTATGACACCTAACCATCATCGACATCATACAGGAACACAAAAACGCCAAGGTCTTTTCGGTTTCTCTTCGGATTCATGAAACCGAAATTTTCAGGTCTATTTCACATCGCCGGTATCAACGGTAGAGAACCCGAAGATCAACTCGTGGCTTTCCATGGTGGAGCGGGAAATGCGCGTCACACTCGCGTGCCGCCTCAAGGACGCCGTGGGCGAGGTCAAGCAGTTCAAAGACGGAGACGTTGACGCGCAGAAGTTTATAGACTGGTGTGACAAATATCAGGTAAGAGTTTCTTCAAGAAATTAAAGTGAAAATGGGGCCGATTCTCTTGTGCACAATCTCTAAACTAAACTGGATTGTGTACAATGCCACAGTGTGGCTAATTCTTTTGTACACAATCTCTAAACTAAACTAAAATATCACACACACACATATTGCTATCCCTTTCATAATGATGCTTACGGAAAAGGATAGCACTAGATTTAGACCTGTTAATTTAGTTTAGTTTAGAGATTGTGTACTAGAGAATCGGCCCCATTATTGTACTCAAAGTGGCTACACTTTATACTTTTTGAACATAATCACAAAATTAAAAAAAAAGCTTTTACTCTATGGCACTAACTACTTTGTTTTGTACTTTAAAACACCTCGATAAAACTTGGCTACCTCATTAGAGCTGTTCTGTCTGGCGGCCATTTTAAATACGGATGTAGCAACGCAAAATTTCCTGGCGTCCGAAAAAAAGATTGGAGTTACTCTCAAGTACCGCTTGAAGAAGTTCAAGTTTACTTCAAAATTTTCTCATACATTCGTCTTTTGAAAGTGATGACAAATTAGTACGATTGTGTGCGTGACACGTATGCGCATAGCGGCACAGTCTACTTAGATATAAGTCCCGCAAATTGCTAATGCGCGTGGCCACCATTTTAGTGACGTCAGCACTAGACTGAAGTTTCGAGCTGATGGTATAGTTTTACTTAAATATACGTCAAGTGACGTCATTTCGATGAGACATAGTTCCAGCGCAATAGCAATTTGCGGGACTTATACTGACGCAGTGTTTATGTACTTTTGCATATGACACTGGCTTCAAAATATAGCAGCCCCTTACTGTAAAAGTCGTTGCTTCGAAAATAAACTTGTTTCAGGCTCAAATCGTAGTTCTAGCCGTCCAGATCCTGTGGTCCGAGGACGTGGAGGCGGCTCTGGTGGGCGGCGGCGGCGACGCGCTGGGTCGAGTGCTGCAGCACGTTGAACACATGCTCAACATTCTCGCTGACTCCGTGCTGCAGGAGCAACCGCCTCTGCGGAGGAGGAAGCTGGAACACCTTGTGAGTACTCGAGTCTGTGATTGGAGGACGTAGAGGCCACTCTGAGCACCAGAGCGTGGAGTCCGAAGACCAACGGAGTTTGTAATTTGTAGATATGCACACTGGTTTGTCGTAGCGCTCTGGTGTGCTTGACGCAAACCATTTTTTTTGTTGGTTCGTGTGGTTTTTAATTCCTAGAGCCTCAATAGCTCAACCGGTAAAGGAGTGTACTAGAACCGAAAGGTCGACGGTTCAAACCCTGCCGGTTGCACTATTGTCGTACCTACTCCTAGCACAAGCCTGACGCTTAGTTGGAGAGGAAAGGGGAATATTAGTCATTTAACATGGCTAATATTCTTATTAAAAAAAATCAAAAATTAGCATTCATCAAACATTTAGTCCTGTTATTCTTAGTTTCCATTGTGGAATAAAACGTACTTTTCACTTGCATTTACGGACTATTACACATTAGTTACAAGAAAATTGGTGATCTACACGATAGGCTAACTAGAAACAGAGACAAACTTGCAGCTCCTACCTTCCGCCTCAGGAAAGTCCAAAAGTCATTTGTGGGTATGGGTATTACCTTTTATAATAAAATCCCGCAAACTATTTTGGACTTTTCACAAGTTTAAAAATCTATTAAAAATATGCTCCTGAAAAAAGCATATTACACAATTGAAGATTATCTAAATGATAAAAGAGCGTGGATTTGACCTGCAGGTCGTTCCGGCGACGCACAAGACTGCAAATACTATTTTATACATGGCATAATTTTGTACCTATATCGAATATTTGAAAAGAGCAACCGCCGAGTTTCTTGCTGGTTCTTCTCGGTAGGAAAGGCATTCCGAACCAGTGGTAGATGCATCCGACTATTCGAAAGTACTTGTAAAAGTTTATTCGAATAAAAAAGATTTTTTTTTTTTTTATTAGATTGGCTATTAGGGTAATAAATTACTCCTTGCAGATCAACGAGTTCGTCCACAAGCGTACGGTGACGCGACGCCTCATCGCATCGGACGTCAACAGCCCCAGATCATTCGAGTGGTTGTGCGAGATGCGCTGCTACTTCGACCCCAGAAATAACGACGTAAGTATTCTGTTGTACATAGCGACATTTTGTCATACATCATTACCCATCAGTACCCATGTTATAAATGCGAAAGTGTGTTGGTTTGTCCTTCAATCACGTCGCAACGTAGCAACAGATCAACGTGCTGTTCTGCATGGGTATAGTTAAAGACCTGTAGAGTGACATAGGCTACTTTTTATCCCGGGAAATCAAAGACTTCTCATGGGATTTTTAAAAACCTAAATCTACACGTACGAAGTCGCGGGCGTCAGCCAGTATCACATAAATAAACGAAACTCCGCCGCCTGCGGCAATGCCGACCCGATCAAACTCGGAGCCGACAAATTCCTGGACTAATATGCTAATGTTAGACAAAAATTTCGCAACAAAATAAAACAAATGATCAAATGTCGATTTTCATGGCATTTGTGTAATTTAGAGGCAAGTGTAAAAGTCTTGAATTTTACAGAAATGATTAACTAGCGGTTAACCGCGACTTCGTCCGCGTACAATTTCTAATTTCCCTTGAAATTTTTCCCGCTGCAAAGGGCCTATCGGCCAACTGCTAGTAAAAACCGCGGCTATGCGCGGTTTTATTTTTCAAAATTTCGAAAGGAACTGACCTATAAAACTTCGAGCAGCAACATGGAAAAAAAATTGACATCGCATCATTAAAACAAAAATATTTTTTTCTTTTTACAGGTATTACAACAGCTAACCATCCACATGGCAAATGCCAAGTTTCTCTATGGCTTCGAATATTTGGGTGTCCAAGATCGCTTAGTTCAAACTCCATTGACAGACCGCTGCTATCTTACTATGACTCAGGCTTTGGAAGCAAGACTTGGAGGTTCTCCATTTGGTAAGTTTTGTATAATTTATTTGTTTCTGGACAAGGCCAGAAACTGGAACTACTTTTGCTATAGAGCGTCTCTTTGCCATTTTTAACAGTCTTCAAAACATGATTAAGATGTAAACAATGCCAAAAAAACAAATGATTTAAGAAATTGTTTAGTGACAAAGTTGTGTGAAAGCAACCGGCTGAGCTTTCAGTTGCCCCCTAGTATTATATATTGTATCGTTTTGTGATTTGAAAAGAGCAACTGAGTTTCTTGCCGGCTTTTAGTAGAATCTACATTCTGAACCGGGCGGTCGAGTCACAAGCGTAGTATTAGAGACACTAGTTGTACATGAAATAAATTTTGATTTAGCGCGCTCCTAACCACAAACTATTGAGATATGGTATCCAGTTGAAAGAGCGTTATTCTGTATCGATTTGTCAACGCGGGCCGTCTATCAATCCTATACGAAATCCAAATTCAGCGACTATTATACAATCACATGTTACATCTTGAGAGTGGAGAAGACAGAATCACGCAATTTATTTAAATATACCCAGCTTTTTATTTATAGATGACCATTTTCCATATCATTGTATTTTTTGTATAGGTCCCGCTGGTACGGGTAAAACTGAGTCAGTAAAAGCTCTCGGCAACCAACTCGGTCGATTCGTTTTGGTGTTCAACTGCGACGAAACATTCGACTTCCAAGCTATGGGAAGAATCTTCGTTGGTCTTTGTCAGGTATGATTAGGACTGACTACATAATATGACTCTATAAATTTTCAGGTCTAAATGTAGTGCTATCCTATTTCACAAGGAGCATTGTGAGAAGGATAGCTTTACTTTTGGATCGTCTATTAGTTCAGAATTGGTGAACAACCAAATAAGCATTATAAACTGCTGTAAATGAATATTTAAAGATCGTCAAATATTTTGGTTTAATTTGGTAGGTTGGAGCTTGGGGTTGCTTCGATGAATTTAATCGTCTGGAAGAAAGAATGCTTTCGGCCGTTTCGCAACAAGTACAGACCATACAGGAAGCGCTTAAGAGTCACCAAGAAGGAGACAATACGAGTAAGTAACTCGTCTGCAAAAAAAACTACTTTCGGTATCAAAGCTAACAGAAATTCTACTGATCTCTTCCTGACTTTGCACATTCTGAAACGGATTTTTATTTATTTTTATGCATAATAGTTTTTGATTTATCGTGCAAAATGTCTAAAAAATAAGACAGAACCACTCGGTTCACGAGTCTGACTCGCACTTGGCCGGTTTTTTCTAAGGATGGGATAGTAATGTAAAAACTTGATAAAATGGTGTATATTTTTCTGAAGTATTGTGTCTTAGCGACAGATTATAAATTATGCATATAAATTATGATAGAGCCATAACCATTGCGAATGTGGGCGGAGAAATGATATTCTTTTTAAGTCCTTTAAGTCCTTTGGAATTTGGATCACTAGGCACGTGCGTATAGCAGCCGTTCGATTTACTATCGCATGTAGGATACAAGGGAGGTGGCAGTTTTATTTGTAGCGGTAAGTGCATTGTCTGGGAATTCTGAAATTCCTTTGACGGGATAAAGTTTGGAAGGAAATAACTCGATGGAGCACCGAAGTTCGTGAAGTGAGACGTGTTTCTAAATCTATGTAGCTATCTACGAGGCCGCTTAAAGTTGTTAACAGAAAGTAGCTTCAAAGGGGTTGTCATAAGCACATTAACATCCTAACAGGCACGGATTGCCTCTATGGGATATGCTCTGCTCCCACTCTGCAAATGCCTGTTTAGTGCTAATGCGATACTACTTGTCCACCTCAGAGTATTCAAGAAGTTTGGCGTTACCTATTTTATACAGATGATGTCCGAGACTCCGCATGGATTTAGGTTTTTTAAAAATCCCGTGGGTACTTTTTATGCCGGATAATTAAATAATTATCCGGCATAAAAAGTAGCCTATGTCCTTCCTCGGAATGTAAGCTAACTCTGTACCAAATTTCATCTAAATTGGTTAAACTGTTGTACTGTGAAAAGCAAGCAGACGGACAGACAGAGAGACAGATACTTTCGCATTTATAATACTAGTAAATAGTATGGAAGTATGGATAATGACTTATCTATAAATTGTTCCAGGCAAATCCATAACAGTGGAACTAGTAGGCAAACAGGTCCGCGTGAGCCAAGACATGGCGATCTTCATCACAATGAACCCAGGCTACGCCGGCCGCTCCAACTTGCCCGATAACCTCAAGAAGCTCTTCCGCAGTCTGGCGATGACCACTCCAGACAGGCAACTCATCGCGGAAGTCATGCTGTTCAGCCAAGGGTTCAGAACTGCCGAGAAGCTGGCTTGCAAGATTGTACCATTCTTCAAGTAAGAATTTGCTAATTACCTATTTCCTATTAGCTGAAAGAAAACAAGAAAAAAATATCTTCATCACGGTGAACCTAGGCTACGTCCACCGCTCCAATCCATGGAAGGACCTCATAAGATATGTCCCAGTTTCCACCCAGTCGAGGCCACGAACGCGATAGCGCCAGCAGTCCGTTCTTCCGCCTCCAGATTAGGTTATTATTTCACCAAGTTATGTTGTTACGTGTATTGTGTAATACTGTATAAGTGGAGAATACAGATTTTGAAGTTAACCCTCGAGTTTCACTGCTACCACCTTATATTTGGCTGTTTCTTTTTCAGACTCTGTGATGAACAGCTATCAAACCAATCCCATTACGACTTCGGCCTGCGTGCCCTCAAATCTGTATTGGTATCCGCTGGTAACGTCAAGCGTGACCGGATTCAAAAGATAAAGGTAAAAAGGATTGTTAATAGTTTTATTTAGCTTCACTATCATATTACAGTATCCGGCAGGAAATATTGTAATATTGTACATCGACCTTTGGAAAGAGGTAGCGGTTTCATAGAGCGTTGTCTCTGTCGTTGAGACCGACAAAACGTCACATAGATGTGAGTGACAGAGACAACGCTCTACAAAGCCGAAATCCCTTTCTGAAGGTTGATGTATAGTACGCGGCAGAAAGTAATGCAAACCTTTAGATAGCAGATTTGTAGAGCATTCTCAAACTAATTACTTAAATCGTGAGAATGGTGTGATTATCGATTATGCAATGATATTTTTAAGCCAAATAAAACTGTTCATTTAAAAAGTTTTTATGTCATTTTTTACACAAAAACTGCTTTTGTAGGAGAATCTAATCGAGCGCGGCACAGAAGTACCAGATGAGGCATCAATCGCAGAATCACTCCCCGAGCAAGACATCCTCATACAATCAGTGTGCGAGACAATGGTGCCCAAGTTGGTAGCGGAGGACATCCCATTGCTGTTCTCGTTGCTAAACGACGTGTTCCCTAACGTGGGCTACACTAGAGCCGAAATGACTGGTATGTTTTTATCTCCCATCCATACTAATATTATTCTTGACGTCAAAGATCATTACCTATCTCTTTGCTATCATCAGTAACGGCATAGTTTATTATTTAAATCTATATGTGTATATATATCTATGTAGTCTTATGTATGTCTATTATATTTTATCTGTATGTATTAGTGTATTAATAATATATATTTTATATTCTTATATGGTTTAGTTTATTTACCTATTGGTATTTAGGTTTATTTTACACCACCTCCCATTGTCCATTTGTTCGTTTTTTCCCTAGCGTTAAGGTTGTCTGGAAGAGATCGCTATTTAGCGATAAGACCGCCTTTTTGTACCTACTTATTAAGATTTCTTTTTGTAACCTGTCATTTGTGTTTCTGTGGTGCAATAAAGTATATACATACATACATACATTCTTCATCCTAGTATCATGTGAGGGGCAGTGTGACTTATTCTGTTGTACACAATCTCAAAAAGGTCTAAAGCTGAGATGTAAAGAGCGGACTTTGACTTTGCTCAGACTTAAGATTGAGTTAAAACGAGACAGATTTATGTGAGAGATATACATCTGTCTCGTTTTAACTCTGTCTTAAGTCTAAGCAAAGTCTGAGTGCGCTCTATAGATTTCACCCTAAGTCTCGTGATATCCTTTTTAGCAATACATTTAGATCTGTCATTAGTTAAGTTTAGAGATTATGTTCAAAGGCAACCTGAAGCGGCAGTATAACACTTTCCAAAATATGTTTGACTGGCTGATGCCCGTGGCTTCGTCCGGTTGGCTTTAGGTTTTTAAAATCCCTTGGAACCTAGTTAATTTTCCGTGATGAAACGTAGCCTATGTCACTCTTCAGGTGTTTAACTGCCTATATCTATGCAAATAATCACGCCAATCAGTTGCTCCATTGCGGTGTGATTAAAGGACAAACCAACAAAGCGATAAATCAAAAACAAACACTTTCGCATTTACAATATGAGTAGTGATTTGTATGAACGACAATAATGCTGATCCTCATTTTTTAGGTTTGAAAAATGAAATTCGTGCAGTCTGCGCTGAAGAGTTTTTAGTTTGCGGCGAAGGAGATGAACATGGCAATACATGGATGGAAAAGGTATGTACAAATTGTATATTCAAAACTAACACTAAGATTTGCGTACTTTTATACGGACATTGTGAGTACTTTTAATCCAATGCTATTTACTAATTTGGTTAAGGAAATAATTTTATAACAATTTGCTCATCAAGTGTGATCAACATCATTCATAATCATTTGTGATTCGTTCATATGATTTTGAATAAGTTTCGAGCAGCACAATTATTTATAATTTTATCCATAATATGCATCAAATATGTTTAATTTCATTATGTGTAATTATGTGTAATACTATTAATAATGATTAAAAAAACAAAATAACTGAATAGAATGAAATTGGTGACGGTATCAAAACAATGTTATACAATATTCTAACATGCATTAACAATTTATAATATTGATCCAAACAAAATCAACTATTAATATAACAAAATCTGCTTCATTATTATTATTAAAGATCATTTTTTTTATTTTTAACGGCACTGTGTTTTATATTCTAAATTATATATTTACCACACCCTTTAATAAAACCATAGTGTATTCTAATTATTCACAAGTTATTAGGGTGATTCACAGTGTTATCGGATTAACACGCAGGTTTATAATTAGCACACACGGTACCCCGATTTGTGTAGAAATCTAATTTGAACCTTGTGGAGCTTGGCCTAACATTGACCACGATGTATAATAATCACTTTTAAAAAGAACAATCTTACATTATGTTGGTGTAAGAAATATAAAGCACAGTGTCGGCATGCGTACGGTCCGCTGCGTCGTCGCATAGAACGTGAGTTTGAATGCATATGGTTTCCATGCTAACCCGCTAACGGCACGTAGAGGCGCAGCGCTGCCTCGCGCGCTCAACACAGCACGTGGATCGAAAAGGTCAGTCGCGGTGCCGGTTCATGTCTGAGTGTCTGTCCTGTGCCTTACACCCACTCTGTCTCTAACACTCTATTGTCATGCAATAGAGCTATAGTTAGGATGTGCTAAATTAATTTTGGTATTTTTGTTTAATCTATTAATCATATCACGCTATAGCATAGCCCTGAGTTTACCTGATTGTTTTATTCGATTAAATAGAGTTGCGATTGCGACAGAGATTATGTGTTACTGAAGAAAAAAATAAAGAAACGACAAGTGTAAAATTATTTTTAGAGCGTTCAAAATTTTACCAGACAGTTAAATTCGTTATTTCCAATTACTGTTCTTATCACAAGCATCTTAGATTTTATCTTTGAATGTGTATTCAAAAACTGGCATGTAATATTTTCGTTGCACACTCGCCTGTTCATAGCACGGACATCTTACATTTACGATTTATATTAAATCAACGATTTGTAACATAAGACAGTTTTAATCGTAATATGTCTAAAGCTTATGCTTAGTAGAATAGTTTTGCTAATTCCTTTTGTAAAATCGACAGCATCCAATATTATTCAAAAGTTAGATTTTAAATTTTGTGTTTAGCCCCTCAAAATGTGCTAACCGCTTCAACTTTACTGTCTTTAACTATCCCTATTTAGCTTGCTTTTTGTTTTGTATTTTATAAAATTATCATTGTATACTTAGGTTCTGCAATTGTACCAAATCTGCAAATTGAATCATGGACTGATGATGGTTGGACCGTCTGGAAGCGGGAAATCTACTGCCTGGCGTGTACTACTTAAGGCTCTGGAACGGTAAGATTTACTTAGATGATAATTTACTGAAGATTTTCTTTGAAACGAGGTGTGGTGTGGCAATCAACCAACTAGTCGAACTAATAAAAAAAACCGCAAGTCAGCTCTAACTGGAATTCCATTTTGGTTGGTTTCAATGTAACTTGACGACCTCCATGGCGCAGTGGTGAGCACTGTGGTCTTATAAGTGGGAGGTCCCGGGTTTGATTCCTGGCAAGGGGAATTTGGGAATTTCTAAATTGTATCTGGTATCTGGTATGGCTTCGGCCGTGGGTAGTTACTACCCTAGCGGCGTTAGTTTTAGCGTTCCGGTACGCTGCAGTGTAGAAACCAATAAGGGGTATGGATTTAATAAAACTGCCATACTCCTCCCAAGCTAGACCGCTTCTATCATATACCGCATTATCAATTACCACCAGTCAGATTGCAGTCAAGGGGTAACTTGTTATGGAATGAAAAAAATATTGTATTGGAATTTGGAAGAAAACTAACTTAGCGCTCATTGAGAAATATATGTACAACACTTTGTCAACAGGTTCGAAGGTGTAGAAGGCGTAGCACATGTTATTGATCCTAAAGCAATGTCCAAAGAAACATTATATGGTGTACTCGATCCTAACACTCGTGAATGGACGGATGGGTTGTTCACCCATATACTGAGGTTAGTATTGAACTATTTAAAACATACTACAAATCTGTAATCATGTAATGTATACAGTTACACACGCCTTCTATAAATAAGACTTCATCCACTGCATCTTTCCTATCCTTTAGCTGGTAACCACTAAGTATAGTAAATTGCAGAATTATTCAGCATTTTTCCATATGCTAATTATTTGGTTGTACACAAATCTCTTATCCTTCCCTGGGATGCAAGCTATCTCTGCACCAAATTTCATCTAAATCGGTTGAACGGATGGGCCGTGAAAAGCTAGCAGACAGACAGACACACACTTTTGTATTTATAATATTAGTGTGGATTGAAACAGCACCATTAAAAATCTGCCCTAGCCTAAAATATGAACAGCTAAAAACTTAACAGTTTACCTAAATCTATAATAATCTATACTAATATTATAAAGAGATAAGTTACTGAAGCGATTTAGAAAATTCTTTCACCAGTAGAAAGCTATATTATTCCTGAGTAACATAGGCTATATTTTGTTTTCGGGTCGCTAGTATAGTATAACATAATAAAAACAAATAAATTATCCATTGCTCCATTAGAAAAATCATCGACAATGTCCGCGGTGAGATCAACAAACGTCAATGGATCATTTTCGACGGTGACGTGGATCCGGAATGGGTGGAAAACTTGAACTCCGTGCTTGATGACAATAAGCTTCTTACTTTGCCCAATGGCGAACGTCTGTCTCTTCCACCGAATGTGCGCGTCATGTTTGAGGTGTGTATTTGTTAGTATTTTGACAAAGAAACAAAAGTATCGGTAAACAGGATAAAAGTGTGTTAAAGGACCTAAGCTATCTCTGATGCCCTAAGGTTATAGGTTTTCGTTCATCGTTAAAGCAAGTGATATTTAATTACTTCAAACACACATAACTCTGAAAAGTTAGAGGTGCATGCCGAGATCGAACCCCCGACCTCCAAATAGGTGGCGGACATCTTTACCACTAGGCTGTCACCTTATTATCGTTAAAACCAGAGTTGAAGTCAAGTTATATGTAGAAGGACCAGGGGACCCACCGCATTATTGTCTCATTTATACCCTTACCATTATGTGATTAATGAAAAGGAGTCACAATCAGGAGAATACGATGAAGAATACAACGCAGAGTGATAGTAAAAATTAACTTGAGTATAAAATCTTCAATGCATTTTATTCTTAAAGGTTCTATTGAATTACACTTCCTCATTAAAATGATTAGCAAGTAATTCTTCAAGTTCTTCATTTTTGGGCCCTTCTAAAGCATGTTGGACAGGAATTTCCTCCTCACATGTAGTCTTCATCTCCGGAGGTACATCTTCTATACCGTTCATAATACAAACGTTGTGAAGTATAGCGGTGGCTATAATAATGGCGCTAGATCTTATTACACTTCTATGTATTATTGATGTCAGTATTGGAAATCTTCTTTTCCAAAGATTGAAACACCTAGAAAAAATCTTTTGTTAGTATAATTATATTTTACAGATAGCTTAGATATAAATAAGCTATTCGCTCACCGATCTATACAATGTCTTGTTTTGTTGTGGGACTCATTGTAGAGCTCTTCGCTTTTATTCTGTGGGTTTTGTATTGGCGTCAATAGGTATGGTTTCAAAGGATACGCATTATCTCCAAGCAACCATTTATTTCCAAATGATTTTCTTTCACATTGCACTAAAAAAGAAGACAAAAATAAAGTACTGGACACTGGTATTGCTATCCACAGAATCACTCCAGCCATCTGAGCGTTATTACATTTAAAGATAATAAAATCTAGATGATGCCTACAATATCATCTGTGTGTCGTATAGAAGCAGGTGTTACTTTGCAGAAGTCCATGATGTACAAGGAACCAAAAGCTTAATTTGCTATAATCCGCTGAAACAGAGAAAAATTACATTGCAAGTACATTGTAAGGTCTACATTTCCTGAGCATGCTCCGGCGTCTGAGCAAAACGTGTGTCTTGTTTTGGGTGACTTGTATGGTGCTGCGTGGTGGTGGTGGTGCTTGGTGGCTAGCTTTTCCTGCATGTTCAACAGTGGGGGGGGCAGTCGGTGCATGCATGCTGCATGTTGCACCAAACAGATTTATCTGTTTCATTGGATTATAGCCTTAGATTATATAGATTATAGTTTGGTTCCTTGTATAATATCTGTGTGAATTTAAATCCTTTGGGAACTCTATGATTTTCTGGGATAAAAACAGCCTGTCACTCTCCAGATATTCAACTACAGTCAAAACCGTTGAGATGGTGGTGTAAAATATTACCTTTCAAGACTGAGTTGGCAAATATATTGGCATCGTGTAATGATCCAGGCCATTTCGATTCAACGCTCATAAACATGAGATTAGCATCACATACTGCTTGTACATTGATTGAGTATGAGCCTTTTTGGTTTTTAAACTCTTCTGGTCTATGGTGGCCTTAAATAAAAGATTTTTAATTTACAAATAGACAAGAGTTAAAAAATGAATATCCAGTGCATCAATCCTTGATGTTCATTCAACAAATTGGCAAGGACTGGTCACATGTGTCAAACTTCAGCAAGTGGAACAATAATATAATGCATAAAATTTGAGAATGAACTCGCCATATTTACTTTGTGTGTCAACTGACACATAGAGCAAAGATGGTGCTTTCTCAAAATGTATGTATTATACAGAAAACAATATGGAGGGAAATTGGATTAGTAGTAGTACGATGTGCGAGTTACTAGCAAACACGTTACAACGTGTTTCGCGTGCTTGTAGCTGGCATGCGAGTCCCCCGTCCCACTTCCCCTCAAGGGTAAAAATCAAACGCCTTGCGATCTACTGGTATGCCATGTACTGGCATGCGAGCTACTGGCAGAATCTCGATACACATGCTAGTAACTCGTTCTTGCTAGTAACTGCTTTTGTGCGAGTAACTAGCATGTGTATCACACGCTTTAATCTTAGATAAACACCTACCTTAGTTAAGTGAACGTAGACTGGTAAACCGAGCGTCAATTTACTGGTTAATTGTTTATTGTTAATTCTAATTAGGTACCCACAACACAGGACTACCTAGTGGGTACCATAACACAATGTTATAATTGATTGAACTATGGTAAATAAATATTTTTTCATTTTTATTTTCATACAAGGGTTAAAAAATGACTTACATGGGGTTTGTATCCGTATGTTCGTGCAGTCAATCACTCCAAGTACATGTGGAAAGCGCGCTATTTTGTAGAAATCTTCAGTTGTATTATTGACATAAATATAATTGCTGTATAATTGAGTTATTGCTTGAGTCACATCTTGTATGATTCGGCTTGCGGATGAAATGGATACCCCAATGAATTGCCCCACCGATGCTAGAGATCCTAAGGCATAAAACCTTAATGCTAAAAGCAACTGATGTAAGGGAGAGATACCATGATTCCTGAAACAATTTTATCATAGAGAGTACCATTTTATTTTCAAAAAATACCAAGATACTTTCCTGTTTTTTAATTTGATAACAATGTATTCCTGTGTGGTATATTATTATCAAACCTTAATGAATTATATTCAAGCTATCAGCAATGTATATGTACTGTACTACATAAAGCGAGGTTTAGACTAGCAAGAACTTCTTGCAAGTTATTCCGCAAGTACTTCCAGAATTGTTTACACTACTTGCGGCAAGTCCAGCAAGATACAAAACTTGCGGAAGTGAGCTTGACGTGATTGTTTACACGGTAGAAATAGCTTGCGGAAGTCAACTTCTGCAAGTTTTGTTGCTAATCTACCTCGCTTACTGTGTACAAACCTTGAACCAGTCACTCTGAGATGAGGATAAATTTCTCCTAACAAACTTTCTACTTGAGTTTTATCTAAACGAAATCGAAGAAGAAATTCGTGTGCCTCTAAAGTTTTATAATTAATTCGCTTCTTGTAAACTCGAACTGGCGGGGCGACTTCGGCTTCGCCATCGGAAGAATCGTCCGACTCGTCCCAGTCTGACAACGCGAGTAACATTTCCAAATCACTTGAATCACTGTCTGAACTCCACATCATGTATTATGAATATTCTCATTCATAAAATTAAAAATAAAAGTTAATAAATTCACGTTTCACAAAATATCACAATAACAATCAACACAATAAAATAAACACGCCGGCAAGTGTCACTTTGACAATAATTGACACTGACAACTGACAGTGATAGGTAAAGACTACGTTCAAAAAGCAATGCATATTTGAAAAGTTTAAGGAGAGTTAACAAAAGAAAGGGTAACATTGATATCATAGCAACGGGGGTTTTTAAGAGGCTTTATATTTTGTTAAATAGCTGTTTCTAGAGGTTACTAAACAATTTGTACTACAAAAGGGAAGATAAAAAGTTAATGTTTTTTTAATTGGACTTTTGTACTATGACAAAGTCACCATTGAATTTTGGGTAACTGAATGGAACATTTTAGATAGGAAGTATAGTTTTTTTTATATTACGAGGGAACAGATCAATGCACTTAGATACTCGTAATCAAATATATTATGATATAAAATAATATATTTATACAAAGCACAGGTACAGGTGTAAAGATAAACTTTTAAATAAATCAATTATCCGTTGATTATTTATAATATTTGTAGTGTATCTCGATCATACTTAATTAATTTTTTCATACATTTTCAGGTGCAAGATTTGAAATATGCCACCTTGGCTACAGTATCTCGCTGTGGCATGGTATGGTTCTCTCAAGATGTACTCTCAACTGAAATGATCTTTGAAAACTATCTTTTGCGGTAAGAGCTAGAAATTATGTTGCCGAATTACTCCATTGTATATACATGTACACCTAGGGGCAAAGAGAAATTATACGAATTGTATTTTTTTAGCTTAAGAAATATTCCTTTAGAGGATGGTGAAGAAGACTCTTTCAGCATTGTGATGGCAGCACCAACAGCTGGTGGAGACCAGAATGCTACTGAAAACATCTTATCACCAGCACTTCAGGTATTTGTACAACACAACAAGGTTCAGATAGTAAAATCTAATCAATTTCTTAAGATCATGTAGGACAACTGTAGGGCGATTGTCTAAAACCTGCATCAATCATTATTACAATCTCAATTGTTCTGATTGGCTGAATTTGTGCGATTCTTGTTGCAACAATGCATTGTGGCCAATAGTGAGCGAGCATTAACCAATCAGAGATGATTGCGATCGTGACATTGTAGCTGTCAAACAACCGCGATAGGGCCACCGATGACTCTTATGCTACGTCTGTAAAGTGTAAACCTGCCACCAATTCGGAATGCAGATTCTACTGAGAAATACCGGCAAGAAATTCGGCAGCTGCTCTTTTCTAATCATATAAAGTTACAACATGTAACAATACTAGTATTGCCCCCTACCTTGTGGCAACTGGAAGCTCTGCCGGTTGCTTCCACGTAACTTTGGTCACAGGAATTCATCAAATGTAAAATAGCCTCGAAATAATAAGTGTGTTTTAATGTGTCATAGTTTTTTGCGTAATGGCAAATGTAAAAATTGTTCAGAACCTATATTGTCTACTGCTGGACATAGGTCTCTTGCAGGGACTTCACACCATGGTCTTGCGCCGCCTGAATCCAGCGGCTCCCTGATGACTCGTTTGATGTTGTATGTACACCTATAACATTTTTTATCATTATACATGTAGACGCAGCGTGACGTAGCAGCGTTCCTGCAACCGTTGTTTTATGGCGACGGTTTAGTAGTAAAATGTTTGGAGCGTGCGGCGACCCTCGACCACATTATGGACTTTACAAGACACCGGGCTTTATCGTCGCTACATTCTATGCTGAACCGCGGGGTCAGGTAAAGTTACGTTTTTTAAACTATTCTGCCCCCCAATCGTAATCGTCAAAAAATTCTGCCCTTTGATTGGCTGTGAAAAAAATGTAAACAGTGAATCAACCAATCAAAGGGCAGAATTTGTTGATGACTACGATTACGATGAATACGTTTTTCTTACACAATCGGGGGGCTGATCTCAAAAAGTTCGCAATACTGTCTCTTCTTGTCAGGCTTTGTTTTTATTTTTTTATTACTTTTGGACAAATAAATAAAAAAATAAAAGTTAATCTTAACCTATCCTTAGAGGTGATAATTTATAAATTTTACTAAATGATGCCTGCGACATCGTGCTATTTGGTTTAGGTTTTGTAAAAATCCCGCGAAACTGAACTCCTTTGATTTTCCAGGATAAAACGTAGCCTTTATGTTAATTCAAGGTATAATGCTATCTCCATTCCCGAATTATTTACATTTGTATCTTTTGTAGGAATATCCTGGGCTACAATCGACAACATCCCGATTTTCCGATCACCAATGAACAACTTGAGGCCTATGTCCCAAAATGGCTTGTCTATTCTTTGCTGTGGTCATTCGCCGGCGACGCCAAACTCAAGGTTTCCCATAAAACTTTTTTTAATACATAATAATTATAAGTATGGGGTGTTTGATGGAATTTTTAAATAAACATCATTTTGTATGTTTAACAGGATCGTAATGAATTAGGCGATTTTATAAGATCAGCAAGTACCATGCAATTGCCCAACTGTGGACCCAATCAACATATTATTGACTTCGAGGTAAGTAGTTCAATTATCAACGTTTACGAATAAATTATGTATTATTCATTGCAGTATATAAAATACTATATGAAACTCGTGACTTTGGCCTCGTGGATATGTTTTTTAATCTCGCGGCATCTCTTTGATTTTCTGGGATAAAAAGTAGCCTATGTGTAAAGTCAAGGTATAAGCTATCTCCATTCCAAATTTCAGCCAAATGCGTCCAGTAGTTTTTGCGTGAAAGAGAAATAAACATACACACACACTTCCCGTCAGGTGTGATTGTGAGCAAGTGTGTGTCGCCTATAATAAAATAAAAATAAAATGTGATCACATACAATCTTTTGTCTTTATAATATTAGTGTGATAATTTGTTCAAATTTATTTTATTGTTTCCTTTAGAACAATGTATCAAACTGAGGAAAGATATCTATTACTTACTGTTATTTTTGTATTTTTGAGCTATTACTTCTTAAGCGATTTAAAAAATAGGAGGTTTTTACCTTGACGCGTATTTGAATTTATTGTACTCTTTGTACGGGTAGTATCTATTAGAAAACATCTTCGGTTTTTTGAAGATTTGGTGTTATACAGGTTTCCATAACCGGTGAATGGGTGCCTTGGTCCGCGAAAGTGCCTCAGATCGAGGTCGAGACGCACAAAGTGGCCGCTCCGGACATAGTCGTTCCCACACTGGACACAGTGCGACATGAAGCCCTCCTATACACATGGCTCGCCGAACACAAGCCACTCGGTATGTAGTTTACATCATACATATTATTAAGTAGTGCTATCCTTTTCATAATGTCACTTGTGGAAAGAGATAGCACTAGTTAGAGTTTAGCCGCGTTTGTACGCATATTGTAGCTCACTTATGTCACAGCGTTGCTATGTCGACTCTTCCATATTCCCTCTTGAGTCTTTCTTCTTTCTTTCCATTTAAAAAAAAATTGCCATGGTTCTCATGACTTTATTTATTTCATGCAGGACTTATCACTTGTGTCACTTTTGATATACTAATAATCTCCTTTCCCCGCCAACTAAGCGTAAAGCTTGTGCTAGGCTACACTACGGTAAGAGTGCAACGGATGGGGTTTGAACTGCCGTCGACCTTTACGATTTCAGTCCGCTCTGTTCCCTTCACTTTCTCTTTATCTCTAGTATAATATTCTGTTTGGTTTGGCAGTCCTCTGTGGTCCGCCCGGGTCTGGGAAGACCATGACTCTATTCTCTGCGCTACGAGCCCTGCCGGACATGGAGGTGGTCGGGCTGAACTTCTCGTCCGCCACAACTCCGGAACTGCTGCTCAAGACCTTCGACCACTACTGCGAGTATAGGAAAACGCCCAACGGAGTCGTTCTGGCGCCTGTACAGGTAACTATTAAGGACGTGTGTACTTTACACGATAAATTTAGCATCGGCAATCGGCGATTCAGTCGCTTTTCGGAAACCAAACGCTACTCTTTCGATTATCGAACTTTTATCTAAAATTGCTAGTTAAAAATGGCGAGTCACCTATTTTTAGCAACTCGCTCCGCCAAAAAAGATAAAGTATCTCTAACATCCAAAGCAACCATAAAGCAATAGAAAAATGTCTGTTTTTACAATAACGCACACTGGCTCCACCAGAAATTTGCGCGGTAACAAGCTCCTTTAACTTCAAATTATGTGATCGAAAGCTATGCAGCTCCTGCACGTTTCACTCCACACATACACTGCCACTCGCACAATCGCAGTGCTTAAAGCCGCGTTTTCACGGGTCGACCTGAGTCGCTACAGAGCTCAGGTCTCCTCACAGAGTGAGAAGGGTTTAGGCATAGTCTAGCACGCTGACCAAGTGCGGATTGGCAGATTTTACACACTATTGAGAACATTATGGAGAATTCTCAGGCATGCAGGTTTCTTCACCTGAGTAGAACGGTGCAAAAAAGCAGTATCCGATGCAATGGCATCAATTCAAAAACTAACTCTATCTAGGAATTTAATAAAACAGACTTTTTGAATCCAAACTTGCATAATGAATAATAAAATTTGTTACATTATCCATTTTGTTCTAGCTCGGTAAATGGCTGGTGTTGTTCTGTGACGAGATCAACTTACCGGACATGGATCAATACGGCACGCAACGTGTTATCTCGTTCTTGCGGCAGCTTCTTGAACATAAGGGCTTCTATAGAGCAAGCGGTAAGCAATTTTAGAAATCTCTCGGACCATTATAAAGTTTCGTTCGTAAAGTTCGTACTTTCTGTCACTTTTCGTGAACATCACTGATGCTTCAACTTCAAATCTGTTGCTAGGGGTAGTCGCAGGATTAAGCGCGATAGCCACATTTTAGCATTACGCCACCAATGCCACATTCCTCCTCATTGCAAACAATTTTGACGCTGTTTTCTCAGAAAAAAACTTTTTAATAGCATATTTGGCTGTTTCAAAACAATATAACATCCACCATAAAATTGCTTTATCACAGTTAGATTGAATGTCGTTTGCACATCATAAAATTACAAGTCCTCTTTTCGCATACAAGACCTGTAGAAACTCATATACATTTACATTTAAAAGTTGAGCCTTGGTGAACTTTTTACTTGCCTACGCGCTAAGTTTTGTACGTGCAACTGCAAACCAGTCTGTTCTTGTGTTTAAAAGCTTAAGGTCTTTTTTCTTTGGTGTACATTCGCTTTTAGTCAACGTTAGGTTGCGCTATGCGCAAACGAATTTTGCTGATGCGGCTTATAATAGTGGTAGTATTGTATCGTACTGGCGTATCGTAAAACGTTTGTCTTTGGACGCAGATCATTCCTGGGTGCACTTGGAGCGTATCCAATTCGTGGGCGCCTGCAACCCGCCCACCGACCCCGGCCGGAAGCCTCTGTCACACAGGCTGTTGCGTCACGTGCCAGTCATTTATGTCGACTATCCAGGAGAAACTTCGCTAGAACAAGTGAGTGACGAGTTTACAATTCATTTTTACATTATCAGTAACTTAGTCTATTTACACTGTTCTTACCTTATTTAAACTATTGCACAACAAAGTTTTTAGAGATTAATAAATAAAAAAATTGTTACAATATATAACTATTTCCAGGTCCGATTGCAGCTAAGCGCTAGTCTATAAATTAAAAAGAAAAACTAGGTATGCTCGTTCTGTTTGACAAGGTCTTTTTAGGTTTAAAAAAATCTGACTGAAAAGGGCTATCTGAGAAGACGAAGCCCAACCTCGAAACCCATTTTAAAAATCAGCACTGAAGCCAGGTTAAGTATTTTGAACTCCTCCCACTAGTCGAAATGCCTATATTATACTCGTCCTTCTACAGATCTATGGCACATTCACACGCGCGATGCTGCGTATGCAACCCGCACTGCGCGGCTATGCGGAGCCTCTGACGCAGGCCATGGTCAAACTGTACCTGGCGTCGCAAGAACGCTTCACACAAGACATGCAGCCGCATTATGTCTACTCACCCCGAGAGATGACGAGATGGGTGCGCGGCATATGCGAGGCTATCAGGTACTTTATTAAACACTAGATGATGCCCGCGACTTCCTTCGCATGGATTTAGGATTTAGGAACAGCCTCTGTCCGTCTCCGGGATGTAATCTTTCTCTATACCTAATTTCGTTAAAATCGGTTAAACAGGTGGGCCTTTAAAAATGCCGTGGGAACTCTAGCCTACATCTGTTCTTAGGATATAAGCTAACTCTGTACCTTTCATCATAATCGGTTATACAAATGGGCTGTGAAAAGCTAGTTAGCTAGGCAGACTACGCACTTTCGCATTTATAATATTAGTATGGATTTTATTTGTGTAAGGGGTGACTTTACACCACGAGGGAGAGACGACCTCTAGTCACATGATGGTCCAATATCAGGTCCAGTTCAATAAGAAAAAGTAACCAGTAACATACATAGAAATATCGTGTATCAGTTTGAGCCAATAAATTTTATCTTTCCAGACCCCTAGATAACCTGTCTATAGAAGGCTTGGTGAGACTCTGGGCCCACGAAGCGTTGCGTCTGTTCCAAGATCGTCTGGTTGAGGATGCTGAGAGGCAATGGACTGATGAAAACATTGATAACGTTGCTATGAGATTCTTCCCAGGTATGCTTTAAAAATTAACCCTCACAGTATATACTCGTATATTAGCAATAAAGCAAACCAAATAAAAAGTGTAGCCACTTTTGAGGGTTCCGTACCCAAAGGGTAAAACGGGACCCTACTACTAAGACTCCGTTGTCCGTCCGTCTGTCACCAGGCTGTATCTCAATTCTCATTTCTCATAGTTAGTTGAAATTTTCACAGAAGATTTATTTCTGTTGCCGCTATAATAAGAAATACTAAAAAATAGACAAATATAAAAAATAGACGAGACAGTGCTCTACAAATCTGCTATCTCCTTCTAAGGTCGATGTACATTACTTTCGGCCGCGTACTGTAAATATTTAAGGGAGATCCCATACAACAAACATTATTTTTTTGCTCGGTGGTTTTAATGGTACGGAATCCATCGCGACTCGCACTTGCCCGGTTTTTATCTTAATTTGTGTTTATATTTTCGTAGGTATCAACAGGGAGCAAGCATTAGCCCGGCCAATTCTCTACAGCAACTGGTTGAGTAAGGACTACGTACCAGTCCAGAGGGATCAATTACGTGAATATGTGAAAGCTAGATTGAAGGTATTTTTTTATTTCATTACAGTAATCACGAAATTAAAATGTTCTTTGAAAAAAAATGTAATTTCTTTATTTTCTCGTGATTTTTAGGTGTTCTATGAAGAAGAGTTGGATGTACCGTTGGTTCTATTCGATGAAGTGCTTGAACATGTGCTAAGAATCGACCGGATCTTCCGCCAACCGCAGGGACATCTGTTACTGATCGGTGTGTCGGGAGCCGGCAAGACTACGCTCAGTCGTTTTGTGGCTTGGATGAACGGACTCAGCATCTTCCAGATCAAGGCAAGTTGAATTATTATTATAGTTAAATATTCCAAGTTTTTACTATATATATATTATCTTATTGTCAATCTTCTGTGCAATAAAGAATTTCTTAGATAGATATCGCGTATTAATTTTTTTTATCTTAGTAATTTTAGGATAAAAATGTTTCCTCCAGAGATCGTCACTATGCCATATCATTACAGGTCCACAACAAATACACGGGTGCGGACTTTGACGAAGACTTGCGCTCGGTACTGCGGCGCGCCGGGTGTCGCGATGAGAAAGTGGCCTTCATCCTGGACGAGTCCAATGTACTTGACAGCGGCTTCTTGGAGAGAATGAATACTCTGCTTGCTAACGGAGAGGTAGGTTCATCTTCTGTCCTAAGTTTCTTTTCTTCACTTAAACCACAGAATAATTAATAGTTCCTTCCAGGTAAAGAATTATCACTCCGCAAGGACGTTTAAATAAATGGCGACTCTGCATTAAAGTACAAAGCGCCTCCGGCCTCTCACTCTCTGAAAACAAAACTGTACGTCCGGGTAATTTTCAGGTGCCTGGACTGTTTGAAGGTGATGAGTTTGCAGCTCTGATGACGCAATGCAAAGAGGGCGCTCAGAGAGAAGGCCTCATGCTGGATTCTAACGACGAACTGTATAAGTGGTACGTTGGATAATGAGCATAATCTCAAAATTTAAATTACGTAATACGCTGAATTTCTTATTATATTTACAACTAGATGATGCCCTCGACTACGTCCGCGTGGAGGTCTTTGATTTTCCGTCATAAAAAGTACCCAATGTCCGCCTCCAGGATGCAAGCTATCTCTGTGCCAAGCAGATAATGTCCGCAACTTCGTTCGCGTGGAATTAGGTATTTTTAAAATTCCGTGGGAACTGATTTTCGGGGAGAAAAATTGGCCATGTGCATTCCGGGGATGTAAGCTGTCTTTGTACCTTTCATCAAATGTTAAACAAAAGGTACCTAACAGACAGGCAGACTCTTGGTATTATTAATATTAGTATCGATTAGTATTTCGATGTTATCGATTGTTTTAACAATAGTTATTCGATTTAGGTTCACTGGTCAAGTGATGCGCAACCTGCACGTAGTGTTCACTATGAACCCGTCTTCGGAAGGCCTAAAGGACCGCGCCGCCACGTCACCGGCTCTGTTCAACCGTTGCGTACTCAACTGGTTTGGAGATTGGAGCGATGGAGCGCTGTTCCAGGTTTGTTAATATTAGTAAAAAAATTATTTACTATCGTCAATGTATTAATTTCTACATTTTGCTTATGAAAATATCTCAAAGATTGCTATAGCTCACTTTCAAGTACATGTTTTTGACTCCCTAATAGACGCTAGTTTAAATGAGACCATGGGAGATATAACAAATTGGCATGTCACATGCTTTTCTCATTAACATCGAAATGATGTCATTTTGACGTCTTTTGAGGTATATTTAAGTAAAAATATACCATCAGCTCGAAACTTCAGTCTAGTGCTGACGTCACTAAAATGGCGGCCACGCGCATTAGCAATTTGCGAGACTTATACCGGTTGATGAAATTAAATTATCTGAGCATTTCATATTATTTTTTAAATTAAAAATTTGGTTATTTGACTTGTTGTTCACAACCTGTACACTAAAATGACTACTCAAAATATTGCATAATGCTCCCTGCTGAAAAGGATAGTGCTGGATTTAGACAAATAAATATTCTATACAGAAACGTATTAATAAACTTTAGTATGAGGCCCTGCCTCCTGAGGAAGTAAAACCAGTGTTACAGGAGGCAAACAAAAGACGTCAACTTAGTTCAAAGATTTTTTACAACAGAATGTCACAGCAATGGCTGTACTTATTACTCGGATAAAATTGTCAGGTTGGCAAAGAGTTCACAACGCGCATGGACTTAGACTGGTCGGAATATGTTCCACCGGAAGAGTTCCCGGCTGCTTGCGGTGAGATCGGTGCACGGCCTTCCCATCGAGCTGCGGTCGTTAACGCGTGCGTGTACGTGCACCAAACACTACACCGCGCTAATGCCAGGCTGGCCAAGCGGGCCAACCGCACCATGGCCATTACGCCAAGGTACGTCATGTTTCCTCCTTTTGTTCTATGATTCCCAGCTCAAATTACAGGACTGTGCTGATGATACAGTAATTGGCATATATTTTTTTTGCAAGCGACGCGTACAGGCCAAAAGTAACTTTCGGAATTAAGTTTCATCAGAGATACCAACAATATACGGGGTGAGGTATTGTCCCACGGTCGTGAACGCATAATCGTCTTATTTTTTTCTGTAACGAGTAGGTCCAAAGCAAACTTTCCAGTAACAATAGTTATGACGAAATAGGAATATGTGCGTGTACGTGAACCAAACAGCATTCTGCCAACATGCTTGCAAGAGAACCAACTACTCCATTACATTAATGCCCTTCTTTTGGCCCCATAATTTTTCAAGAAATTTTAATGTATGAATTTTGATTAAATTACAGGCACTATCTGGATTTCATCCAACAAATGGTGAAATTGTACTCGGAAAAACGCGCGGACCTCGAAGAGCAACAACTGCACTTGAACGTCGGCCTGGGAAAGATTGCGGAAACCGTCGAACAAGTCGAGGAAATGCAGAAGAGCCTTGCTGTTAAATCACAGGTTCTTAATTTTTCAAACAAAAAAGATCCAATTTAATGTGATACCATTTGCCTTCAAGTAGCTATTTGAGTAAAACTTTGAAGAGCATACACTTCTTGAGGAATTTATGTGTTTCCCTTTCGAAATATGTAGTTACAAACAGAGACACTTTAGTATCTATCATGATATTAGTATAGATTTTGCACTTGTAGACGGTATTCATCAATTTTTTATCAAAATTCCAGGAATTGCAAGCAAAGAACGAAGCCGCTAACGCCAAACTACGCCAAATGGTCAAAGACCAACAGGAAGCCGAAAAGAAAAAAGTCGAGAGTCAGGAAATTCAGGTTTGGAAAGTTCTTCTTTTGGAATATAAAACAAAATTTATATATGAAATCTGTGTCTAAGTAAAATCTGAGCAAAGGACGCTCTACAGATCTCAGACTTAATTGGAACTGCAGTGAGGTGTTAGCTTTGAAATAAATAAATAAACCGGAATGAAACTTTTGGAGAAAATTGTAACAGATACGATACAGAAATAAGCAAACTTTTCTACCAAACGCATATAAACCGTCTCCAAAGGTAAAACTATAAAATAAAATGTTCTTATGTGAAACATACAGGTTGCTCTAGAGCAGCAAACAAAGGAAATAGAAGCAAAACGCAAGGACGTAATGGCCGACTTGGCACAGGTCGAGCCCGCTGTCATCGAGGCGCAAAACGGTTTGATGCATTTCCTTATTTACTGTTTGTGAATGTCCTATCACTAATTAAATTGAAAAAGTTTCAGTAGAAAAACTCATCCCCAAAAATAACTGAAGAAAAAAAGCTGAGCGAAAATTTGTCTTATATCGCCTTTTTTCGTAACTCTTTATCTTTTTCTGTCCCTCAGAAACGCTATTCACTAGAGCGAGAAAGATTGCAAGCGGCCCCATTCTTTGGGCATTGGCGGGCTAAATATTGAAAGCCAATTATAGTACAACTATTCGCCTACATACTAGAACTCTTCTTATTAATTGACGAACCTTAAGTTTTATTTAATATGCGCTCATTTTACGTGAGTTAGCACGCGCCAAAAACCGGCACTTTAAATTTTTGGTGACCTTAAATATTTTTGTTAATATTCGTTCGTGTCTGTTTGAAATTTAGGTATACGTTAAATATCAGGTTTCATCTTACGGTTTGGGAGTGTTTGGCAAATAGGTCAAAATCAACATTCGTAGTAGATTTGTCACGTCTTGATGTTCTAAAGTAAACACGTTATTTTTGTGGATGACTTTTTGTGTAATAATACTGTCATAACTTACCCCCATGTAGAAAGAGAAGTGTATTAATCATTTGTATTTATAGATCACAATAACTGTCACATTAAGCTTAGCGTAGCGTCACATGCCGATTTTACAGGCGGAAAATTGAAATTTTTGTTATAAGTATCGAGTACATTTGGGCTGCATTGCAACCTGTGGAGTTCCTTAGAGAAAAAATTACTCGACATTGGTGTCATACATTTCAAAAGGAACGAAAGGACAGGAAAGATTAATTGGCACAAATGATTGTGCCAATTATGGCCAAATTTTTAAATCGGTATTTAATAAATTGTTTTCATTTCCGTACCGGTTTTAAAAGCAATACGTTAAATTCTATTGATGGATTGATCTATTGATTGTTGATCAATAGATATTCATTCATCGTTTTCGTTCTATTAATTCGATTAATCAGTGTTCAAAATTGAAAGAACTAAATCGCCTCATGAAATGATGAAACCAATGGCCCAATCATTGCGTTGTGTTGCGGCCCACCGTAATTTGCGCTTAGCTTTGAAGCTGAAGATGATCCCAAAATACAGCGGTCCGATCCATCAAGAAGCAGCAATTGGTCGAAGTGAGGTCCATGGCCAACCCGCCCTCCGTCGTCAAGATGGCGCTCGAGTCGATCTGCACTTTGCTCGGCGAGAAGGGTGACACGTGGAAGGGCATCCGCTCTGTCGTTATGAAGGACAACTTCATATCCACTATAGTTAACTTCGAGACTGAGAATATCACGTTAGTGCCGTTCTGTTTATGTCGGGGAAGATAGTACGTCCAGAACACCGTTAGTCATATGTCGTAATGGGTGTTTTGTTGAGCTATTCGAAAACAAGTACATTGCTCATTTTGTGTCAAGTTAGATTGATTTATTTATACAAAAGGCGTTCTATCTTCCCAACCGAAAATAAAATTAGAAAACCATGTAAACTTCACCAATGAGACAAAAACATAAACCATTACCCATTATTGTTACTGTAGATAGCAAGCGTAGGTCTAACCGTATTTCTCAGTCCGGTATTTATTGGCAAAAACATTTTAGTGTATTTAGTGCATCGAAAATTGTGACATGAATATTTTTTTGTAACCACATACTTTATTAAGCATCCTCCTGTACTTCGATATAAGTTTCGTATTGTTTATTAATGTGAATGAATTCTTCCGAATTTACTAGATGGTTAATATGATTATTGTAAATATGCTAAGCTTGCTCGCAATAATATGTGACCGTTGTTATTAATGTGACTCAAATAACGCAACGACACTGTACGTGAACGAATCGGCATCCATGTACGGCACTAATAACCGTAATGTGACTAACCCGCTGCGCGTCGTCGGGGCCGCTAGCGCCGCCCGGGCGCGGACGATAACGCCAGCCGCATGTGGCACCTCAGCTAAAAGGCCTTTTTTGTTTCTCTCTTTCGTACTCTGTCGCTCTCGCTTGGCGGGTGGCTGGCGGCTCACAGCGGTCAAATCCATTAAGAAGCAGCACCTGGTGGAGGTGCGCTCCATGGGCAACCCGCCCGCCATCGTCAAGGTGGCGCTCGAGTCCATCTGCCTGCTGCTCGGCGAGAACGCAACGGACTGGAAGGCCATCCGCGCCGTCATCATGCGCGAGAACTTCATCAACAGCATCGTGTCCAACTTCAGCACCGAGGACATCACGTGAGCACCCGCGCCTCGAGTCTCCCACCGACCCCCGACCCACACCCCTTCCGATCCCGACACAGTGGTGACGGTGCAGTGACTAAGATATCACTCATTTTAAATCATATTTCACTATTTTTTTTACTATTCAAGTCATGAATTTAAATTAATTTAGTAGTTCTGCGAGATTCTGGAGATTATTTTCTTTTAAATATCTAAAGGTGCTTACGGATTAGCTCAATTTTTGACGATCGACAAAATCGAGTGAATGTACAAGCAATAGACGATCAACAACGTATTTTTGATGATCGATCGATAAAATCGAGCAAATCTACAAGAAGCTGGCAGATTTTATTGATCGTCAAACGCAGCAGAACAAAATAACACAATCGTCAAAAATCAGACAATCCTATAGGCGCCTATGAATTTATCTATTTAATTACTTATGAATTATGAATATGATGAGTGGTATCTATTTACTTTTCGAAATAACATGTGGTTTATATTTAAGGCATTAAATATTAGACGCTTCAGGCTTGCTTCTGCATGGTGAATGTCTGCATTTGTGTATGTACTGCACAACGAATTTTCAAAACCTGTAGTAGATTACAAAAACGTATTTATCAACCAACCCTATACACAACACCTTTTCTGAAATACATTAATGAACCAAGTAGAAACTAAACTCACATCACTAGTTAGAAAATTATGTTACAGCCTTGTTATATCTAAATAATGTATGATTGCAATATTTAAAGATGATTCGTTATGCATCTCGTTTTGGCATGTTTTTGTGGGTGGATGCGGTTCTGGAGATCGTTGTACGACTCATCAGTTTTATCACACGTAGGTACTCTCTGTACACAAAATTTCGTACATCATACACCGATATTTGCCTTTGTTAAAATTGAATCCGAAATGAGTGAAAGCTCACGGATACGAAAACTTTACGAATTGGCAAATATTTAAGAGAAATTAGAGAACTAGAGATCTGATATTTCAGATTGTGCAGGTACAAAATAAGACACATGTTCGAGTTGCATGAATGTATTTGCCAATAAATAATGTCCGTCCGTATGGTCTCCAAATAAGCTATTGAAAATCACTAACGGCAGTGAAGAGACTTGCTTTCCTTTTTTGTTTTACGTCATTTTTATTTTCGTTTGTTTGCTATCTATAATGTTTTTCAACAGTACTAAGAGGCATAGTTTTTCTTTTTTGTTTGCTGTGTGGGTAAGTGATGTCCATTTCATATCATCCAGGCTGAGGAAATACAGAGGTTGATGGAAAACGAATGTGCATGAATCAAAAAGGTCAAAATTTTATTCATTCTGACATGGTTTGGTACATTGGTTTCACATAAAGCACTTGAATGTATCATTGGTGAGGACAAATGTTCCAAATATTAACCACTATTCTATGTGTCAGTGACGATGTCCGCGAAAAGATGAAGACCCGGTACCTTAGTAACCCGGATTACAACTTCGAGAAAGTGAACAGGGCTAGTATGGCCTGTGGTCCTATGGTGAAATGGGCTATTGCTCAGGTAACTTTAACTTTAATTTCAACAACATATTATATGGTGAACTTTTAGTGGTATTAAAGTCGTGTCTAAGTGAATCGCCAGCAGTACTATCGACTACACTTGTTTGTTTTGGAAAACTAGGCAAGACAAACTCAAATCTGCGAGAAACATTAGTAGTGGGCGAGGAATACGAGTCCCATGTGACTACCGCGCTGTTCTGAGACAGCAGGACAGCCGGCCGCGGCGCGGCGGCGAGGTACTACTACTGGTTCGCAAATTTTTCCAAACAATAATTTCTCGATTCAATTTTTTTTACGACGGATTGAAATGGATGGACTGCCTAAGGAAGGCGGTTCACTTAGCCACGGCTCTAAAATTTCGCCGTGTATAGAGCACAATTTGGATTACACGAAATTACAGTAGGTATACAAAGGATATTATTTACAGATTGAATACGCAGATATGTTAAAACGCGTGGAGCCGCTGCGTAATGAACTCCAAGCTTTGGAAGACCAGGCGCAAAGCAACGTTAAAGCTGGGAATGAAGTGCGCGATCTGATCGCCCAATTGGAAAAATCTATCGCTTCATACAAAGAGGAATATGCGCAGCTTATCAGTCAGGCTCAAGCAATCAAGACTGACCTTGAGAATGTGCAAGCTAAGGTACTTAAAAACACGTTTAGGCCCATATTGCGGCTAATTCTGTTGTACACAATCTCTAAACTAAACTAAAATGACACGTCTAAATCTATTACTATCACTTTCATAATTTTGCTTGCGGAAAAGGATAATACTAGATTTAGACCTGTCAATTTAGTTTAAGAGATTGTGTACAAGAAAATCGGCCCCAATGTATTGTATAAATCGGATACATAATACGATTAATTAGGCGAATTTGAACTGCCAATATTTCGACTCAGTTGCATGAGTCGAAGTTACGACGGGACTGGAGTGCTACGAGAGGTGAAATTCGACTTTTCGTGGGCAGTACCGATCTACTCTTGTTAAACCACGAAAAATATCATACGTTTAGGCCCGGTGTCCAACAATCAGATTAGTGTTACATGAGGTGATAACAATATTCTGAAAATTGGCACATTTTACCGACCAATCTCCTTGTGCCTCCTTCAAGCTACTTGACACTGGCAAAGTGCATTGTGCTGGTTTGACACTTCAAAAAGTCACGAAACAAAAAGGAAAAGGTTTTTTTCACGTCATCTATTAGTAATCTGATTGGTCTGCTAAACACATCTTCGCCCATCTCCGCTCTGGTGGATACCGGGCATTACCCATGAGGATACGGTGTTGAGTACTGAAATATTTATTCCTCGTAAATATTTTTAGGTAGATAGATCTATAGCGCTGCTGAAGAGTTTGGTGATTGAACGTGAGCGATGGGAAGCCAGTTCAGAGGCATTCCGCTCGCAAATGAGTACCATTGTCGGAGACGTCTTACTTTCTGCAGCTTTCATAGCTTATGGTGGATACTTTGATCAGCATGTAAGTATCTATATTAAAATCACTGAGAAGTCAACATCAAGATTACGCATATACAATGGTTTTGCACGGAAACAAAATCGTAAGTGTTGGCGGGGGATAGGGGAGAATACTTTGTTGTGATTGGTGGACTAAAAAGTCACGTAATCAAAAAAATGTGCGGAATGAGGGTACCGAACTAGTTTGGGTCGACTTTTATGCTAAGCAACTGCATGAGCTTGGCGATCGGGGGTGTCCGGGTATTAGGCGTCTATAGGTGGTGGTCTTGTGATTAAAATATACAAAGTTATTTAAAACTAGCTGACGCCCGCGAGAAAAAGATGCGCTGAGAAGAGCCGGCAAGAAACTCAGCTTTGAGCTTGCTTATTTCAAATCATAAATAGTTACAATATTATCAAAATCACTATTCACTACACCTCAACACAATACATTGTAGCTAGTACTAAAGCCTGATTTACACCTTTCAAAAAAGGATTAGCACTATTAATAGAACTGTCAACTATCAACTAGAAGTGTAACTAACATAATGTACATCGACCTTTACAATTTTCGGCTTTGTAGAGCGTTGTCTCTGTCACGTTGTCGCACTATGTGACGTTTTGTGGGTCTCAACGACAGAGACAATGCTCTACAAAACCGCTATCTCTTTCTAAAAGTCGATGTACATTTTCTGCCGCGTACTGTAAACATCGTTCTCTATTTGGTTATTTTTACAGTATCGTCAAAATCTATTCTCGACGTGGACAACCCACTTGGCGGCAGCCAATATCAAGTTCCGCGCTGACATAGCTCGCACTGAGTACCTCAGTAATCCTGACGAGCGCCTCCGTTGGCAAGCCAATGCCTTACCAACCGACGAACTGTGCGTTGAGAACGCTATCATGCTTAAGGTATGCTGTGTAAAGTCAATGCTTATTTTCATTATTTTACTGTCTATTTTCTGCCTATTTCTAATTCCATCCTAATGAGGATGGAATTAGAATTCAGTCGTCACTGAATGCAGTGACGACTGTCCGTTTTCACGCCATTTCATAAAGGTGGATCAATACCAAAAGATCGAATGCTCTTTCTATCCACGCTATGTCTAATTGTCTTTGGATAAACAGAGAATTTAGTTCCGTAGAGCGGACAGATAGAGCGAGTATTCCCTTGTTTAGTCCACCTTAAGATCGTCGATTCTTGACTTGAGTCAGAAATGTCTTGACCTCGCAAATAATGACATTATAAAATCTATAAATCCACTTTGAGAAGAGAAATTGGGAAAAATTTAATCCGCTTGATATTCTTCTTCTCAATCGTTCTCTCTTGAAAGAATAGTCATGTGATCTCCCTCCAGCGACTTCTGTTGGTAACATTACGTGCACACATAAATTATGATTGATATACTTCAGTAAAACTCCAAATCTCCTTGTTTTATAAGAGTAGTTTCCAACTATAAAAAATGTGTTTCCTTCACAGAGGTTCAACCGATACCCGCTTATCATTGACCCGTCAGGCCAAGCCACGGAATTCATAATGCGTGAGTTTAAGGAGAGGAAGATTACCAAGACTTCCTTCCTTGACGACTCGTTCCGAAAGAATTTGGAATCAGCTTTACGTTTCGGTAATCCTTTGCTGGTGCAGGTTAGTAGTACTCCGGTTTCCAAGTGCCTTTAAAAATAATATTTATAGTATAAGTTTAGAACATAGACGTAAGGTTTGCCTATCTATCGGTATTCTACAGGATATGTTTTGGAGAGTGCACTAAGGAACTGTTTGATCTAGTTCCCCCACTCACCATTTTACTATCGGACAGCGAGACATCGTAATAATTTGCACTCTGCAGTCGAAATTCCACGAACTCGTACGAACTAATTCGCTTTCTTTTTTTAATACGCACTGATGGTATTGAACGCCCTTCCGTCTGCCGTTTTCCCCGCCAGTTACAATATCGGTACCTTCAAAATAAAGTGAATACAGGCACTTAGGCGGGCGTGCTCCACATTAGGCTAACCGTCACCGCAAGTCTATGAACCTCGTAACTGTTGTTTTACAGGACGTTGAGAACTACGACCCAATCTTGAACCCCGTACTGAATAGAGAGTTACGTCGTACTGGCGGACGTGTGCTCATCACACTTGGTGACCAGGACATCGATCTCAGTCCCTCATTCGTGATCTTCTTGAGCACTAGGTTTGTCTAATAGAAATAAATATAAAAATTATCCCTTCATTCTAGGACTGGCTTTTCAATCGTTAAAAACTGTCAAATGTCGAACTTAGTTCGAAAATCTCTAAAGTCAAACTTATTGTAACAGTTAGATTTCGACCCTAAATATACTATACTAATTATAATAAACTATATTTACGCAAAAAACACTTTACTTAATACTAGCTTATGCTTGCGACTTCGTCCGCGTGGACTCCACAAATTTCAAACCCCTATTTCACCCCCTTAGGCATTGAATTTTCAAAATTCCTTTATTAGCGGATTCCTACGTCATAATAGCTATCTGCATGCCAAATTTCAGCCTGATCCGTCCAGTAGTTTGAGCTGTGCGTTGATGGATCAGTCAACCTTTTCCTTTTATACACTCGTATTAAGATTATATCGACATGCAAAAAAAACATTTTTACTGACAGAAGATTCGTGTTATTTATGTTTTTCATGATTTCAGGGACCCAACTGTCGAATTCCCTCCAGACATGTGTTCTCGAGTAACTTTCGTTAATTTCACCGTAACACGCTCTTCACTCCAATCGCAGTGCCTACATCGAGTTTTGAAGGCTGAAAGGCCTGATATTGACACTAAACGCTCCGACCTGCTTAAACTTCAAGGTAACCCTATTTATACCAAACTTTAAACTAGATGATGCCAGAGACTTCGTACGCGTGGACTAAGGTTGTTAAAAATCCCGTGGAAACTCTTTTTATTACCCGTGATAAAACTCACATAATTATATTTAAGCTAAACATGTGACGTAATTATAGTTATATACTCTAATCTTCTTTTAGGTGAGTTTCATCTTCGTCTTCGCCAGTTAGAGAAATCCCTGCTTCAAGCACTAAATGACGCAAAGGGCAAAATCCTTGATGATGATTCTGTCATTGCGACACTCGAAACCCTTAAGAAAGAGGCCGATGATATTGGTTTGAAGGTATTATAGTCCTTGTCACATAAGGGCTTGGGCGCACGGGTGACTTTTGCAAATGTAATAGTTACGTCACTTGAATCCAGACCACGACTTTTCCTTCCAATGAACCCCCTGATGATAATTTTTATTTATTTATTCTCCTTGTATATAACACTTGGGTAATATAAAATTAAATTAGGAACACAACGTTGATGAAGTAGATACAGTTTATAATAATTCTAATAGAAATTTCTTCCAGCGAATAGTGAAGATTATTTTTCAGGACTTTACATAAAGTCTACGCTGTACAGTACTCGGTAGGAAAAATTGTACATCGAACTTTGTTTAGAGATTTCGGCCTTGTAGCGCGTTCTTTCTGTCTAATACCAATGCATTGTGACGTTGCCGATCACAACGATATAGACAACTCTCTACGAAACCGTTATGTCTTTGTAAAGTTTAAGTTTAATGTGCAACCTTTCCTACCGAGTATGTACGTATGCTACATGACAACGGGAGACTTTTTTAGATTGAGGTGTTGACTTTTTAGCGGGAATGGGAGACGAAACTGTTGCGGATACAAAAGTTGCTCGTGCGTTTCTGCTCCAAGTACACATTTAGCTATATTTTTTTAATCAAACAATATTGAGTTTTTATTTATTTGTACAGGTCGAAGAGACGGACAAAGTCATTGGTGAAATTGAAACCGTCAGTCAACAATACCTCCCCTTATCCCAAGTAAGTTATGCAAACGATACGGTATATGTAGTTTGTACAAAATGAATTCTCACGAGCCATTTTAACTCTATGTGTCAACTGTCATGTCAAAAGTACGGTTCACCTTTAAAATAAGGTCTAAAATCATATTTTTAACAAGCTAAAATGGTGCGTGAGAACTCATTTTGTATGCACTCTATCGTACTTTGGTATGGTAAAGTTTCAAGATAATTATGTCAATGATATTGTTGCAATACTATGACATCGGGGTTGCGGTATAGCGTATCGTGCGGTGATATTTTTTTATTTACAATTTACATAATATATTACACAAAAGAAGATATATATATCCACAGAAAAAATACACGATTTCAAAAATATGATGACCTGTTTTCAAGTAGGTGGCCCGAAAAGGATCCCTCAATAGCTTAAGGATACAGACTTTAAAACCGAATGTCCCATACAAAGCACGTCACTTTAAACTGCTCCTTGTAATAAAATCGTGAAGGTTGTTTCATATCCCACCTTTTGGGGTATTATTGTACTATTTTCTTATGCCTGTTTCGAAGATAATTGACATGGTTAATACGCCTAAAAAATTTCTGAGGTACATAATAATTTTTTTTACGAATTTAATCAATAATGCAAACAATTTAGCGTTTAAACTATCGTGAGTGATTTCCATTATACATATATCACACACCGGCTTTACTCACGTGCTTAGTCGACGTTAGCCCGACTAGTTTCTAACTAAACTAAAACTAGAAACTAGTCGGGCTAACGTCGACTAAACACGTGAGTAAAGCAACAATAATGAAAACGATTTTGTTTCCAGGCATGCAGTAGCATCTATTTCACAATGGAAGCTCTTCACCAAGTGCACTTCCTGTACCAGTACTCTCTCAAGATGTTCCTCGACATCTTCAGCACGGTCCTCGTGTGCCCCGGCCTGAACGGCGTCACCGACTACACCGCTAGGCTGATAACCATCACTGAAGAACTATTCACTGTAAGCTGACTTTCCACTCTTAGTATTTATAACTTAATTTAGATAATCCTGATTTGATGATTTATTTTACGACTAGCTTATGCTCGCGACTTCGTCCGCTTCGGGTTGAATTTTCAAAAAATACTTTCTTAGCGGATGCCTACGTCGTAATAGCTATCTGCATACCAAATTTCAGGCCGATCCGTCCAGTAGTTTGAGCTGTGCGTTGATAGATCAGTCAGTCAGTCAGTCAGTCAGTCAATCAATCAGTCAGTCAGTCACCTTTTCCTTTTATATATAATATATAGATATTAGAATAGGCTGGTAAAACCATTATTTGCTGGATATTTTATTTTACAAAAGACAAAAGAGTTATTTGATGAAAAGATAGCGATTTTTCTTTAAAAATTTAATGCCATGTACCACAGGAGAGGTATTCAATAGTACCTTCGAAGTACTATTGAATAGCCTCTCCTGTGAAGAAGGCTCATTCTGCAAAGACGTTTCAATCAATAGTGACTTGTGTTACAAGAGTGTGACACTCACACAAGATAGGTGTGTAGTGAATAGGCACCTTCTACGCAAACGCGTCACATCATCACTTCCCATCAGGTGTGATCGTGGTCAAGCGTGCGCCTATAACGAATAAAAAAAATAAAAAATTGCAATTCAGATAGCACAGCGCTGCGGCCTAACTTTTTATTAAACGCCACTTTTTACGCGTTCACACTTTCTCATAAGTGCCGTTGAAGGGGCGCAATCGGGGTGGGAACGCCCCGTACACCCGCGCTAACCTGGTGAGGGATAGCGCGGGTGATGTGCGGGGCATATGCGGCGTCCCCTCGCCTCATATCCCGATTGCCATCTCACCTGTCGCGCACTATATATTTTTCTCGTCACGTTACCAAGTGGAGACAGCCTTCTTGTACGAAAACGTCAATATTTTTTCAGGCGGTATACGAGCGTGTAGCGCGTGGTATGCTCCACACGGACAGACTAACGTTCGCATTGCTGCTATGCCGTATCCAGCTGAAGGGCACCGGTGCCGAAGACACTCTGGACCAGCAGTTTGGAGTGTTCCTACGTGGACGCGAGGGTCATGTGGCATCCACGCCGACACTCGAGTCTCTGACGAACCAGCAGCATGAAGCGGCTGCTAGATTGAGCTCCCGGTATGTTATAACGACTACAATAAAAGCTTATGTACTATCTCAAAGAGCACTTTTAAAACATACTAAGCACAGATATGTCCAGATATGCAACTAGCGTGGCCCCCTCAGTCCCTCTCGTTCTGAGAACGTAGGAATAGATGGAAGACCGCGATTATTTGAGTAACTGTACTCACTGGCCATAGAGTGACCCTTTCATTTTCCCTTTTTATGCTATCTTTCTTGTCAGTGCTTCCTCCTTAATCAAACTATAAAAGAAACTATACAATAGTGCAAAGGCTAAGGCTGAGATCTATAGAGCGCACTTTGATTTTGCTCAGACTTAAGATTGAGTTACAACGAGACAGATTTATGTGAGAGATATACATCTGTCTCGTTTTATCTCTGTCTTAAGTCTAAGCAGAGTCAGAGTGCGCTCTATAGATCTCATCCTAAGTCTTATTGCTAAAGCAGTGGTAAATTAAAACTACCTGACTCATAAGTACTTGTAAAAAGTTTACATGAATAAAAAAACATTCTATTCTATTCTTGTTTCTTAAAAACAACCTTTATCCTTTCATTCTTGTCTGTGCCTTCTTAATCTCATACTATAGAATGAAGTGTGCTAGAATGTTCTATATTAATTGTCAGGTTGACGTCATTCCGTCGCTTGCTGGATAAGGCGGCGTCGCTGCCCGAGCTGTCAGCTTGGCTGGCGCAGGCCGCGCCCGAGCAGTGCGTGCCGACGCTGTGGGACGGCGAACCCTCCGCACCGCCCAAACCGCACACGCTCGCTATGCATCGCCTATTACTCATACAGGTAAAATAGATATTTTTTTTTGTTACTTTTCAATAATTAACAGCCGCAAAAGTCGCTAATCTTTACTTAAGATTGAGTTAAAGCAAGACAGATTTGTGAGAGATATATCTCTGTCTCGTTTTAACTGAACTTAAATAACGATTAAACGACTCTGAGTACGGCAGTAAGTGACTCTGCCACTGGTTGACAATGCCTTTACTGCCGAGAACCAGTAAGAACCTCGTCAGATGCTCAAAAACAAGCCCCTAAGTTTTCCTATGTTGCAGCAGGTACATTGTAGCAGAGCAAAGTTTCGCATTTTATCCCTGGATTGAATAAATCTTTGGTTTTAGAATATGAGTAATCTGGTAATTATAGAATACTAGCGACCCGCCCGATTTTCGTAGGAATCTCTAACTTTTTGTAAATAAAATATAGCCTATGTTAAAAGAATTTCCGAAATCGGTTCAGTAGTTTCAGAGGTTACTTCACACAAACAAACTTACAAACTTTACCTCTTTATAATATTAGTATAGATGACTGTAAAGCTAGAAGGTATATAAAATATTTCCGTCAAAAGAATAAAGAAGCCAATATTTTCTAAATACGGTCTGTTCTTTATTTATCTTTTTGAATATTTTTAACGTAAAGTTTAAAGCGTTTTTCGGAATTGCGGTTATTTTTATTGGTTATGAAATCAGTACGAAATCAACAAGTTAACGTTTTCAACAGGCGTTCAGGCCCGATCGCGTGATAGCCGCGGCGACGCAGCTCGTAGCCTCAGTGCTCGGGCCCGGCTTCATGGCCAAGGCGGAGACGGAGCTGGAGCTGTCCAGCATCACGGAGACTCAGCTGAATGCCACCACGCCGGCGCTGCTGTGCTCCGTACCCGGATATGACGCTAGCGGTAAGAACACTGACGCAATTATTTTCGTATCCATACTACATGGATATGGAAATACTACTAGCTGTTGCCCGCGAGTCTTTTCCTGTGGATTTTCAAAAAAAAAAATCATACAAACCTTGTCTTGACAATAACGAACACATAAAAAAAAGAATTATCCAATTTGGTGCAGTTGTTCGGAAGTTATACGCGTACATAAATTTCGGTGATTAAATTTTATTTATATAGATTTTGATTGTGAATAGTAGTAAAAATTAATCATTATAAAGGTCGCGTGGACGATATGGCAACCGAGTTGAACAAGCCACTTTCGAGTATCGCTATCGGGTCAGCGGAAGGATTTAACCAGGCGGAACGCGCCATCAATACGGCTTGTAAAACTGGAAGGTACGTACCAATTATACTTTATTCCAATAAAATTACCCGTATGTTACAAATTTATTTAAAACTAGCTGATGCCCGCGACTTCGTACGTGTGGATTTAGGTTTTTTACAAATCCCGTGGGAACTCTTTGATTTCCCGGGATAAAAAGTAGCCTATGTCACTCTCCAGGCCTTCAACTATACCCATGCAAAAAATCACGTCGATCCGTTGCTCCGTTGCGACGTAATTGAAGGACAAAACAACAAACCAATAAACCAACAAACAAACACACT
This sequence comes from Maniola hyperantus, assembly GCF_902806685.2. Taxonomy (NCBI): domain Eukaryota; kingdom Metazoa; phylum Arthropoda; class Insecta; order Lepidoptera; family Nymphalidae; genus Maniola; species Maniola hyperantus. The sequence goes on along the minus strand of NC_048552.1, from coordinate 7,972,198 downwards.
TTCACATTTATAATACGGGTACTGATTTTCACCCAATGTTCAGACGTGAATGTACATTTTTCGTTCTATAAAGAAAAACATGATTGCCGTGTTATTATATTTTTATGATCATCATTGACTTACAGCGCACTGCTCAAAAAGGGAATAACGCGTAATTTAAATGAAGACACTAAGTTCGTCAAATCCTTTTAGTCGTATTCAAAAAACCTTGCATTTAGCAAGCTTCATATCTATTTCAGCTTTTTTAAAAATAATAATGGCGAGCAAACTATCAGGTGGGTCACCTGATGTTAAGTGATTACCGCCGCCCATGAACATTTGCGGTACCAGAGGAACCACCAATGCGTTGCCGGTCTTTCAAGAATTTGTTGGCTTAATGTTTTTTGTTGGTTCAATGATATTGATGAAGTTCTAAGTTGAAGCGCAATAACTTTATTGTCTAGAAGGCACCATGTATAAGTGTTTATAGTATGGTATCTTCTAGTCTTCATACACTTGTATTCTAAGCGCATACTATTGTGAATGCGAATCGAAAAATAGTTTCCTTGAAATCTACCTTACATGGTTGTAAAATCCCTTCTATTGTGTTGACTTCGAATTCTTTGACGACTTTTCGGTGAACTTGACAGATAATATATCGACGATGACGTATTTTCGAGGTGTGGCATAGAAATAACCTAGAAATATGTAATCAGATGGGTGATGCTGAAGAACGTCCACCTGGCGCCAGTGTGGCTGGTGCAGCTGGAGAAGAAGCTGCACTCGCTGCAGCCGCACCCCAACTTCCGCCTCTTCCTCACCACGGAAATCAGCCCCAAGCTGCCCGTCAACTTGCTACGCGCCGGCCGCGTGCTGGTCTTCGAGCCTCCGCCTGGCATCCGCGCCAATCTGCTCAGAACCTTCGCGACCGTGAGTATCCAATACTGCGAACAGTTAGGTCTACACCGGACAATCCAGGATCGTGGAGCATGGAACGTGGATCTGTAAAACTATTAAATTGTGTCACAGTCAGATATCGTTTTTTAGCTGCTCTAAACATCTTAATAATCTCTATATATAAAAATGAATCGCTGAATGTGTTGCTGATCGCAAATCTCGAGAACAGCTGAACCGATTTCGCTAATTCTTTTTTCATAATATTCCTTGAAGTACGGGGATGGTTCTTACGGAGAGAAAAATTTAAAAAATCCTGACTGCTAGGCGGTACGAAGTTCGCCGGGACAGCTAGTAATATACTTATATAAAAGACAACAATGTTTCTACCTGTGTCCGTCGTTATAGACTTTGAAACCAACCGATGTGCCCCAAACCGATTTCATAAAAAGGCAATAATGCAAAGATGGTTTCAGACCACTAAAACAATGCATTAGGCACATTCTTTTTAGCGTAATAGCACACGTCGGGTATCCGCTAGTATTCGATAAAACGCCAATTTCAATGAGTTATTTTTTTAAATCTTACACCCAAAATATGTTGATTCTAAATTTTCTTTTCCTTATCAGGTGCCAGCAGCCCGAATGATGAAACAACCATCCGAACGCGCTAGACTTTACTTCCTACTGGCGTGGTTCCATGGTAAGTTCTATATGTGGCTTATACACATAATTTATGGACAGTCGGTATTTCTGTATACTTAACAAATTGGTATGTTATTATAAGTATGTATTGTACTTCTAAATATGCAGCAGCAGATGTGCTTGTACCTATGTTTTTGATCAATAAATAATTTATTTATTTACTTTTTATATTCATAACAGGATCATGTTTTATCTAATAAAACATAATCCCAATATGATAAATATCCCAATAAATTAATATCTATTCTGCAGGTATCGTGCAAGAACGCCTACGCTACGTACCCTTAGGCTGGGCCAAGTATTACGAGTTCAACGAGAGCGATTTACGTGTGGCTTGCGACACGCTCGATACATGGATCGATGCCACTGCCATGGTAGGAAACTTGCTAAGAATTATTTGATTTTCCGGGATAAAAAGTAGCCTATATCCTTTCCGGATGCCCTGTGCATCCTGGAAGGACATAGCTGTGTGATTGGTGCTCTGTACCTTTCGTCAAAATCGGTTAAATCGGACGGGCCGTGCAAGGTTATCATACAGACCCACTTTCGTATTTATGATATTATAGTATGAGCCTTGCCTATATCTGGAATTTTATAATATCTTTGATTATAAAACAAAATCGTTAATATTTCCCAGGGTCGTACCAACTTGCCTCCAGAGAAGGTGCCGTGGGAGGCGCTGGTGACGCTGCTGTCTCAGTGCATCTACGGAGGCAAGATCGACAACTTGTTCGACCAGCGCTTGCTGCACTCCTTCCTATGCAAACTCTTCACTCCGAGGTCTTTCGAGGCTGACTTCGCTCTTGTGGCTAACGTGGATGGAGTAAGTTGATTGTTACTTCTGTTCTTTTCACTCATGCCACAGAATACTTAATGGGGTCATTGTGGTACAGAAGAATCACTTCGCCAAGACGTTTAAATAAATAGCGACTCTTCTTACGACCTAGCGTTGAAGCGTTGCAGCCTAACATTCAGTAAACGCAATTAACTTGTGGATTTGTGTCGAACCTGTGAAGTTGTTTAGGTTCAAAAGTTTTTTTTATAAATATAAATAAGTAGAATATGTTCGACTAGTTTCGAACCCGTCCAGGGTCCTTTTTCAATAGACCTCTGTTCGCGACTCAGCGCCAAGGGGACTGCAGTCTCCTACTGTAAGGGAGGTAAATTGGGCGGAATGGAAATATACCCGGATACGGAATAATCTACCACCTTACAAAGATTAGAGAAAAAAAAAATTTACTTTACTTGATCTATCTACCTAGTAAAGAATAGAAGCTAGCCGTCGACTCCCTTGTAATGTATATGAGGTGTTATAAATGAAATTTGCTAGATGTTAGGCAAAATTGTTTTTAATGTAACTTTTACCGGGGTCGCTTAATACATAATGATGGCTAATAATGCTTAGTTATTCTAGCTTAATGCCAAGACTTAATTTAGATACATTAGAATGCCTTAGGTAGATAGTACATAAAATCTATGTTTTAAATTTAAGATGCCATTGGCATGGAATAGACAATGACACAGTAAAATTCATAAAATTGTTTCAAAATAAAAGCTCAGTAGTAAAGACAAGGTTCTTACTGTACACATACACTAAGAAGGTTCACTAAACTGTTCCAGGATACAAACATTCGCTTACGTGTAGGTGCGAAGACTGCAAGGTAGCTGGACGGCATCGGCCAAGCTCCCAAAACTCGATTTAACTTGATTCTTCACAACCGAAATGTTTCATTACAAAGATTTTCACCAAGTCTTATCCATAGAATTAAGTTGCCAACGTGAATGTGCAAAACCGTAAAACGTAAATTGCAAAACGCAAAAGAAACGAAAAGAAATAAATACGGAAAAACGAAAACGAAAATAATCGGAAACCCTGCAACAAAGAAAAACAAGGTTATAATTTGTGCTGTGTGAAAATTTCGACACGTGGAATTTTCCGATCAAACACAACTCACCTATTGAACTCCTGGCCACCAATGGTTTTCAGGAATCCACCCACAACCCATTATCCTCATTTATTTGGGAAAGTAAAATAACTGGAACTGAAAGGAAATCATGAAATTAGGATTTTCTCTAACCAAACCGCCATTTTGTCGAATCCACATTACTTGATTTTTCACTCACCATAACTGATGAAATATTGAAATACGTTAGGATGACTAAATTTATAACAATTGTATTTTCCCAGGCGAAGCCATGGGCGAAAGAGAGTGAGATTTTCCTGGAACGAAAAAATTCGTCTTCACATGTTGACTCCAGAAAAATTCTAAATCTCACCAATCGGTGTTGCCAGACGCAACCCGAGTGTGGCCGCTCTCAGTTAGTTTGATCATAAAGCCAATTCATTTTTGAATATTTGCGGAACCTAAGGATATATTATAAGAACCGTTTTGTTAATGACTTAACAATAAACAAATGATATTATGGTTTTATTTAATTATTTTGTTTTATTTTTACGACAATTGACAACGAAGCAAACGCCATCTATTGTGGCTCGAATGAACTCTGAACATCGACCCACGCGTAGTTCTGCACCTTGATGCTAGGTGGCACCAACATACTTTGAACAAAATAGATTTTTATTAAAAGCGAGACGCTAGTTAGTAGTTCAAAATTTACAACGTCACACTACCCATTAAAAAAGAACCCCGGATTAGATCGAAACAAGTCGGGCATACTCCGACAAACACGTATGGTGGTATCACTCGCGATAATTAAAACGCTAAAGTTTTTTCTTCGATTTTACAGTATAATTTAAGTTACCACAAAATATTTAATAATGTCATAAAGTAAAATGGCAATTAAATAGTTTTAAATTGTGGCAGGCCTCTGGAAACCAGCGCCACATCACGATGCCAGACGGCAACAGACGTGACCACTTCCTCAAGTGGATAGAAGAGCTGTCTGACAGACAGACTCCGTCGTGGTTGGGACTGCCCAACAACGCTGAAAAGGTAACATTACATCTTACTAGCTCAAATTGTTTTAAGGTTTTTCTTGAATGACATTGAAAGGGGGGCGCTGTTGGAGAACAAAGGCTATTTCAAACAAGAACAAAGGGGACACTTGACGGCAACGTTAGTTCCGTTTTTCGCCACGCGCCAAGATAGCGCACTGTAAGTAAGATTTAAGAAATATTTTCATGTGCTGTTTTCATATCACAGGTTCTCCTAACAACCCAAGGCAGCGATCTGGTATCCAAGCTGCTGAAGATGCAGCAACTTGAGGATGAAGAGGAACTGGCGTACAATGCCGCGAGTCAAGACCACGATCCCAGTAAGACCCCCACCTGTTACAATTTTCCATTCAAATAAAACTGCACAAACTCTCTTCCGCATCCTTTAATATCAAACTTCTTGTGACATATGTAAACCTCTTTTCTTAGTTTATAAAAAGAGAACAATGTCATTGTCATTAAATAACAAATAAATGATTCCTACATATTTTATAGTGGCGACTGGATGGAAAATAAAGTGAAGATGGTTTCTCCCAGGAAATTAGGGGAATTCGATGTCGTGAGTGGGAGGCCTTAAGGGTACCTACTATGATATCGATGGTCGGGGAGAGGGCGTACGAGCTGATGGTAAACCTCTGTAGCCCGGTTAGACCAGGTGATAAAACTTTTGCCGAGTTAGTGAAGATAGTGGGAGAACATTTACAACCAAAACCATCAATATTGGCTGAGCGTTTTCGATTTAGGCAGTATCGTCAGCAAGAATCAACTTCGGTCTCACAATATGTCGCAGAACTGAAGGAACTATCACGTTTTTGTGAGTTTGGAAATAATCTCAGCGAAAATTTGCGAGATCAGTTAGTGTGCGGCTTACAGAGTGAAGTCATTCGTCAAAGACTCTTTGCCGAAGAGACTTTAGATTTTAATCGCGCAGTCAGGTTGGCTACGACATTCGAAGCCGCGGAGAAAAACGCACTTGCAGTGGAAGTCGGAATAGGTATCAGCAGACCAAAATCGGAACCAGGGAAGACGGGAGAGACGCTACGAGAAGCAGCTGCGAGTGTCAGCGGAACTTCATCAAAATCATTACATCGTTTTCGAATTAGTGCATGCGATCGATGCGGGGATCAGCGGCATGGTAAAGATGACTGTCCTTATAAGTTTTTTGAGTGCAGCCGATGCCGACGGATCGGGCATTTGCGACGACTATGTCCTGATGACCCAGGAGCAGGATCTGTAGGGCAAAATGCTGCCAGGGGCTATAACCGATCGCGGCGCGGCGGTCGCAGCTACGGAATGCGTTGGGGAGCAGGAGCACAGCGTAGAAATCAGGGTGCGGGCATTGCATCGAGGGGCCCGAACACGGCGGGCACGAACCACTGGCGGGACGAAGACCCGGCTTGGATGGAGTCGGTCGGTTCGGACGACGTCAACGAAGAAGAAACTGCTTATCAGATGTCGCTAAGGGACTATAGGCCGGTTAGCATAATAGTATTACTAGACGAGAAGCCTTTGGTTATGGAAATTGATACTGGTTCTGCATTGTCATGTATAAGCAAGCAGACGTATATTGAAAGGTACAAATACCTACCGTTAAGATCGTGTCGGTTAACGTTAACTTTTTATGATGGCACAAAAATTAAACCTCTAGGGTATATCTCAATTAAAGTGAGGTATAAAGATCGCATGAAGGTTTTAGATTTATATGTCATCGATAATGGGACGACGTCATTATTAGGGCGTCAATGGTTAGCGGAATTAAACATTGACGTGCCTAAGTGCAAAATTAATAATTTGCGAGTACAGGAGTTTGTTAAGAATAGATACGTGGAGGAAATATTTTCCAGGTTTAGTGAGTTAATCGACGGCGGGCTCGGGCGCTACACGGGCGGGCGCGCCACGCTGCACGTGCGGGAGGGCGCCGTGCCCGTGTTCTGTCGTGCGCGCCCCCTCGCCTATGCGCTTCGGGAGCGCGTGGACGCCGAGCTGGACGCGATGCTGCGCGCCGGTGTCATCGAACCGGTTGACACGTCGGACTGGGCCACCCCGCTTGTAATTGTGAACAAACCTAACGGTGCCATTAGGGTATGTGCCGATTATAAGGCTACGTTGAATCGTTTTTTATCGGTTGATAAATATCCAGTTCCTAAAATAGAAGATCTACTGGCCAATTTGAACGGTTGTCAGTATTTCAGTAAAATCGATCTTTCACAAGCGTATAACCAGATCGAGTTAGATAATAAGTCAAAAGAATTTACGGTGATAAATACTCACCGGGGTCTGTTCCGTTACAATAGATTAGTGTTTGGGTTAGCTTCAAGTCCGGGCATATTTCAAAGGATAATGATAAATTTGTTTAAAGATATTCCGAATGTGGTAACTTTCTTAGATGACATATTAATCGCAAACTCTTCACTTGATGAGCATAAGGATACATTGAAGAGAGTACTTACTAGGCTGAAGGATTGCGGTTTTAAAATTAAAAAAGAAAAATGTGCATTTTTCGAAAGTCAAATAACCTATTTAGGGTATGTAATAGAGGATAGAGGTATTCGAGTTGACCCAGATAAAGTCAAGCCTATTTTAAATTTAACGGAGCCAAAAGATATTTCCGAATTAAGATCATTTTTAGGGATGGTCAATTTTTACGGTCGTTTTGTCAGGAATTTAAGTAGTAATTTATCACCATTATATAATTTACTAAAGAAAAATCATAGTTGGTATTGGGGGATAGAAGAAAGGAATTCATTCAATAAGGTTAAAAGATTACTGGCGAGCTCTGCGGTTTTAGCGCATTACGATGTAAATAAGCCGGTTATATTGACATGTGATGCGAGTGCGCTTGGGATAGGCGCGGTGTTAGCGCAGCGAGGCGCAGACATCGGCGGGGGCGAGCGACCGGTCGCTTATGCCTCCCGATCGCTGTCGGCAGCGGAAATAAATTATAGTCAGATTCAAAAGGAGGCTCTTGCAATTATTTTTGCCGTTAAAAAGTTTCACCAATACTTGTATGGGCGCCGATTTATATTACGAACGGACCACAAGCCTTTAAACTAGCGGCACGCTATGATGGCCGGTTTGACGTTTGTCCGCTCATGAAGTTCCGTATTAATTGATAACGACTTTGAAGGAAATAATTGTATTACTTTATTGACGATAGTGATGTGCAGAGATTCATAAATTTTATCGAATGTAGTTTTAGGTTTAGGACTCAAAATTTATTTATTAAATTGATTTCTTAAATGTATACAAGTGTAGAAAAATCAGTTTGCACCATTTAAGGGGTGAATGTACTTGTGAATATGAACAATTTTCACTATGTGGACAAACCTCTGAAATCGCAAAAAAATATCAATAAATTTTTAAAAATGGAATCTAATACGATCGTCACATAGGATCGCTGGCTAGCACAACTACTACCTCCGGCAAACTCGCGTCAATGCTCAATGCAAAACAAAGCAGTTTCGAATTGACGTTGCTTCGAAAAGTATAAACTGTCAGTGCAATGCGATTGTGATATAGTTTTGACCTGGCTTTGGATTTCAAATATTGATACTGCATTACTGTTGACCCTTGCTCGTTAATTTGGACTCTGTTCAAGCCCTTTGTTGTGGATTTCGTCGATATGACCGAACGTACGCAGAGAACTGTTCTAAATAGTCAGACACGTGAGTTCCTAATACGCCTTCGTAACTATTTCGATCGTGAAGCTCAAAATGGAGGGCCAATTTTACCTATAACGTCAGTGGTTGAACGCGTAGCTGATGCGCTTAATATTGGACAACGAACTGTTAGACGGATAACTAAAAAAAAATATGGCGAGACTGGCACAGAAGAAAATAAACTTCACACACCAAAAAAGAGAAAACGAGCAAAACCAGTCGTAGGCATCGATAGCTTTGATGCCGATGCTATCCGAAGACATGTTTACGGCTACTATTTACAGAAGGAGTATCCAACAAGAAAAAAGTTGGTGCATTCACTGAAGGAAGCTGGATTATTCTTCGGTGGGGAAAGTTCTTTAACGAAGATTTTGAAGACCATTGGATTTCGATACAAAAAATGTAACAAACGCAAAATATTGATGGAAAGATTTGATATAGCGATGGCAAGGTATACTTTTTTACGGCAAGTGAAAGAAATCAAAAATTGGCAAAATGTTGTGTTCTTGGATGAAACATGGCTTAATGCTAACCATACTGTAGGCCGTTCTTGGAACGATGACACAGCAGCATCTACTTCCAAAGTTCCTGTAGGAAAAGGATCGCGACTTATAATTTGTCACGCCGGAACCATCAACGGGTTTGTCGAAGGTTCTCTCATGGCTTTTGCGTCAAAAACCACTGGAGACTATCATGAAGACATGAATGGAGAAAAGTTTACTGAATGGTTTACCTCAATGTTGTGTAGCCTCCCTGAACCATCTATTATAATTATGGACAACGCCCCATACCACTCGATGCAAATTGACAAGCCACCTGCCCAATCCCAAAAGAAAGCTGATATCGTCGCATGGCTTCGTAAAAATGGCGTAGATGCAAACATGAATATGTTAAAAGCGGAATTAGTACGTCTTTTAAAAGAAAACAAACCAACCAAGATCCGATACGTCATTGACGAAATAGCATTAGAACATGGGCACAGAGTTATACGGTTACCGCCTTACCATTGTGAGTATAATGCGATTGAGTTGGTGTGGGCTCAAATTAAGGGATATGCTGCAAGACACAATACAGAACCCCCATTTACCACAAAAAAAATGCTAAAATTATTAGAAGAAGCTTGTGAACATGTGACTAAAGGAGACTGGGAAAAGGTTGTGAATAGAACTGTTAAATTAATAAGGGAAGATTATGAAAGAGATGTGAAAATAGATAATATTATAGAAAACGAACATATAATTATTAATGTATGTGATGATAGCAGTGACGACAGTGAAAATAGTAGTATGGACGAATCTGATTAATTATGGCCTTTTGTGGCACCTTTTTCGGTATCTTTTGTATTCATATGTTTCTTGTGTGCATATAAAGTATGTATATTCATTTTCGTTCAAATATTCAGTTCGTTCAAATAAATTAAATAAACATATACATTTTTGTTTTATTAAACCTATTTAATCAGGTACAAAAACAAAACTTAATTGTTTTTTGTTCGAGAATAAATTGACATTCCACATCACTATTGTAATGTGTCAAACCGGCCATCATAGCGTGCCGCTAGTGTAGTGAGCATTTTTGGGGCTGAGTCAGGTATTCCAAACATGACAGCTAGCAGGCTTCAGAGATGGGCGTTAATTTTGTCGGCATATGATTTTTCAATTGAATATGTAAGTACTGATAAAAATACAGCTGATTGTTTGTCAAGGATGATACAAGCTCATAGAGAAAATAGTGAATCTCAAATGAGCGAATGTCCCGAGCAAACGTATTTACATTTTGCTTCAGAAGCTTTATTACTTGATTATAAAGAATTAAAAAAATTTACTTGCCGAGATCCCATCATGGGACGAGTATTAAGTTACATTAGGGACGGTTGGCCCACGGAGGTAGAAATAAAAGAATTACGGCCATTTTTCAATCGTAGGAAGGAGTTATATAGCGAACTAGGATGTCTCATGTGGGGTCATAGGGTCATAATACCCGTTGAGTGCCGAGATAAAGTGTTGAAGGAACTTCATGACTCGCACATGGGGATAGTTAAAACTAAGGCATTAGCGAGGAGCTACGTATGGTTTCCGGGAATTGATGAAGCGTTGGAGGCGATGTGCCGCGCGTGCGAGGTTTGCGCCGCAGTGGCCGACGCGCCGCCGGCGCACGCACCGCACATGTGGCCGTGGCCGAGTCGCCCGTGGACAAGACTGCATATCGATTGCTTGGGACCTATAGCGGGGGTTACTTATATGGTGGTAGTCGATTCTAGTTCCAAATGGATTGAGGTGGTAAAGATGGGTTCCATCACAGCGAAAACTGTAATTAATAAATTAAGAGATATTTTTGCTAGATTTGGTCTTCCAAAGCAGTTAGTTAGTGATAATTTTGCTTCGTTTCAAAGCGTGGAGTTTGGAACTTTTCTAAGTCAGAACGGGATTGAACAAATTTTTTCAGCGCCGTATCATCCTTCGTCTAATGGTGCTGCGGAAAATGCGGTTAAGATTTGTAAAAGAGTAATAAAGAAAGCTCTTATACAGGGGGTAGACGTAGACACAGCGTTATGTCGTTTTCTATTATTATACCGGAATACCGAGCATAGCACGACAGGAGAAAGCCCAGCCAAACTGTTACAAGGCAGGTCATTACGCACGCGTTTGGATAAGCTAAAGCCGGAACGGGAGGATATAGTTCGATCTGCCCAGGCACGTCAAGAGTTTGCGGCGGGAGGAGTTGAGAGATCGTTCGAGGTCGGAAGTAGGGTGTGGTACCGAAACTACGGAACAGGCAATAAATGGTTAAACGGGGATGTCATAGGAAGAAGCGGGAGTACAAATTATAAGCTGCGTACTGGAGATGGAACTGAGATATTTAGACATGTCGATCAGATAAAAAAATGTTCGGAAATTAATTCAAATATCGGTAATTCAATTAACATTGAAACTGGTGATAGACCATCAGCAGCGGGACGGTCCAGGGGCGCGATGGTGGCAGTGGCGTTGAGCTCGGTACCCGAGGAAGGGCCGCAGGAGAGCGGCGGGGAGACGAGCTCCTGGTCGCCCGGTCGCGCGGCGCCTGAGCCCAGCACTAGCCAGCAGCCCGAGTTAGCAGTGGTGGACAGGGCGCCTCGCGAGTCTGTTCGTAAACGAGGGCCGCCAAGACGTTTTGGCATCGATGATTTATATAGTTAAGATAGTAAGCGAAGTTATTGTTTAAGAAGGGAGGTGTGACATATGTAAACCTCTTTTCTTAGTTTATAAAAAGAGAACAATGTCATTGTCATTAAATAACAAATAAATGATTCCTACATATTTTATACTTCTATTATCGTACTATCCCCAGAATCATTAATAAACTAGCTGATGCCCACGTCTTCGTACGCGTAAATTTAGGTTTTTAAAAATTCCGTGAGAACTCTTTGATGTTTCGGGATGAAAAGTAGCCTATTACACTCTCCAGGTCTGAAACTATACCCATGCAAAAAAACACGTCGATCCGTTGCTCCGTTGCGACGTGATTGAAGGACAAGCCAACAAACCAATAAACCAACAAACAACCACACTTTTATTGCATTTATAATATGGGTAGTGATAATTAGATATGCACAAACGCCTGTTTTTACAATAACTATCTCTAATGTTTCATTTACGTGGCGACAATTCTATACTATCGTAAACATTTGATAAGAGCAACCACTGAGTAGGAATGGTATTCCGAAGCAGTGGTAGATTCTTTTGTCGATTCAAAAGTACTTGAAAAATTTTATTTGAATAAAAAAATCTTGTTAGTAGAGAAGTAGAAATACTACTTCAATAGCAAATTGAAGACATCTAGTTTCTGTATGTGGAGAGTGGAGACCGCCACTACCTTCAATAATACATTCGAAGACTATGTAAATGATAAAAAAGCTTGGATTTGACTCGCACCAGCAATGCACGGGGCTGCAATTGCTTGTACAGTATGGTATAATAATGTAAATTGATCACTTGAAAAGAGCAACCGCCGAGTTTCTTGTTGGTTCTTCTCGGTACGAACAGCATTATGGACCAGTGATAAATTTAGTTGACGATTCAAAAGCACTTGTAAAAGTTTAATTGAATAAAAATATATTCTATTCTATTCTCTTGGTTCAGATTCCATTGTAGTGGTAGGCGACGGAAGGCCGGCCTGGATGAAGACGCTGCACCAAACCGCTACCAGTTGGTTACAGCTGTTACCGCAGGAACTACCGGTAAGTATCTAGTAAATTATAACTAGTCAAATAGTCTTTTGGTTTAGCTTAGTCTTGTGGTCTTTTGACCTGCATTTAAATTCAAAAATTCGTATGAAATTCATGTTTTACTATTGTTTTTATTTTTTAATAATAAACTATTCATAATAATTCAAATGTTGATTATTGGTAGTGTTATTTTGTCATGACAACCATTTATAAAGAATTTTTTGCGTTTTTTTTGTTGTTTTGTGGTCTGTTTTGCGGTCCCAAATAAAAGGTATTTGTGTTTGCGACGGCAGATTAATTTAACCAAATAACTATTTACTTATATATAATAATATTTCCTCTCAAGCTACGGAGCCCTCGGTGCGCGGGTCTGACTCGCACTTGTCCGGTTTTTTAACGTTATCTTTGACTTTAGACCCTACGTCGCACGGTGGAGAACATCAAGGACCCGCTGTATCGTTTCTTCGAGCGCGAGGTGGCGGCCGGCGCCTCGCTGCTGCAGCAGGTGCTGCACGACCTGCGCAACGTCATCGCTATCTGCCAGGTCAGTTCACCTCCTTTACCATATCTTTAGGCTTCTTCGTCCTATCGAATCCTACCAGGGACAATACCATAACGTAACTAGGACTGCACCACGGGCTGCCTCGCAATTTGCACTCATTATTGTCAGTATCATTTTATCATCAGTTATCAAGGCTATAGAAGGAAATTCCACTTTTAGAGGAAGGTCACATTTTTCTTTTTCACTTTTGACTTTTTTGACACTTCTGTATTATGCAAGAGAGCTCCTATATAGCTCGTCTCCCTGAACAAACTCAACCTAGGTGGTAAGATAAATTTTTTGTAACGATCATTTGTAGTCGTGTATACACTTCCTAATATATTAAGGTGTGGTTCGCAGGGGTCGATGAAGCAGACGAACGAGACGCGTTCGATGGTGGGCGCGCTGGTGCGCGGCATGCTGCCGGCGGGCTGGCGGCGCTACGCCGTGGCGCGCGGCTGCACGGTGCAGCAGTGGGTGGACGACTTCGCGCGCCGCGTCGGCCAACTGGCGCACGTGTCGCGCACCGTCGCTGACCAGGGCGCCAAGAGGCTGCAGGTAACATTCCTGACCTTGAACCTGCTCCAGTGGGTGATTTAATGATCTGATACATCATTAGCCGACTTATATGTCACGCGTCGCCTTCAACACTTTTTGAATTTCTTTTTATACTATCAACTATCAATATTTTTAAGAAATTGTTAATGTGATTTTTAAAACGCGACGCGATTTTTTTTCTGAAAGCGATGATTGTTTCGTTGTTAAGACGTCTGCCTCCTATTCGGAAGATCGGAGGTTCGATCCGGGGCACGCATCTCGTAACTTTTAGGAGTTATACATGCGTTATAAGCAATTAAATATCTCTTGCGTGAAAGAAAATATCGTGAGGAAGTCAGCTTGTCTGACATTTCTCTACAATGTTCCCAAAGGTATGTGAAGTCTGCACATCCGCAATAGATCAGCGTGGCGGACTATGGCCTAAACCCTTCTTATTCTGAAGACCCCAAGAACAAAAAATGTAAGCTTTCATAATACCGATATAAGTTGTACAAAAAAGATTGAACATAGAGTGTTCACTTGTAGAGTATCCCCGTGTGGCTCGGAGGGCTGCTGAACCCGGAGGCGTACATCACCGCGACGCGCCAGTGCGTCGCGCAGGCCAACTCCTGGTCACTCGAAGAGCTGAACTTACAGGTACATCACTTTAAAATAAATTCCCTTACTATTTCTTTTATTGTGTGGCATTTACTAACTTTTATTCTTACTCTAATTTCTGAAAAATATCTTATATATTTATAGATAATTTTTGAGGAGATAGCTCTTGCAAATAACCGATATCTGTAGGCCTATTAGTATTAGAGATCGCCTAAAAACGTGTGAATTTTTAATAAAGAATGTAGGACTCTATGTAGGAGCAAACTAAAAACCTTGGTCGCGTTTTAGCGATGTCTCTACTTTGTTACCAGCTGTAGTATTATTATATTATTAAATAATTTTGTTATAATAGGTGACTATTCCGGACCCCGGCACGCCGGCAGAGAACTCACAGATGGAGTGGTCGTTCTCAGTGACGGGGCTCAAGCTGCAGGGCGCCACCGTCAAGGGCAACCGCTTGCTGCTCACCAACACCATCATGGTGGACCTGCCTCTGACCGTGCTCACTTGGATAAGGTTAGACTTGCTTTTTTACTAGATGGTGCCCGCGACTTCGTGTGGATTTAGGTATTTTAAAAATCCCGTGCGAACTCTTTAATTTTCCGGGATAAAAAGTAGCCTATATCCTTCCCCGGTTAAACGGATGGGCTTTTAAGCCCGTCGGAAGAGAAGTGGGAGTCAAACCTATTCGAAACCTGTACCAAGTTTTGTCAAAATAGGATGGGCCGTGAAAAGGTGACAGACAGACAGACAGACTCATTTTTACAAATAATATTAGTATAGATTATTGCAGTGCGACAAAGCTCTCTTAGCACTTGAATGACATTGACAGGGGGTCGCTGTTGGAGAACAAAGGCTTAGATTATTCAAACAAGAACAAAGGGGACACTTGACGGCAACGTTAGTTCCGATTTTCGCCACGCGCCAAGAGCCTTGTCGCACTGTAGGTGCAAAATACCAAGGTATGATTCGTTGTGACGCACAATGGCGATTGGCGTGACGATTGACTAATCAGAGTGCGGCTTGATGTTGTTTTATATGTAGGTATTCAAAAATTAATTTAGAAAGAACGAAAACAGAAGAAAGGGTTTTTTATGTGAATTTAAAAGTAGATTTTAAGAGTTATCGTTAAACGGAGAGTAAAAGAGTAACAATGTAAACCAAACGAACCTTAGTATTTTTTACGTTTTAAAGTGTTTTCGTTAAATACAAGTTTGCAATACATTGTATAAACATGAGTTTACATTGTATAAACTTTTACATATTTTACTACTTACATATTTTACAACTTTTACATATACCCTGAATATTATTTACAGAGGTGCGGAACCGGCGAGCGCGGGTCAGACTTTGACACTGCCCGTGTACCTCAACAGCGCGCGTTCCGAACTACTGTTCACTGTCCGCCTGCCCATCGCCGCCGGGCAGGAACCGCACGCGTTCTACGAGCGCGGCGTGGCGCTACTCACCTCCACTGCGCTCAACTAAGCCCCATCGTGATTAACTAAGCTACATCGTAATCAATTAAACCCCCTCGTGATCAACTAAGCTCTTTAGCTCTCACGTAAGCCCAACTCGCATTCAACTGCAGCTTTGAAAACTTCTCTCGCTGTTCAATATTCAAGACTAATTCCCAGTTACATTGAACGTATTTTAAAGTGCACATGATCAAAATGTTATTAAATCATTTAATTCCTTACTAGTATATGATATAAGCATATATGTGGTATGTATTATTTATTATTTATTTCAGGAATAAAACAATATTAATTTTTTTTAAATGGTTTTATTGACTAGAAATCCCTTCTTCGAGAGGTAGGGCGTGGGTTTCAGGAACTTGACAATTGACGTAAAATCAATGCTCTCAACGTCTCTGTCCCGCAACCTGCACCCCACCCCACGATGTCTCAGTGAAACTGGAGTGTAGAGGTATTGAAACGGTACCACCTTAAATAAATAATAATTTATTAATGTAGGCCAAAACTACGAAGTCTTCGTGAGGCCAATTCCTGTACACAACCTAATTCCGGGCTTGCGCTGCTGAATCCAGCGGCTCTCTGCGACTCGCTTGATGTCATCTATCCACCTAGTGGGGTGGGGCAAGGGGGGGAGGGGGGTCTCCCAACGCTCAACTTTCCGGTGCTATTCGAAATCGCCAATCCCTTGCGACTCCAACGTCCATCGGTTTTTCGAACTATGTACCCTGCCCATTGCTACTTCAGCTTTGCGAACCCGTTTTTAGCTATGTCGGTTACACTGGTTGTCCTACTCATTTCTGATTTAATCAGGTAGAGAAAAGAAAGGGTACATTTTAAGAATAATAAAAAAAGCATAGAAAGTAATAATTTAGATTTTATTTGACGAAATTTTGACAATTTAACTTAATATTCGACAATCTATATATATAAAAGGAAAAGGTGACTGACTGACTGACTGACTGACTGATCTATCAACGCACAGCTCAAACTACTGGACGGATCGGGCTGAAATTTGGCATGCAGATAGCTATTATGACGTAGGCATCCGCTAAGAAAAGATTTTTGAAAATTCAACTCCTAAGGGGGTGAAATAGGGGGTTGAAATTTTGTAGTCCACGCGGACGAAGTCGCGAGCATAAGCTAGTCACTTATAAATATTAATTTGTAATGCTAATTAAAACTTATATTTGACTGGTTCCTTGAATAACAGTTTTCATTCCAGGAGGCTTAAGTTTTGGCAATCTGAAACAATCAATTTAATTGTATTTTAAAATTACTGCTCACATCATCCACTTATATTGAAATTTTGCAGTGGTCGATTCTAAATTATTTATCCGAGGTTCGAACAAGTTCCTCCTCTGTGCCATGCCACCAACTATTTTGTTTAAACCAGGAGCAGCAAGCAGGACAGGATCAGGCGTCAAATACAAAAAAATTGTGACACGCCTCTTTTGCGAGTTGCTCGTTGAGTACGCCTAATCCTATGTGGCCCTCTCCAACTTCTGAGCTCTCCTACCATACCTCTTCTGAACTTACTATACTGAAGAAAGGATTTCATTACAGAGGACTGTAATCGGGTCTTTACTGGTCGCACGCCTGCAATTTCAAAGAGGACTGTAATGGAAATTGCTGGACAGTTTCATACTGATGACGAGGTTCTTTATGGTGTAGACTAACATAAATTAAGTTTTTTTTAGGTACACCATCTTATTAATATTGACCGTTACCTTGTGTATATGATCTTGCGTGGCGACGAGGGATGCACGAAGGTGTCGCGCTGCCGCTCCCACTCCGCGTACTTCTGCTGCTGGCGCTGGCGCCGCCGGTCCACGTAGCTAATCTAACAAACAAATGCGTGCTGTAAGTATGAGGCCTGCGTGCTGCAGAGTAACCGATATCGTTCAACGGGTTGCGAAGACGAAGTGGCAATGGGCAGAGGGCACATAGTCCGAAAAAACCGATAGAAATTGGTGAAGCGCACGCTCCCACTGCTGGACAAAAGTTCTCTTCTAGGGACTTCCACGAGCCATGGGCTTGCGCCGCCTGAAGCCAGCGGCTCCCTGCGACTCATTGGATGGCGTATGCCCACCTAGTGGGGGGTCTTCCAACGATAAACTTTCGGGTGCGAAGGTCGCCATTCTAGCACCTTGAGACTCCGACGTCTATCGGTTTTTCGAACTATGTGCCCTGCCCATTGAGCCAGGTTAACCAATAAAGCTCAACGGATTGCAAAGCTGAAGTAGCAATGTGTGCACATAGTTTTCAACATGTTTTTCTGTAAAATATGTTTCGTCAGTTTATATTCACGGTTAGATCACTACTACTTAGTTACTTACTACACAACTGGCAGGTATCCACACGAAGGCAGTGCCAAGCACGACAACGCCGACAATGTTGTCGCGCAGGAAGCCCAGCACGTTGTTGATATTGATGTCCTCGATTATGTCCCAGAAACGCTCCACCACGTCTTGGATAGTTTTCTCACACACACCCTAAATATAAAAGAAAAGTAACAGTTTTTAGGGAGCCCTACCTCAAAAGGAAAAACGGAACCCTTATAGGATCACTTTGTTCAAATACAAATACAAATACAAATTTCTTTATTGCGAATCTGGGTAAACAGTGGAGATGTTACAAAACAAAAAGGTACAGCCAAATTCTGCCTATTAGCATGCAATATGATATTTCTAACAAACGTGTACATAGTTTTGATAAAATTTGCCAAATTTAATACTTAGTAACAAAAGAATAAAAAAACAAGATAGTACTTAATACAAAAAATTGTTGTCTGTCTTTCTGTCTGTTTGTCTGTCTGTCTGTCCGTCTGTCTGTCAAGAAACCTACAGGGTACTTCCCGTTGACCTAGAATCATGAAATTTGGCAGGTAGGTAGATCTTATACCTGACATTTGGGGAAAAATCTGAAAACCGTGAACTAATAATTAGTACTTTCAATTTTCGAAGTAAGATAACTATATCAAGTGGGGTATCATATATGAAAGGTCTTCACCTGTGCATACTAAAACAGATTTTTATTTATTTTTATGCATGATAGTTTTTGAATTATCGTGCAAAATGTCGCAAAATACGACTGTACTACGGAACCCTCAGTGTGCGAGTCTGACTCGCACTTGGCCGGTTTTTTCATCAAATATTTCAATGGGAAATTATTAACTCTCAGCGGTTTCAATCTAATCTAATACATATAAAAATGAATCGCTGAATGTGTTGTTAAGCGCAAATCTCGGGAACAGCTAACCCGATTTCGCTAATTCTTTTTTTATAATATTCCTTAAAGTACGAGGATGGTTTTGGGGAGAGAAAAATTTAAAGTATTAAAAAAAATTAAGAATAGACTGTTAGGCGGTACCAAGTTCGCCGGGTCAGCTAGTACTTAAATAATTTTAAATGCATGTTAAAATTTCGGAACCAGCAGGATTCGAACCTGCGCTTCTGGGTATCGCGCCCGGAGCGCCTTTTGACCGCTAGTTCAATTACTGCCAAATGCCGGCATTTTACATAATATAGGTAAACTGAAACTTCACTGTTTATTAATTTCTATATTTCTTACATATTTCCCCATAGAACGATGAAACCTAGCCTGTTGCTTACCAATCTCTAATAAGGACCAAATAAATGTTTTGATGTAAACAAGACTGGGCCTTCCATGATATTTATATTATCGTATATTTTAACCACCATTTGTAACGTCAAAGACAATTGCTGTATGAAAAGATATCATAAACGTCTGCTACAATAAAGAAAATGAATGACTCACCTTATTACAAAAGCCTTGAATACATGGCGTACCGTCAGGCAAGATGTCGTTGTGTGCCACCGGGAAGCATGTCTTGTTTAAACTTTTGCGGCAACAACGTTTGCAGGCATCCGCAACTGCGAAATTGAAAAATTCATTTTTATATTAATCCATACTATCCATATCCATACTTTCCATACTAATATTATAAATGTGAGTGTGTCTGTCTGTCTGCTAGCTTTTCACGGCCCAACAGTTTAACAGATTTGGATGAAATTTGGTACAGAGTTACCTTACATCCCGGGGACGGACATAGGTTACTTTTTATCCCGCAAAATCAAAGAGTTCTTAAATGCCTATCCGCTTAACCGATTTATATAAAATTTGTAGACATACCAATATCGCACATGCAGCTGTGCAGGCCCTGCGTCTCGCAGTAGGGCACACACGAGCCGTTACGGCAGCGCCCGCGCTCCGCACACTCGTGCTCGTCCGCGATGGCCGGCGCCTGCGACACGGACACACATCCATTAATGATTACACATCACGAGTTCTTGTCGCTGCACACAACACACCACCAACCTTGGGACAGTCGGCGGAGGCGCCGTTGCAGGTGGCCTCGCCCTCGCAGGCCGAGTGCGCGGCCTCACGACACACCACACCCGGCGCCGCGAAGACGCAGCCCGCACAGCACGGCGAGTTCTTGTCGCTGCACACAAAACCACACATTCAACCACTACCCACCTCTACAGTGCAGTTGGCATTAGGAAAAAGAAGCTTGATCCTACGCAGGCGCGGTCAATCAGTTTGGTGGTGAGAAGTGAGGTGCGAGAAAGGGGCTATCAATGCAGTTGGCTCATTAGTTAACCTTTCTAGTCTCGCTAGAGAAGACGAGGTCTCCGTTTTTTAACGTTACCCAGACGTGGACTCATGCCACGGTCTCGGGGGCGTACGGACTAGTCCGACCAACTGAATTGTCCCAACATCTTCCTAAGCCGTGATTCGAGCCTGGAAAAACTAAAAACATCCCCTTTACTGTCGATCAGAGCACGTTACAACTGAGGGCAGCTCTCGAATTTACATTTTAAATATTACATACTTAAAGCAATTCATTACATTATGACAATCTGACTAAATACCTGCAAACAGCACCTTGATTTTTCCGGAGCTTACAATTTTTATCGCAGCACATATCGTTATCCTCCGTACCTGAAAAGAAATGAAGTTTTATGAACAAATAGCCATTCAGAAGTTTAGGCATTCTTGTCCATTAGGCATTGTTGTCTTGTTGTTGACATCTACTCCTGTAGGGCGATTGTCTAAAACCTGCATCAATCATTATTACAATCTCAATTGTTCTGATTAGCTGAGTTTGTGCGATTCTTGTTGCACCAATGCATTGTAGCCAATAGTGAGCGAGCGTTAACCAATCAGAGATGATTGCGATCGTGACATTGTAGCTGTCATTCTCCCGCAATCGCGCAGCTGCATTCTATTGTGTCAGTCGATCATAGGTGACGGCAATCATCATAATGTAGTAGTTAAACTTTGGAGCTAGGTTTTCTAATGATATTGCACATTCAGCTCACAAATAAAAAAAATTGTATCGTTTTGAGTCTTAATATAAATAAAATGTCACCTAATAAGCCGGCGTCGCACTCCTCGCCGCCCTCGACGCGCAGGTTGCCGCAAAAGCTCTCCTCGGGCTCGGAGAAGCAGCGCCCCGACTTGGCCTGCAGCACTTTGCGGATCGAGCGCAAGCTGCACGGCGAGAAACGCTGCAATCGAACATACTCAGTGAATATGAAAGACAATGGCAATCAGCATCGAAATAATTTATTATTTCAGGCTTTTAGGTTGCTATATAAATAGCAGCTGGATACGATAGAAAAAAATCTGTGTATTATTAAACTGCCCTGTAACCTGTTGCTTCGCTTTATTTTGGACCGGTGTCCAACTGTCCATAGACGGTTTAAAATTCAGTACGTAAGTAGCAATTTAACCGAGCTGCAGATTTATAAACTGTAAGGCATCAATTTGGTAACTTAAAAATCGAAAAGATAAAACTTTTGAATTGTTTTTCTTGTATCAAGCATATTATGATATATCCATAGATTATCTACTATATTCTGAAATGAATCTTAGTATAATGCTGCACCATTTTAACTTGTAGTCCTATTTTAAAGGTGAACTGTACTTTCGACATGACAGTTGACCCATAGAGTTAAAAAGTCATTTTTTACGGACTATATGTTGCTCGGTATTCAATACAAACACTCGCGGGCGGGCAAACAACAACTTTGCAGCCTTGCGTTAAAAATAACTTTAATTTTGACTTGGAAGTATTTCCAGGCTCACCTTATTGTTGACGTCGTACCCACTGACGCTGTAGGTGTACATGAGGTAGGAGCCGCCGTGGCTGGCGGCGGGCGAGCACTCGGCCACGTCGGGGTCGTGCTCGGAGCCCCAGTTGTGGCCGAACTCGTGCGCCGTCACCAGGTCGGCCTCGCGCGTGATCACGCGCTGCCCGTAGTGGTTGCGCGACGACGACAAACCGGAGTTCAGGTACAACGTGTATCCGTTCTTAAAGTACTCTGGGTATGTTGGATAGAAGCAGGTGTTACTTTGTGGAAATAATTCATGATATACAAGGGACAATATGCTTATAATTTTCTATAATCCCATAAAACAGAACGTATGGTACAACGCTCATGCTTACATTACATTGGTAGACGGGACATTTGATACGATCGTCACTTTGCAATAGGCTACTTGACTCATATCTAATTCCGTCCAATAAATGATTATTTATTATAGTATTTTGCTTAAGACAACGAAATATATCAATAACAATTATTAAAAACGCAGGATGGATATACAAATCCAATTTAAAAAAATACAATTTTTATTTTTATTTGAAACGCAGAAAACGCTGTCAGCCATGATGTGACGTCATTAATATGTAAACAAAGAAATGTCATCCCTATGTCACGCGGGGACTAACGTAGTATCTATATATATAAAATTTAGAGTCCTGACTAACTTATACATCAACGCACAGCCTAAACATCTAAACAGCTGGTTCTAGATACATGAAATTTTGTGCGTGTGTTCTTTGTAGGTAAAAAGAAGGTATCCACTAGGAAAGGATTTTTTGAAATTCCACCCCTGAGTGGGTTAAATGGAGGTTTGAAATTTATGAAGTCCACGCGGGCGAAGTCACGAGCATAAGCTAGTTTTTATATATTTCTAAAAACTCATAGTAAACGTAAAAAAATATCGTTTTCTCTTTATAAATTGAATAAGTTATTAAGTAAGACTTACAACAAAGTGATCTTTGCAAAAATAAATTTGGGTTGAAGTCGTTAGTCATATAGGATAGGATCCCTTTAAGCAAGTCTTTGCGTGTAACGTATATTTATTTCACTGGGCACTCTAATCCACAACTTTCCTGTGGTCTTTATCGATGCGTTTTTTACATTCTCGGATGATACAATAACGATAATTACTATATTTTTCATGTAAACTAGTATAGAAGTCATGTTTATTAAACTTTGGGAGGTTATGCTGTTGTTTACAAATGCATGACGTCAGAGCACAGATAATCTATCGGCCAAACATGGCCGACAGTGTTTTCACGTGGCTAAGAAAAATATATTTTTAAATTAAAGTTTTACGGTTTTTAGGGCGCAAAAAAATATAGTGTTAATTTTTTTGATATAATAGGACAAATATTAACCATTTAAGACCAACTTAAAAAAAGTGTCAAGTAGCCTATTGTGCATTGTAAGATGTACATATCTTGAGGATGGTTTCATGTCGGTGTCAAATGCACATTGTGTTTTGTAAGATTTGTATGATTGTCAGGTGGCCACCTGATATGATACCTAGTATCTAGTGGTATACGTCTTACTTGCTTGGTGGCTTTCTTTTCCGACATGTTTAGTATTAGGAGGGCAGGCTGTGTAGGTAGATATATCGCATGCTGCATTGCCATACAGATTTATCTGTTGTAGCGAATTATAGCAATTTATGCATACTGTTTCTTGTATACTCTGTGTATAACATTCCGGAAAATAAGGATCAATTTTCCGTTCACAAAATATTCGATACGTAATTCGTTTGAGGCGTGCAAAAAGAAGTTAGAATAACAATAGTTAGAAAAACCCTTATAGTTTTAGCTTGCGCAAATGTTATATTTTGTTGGAAGGAACCGTCCTTTATATTTAAAAAATTACCGTTATAATGATAGCCGTTATATAATATATTTAAGTATCGATAAACGAAAACATAACCCAAGACGAAGTACTTCGATGAAACAGAATACTCAGACAACACATAATGAAATAATATGAATGAAGAAAGTAACATTTACAAGTGTGGTAAAATGAGAAACGTAAATCTATAAGTACTCGTAGGTATTTTTAGTAAAAAAAATACTGAATCTGTTTTACGATGATCATGCAACGGACGATACAAAATAAAATATGAACTGAAATCGAAAGTGACTATGGTGAATGTAGCAAACGTGCAAAGCGAACGAAAACAACATAAAAGAAACACTCACATTTTGCACCGAAACAGCTGAAAACAACGAAAACAAAACTAAAACATCTTTGTGTAAAATAATAAGTAAACAAATTCTTTTAAAAAGCTATGTAATTAAAAGCCCTGGAATCATGCAATATATCAAAACATTGTGAAAAAAAATGCTAAAATTTCTTAGTTATCGCTTACTTGTACTTTAATACCAGTTAATGTACTAAAATCTTTGACGCGATTAATATTTTAGCAGCAATTCGCAGATCATCATTCAGTATTTATCACGATAAATACTGATTGTGTAGGAAGCCCCCTTTTGAAGGTAGCCCCTTTTTTTTAGAAGTTAAGGGCGCGTCAATTTAATTTAACCGAACACGTACCGGGGGTGCAAATCCCGCCCACGGAGTTCCGCCGTGGCGAGCCGACGTAGGCGAGACCGAGAATGCCGCCCTCGAACTTGAGGTCCGTGAACAGGTGCGCCAGGCAGAAGTCTTTGTGCGAGTACTCGCGACTGAAAACCTAAGTGTTTATAAAACTTCAAAAACTAAAACTTGATGACACTTCATTTTGTACCAAACTCAATATGTATATGAAAAAAGTGTCATATCCGTCATATTAGATTAGTCTTGACGTCATATAGCCTATGACACGCGGAACTCTGGAAGGTATTGTACTTAAAGAAAAATTCAAGCTGAGCACAATAGTTCTCACGCGCCATGTTGTAGTGCGCTACGCATGCGCGTGGGGGCGAGTGCACCAAGATCACGTCACTAACCTCGAGAAGGTTGCGCACGTCCCACTTCTCGCGCACCATGTTGTAGTGCGCCTCGCCGCCGCGCACGCGCGTGGGCTCCGAGTGCACCAGGATTTTTTTGATCACAAATCCCATACCCTTAAACCCATCTGCATCCTGAAAATCGATTATTTTTACTATATCTAGGTTCTCTTACAGCACTTAGACGTCATTCGAAGTTAAGAAAAAATAATATAAGGGCAAAGATTACAGCTGGAAAAATGCTTAGAAACACTACAAATTGGCGCAACACTACTGATGTACATTTTGAGTATGTTGATTAGGAGCTTATCATCTACGATCAACAATAAGAATCATTTTTGATGCAAGTAGGAATGCCTTAAGGCATTTTTCGCTTTTTTTAAGTTTAAATCAATTATTTTCTATCAATAGGTAAACATGGATACCAAAAAAAATTTGTACTACTGCCCACTGTCGCAAAAAAACGTGCATATACACTACTAGCTTATGCTCGCGACTTCGTCCGCGTGGACTATACAAATTTCAAACCCCTATTTCACCCCCTTAGGGGTTGAATTTTCAAAAACACTTTCTTAGCGGATGCCTACGTCATAAGAGCTATCTGCATGCCAATTTTCAGCCCGATCCGTCCAATAGTTTGAGCTGTGCGTTGATAGATCAGTCAGTCAGTCAGTCAGTCAGTCAGTCGGTCAGTCGGTCAGTCAGTCAGTCAGTCAGTCAGTCATTTAGTCAGTCACCTTTTCCTTTTATTTATACACTATAGTGTCCTATTAAGCTATACCTACTAACTAGTCAAGCCCAAATTATTTTAGTCAAAGCTGTCTGTACTGTACTATCTGAATTATTAGTAACTTACTTGACGATCTTGCCATACTGTATCATTGTAAATTTTATGAACTCGGTCAATTAAGCTGATCTGTAACAATAAGATTATGAATACAAATGCCAATTTTTGAACAATAATAATTCACTGTTATGCCTCTTTAATACTAACTCAATGGACGAAAGCTGTCAGCCAATGTGTACTGAAGGATATTTTCGGAAGTCAGCACTGGCTAGCTTACCAACTGGTGTTACATGGAAACATCAAAGGACCTTGGCGCAATTAGTACAGTATTGACACGTTGGCCGACACTCGCCGAACGTGTTAGGGATATATATTTAACTAACTACTGGATATAATTTGATATTGATCATACCAAATAACTGATGGTGCTCTTAGTATTACTTGCACCCATTTCTTGAAAAAATCTATAATCAGCTACAAGTAGCAACGGGCATCGTGTCTTCGTGGGTGTGTACTCATAGTCGCTCTGCCTTTTGACTCTTTTTCCGTGTTTTAAGTCCTCATCATTCCTAATATCTGGTGGTGATTTTTCAGTAATGTGTCCATTTTCTTGTTTTTGGTCTAAATATTTGTTCTTTTCAGATTGTTCATGCTTTGATTCCAAATCATCGTTGTAGTCATCTTCTCCGTCATCTTCCAACTCTATACCAAAACATGAAAAATTGAAGCTGATCATGCATGTAACAGTTACGAATGGTACGAAAGTAATATTGATTATAATCAAAAAGGAAGGGAAAATAATTATTTTGCCTAGTAGGTATTAATTATTTTCCTATCTGAAATTGAGTAAAGCGATCTCAACATGTTTAGTTATGTTACTGATACTGCCCACCTGCAATGTTCGATGCTCCATTATCAAAATATGTGAAACAAAACACTTTCTTCATACTGCCACAAAAATTAAGGACCATTTATGAGAGCGCGAAGAGTAGTTCTATTTTCTATAAATAATATTGTCTATAAAATTGCCATAACTTTAAAAATTACATTGCAATGTCAGATATGCTTAACATCTGACTCTGACTTTCAAGCTGGATAACAGTGGACGATTTATAGATCTAATTGGCAGTATGAAGTGCCATCACTTCAAACTGCCAATTAAATCTACCTTTCACTTTTTTCATTTCACTTCTGGCGTCCTTTCAAAAATCTGTTAACTGCAAAAAATATTTTTTAATATATAGTATGTACATACAGAAAAAACTAAAAAAACTTATCAGAAAAAAATTTATATTTACAAAAAATATATGCCATCCAAATGGTAATTTTTTTGTGGATAACTCAAAAATATTTTTTGCAGTTAACAGCTTTTTCGTTAAAAGAGGGAATATTTGGAGATCTTTTTACAAGACACCAACTGAAGGAGTAAATTAATTGGTATCCAATAATAATTAATGTATTGGTAGCTGTCATCATATAAGATTTTCATTTGCAAATATTTACCCTCTCCTTCCTTGACATAGCCACAAACCCGCGGATTGTGGTTCTCAGTATCGGACCAACTAAGCTTTATATCTGAGGAGCGGTAGGTGATCATAGTTTTGTCGCCAAGATGTGGTAAGTGTCTCCATGATGGCTGTAAAGTAATAGTACATTACTGCACGAGACCGGGAAGTAAGCATTTTCTGGAGTGCGTGTGTTAGAGGGTAGAGCCATGGTGAGGACATCTATAAAACGAGGCCAGAAAACCCATAAGTATCCATGGGATTTTATTTTTAAAATTAAATTCATACCATTGATGTCACAGGCATCATATTAGTCCATAAAGTTTAAAATATACAGACCTCAATGTGAAAGGTTTCATCAGGAGTGTGAATTATACCCGTGATGACTCCATCATCAATATGAAGCTTGACTTCCGATGTCACTTCACCAAATACTCTGCCAGTGTAGAATTGATCATAATCTGAATTAGATATTAGTTTGTAAAAATATTTTGTCAATTAATATTCTGTGCAGACAACTCAAGTACTTATATTCTTTTTAATTAATTTATGATTATTATTGTGTTGAAGAAAGTACAGAAATTATGTAAATACAACAGAATTAGGACAATTGTAAATTTGCTACAACAAATACCAAAAAAGTGTTTATATTGGATAACATTTGAAACTTGAAGCACAGATGTGATAACAATACAGTCTAGATTCTTATTGACCTTTGAATTTCTCATTAATCACTTACCAATATGAACTACAGTTTTGTTCCCAATGGCATCCACAGAATATGCTTTGAAATTAGAATGCAGCACAGAATTGTGTGGATGCAGAATAAGCCTAAACCTCTTTCCAAGTGTTTGGAAGTGTAGCTCTTTTATTGTGTTAAAGGGATGCTTGGAAAGCTTGGCACCTCGCTTCACTATGTGATGTGTTAACTTTGATGCATGTAATGTCTCATAATATTTTAAATTCTGATGTATGGAGCCTAAAAAAAAAAATACTTATTAGTAAGTAAAGCTATGGAAACAACATTGGAAGCTTCTATCATGGCTAACTACCACCCTACTGGCAAAGTTGTGACAAGCAATTTAGCATTTCGGTATGATGCTATGTCCATCCATATCCATCAGCCTGTTTGCGTCCACTGCTGGACATGTGGTGCCCCCTGCGAATCAGCAAACGAGGATATGACGACCGAAGAATGGCAGGATAACCATTCCAAATGGCTTGGCTTTAAATAACACAGACCAGAGATGGGCAGCAGACTCACTGGTGCGAAATAGCCTACAGCCCTGCACTAACCAACCCGCCTGCCCAGCATGGTCAGTATGGGCATTACTTTTAATGAGCATCACCATGATGCCATATACTTAATTATTTTATTTATTTGTTCAAGGGTACACACACTTATTAGTTAGTTCCGATGCCCTATATGCCTTTTCGGCATACAAATATAAATAGTCTTATACAATGATTGTCAAGCAGAAACCGATTAGGAATAAAGTTCTTAATAAAAACTGTATTACCCCTCCCGGAGTCAGCTGGCTTAATTTTGGACTGCATCGTCATTAATTATTATAAATACCCTTATTATGAATGCGAAAGTGTGTTTGTTTGTTGGTTTGTCCTTCAATCACGTCGCAACGGTGCAACGGATTCACGTGATTTTTTGCATGGGTATAGATAAAGACCTGCAGAGTGACAGGCTACTTTTTATCCCGGAAAATAAAGTTCCCACGGGATTTTTATAAAACCTTATCCCACGCAGACGAAGTCGCGGGCATCAGCTAGTTAACTATTGAGTGAAAGGTAGCAGACGAGTGTAGGTTGTTGTTGACATCGAATATGGTAAAAATAAACTTACCTACTCCATTTAACATCTGAAAATGGAAAATACTTACATTCACCAAAATACAATAGGACTATGGCAACAAATACGGCAAAAAAGTTTCGATCATCGACGTTTCGACTCATAACTATTTTCACTAGATTTTCACGTAATTTTTTGGCAATTAATAGATAATTTTACAAACTATCCTTTTCTTGTTTTGTGGCTTTCTATCACAGCTTTCTACAGTGGTATATTCGTGGTATATTCGATATTATTTTTTTTAGTTATTATAACTTTCCAAATGCTTTCCAGAGAACTATAGTCAAATTTAACAAGCAAGAACAACATTTTTTGACGTTTCCAGTGCTACCACAGATTATTACAGCCGATCCTCAGCAATGCACCATAAATGGCTTCTAAAATAAAACCTCGTAATATTCTCAAAAAATTACTATCACAGAGGTTTGCTGGGCACAGATGACAACTGTGCCCATCAAAAAGCTAAACTATGACAAAGACAAAAAATGTGTTTTTGTCTTTATCACTCTTCAGAGCTTTTCTATACCTACACCTAGCTTGCTCTAACAAGGTAGTTCTTGCAGTTTACGAAGGCGAGTGAACTTTACTTGTGGTTACGTCGTTTACAAGGGCATTGCGTAAGTGTGCGTGCATGTCGGCCAATCAGTCGCGAGCAAGCGCTCGCAAACGCAGATTACTGTACTTTACTATACCAATACAATTTAAACAAAAGCATGAGCCACTCGCCCTCGTGAAATGCAAAAACTACCTATATTACTATTTTGATGCCAAGTCTCCTTGATTCTTCAGTCTGAGTGTTGCTAACTTTGGAATTTTATTTCCATATTTTTCATGAGAATCTGGTACCTTTACCTACCCATAAATGCGAAAGTGTTTGTTCCGTAAACGGGTTATTCCCGTTGAGTCACACCCCCGTGTGTAACACTGTGACACAAGGTACCCAAAATTTCAAAACATTCCCGTTGAGTAACACTGTTACACAACGGGAATGTTTTGAACTTGTTGGCACCTTGTGTCACACCTACATAAATACATATTATTGCGCGTGTATCAAGTATTAACTGATTGTGCACTTTTCCGGGATGTTATTTATTTATAAATCCAAGATGGCGGACATGATTTTTTTTTCAAAAAATTGACATGGGTGTCGTTTTCAGGGTTTTCGAGGTGCTGAATTTGATGATGACATTTATTCTGAAATCCAAGATGGCGGACATGGTTTTTTTTTTCAAAAAATTGACATGGGTGTCGTTTTCAGGGTTTTCGAGGGTGCTGAATTTGATGATGACATTTATTCTGGAATCCAAGATGGCGGACATGATTTTTTTTTCAAAAAATTGACATGGGTATCGTTTTCAGGGTTTTCGAGGGTGCTGAATTTGATGATGACATTTATTCTGAAATCCAAGATGGCGGACATGAATTTTTTTTACAAAAAATTGACATGGGTGTCGTTTTCAGGGTTTTCGAGGGTGCTGAATTTGATGATGACATTTATTCTGAAATCCAAGATGGCGGACATGATTTTTTTTCAAAAAATTGACATGGGTGTCGTTTTCAGGGTTTTCGAGGGTGCTGAATTTGATGATGACATTTATTCTGAAATCCAAGATGGCGGACATGATTTTTTTTTTTTTCAAAAAATTGACATGGGTGTCGTTTTCAGGGTTTTCGAGGGTGCTGAATTTGATGATGACATTTATTCTGAAATCCAAGATGGCGGACATGAATTTTTTTTCAAAAAATTGACATGGGTGTCGTTTTCAGGGTTTTCGAGGGTGCTGAATTTGATGATGACATTTATTCTGAAATTTATACTGAAATCTGACTATTATGATAATCGTCTTCAAAAATATAACGTAGCTCGTAGCTTTAGTTTTAAGTTTGCGTAATAATTATCATCACTATATCTTAGAAATCCAACATCTGACCATCAAAAAGAGTTATTTATTACCTATTTTGAATAAATCATTTGACTTTGAGTTTAACATTTGCATAACAGAACGCATTAAAAATGTTTTATTTTTGAACGCATCCATAATTATTTACATTCCTAGAGAAGTCCATGCTTTTTCTAAACTTTTAATCGATTTTATTTCATAATCGAAATAGATCCAATCGCATGTTAACCGTATAAACTGATGTTAAATATTAAACTAAGACAAGCTACTAACATAACCTGGTGTTACAAAACCCTGAAAACGACACCCATGTCAATTTAAAAAAAAAAAAATCATGTCCGCCATCTTGGATTTCAGAATAAATGTCATCATCAAATTCAGCACCCTCGAAAACCCTGAAAACGACACTCATGTCAATTTTTTGAAAAAAAATTCATGTCCGCCATCTTGGATTTCAGAATAAATGTCATCATCAAATTCAGCACCCTCGAAAACCCTGAAAACGACACCCATGTCAATTTTTTGAAAAAAAATTCATGTCCGCCATCTTGGATTTCAGAATAAATGTCATCATCAAATTCAGCACCTTCGAAAACCCTGAAAACGACACCCATGTCAATTTTTTTAAAAAAATTCATGTCCGCCATCTTGGATTTCAGAATAAATGTCATCATCAAATTCAGCACCCTCGAAAACCCTGAAAACGACACCCATGTCAACTTTTTGAAAAAAAAAATCATGTCCGCCATCTTGGATTTCAGAATAAATGTCATCATCAAATTCAGCACCCTCGAAAACCCTGAAAACGACACCCATGTCAAATTTTTGAAAAAAAAATCATGTCCGCCATCTTGGATTTCAGAATAAATGTCATCATCAAATTCAGCACCCTCGAAAACCCTGAAAACGACACCCATGTCAATTTTTTGAAAAAAAATTCATGTCCGCCATCTTGGATTTCAGAATAAATGTCATCATCAAATTCAGCACCCTCGAAAACCCTGAAAATTACACCCATGTCAACTTTTTGAAAAAAAAAAATCATGTCCGCCATCTTGGATTGCAGAATAAATGTCATCATCAAATTCAGCACCCTCGAAAACCCTGAAAACGACACCCATGTCAATTTTTTGAAAAAAAAAATCATGTCCGCCATCTTGGATTTATAAATAAATAACATCCCGGAAAAGTGCACAATCAGTTAATACTTGATACACGCGCAATAATATGTATTTATGTAGGTGTGACACAAGGTGCCAACAAGTTCAAAACATTCCCGTTGTGTAACAGTGTTACTCAACGGGAATGTTTTGAAATTTTGGGTACCTTGTGTCAGTGTTACACACGGGGGTGTGACTCAACGGGAATAACCCCGTTTATTGACTATTTTGTAGATATTCAAAAAACTGTACAACAGCTCTCACCGAACAATCTTCGTGCCTTCTCCATAAACGTGACACTGGCGAAACACTCTGTGCCCAGCTGGCACACCTAAAAGTCAATACCTAATTGGGAATTGAATTGAATTGATTTGTCTTTCAATCACGTCGCAATGGATAGTTAAGAGACCCTGACTATGGTATTTTTATCCCAGGAAATCAGAATTTCCACGAAATTTTTAAAAAACTTAAATCCACGCGTATGAAGTCGCGGGCGTCAGCTAGTAGTAAATAAAAATTTCTTAAGTAACAGGATCATCCACACCTGCGAGCCGATAGGCTCATGCTCATGCACGCAGCTCGCAAATGTGGATTCTCCTAAGTGGAAAAGAATACTACATATTATGATAGAAGCTGTTTAATTTTCGATTGCTGATTGAAACATTTTACACTAATTTTACACTCCGCCTCTTAATCTTAAAACCAAATGTAAGGTTGACTCCTTTTGAATGTTATAGTCTGACAAAGTGCGCCCATCTTCAAGCTGCTTTCCTGCAAAGATCAACCTCTGTTGGTCTGGGGGAATGCCTTCTTTGTCTTGAATTTTGGCCTTAACATTCTCAATTGTGTCGGAAGCCTCCACTTCTAGGGTGATAGTTTTGCCAGTCAAGGTCTTTACGAAAATCTGCATACCACCTCTCAAACGCAGGACTAAGTGAAGAGTGGATTCTTTCTGAATGTTGTAGTCAGATAGTGTGCGCCCATCTTCAAGCTGCTTTCCTGCAAAGATCAGCCTCTGTTGGTCTGGAGGAATGCCTTCTTTGTCTTGTATTTTGGCCTTAACATTCTCAATCGTGTCGGAAGCCTCCACTTCTAGGGTGATAGTTTTGCCAGTCAAGGTCTTGACGAAAATCTGCATACCACCTCTCAAACGCAGGACTAAGTGAAGAGTGGATTCCTTCTGAATGTTGTAGTCAGATAGTGTGCGCCCATCTTCAAGCTGCTTTCCTGCAAAGATCAGCCTCTGTTGGTCTGGAGGAATGCCTTCTTTGTCTTGTATTTTGGCCTTAACGTTCTCAATTGTGTCGGAAGCCTCCACTTCTAGGGTGATAGTTTTGCCAGTCAAGGTCTTGACGAAAATCTGCATACCACCTCTCAAACGCAGGACTAAGTGAAGAGTGGATTCCTTCTGAATGTTGTAGTCAGATAGTGTGCGCCCATCTTCAAGTTGCTTTCCTGCAAAGATCAGCCTCTGTTGGTCTGGGGGAATGCCTTCTTTGTCTTGTATTTTGGCCTTAACGTTCTCAATTGTGTCAGAAGCCTCCACTTCTAGGGTGATAGTTTTGCCAGTCAAGGTCTTGACGAAAATCTGCATACCACCTCTCAAACGCAGGACTAAGTGAAGAGTGGATTCCTTCTGAATGTTGTAGTCAGATAGTGTGCGCCCATCTTCAAGCTGCTTTCCTGCAAAGATCAGCCTCTGTTGGTCTGGGGGAATGCCTTCTTTGTCTTGTATTTTGGCCTTAACGTTCTCAATTGTGTCGGAAGCCTCCACTTCTAGGGTGATAGTTTTGCCAGTCAAGGTCTTGACGAAAATCTGCATACCACCTCTCAAACGCAGGACTAAGTGAAGAGTGGATTCCTTCTGAATGTTGTAGTCAGATAGTGTGCGCCCATCTTCAAGCTGCTTTCCTGCAAAGATCAGCCTCTGTTGGTCTGGAGGAATGCCTTCTTTGTCTTGTATTTTGGCCTTAACGTTCTCAATCGTGTCGGAAGCCTCCACTTCTAGGGTGATAGTTTTGCCAGTCAAGGTCTTGACGAAAATCTGCATACCACCTCTCAAACGCAGGACTAAGTGAAGAGTGGATTCCTTCTGAATGTTGTAGTCAGATAGTGTGCGCCCATCTTCAAGCTGCTTTCCTGCAAAGATCAGCCTCTGTTGGTCTGGAGGAATGCCTTCTTTGTCTTGTATTTTGGCCTTAACGTTCTCAATTGTGTCGGAAGCCTCCACTTCTAGGGTGATAGTTTTGCCAGTCAAGGTCTTGACGAAAATCTGCATACCACCTCTCAAACGCAGGACTAAGTGAAGAGTGGATTCCTTCTGAATGTTGTAGTCAGATAGTGTGCGCCCATCTTCAAGCTGCTTTCCTGCAAAGATCAGCCTCTGTTGGTCTGGAGGAATGCCTTCTTTGTCTTGTATTTTGGCCTTAACGTTCTCAATTGTGTCGGAAGCCTCCACTTCTAGGGTGATAGTTTTGCCAGTCAAGGTCTTGACGAAAATCTGCATACCACCTCTCAAACGCAGGACTAAGTGAAGAGTGGATTCCTTCTGAATGTTGTAGTCAGATAGTGTGCGCCCATCTTCAAGCTGCTTCCTGCAAAGATCAGCCTCTGTTGGTCTGGAGGAATGCCTTCTTTGTCTTGTATTTTGGCCTTAACGTTCTCAATTGTGTCGGAAGCCTCCACTTCTAGGGTGATAGTTTTGCCAGTCAAGGTCTTGACGAAAATCTGCATACCACCTCTCAAACGCAGGACTAAGTGAAGAGTGGATTCCTTCTGAATGTTGTAGTCAGATAGTGTGCGCCCATCTTCAAGCTGCTTTCCTGCAAAGATCAGCCTCTGTTGGTCTGGAGGAATGCCTTCTTTGTCTTGTATTTTGGCCTTAACATTCTCAATTGTGTCGGAAGCCTCCACTTCTAGGGTGATAGTTTTGCCAGTCAAGGTCTTGACGAAAATCTGCATACCACCTCTCAAACGCAGGACTAAGTGAAGAGTGGATTCCTTCTGAATGTTGTAGTCAGATAGTGTGCGCCCATCTTCAAGCTGCTTTCCTGCAAAGATCAGCCTCTGTTGGTCTGGGGGAATGCCTTCTTTGTCTTGTATTTTGGCCTTAACGTTCTCAATTGTGTCGGAAGCCTCCACTTCTAGGGTGATAGTTTTGCCAGTCAAGGTCTTGACGAAAATCTGCATACCACCTCTCAAACGCAGGACTAAGTGAAGAGTGGATTCCTTCTGAATGTTGTAGTCAGATAGTGTGCGCCCATCTTCAAGCTGCTTTCCTGCAAAGATCAGCCTCTGTTGGTCTGGAGGAATGCCTTCTTTGTCTTGTATTTTGGCCTTAACGTTCTCAATCGTGTCGGAAGCCTCCACTTCTAGGGTGATAGTTTTGCCAGTCAAGGTCTTGACGAAAATCTGCATACCACCTCTCAAACGCAGGACTAAGTGAAGAGTAGATTCCTTCTGAATGTTGTAGTCAGATAGTGTGCGCCCATCTTCAAGCTGCTTTCCTGCAAAGATCAGCCTCTGTTGGTCTGGAGGAATGCCTTCTTTGTCTTGTATTTTGGCCTTAACGTTCTCAATCGTGTCGGAAGCCTCCACTTCTAGGGTGATAGTTTTGCCAGTCAGGGTCTTGACGAAAATCTGCATACCACCTCTCAAACGCAGGACTAAGTGAAGAGTAGATTCCTTCTGAATGTTGTAGTCAGATAGTGTGCGCCCATCTTCAAGCTGCTTTCCTGCAAAGATCAGCCTCTGTTGGTCTGGAGGAATGCCTTCTTTGTCTTGTATTTTGGCCTTAACGTTCTCAATTGTGTCGGAAGCCTCCACTTCTAGGGTGATAGTTTTGCCAGTCAAGGTCTTGACGAAAATCTGCATACCGCCTCTCAAACGCAGGACTAAGTGAAGAGTGGATTCCTTCTGAATGTTGTAGTCAGATAGTGTGCGCCCATCTTCAAGCTGCTTTCCTGCAAAGATCAGCCTCTGTTGGTCTGGGGGAATGCCTTCTTTGTCTTGTATTTTGGCCTTAACGTTCTCAATTGTGTCGGAAGCCTCCACTTCTAGGGTGATAGTTTTACCAGTCAAAGTCTTGACGAAAATTTGCATGTTGATCTGAAATGGATAAAAATTCTCTAATTAAATACTTAATTATCTCATGAAAATATTTGATTTTACATAGTGTTACTTTAATAATGAGTACCTAGTTCTTTGTACAATAATATAAGTTTTCAGCTGAATAGATTATTAAACCTAGAATCCTGCAGCAGCCCTGCGCCATAAAACAAAATTGAATTGAAACCTAGAATCCTACATCCTATCCTGTTTTGGGTAATCGGTTTTCTTAATGTATGTATGTATGTATGTATGTATGTATGTATATACTTTATTGCACCACAGAAACACAAATGACAGGTTACAAAAAGAAATCCTAATAAGTAGGTACAAAAAGGCGGTCTTATCGCTAAATAGCGATATTGTATGTGTATGGTATAATAGATCTTTTAAACCATCATCATCTCAGCTCATCACTGACTGCTAAAAACTGATCTCCTCTCAAAATAAGAAGGGTTTAGGCCATAGCCAACCACGCTGGCCAAGTACAGATTAGCAAACTTTATACACTTTTTAGAAAATTCTCAGACATGCAGTTTCGTTACAATGAAAATGAAAAATATTAATTTCCTAAAAACAATTTTGTCAATTTTAACATTGATGGTACCCACACTAGGTAGGTGTGAGGGCAGTAAGGAATTGATATGACAGATGAGTTGTCAAAGTAGAAATAATAAATCAGTGTATGCCTGATGCTCGTGTTTGATTGACACCTCTTTACAGTAGGTAGTGCTGTGTCGTGGGTACCTAAGAACATGCATTCCGCTCAAAAAAATGGCACCACTGGATCTGTTACTAAGTGGGTGGGGCTCTATAAACTCATTCATGCATTGCATCACACCTACTAATTATTCAGGCCTAATTTATCGGACTGAAACCACAATACTTCCTGTGTCTGATGCCCAAGAGCTAAGTTTATGTAGTATTTAAAAAAAATTGTAGCTTTTGCAGATATTTTTCCAAAATATGTTAATTTAATACCATGTCCTACTCTGTTAGTAGGTAGTAGGTATACCGTATGTTTTGTGTGAGGAACGTGTGACCTAGTTTTAACAACATGTGTATCAATTGATTCCC
This sequence comes from Maniola hyperantus, assembly GCF_902806685.2. NCBI lineage: Eukaryota > Metazoa > Arthropoda > Insecta > Lepidoptera > Nymphalidae > Maniola > Maniola hyperantus. Next base: position 7,935,151 of record NC_048552.1, on the reverse strand, counting down.
ATTGCTAAGCAACGCTGGCTCCATATCTACCATTCCCAAATGTTACTAAAAAATTATTGTTAACTAGATGATGCCAGCGACTTCGTCCGCGTGGATTTAGGTTTTTGAAAATCCCATGGGAACTCTTTAATTTTCCCGGATAAAAAGTAGCCTATGTCCTTCCCCGGTATACAAACTATCTCTGTACCAAATTTCGTCAAAATCGGTTGAATGGTTGAGCCGTGAAAAGCTAGCAGACAGACAGACAGACACACTTTCGCATTTATAATATTAGTATGGATGACACCCCAGTGGTGTCATTGACTAGACATGCTTGAACCTGGATGGGTGACAGATTTTGACAACTATAAAAATGAAATAGGCAATCTCTTACGTAGGTAGGTAGATATAATACCTGCTTACTTCTAATGGAGTTGTATGCCGAAATATCTGAGAACCCACCACAATATTATCCTCCCAAGAAAAGTCCTACCATATCATTATTAATGGAAAGAAGGGGTCACCACCGTCCGCAATGAGGTGTTGCAGAGGGAGAGATGTTACGTTCATATCACAATACATGGCGAATAAAATGTGCTCTTGCTGATGAGTAGGTAAGATAAAAAATTAAAAAATAAATGCTTTAGTAGAAAAATATAGTTTGTCTAGCCGAGTGATTATTTAGGGTTCCGTACCTCAAAAGAAAATAAGAAACCCTTATAGGATCACTTCGATGCTGTCAAGAAACCTATAGGGTACCTACCTACCTACTTCCTGTTGATTTGGCAGGTACCTAAATAACGGTCTTATACGTAAAGAGAAAACCCCGGAAACCGTGAATTAGTGGTTACATCACAAAAAACAATGTGTTCATGAGCAAATAATTAGTATTTTCATATTTCAAAATAAGATTACTAATACCAAGTGGGGTATCCTATTGAAAGAGCTTTACATTCAAGGGCTCCTACAGTGTAAACCAGATTTTATTTATTTTTATGCATAGTAGTTTTTACCTACGGCCATAAAAAATACTTACATGAAACTTCTAAAGGTAAAAAAGGGTAAAAGACTTGTTTAAAAACTCTACAAGATGGCGAACGATTCGAACGAGCCATGAGGCATGCCACAATCGCATGAACGACGAGGTCAACTTGAGGATGACCTAAATAGCCTTTGTGCTACGATGTGAACAAAATATTCTAACTATTACTCGGATTCAGAGATCAATTCTATGGATGGATTATATCATTGTCAAATTACCAAAATATGAAATGGATGAATGTAGTGTTAAAAACTGGAACCTTAAAAATTAAAATGGTACTTACGGTTTTTATAACGCTGAAAGATTTAATAAAACGCCTCTTTAGCTTTACACCTTATTATATTAAATTAATATTGTAATAAGTCTATAATCACAAACAATAATGCTCTCTTCTATACTCTTCGAATTTTTGTTTGAAAATACATTGGGAAATTGTCGCCCGATTCGTTTTATAGACGTTCAGTGATGACGTAAAATCAATATGACGACAGATGCCGAAGAACTGCGAAGTTTATCGTGAAGTCTACCGATTTTTTCTTGTCTCTTTTCTTTTGCATAGTGGCACATGAAATAGCAATAAAAATATCTTTCTGGAAACCGAGCTGTGGGCGGATATTTTCTTTATTGTGACGTCACAGACAACCTCTGTTCACAACAAACGTGGCTCAATAATCGTATTTATTGCGACTTGTTGAAATGAGTCATACTTTTTCGCGATACAATTTATTATAGGTTATAGGTAGGTTGAAGTAGGTAACTACCTATTGTACTTAGGTATACTCTGTGACGATAGGGTACAATTATTATTATTATTAGGTACCTATATCAACTAATTTTTAGGGTTCCGTACCCTAAAGATGCCAACGGGACCCCATTACTAAAGTGCAATCAATAATTCACTGGAGTAAAGCACTTGTTCCTTTTACTAGTGAATTAATGATCACTCCGTCCGTTCGTCCGTCAGCAGGCTGTATCGCGCGAACCAGAGAAGCCGCTATAACAAGAATAAAAATTTCAAAATGGCTGCCATTAAATTTAAGTGTATGTATATCTTGCTTCGTGTGCGTGTCCGACTCGCACTTGGCCGGTTTTTTCGATCTTTTATGCAGGCTGTTGATTAAAATTCAAGACGTAATAGTGGAATTTTATCTGTAGGTAGGTTCCACCGTCCACGGTGGCTCCACTCCAACCCAACATTAGTGGTAGGTAGTAGGTACCTAGGAGTGAGGTGAGGTGAGACCAACCTAGTACGTAGATGTTCAATTTCAACCTACCCATTCTATTTTAAAAACAAAGAGTTCAATCTCTTTGTTTCACTACAAGGATTTTAGGTAGGTAGGTCATCATGAGGTAGGTATTTTCATTATAAGTCATTGAACTTTTTGGTGAGACTGCCAAAGTTTTGTTTTTAAACTTATTTGTTGAGTTTTCTTTCCTTTTTTTCTTTTACGAAAGTTTAAAGCACAAGGTTGGGACCTATCTGAGCTCAGATAAATGTTTTTTTCCCGCAATACAAAGTGCCATAGAGAACAAAAGAAAAAATCAGTTTTTGGTATGGTAACCCGTAAAACCGCGCCTCATACCCCGATTGCCATCTCGACTTGTTGCGTACTATAAGTACTACATCTATGTCCATTATTACATATAGTATTGTACCACGGACGACATACCTACCTATAGGCATCATCAACTCATCGGCAGCTCACTACTGAGCACAGGTCTGCTATCAGAATGAGAAGTGTTTGGCCATAGTCCACCATTCTAGCCAAGTGCTGATTGGCACATTCCACTCACCTTTGAGAACATTATGGAGTACTCTCACAAGTTTCCTCAAGATGTTTTCTTTAATCATTATAGAAGTGATATTTAAATAATTAAACACTCACAACTGAAAAGTTGGAAGTGCATGCTCAGGAATAATAAATCCCCATCCTCCAGAATAAAAAGCTGCCTCATAGCCTATTATTTACATAATACATACTTTTAATAGGTCAGTTATTAAAAATAACAAGCACACCAAGAAACTTGAATTTATTTTTCGCTTTATTGAACTAAATAGGAAGGTTGACTTTCTACAACAGCTAAATACATAAAGACTAAATTCTGTACATTATTATATTACACCTATATTATCAATTAAATACTTATATTGTATGGTTCATTATTCCATAAAAATGTAATTGCAAGTTACATATTGGTTTCAAATCTAACTCTTCAAATTGTTGCGGAGTATATTTTCATTAACAAATAGGACTAGGTATTGTTGTTGTGGGTAGGTATTGTGTAAATACACAATAGCAGTTGGCACCAATTCCAAAGCCATTGGTCTAAGAGTTCCAAATTCATGGGTTCAGTGAACTTTATTGTAATTTGGTATATGATAATGACTTGAAAGGTTATACAGTTTAGGCACATAAAAGTAGACAACAGGGAGTTTTTCTTCCCAGTAAAAGTGAGCATCGACTTAGAACCATGAACTTTACTATATACATGACTATTGGCTGTGGGATTGCTGCTTTCAATAGCTAACAAACTTATAGAGAACAAAGTAATAATAGAGGCTACTGCTTCTGCTCTGTATTCTCCCAGGGTCGAGGCCCTCTCTTGTTTCCCCAGTTATCAATGTCTAGTGTCTTTATTTCATCAAATACTCCTTCAAGAGTTACTTTTTTATCTCTGTGGAGACCCATTTTTTCGGCCTCTTCAATACTCACACCTTTCACCTGTGCAAACTGATACCTGTTGACAAATTTTCACCTATACAATAATTCCTGAAAGGCCGGCAACACATTGGTGGTTCCTCCGGTACTGCAAATGTTCACAGGCGGCGGTAATCACTTAACATCAGGTGACTCGCCTGCACGTTTGCTCGCCATTTTTATAAAAAAAAAACATTAAGTAATATATTTAAAGTATGTACAGTGTGTATTACAGTACAGTATTTATTATTATTACTCGTAGCAAGAATAGTATTTTTTCCATTTCATAATTAGATTAATTACCTTATTTGCGTCCATTCTTTTAGAGCCACCGATCCCCCAACCATGAAAATAAGAAAGGGTAAACCATATTTTAGAGACTTATTTTTCTTGTACATTTTCCATACATTTTGTATATATTCTAACCGGGAAGTAGTTTTTTCTTGTTGTAAAGTCATTTTTTAAGAGAGTATTATTTGAAATTATTACAAGACAACGTTTGTTTTGTTTACTGTTTATTTTACTATTAAATTAAAACAACACTCCTCATTTAAAATACAATAACAATAAACATTTTTTTGTTTTTTGAGGTTATAATACCACAGATTGGAGCTATAGAGTATGTATGTAATCAGATGTCATATGTGTTTAGACCATAGACTACTATCTACTATACTGTGTGATATTGAGACTACATTAGAGAGAGCCAAGCGCGCTCTGCGTTACCTACGGCAAGTTGCAGTACGTTTTAAAATCCGTAAAGAATATAAATCTATTAAAATTCGGTGCGCGGAATTTTTTCTGCGCACGTAAACGTACTGCGTAAATTTTTTCGTACGTTTTTCCGCTAAATCTGAGAACTATAGAACTACATAGAAGTGAACGCACTACGTAAAATATATTTCCGCACCAAATGATAGATTAAAATTCTTTGTGGATTTTAAAACGCACCACACCGTAGTGCGCACCACTAGCTGTAAAGAAAATGAAAATCACATCATCGTAGAATAAAATAAAGAAATTTTTAGTACTAAAGTGCTCCTAAAACGGTCAAACATGTTTGTCAAACACGCCGTCAATCAAGTCAAACACGTAATTTGTTAGACAAACATAGCCTACTACCTATGTAAAAAAAATATGCACAAAATTTTAAGAATAACTCAAGATTTTATTTAATCTTTTTGTAACCTCTTATATTGTATTAATTCTAAGTTCACATCCGGCAAGTATTGGATTATCTGAGGAAGAATTAAGTGAACTTTCTGATGAGTTAACGGGCCAAAAAAACACACTGCCCCCTCACAAACATTCTGAACCAGAGCCCGCCTCTGAATATCGGGATTCATTCTTGCTGAATCAACTTAAGCACCTGTGGAAAACCGACAAAGATCCTTTGAATGAGTCAGTCATGGATATTAGAGTCCGTTTTAGGATCGATAAAATTCAATTAAATAAATAATATACTTTGAGAAAACATATTTTTATTATAGGACATGTTAGAGTGACATTTCAAATTTTTAAAAAGAATTAGAATAAAATAGACAGCCAGTGTGACACATAAATTAATACAAAACCTTCTTTAACATCCTCCCGTTTTGAGAAATTTATGTCACCAAGCCGATTAACTTACAAATAAACATAAGTCTAGGCTTATGGATAGGCTTAGTTAGAATATCTGCACATTGATATTCTGTGGGAACATATTTGACTTCAAGATCATTTTCTGAAACTAATTCTCTGACATAAAAATGTCTTAAAGCAATATGTTTCGTACGTCGATGAAGCTCTGGATTTTGAGAAATTTTTATAGCTGCATCATTATCAATTTGCAGCTTGGGAATTTCTTTTAATTTGGTAACTTCATTAAACAGTCTCTTAAGCCATACAATTTCACGAGCTGCTTCACTAGCTGCTACGAGCTCCGCTTCAGTACTCGAAATTGCTACTGATGTTTGCTTCCGACTTGCCCAAGCAATTACTCCTCCAGCATACATACACAGAATTCCAGATGTAGAGCGTCCTGTGTTTGGATCTCCACCGTGATCTGCGTCACTATAACATTCTAAGATTCCAGACTTGTAATCTTTCTTATATACAATTCCAAAATCTATTGTTCCTTTGATGTAACGAAAAATGCGCTTGACCTTTTGTACATCTTCTGTAGTGGGATTAGCAAGTGACCTGGATACAAAACTTACAGCGTACGATATATCTGGTCTGCTTGCTGTCATCAAGTATGCTAATGCACCAACAGCTTCTCTATAAGGAAACTTAACATCATTCTCCTTTTCAGAATCTGTATGAGCTTCTTTAATAATTGGAGTATTGACTGCTTTACAGTCACTCATCCCAAAGCGTTCTAGTAGCTTTTGAGCATAATGCTTTTGTGAAACTACAATTCCACCATGTTTATCACTAGAAAGTTCTAAACCAAGAAAGTAATTAGCTGGTTTAGTGGTTATCTTGAACCTACTTCTCAATTCAGCTATAAACTTCTCAGAATCTTTCTGATTTGTTGATGCAACAAGTCCATCATCAACATAGAGCGCTAGAATAATTTTATTGCCTCGTCGATTTCTAATAAACAAACATGGATCTGTGTCACATTGTTTAAAGCCAATATTTTTCAGATAGTCGACAATACATTTGTTCCAACATCTGGGAGCCTGTTTAAGCCCGTATAGACTTCTCTTCAATTTACAGACTTTATTTGTGCCATCACTATAGCCTTCTGGTTGTTTCATATAGATATCTTCTTCTAATAAACCATTCAAAAAGGCAGTTGTTACATCAAACTGTAAGAGAGATAGTCCTTCGTTTGCAGCGATGCTTAAAATTGACCTAATAGTTGACATTCTAGCAACAGGGCTAAATGTTTCCTCATAATCAATTCCCTTCTCCTGAGTATAACCTCTTGCTACAAGTCTAGCTTTATATTTGTCGAGGCTTCCATCAGCATTGGTCTTCTTTTTATAGATCCATTTACAAGAAATAAGCTTTCTGTCTTTCGGTTTATCCACAAGTATCCAAGTTTTATTCTCTTTCAGAGAATTTAGCTCACTTTCCATAGCTTTCAACCATTCAGCTTTTTCAGAACTATTTATAGCTTGTTTATATGTTTCAGGTTCGCCTAAATCATTTACAACAGTAGATATAAAATAGTCATCGAATCGCACTGGTGGTCTTAGTATAGATCTATCTCGAAGAGTTCTTGTTTCAGGAATTTCTTCATCCTCAGAATCAGAGGAATTAGGAGTAACATATGATTCATTAGACTCGTCTTCATTTTGACTGATGATTTCATTTCCATTAGTCGACGAAGTGGGAATTACTTCATGTGAGCTTGAATCTGGAGCATTCAATGTTTGAGGCATACTAGAAACAGCATCATCTTGTAATACATCCTCCCTTGCATCGAACATTGGATGATTTTCATTAGTCTTAGGGAAGTGAATTTCTATACTTTGTTCATCTGCTTCAGTTGCATCTGAATCTAATCCAATTGATCTAATAATCGACTCATTAAATGTTACATCCCTCGATCTGATTAATTTAACATTGCCGTTATTATCACAGCCCAATAATCTGTAACCATCATTACCATCATAACCAATGAGAATACATTTATCGGCTTTCTTGGAGAGTTTTGTTCGCTTTTGTTTTGGAACGTGAGCGTAACATTCACTACCAATTATCCTTAAATGTTTAATGGATGGTTTTTGTCCAAACCATAACTCAAATGGTGATTTACCTTCTGTAGAAGTCGGTCCAGTTCTGTTCAGAACATAAGCAGCAGTGTTGACAAGCTCTGACCAACAAGCAAGTGGAAGTTCTTCATGAGCATGCATCATAGTACGAGCAGCCTCAACTAAAGTTCTGTTATCTCTTTCACAACACCCATTTTGCTCTGGTGTATATGGCATTATCAATCTTTGCTGAATACCATGAGACTTTAAAATATTTTCTACAGCCTCGTTATGAAATTCTCCACCATTATCGCTGAGAATTGTTTTTATTACATGACCAGCAGTCTTTGTTTCATTAATCATCTGTACAAGCTTATCTTTAACTTCAAACTTGTTTTTGATAAAATAAATTTGACGATACTTGCTGTAATCATCTTTAAAAAGTACAAAATAGCGAAATTTACTGAAAGAATTTGGGAACGGACCACACACATCAGTATGTATAATCTCTCCTGGTACTTTAGCTCTTTCTCTTGTTCCAAATTTACATCTGTGTGTTTTACCATAGACACATCCTGTGCATAGTTGAGAATCGAGTTTTACTTTGATACCAAGTTCCTTTTCTAACAAAAGTTTTACATGTCTTTTATTCTGGTGACAAAATCGTTCGTGATACAGTTGTAGGATATTATCATTAGATACATTGTTCAATTCAGGAGTTTGTCTTTTAATTGCTTGTATATTTAACTTATACAGACCTCCATTTTTAACGCGTTTTCCAATTAAATTAATTTTTCCTTTTACTTTCAACATACACGATTCTCTTTCAGATATAAAGACACTGTCCTCAAGTTTGTCTTGTGCGGCAAGAACAGAAAATAAATTTCTTTTTATTTCAGGTACATACCATACGTCACAAAGCCTTATATATTCTTGCTGTCCATGAACGTCTGCTATTATATCAACTGTACCTTTACCGATAGCTTGTATTTTAGCGCCATTTGCAGTTGTAACCGATTGGTTATTAGTAAAATATTGAAATGTAGAAAATATGTCATTGCAACAAGAGACATGGCTAGTTGCACCATTGTCAACATACCAATTCTCATCATCTCTTTCAATTACATTAACTGTTTCATTCGTTTCAATCTGCATTAGTGAAAGTGTAAAGTTGGCATCTTTAGCTTTACTTGTTGATGGATTTTGTGGCTTAGGAGGTTTACCATCCGATATCCACTTATAACAGCTTTTGACTTTGTGTCCAGTAAGGCCGCAATAACCACATTTTTTCTTTTTATTCATTTTACTATGTACAACTAGTGCTTCAGTATTTTCTTCTTTATTTGTAAGCGATCGTTCATAAGCGCAAATTTGAGCTGTCAAATTATCAATATTACGATCCTTTTTAGACATAAGCATCCAACTAGACTTAAATGGAAAATAGCTGTCATCAGGTAAAGTTTCTAAGATCTTGCAGATGAGTAAAATCTCTGGAAGGTCATATTTTTCTTTATCTTGAAGAACATCTTTTTCAGATTTTTGTAGTTCTACTTTCAATTCATGCCATATATTTTTCAATTTAGATATATGCATTGACATGTCATGAGAAGGATCTTTACGATAGCCGAAGAAACTGTAGCATAGTGTATAGCTTTTATCTTCAGATGTACCATCAAACAGAGTGTGCAATTCTTCCCAAACCTGTTTAGCATTTGTGAATCTCATCACTTTTTGTAGAGTAGCATCTGACATATTAGCCATTAAAATGAACATTGCAGTATTGTTTATCTCATTGTATGTTCTCAGAGCTTTTTGATAAGAATCAAAAACTTCTGCTGATGCTGTGCTATCCGGTTCCTTTGGTTTGTTTAGATTGCCATTTATCGCATCTAAGCATCCGCCAGTACCTCTTAGCATTAACAGTACCTTGCAGCGCCATGTTGTCCAATTTTCCTTTCCTTCTAAACGACCAATATCAATTTTGAAGCTCGTGGATGAATTCCATGAAGACGACATTTTGATAAATCTTGTTAGAATTTTTAAAGAAAATAGAAATTATAGCTTATCTCTGCTCTAAAATAATTCTTGAATTTATTTTCGATCTGCTACCATATTAGAGTCCGTTTTAGGATCGATAAAATTCAATTAAATAAATAATATACTTTGAGAAAACATATTTTTATTATAGGACATGTTAGAGTGACATTTCAAATTTTTAAAAAGAATTAGAATAAAATAGACAGCCAGTGTGACACATAAATTAATACAAAACCTTCTTTAACAATGGAGACATTAAGTGAGTTGTCTACAAGATGGAGATGAGAGGAATGATCCTGTTGCCAAATACAAATCTCTGGTTAGCATGTGTGGACAATCTCTTAAGGTGTACTCGGTTGCAATGGCAAAGAACGCTCGGGCTGCTATATTATCTGACATAGCAACGTCAGCTGCTGATCTATCTACAATTGCACAATCATCAATGTCCCAATACAAAAATTATAAGAAGGCTCTCGATCATATCACACTGAGTTGGAATTCTGTTTCTGCAAGCATGACTCAATATATGAGTACACTGGATACCAAAACATTACAAGCATCAGCTCCAGACAGGATCCAGTGAGGATCTAAACCAACTCCATCTTTAGATTCTTATGGATCCTCCGATTAGATCTCAAGATCAATGTACGTCTAAACGCCAATGTTACCCGTAACGTGTAACATTGGAATTTAACTGTAGGTTATTAGTAGATAATCTATGGTCATAATCCTCCAAAGATTACCAAGTAGATTCCACTCTACTCTACTCAGAATAAAGATTGTTATATCTGTGCTACTCTATGATAGATCCATAGACCAAGGATCCATAAATAAATTTATAAAATGGCGGATACCTGCAAGTGACGTATGTGTTGTGTTTATGATTTTGGCTGATTTCTAAAGTGCTGTGAATAAATAACGAACTAAGAACTTTTGGGAAAGACAGTTTTTGAATTATTGCTACCAGTAATTTCTGGTAAGTACGTTTTACCGCTATTACCTATTTATATATACACGGTAACTGCTCTCTTAGCTGCTGAAGGCAATGTTGAATTTGTAGGCGGACGACTTCTAAGTTCTTACCTATTTATTGCGTTTATGGAAATAGGCTGTAAGAATAAATGTCCATGGGATATGGAATACATTATAGTTTTTAATTAATTACTATATAGAATTGGAAAGTTTACAGTTTCTTTTTGGTTGTATTATTTGTACCTAATGGCACGATAGTGTTGAAGGCGCTTATGAATCGATCTCATACTGTAGATAAAACTCGAATAAATGGATTATCAATATCCCATTATATAATTAATATCACCAGTCATGAAATTATTTGTGAAAATGATCCCTATACAAATCTTTCAAATTGGAAGCTACAACACTTAAAGTGATCCTTATTTCAATTAGGTACTTTTGTAATTGATAAAAGTAGGTACCTATTCAAATTTATTCCCGCCTTCCAACTAAGCTCTAATCTTGTGCTAGAAATAGGTCAAAGGTATTATTAGATGAGTGGGTACTATTTGGTGAGGTGCAAATTAATAACTATCACACCATGATTGACCTGTTGACCTTTTCAGTCTTTTAACCCATACATAATAACTTACTGTGTATACCTATATATATATATATATATATATATATATATAAGTGGCATGTCACACGAAAAAGACTGTATTATTTATTTTATAACTGCTTTGTGGTTCTGCTGTTGGTGTACCAAAATTTAATAAATAAATAAATAAACTTAAATAATAAATACATGGATAATGGTCCAAAAGTACTTGATTTCTTCTAATAAGCACTGATCACGAGTTGTTGTATTGATCCTAAATTATTATAGCACTTATGAGTAACCATCTTATTTGAAGCACAGAACAGCACACTGCCAGGCGAGGCCAGGCATGCTTGGCTTTTTACAATTGTGCCAAATGAAATGTTTAGATATACATATATATACCTATACCTAAATTATGTCTGTGAAGTCTTTGTCAAAGCTGTGATGTCCGCCTTCTAACGGAGGGTGTCTCAAAGGTGTGTAAAGTCTACCAATCCGCACATGGCTAGCGTGGTAGACTATGACCAAAACCTTTTTCACGCTGAGAGGAGACTCGTGCTCCGTAGTGAGCGGGCGATGGGTTGATCATGATGATGATATTATGTCTGACCGTTTTAGACATTGTAGTGCCTGCAGAGCGAGCAAAGCAAAACAGAATTTGTTGAGCCACAGCATCGATAAGCTAGCTAAAAAATATATTTGGCTTTTTGGGCTAAATGTCTAGCCTAAATACAAAATAACTAGTGCCAAGTCGGGCTTTTGTATTTTATGGTGTGGCAACCCTAAGTACACTATTATGGATATTTAACGTTTTATAAGCGCTTAATTTAAAGTGAAAGGAATTTCATTATGATTGTTTTGTCATTTTTGGAAAAGTTTGCAACTGAGTGAATTTTGTGATCATCAGTTTTTTCTAGTTTCAAATATTTTTCTAAGAAACATCCCATGACAAAGAAAAATGTTAAAATAGTCTCCCATTCTGCTTCACTGTTCAGCTGGACAACTTGAAATGATGTTTGCTATAGAATAAATTATAAGTAAGTTATAGTCAAATAAATTCTCATGAATTATACATTTTGTCTAAAACATTGGCTGCACTGTTTTTACTATATCATGAGAATGAAAGTATGAATGGGACTATTGTATGACTTTTACTTGCTAGTAATTTTGCTGCATCGTGCATCTTAAACTCTCAAACCAAAAATGATGAAGGCCTAATATACTTTAATTTTTTTGCTCAGTAGCTTCCAAATTGATGGGTCAGTCAGATTGTGGTTACAGTGACTCCTAAATGGTTTATATTATCTTTTTGCTTGGGCCCATATAAATTATATTAATATGTATATGTCATTATTAGATATTATATTGAGTTGATTCTATTAATTGTTGAAAGAATCAGTACCCTTATTATAAATGTGAAAGTGTGTTTGTTTGTTGGTTTGTCCTTCAATCACGTCGCAACGATGCGACGGATTGACGTGATTTTTTTGCATGGTATAGATAAAGACCTGCGGCCCTACCGTAATGATTGATGCAGGTTTTAGACAATCGCCCCGCTGGAGAGTGACGTAGGGTACTTTTTATCCTAGAAAATCAAACAGTTCCCCGTTCAAAAACCTAATTCCATGCAGACGAAGTCGCAGGCATCAGCTAGTATAATATAATTTATTAAATGAAACGGTAAAGGTATATATTTCACACATTACCTACTACAACTGCACTTTTATGATCTTAAAGAAGACCAAAAAATATAAGCAAAAAATTTTTAAATTGTGTGTACCAAAGAATTATAATATATTTAAGTCAGTTCAAATATTCTGCTTAGAACTTGAATCTGTAATATTGTAAGAATGTTTAATGCTTAAAGGTCTCATACATACCTAGCTGTTGTATGTCTTAAATGTCTTCGAAAGTGCTAACAAGTTGACTGCATTTAGCTTACAACTTAAAATCAGTAAAAATACCTATCCCAAAAAAATAATTTCATTCAATTTTTAATTCAATATTCGGTTTTGGGTCAATGTTTCACACCAAATACCAATATTTCAGGTCTGTAACTCATTTCGAGCTAGAGACCTGACAAACGGACAGACAGACATATAATACCCCACTTGGTATAGTAATCATACTTTAAAAGTTTTAAAATACAAATTATTTGTTCATGAACACGTTTTAATTTTTTTTGTGAGATATAACACAGCGGTTTTCGGATTTTTTCCTTTATGTGTGCTATAAGACCTACCTATCTGCCAAATTTCATGATTCTAAGTCAACGGGAAGTACCCTATAGGTTTTCTTGACAGACACGACAGACGGACAGACAGACAACAAAGTGATCCTAAAAGGGTTCCTTTTTTCCTTTTGAGGTATTGGACCCTAATAAAATAGATTGGGACGACACGCAGTCAGATGTACCTATGACCGTTCTAAGTTGGAATGTCTGTAAATGCTTATATGGCCATGCGTGTTGACGGACGGTCCGGAGCGACGGCTGCGCGTCCGATGACATCATCGGCGTCGTCGTCTTCAGTCGCCGTGACTGTTTGCGCACCTAATTTAATGAGCACATTTGCTACCACACAGTAATTATTCAACCACATTTCAAAAACCGGTCAAGTGCGAGTTGGACAACTTAATGTCAACAGAGTCATCTATATGTGATTTAGTATTTTTTTTTTTTATTATTACAATAAAACTTAAAGCTAGCCTTATCTAATTACTATATAAATCATGACCGCGTGGAATGGTGCCAAGAATACTGGCTGCATTTCCGCGCTGGACAGCCAGGCTGATCCGTTGCGCAAAAAATGAGCCAGCCCTTCTGTCACCAGATGAGGCTATTAATCGCGGTGAAATGTCTCGTAAATTGACTTTTTCGTGAACACTTTTTTTTAAAAGTAATTCCTAAAAGTAATTGCTGCCAGGCTCGACTGTCCCATACTACACCACTGTGTGGCGATAGCTATTGGGTCAGTAAAATAAAATTAATTGTACCTACCCACTAATGAACTAACAATACTAACTTACTATTTAAGGAAAAATTGTAACTAACATACTAACAATCTATGGATCTATGAATGGTCTGAAATAAACGTTTATTAATTTATTATTTATTTATTATTTAACAAAGTCACGGTTTTCGGATTTATTCCTTTACTTGTGCTTTAGACCTGCATTGCCAAATTTCATGACTCTATGCCAAGGGGAAGTACCCTATAGGTTTTTTGACAAACACGACGGACAGACAGACAGACATCAAAGTGATCCAATATGTTTTTTCCTTAGGTACGGAACGTTAAAAAAGTCCGTGGCTTCGTCCACGCCCAAGTTTTAGCAGTTGTATTTCCAGTATGTCACTCAGTAATTCCCGTGTTCAATCTTCAAACACCGCGGAAAATAGACGCCCCTTTCCTTGAAATGCCTTCCAGAATTAGTTTTCTATACGAGCGACCTGATGGTGAAAACTGAAAACCGCGTTACAATCTCTCACTATAAAAAGCTGCCGGGAGTTCCTACCAAAAACAACCACTGTATTTTATTCGCTACTGGAAAAAAGTATATCTAAATAAGGAAATATCAATTAAAAATTTTTGGTAAAGGAGTGCACAAAAGTTGCTGAGACTGTGCCACACTGCAATGTACTCGTATATAATATATATGTACTGGACGCAGGGGATAACGCGGGCGGACGGGGTCTTTTCTGTGCAGATATTCTTATTATCTGCTTTCCTACATCTGAGTTTATTTCAAGTGAATTTTTTATGGCATAGCATCTAAAGTCATCAATGATCATCAGTAGGTTAATTGATTACCTGGTTACAACAATGGTATTAATTAGTATTGTAAAACCAGGCTGTTTGAATGGAGGGCACTGCAGTCGCATTCGCTTCGTGGAGTCGGTCACGGCACGGGGCATCGCGACGTGAACATTACCGTGCGCCGGATTCCTCTCACGCTCCAGTTGTCACAAATACCACTAATTGTATTGCATTTTTACCCCCGCGCGGATGTACACACTTATTGTTATGCTAACACGACTGCATTTTTGCTGCTGATCTAAAAACCTTGTAATGTTTTTTGGCCTTACCTCTGCTTAATAGATGTTATACATTTTTAGGAACATGCGCCTATTAGGACGATGTAGACTATTCGTTTCTATCGATTGTTCTTCTTATTCTTTGGGGCTGTGCAGGTCCTTGGTCCCTGTATCACTTCGACCGTCGCCGATCCATTGTGACCGCCATCAATTTACCGTGCCAATACTTGTGGCCGTCAGATACCTACAGCAGCACTTTCCTGGCTGGAATTAGAGTAGCTTCTACAGGGTGAACAATGTGTTTCCCTGGGTGGATACTACGTATCTGTATTAGAGTGGGGCAGCAATAGATCATGAGCATCGGAGTCTCATCAGACTCCTGGCATAGTCTGCAGATATCTTTGCCCTAAAGCTTAAGGTTTATACATGTGTCTATTTAATCCACAGTGACCCGTTAAAGTCCATCGACTGTTATCTCTCTCCGGTCGTTCCTTCATTGCTGAAGATCGTGGTCCTGGCAAACTGCCCTCGAATGGCTTATCTGTTTCCATCGGCTTCTGTCGGTGGCCATTTTTACAATCGACTGTTATAATACATTTAAAATAAACCTTTAAGTATCTAGCATGTATCGATGCCAGCATAAGGCAGTGGTCCGACCGCCGACGAGAAAACGACTAACTATCGGCGATTTTCTCTGTCAGTCCTTAGTCCCGCAAATTACTAATGCGCTTGACCGCTTTTTAGTGACGTCAGCACAAGACTGAAGTTTTGAGCTGATGGTACTTTTGACATGAAATTTGACACAAAAAGTTAAAATGGCGCGTAAGGACTTTACGCGTTATACTTCATTTAGATGTGTAGGTAGGTACTTACATAGCCAGTTTATAAAGTAAATATATCACAACAAAGAATTATGTAGCTTACACATAAATACTTTCTTAATTATAGATAAGCAATAAAGCAATATTCGATATTTAAAATGATTAAGCAAAGATTTCACAGTAATCAGAAATAAATTGATTACAGAAGGAAATAAACTTGTGTAATAACGTTAATTAGGAAACTTAACCAGGAAAGTTGATCGTACCAAACTACGAACGTTAGGCTCGGACAGATGCAACGCGTGACGATGTAATATCTAACGCGGCTTCTAGAAGTCGAGGAAGTTACAAAGGACCTTTCTGAAGCCGAAAAAGCCGAGTTACTGCGGTCGCTATCGCGCTCTGCGATGTGACGTGCTTCGGTTTCTTGTATTACAAATTGGCGAATCATGGCGACTTCTGTCGTGCTGATCGCGCTTTGTGTCGTCCAGGCTTTGCACAGGAGTCAGGACGGCCCCTTCGACACCGACAGTATTGAGTAATAAGAGTATGCCGACAGCCGACAGTTAGTGATTGACGATCACTTCGGGCGCTCGTTGTTCGTAGCGAAAAATTCATGGCCATCGCAATAATTACGAGGCTTCGTCGTCGTTTTCCGCGGCTCCACTTGTCACGCTGTCGATGTAAATAAACAAAGGAACCTCCCGTGCGCTGTTGACTCACTAGTCACACCTGAATATCGTCAAGTGTGTAAACATGCCAGTATATCATGGAACTGAATAATTTTTATACAGATTCTTAACAACTAGTATTGTTTTGTTAGCACGCCTACTTAAACTCATTTATCTACATATTTGTGTCCCTATTCATTGCAAAGCAGTGTACATAAATTATTATTATTGCGTATTTACATTATTCGTACTACGCGGCTTATGTTGTGTTTGTGGTGTTTTCATAATAATAATTAAATTAATCAGCTTGAGCAACCCAGGATTTCTTTAACGGACTTCATCTTCAGTTGCTGGTATGCAGTAATACATTTTACTTTACTATGTATGTTACCTAAATAATTTTAGTAAAAATCTGTACAGGCTCTATGCAAAATTGTCTATTTTTGGATTAATTCAATACTCTTGCTTTAAAGTTAAAACGTTGCACGCCCCGCCTGCTTAAAATAAACCATATGGCTGTCTGGTTAACTGGTCTATAACAGTCTAGGTTTATTTAAGTAAATAATATATACAAACTATTTTGATTCATAACATATTATTTTGTTAAACACTGAGAAAAAAATTACAATAGGTTTAATTGAATTGTTCGTACATTTCAAGATTTCATTTATTTATTTTACTTATTCTCTTCTTGACTTCTTGAGTTTTTAAAATGGTCTAACAGGACAGATTTCTTAAAATTTACTTTAATATTACGCCACGGAATATACAAAACTATTAATGAAAATTTTTCGGCTAATTTTGAAGGTACGAACAACTTCCACTCTATCGAACAACAGTTTTCATAAATTTTTATGTACAATAATACTCGTACCTACGTATGGATTTGTTTGACGTTCCCCATCCATTACCTTCCCCCCCTGAAAGCGCCTTTTCGTTTCCATTACTATGTTAATTCACATGAGTAACAAACAGCGTTTAGCCAGTAGAAACAATATTAGTCACGAAAACAATAATGATATTTCTGATTTCATTGAATTGAAAAGGGAAAAGGAATGTCAATTAAAACGATGTTTAGGTAAATCTAACAAACCCCTCACTCCCCCTAGTTTTTTATTTAAAGCATAGACGTTAAAAATTAGACATTTGCATCGCGCAATTGAAAAGTGTCGAGTTACCACGCTATCTTGGCGATAGATTTAGTACTGCAACGTTATATAGAAGCCTTTTAAGAATTATGGTAGGTTTGAACTTACTTTGTACCTACGTCTATTATATAGAACGAACTTTTCCAGGTTATTACATAGGTTATCGACAACATACTAGCTCTAACGTCTCATTCCCAGATGTGTACAGATAATTCCATTGTCAAACGACAACGCTTATGAAGAAAGGTACCTAGCTATAATATTAAAGTTACTCGCGTACGTTGTTCCCATCATGAATCGCATGAGATTTAAAATTTACGAGAAAATTATTCTTATTCTCTATACGTCCTTGTTCGTTACACATTCTCGTTCCAAGATGGTTGATCTTCGAACACCATTAAACTTACAAGGATCAAAAACATATGTAAAGGCTGAAGCAATTAACCGAAGTGCATTGATACCCTTTTGGTCGGTTCCTACTCCAATTGGAGATGGTAATGGGGTGAGTCATACATCCCACGTACATCAATACAAGCAAGGCAGTTATGTTTTAACCTTGTACATATGAATAACCTACGACGATGTCTATCTACAAATCACCGCACGAAGATCAACGTCTCCAATTTACATAATAAATATGGTAGAAAACGTGCCATCGTAATAAACAATAGACCATTTCTTTATACGTAAGGTACAATCATACTAATTTCTAGTACTTCTTTGAATAATTATTAATACCTAACTTACGTATTAGGAAGGCCAAAATTAAATAAATTCAAAAGAGGAAATCAATCCGCAGCGCAAGTTCTTGCTCTAACAATGTTCAAATTACATTATTACGACAGCCTAGGCGGGTAGGCACATTAGTTTGTGATGGTTCCTAATTTTCTAGTTTTCCTACACACTTTTTAATTACTTATATTATATTATTTTGTTTTAAAGTTTTACCGGAAGAGTCCGTTAGAGGTCACAATATGAATATTATGTACCTTTTATAAAAGTTAAGTTGTACCAAACGTCGCGATTCCTAATATTTTAGAGCGTAGTGGAAGAAAAATACTACTAAATGACTGCTATATCTTCAGGCGAAAATCCACGTTTGAGTTGATCGTAATAATAATTGTATCAGGTGTTCATTAATTTTTAAAGAAATTAATCCGTGATTTACTGAAAAACAAAACGATCATTCATTCAAAAATGGTCCATTCTCGCCTGAAGTACATAAAGATATATTATTATTATAATCGATTCATTTCTGTATAATATAAACTAGCGATCCGTCCCGGCTTCGCCTGGGTGCAATGTAGATACTTTTCGCGTAACTTTGACCAGCGCACGCCTCGGAAACTCAAGTGAGAGGATTTTTTCCCCGACCTAATTCATATTATTTCAATTTCCCTAGGGATCTCTAATTTTTTGAGAATAAAATGTAGCTCATACTACTTGCTAATAATGTAGCTTATGTAGGTGAAAGAATTTTGAAAATCAGTTGAGTATTTTTTGAGTTTATCCTATTTTTTTTCTTATAATATTTGATAATTTTCGATGGACGCTTGATTTCTTACGTCATTTTGTTCAAATATCGTCATATTTTATCAAATTAACACAAACCAATATTAAACTATACCTATAAACCTTCCTCTTGAATTACTCTATCTAGTGATGAAAACCGCATTAAAATCCGTTGCGTAGTTTAAAAGATCTACGCGTTCAAACATACAGACAGCGGGAAGCGACTTTTTTATACTATGTAGAGAAGATATAGACTAGTAGATGTGCAAATCGAAACAAAATAATTAATGAAGTACCTAATCATGAATCATTTATAACGGACGGAGTATTTAGTAAGATGATTAGGGAAAATTGCTTACATATAAGACTCCATATTTAACGAAAACATAGGAAGTGATAAAGAGTTGTATTTTCCTTTTATAAGTGCGACCATGGAGGGAAGGAAGCGGTTGCATTAAGGTCAGTTCAATTTATTCAGTAATTCTTCGCATTCGTAAAATCAGCCTTAGCGGATATTGAGCGATTCAATAACTTAATATTATTATGATTTTTGCAACATTACATATAATAATGATAGTAATAGTCTACATAACTGGCCACTGGGGTAGATATACAAACCTATATAATAAAAGTAAGTACTACGCATTGCTTCCCACATTAATATGTATATTATATATCTAGATTTAAATCCAAGTTCCGGGTACGCTCTACTGAAATAAAAAATGAACTGTAAACAAAATCCTGTTAACATAAACAGCGGTCTTTGTGGACACGTTCATGGACGATTAAACGCGGCATTTTGTATAATATTATACAGCATTTAATTTTTACTATATACGATGATTGTCTCGTTATTAAATGCGTGGTCCCAAACTTTTAAAAACCTATTATATTATTTTTATAAAATCATTTTATTCAAATTAATCTAAAACTTAAATCTCTATCTCTCTGGGATGTATTTTTGCATATTAATTTTTTTTTTCAAAATTGGATACTTTCCGGTGAAATCAGTCTAATGTTAGCACTAGTTTTTTAATAAAACGTTTTCTGGATAATGTTTAAAATACTGTGCCTTTCTACAATACATTAAAGATGATACGCTTTATAAAATAAATTGCAGAGACAAATTAAATTCATTGCAAATAATAAATAATTCATTACCTTCGTATTGGATAGCTTGGAGTTTCTGTGTAATTTAACTATGGAGTTTCGATATAAATAAGTAGTTTCTGTTTTGTTTAACCTGTTTGAGAAAATCATATTCCTATCTTCTGTTATAAAAAAAAATTTGCACTTCTACGTTTTTATAGACCCAGTTGTGCCCAGGTGTGGTAATATTGCTGACATCTTTGTTTACTTTAATACCGGTTCCAAATGGCTCTCATTCTAATAAGCTTCGTGGTCATTATTACGACATATATCATACATCAATATATTGTATTTATATAAGTATGCTTCAGTTTGTTTCGTAGTCAGCAACGATTATGCAGTGTGTATATACCTACTAAAACCCTTCCTAAATACGTATTCTTTGTAAAATTATACAAATCGGCTACTTTGTTAGAGTGAGGTGTCGAATACCCTTTCGGTGTCACACCCTTTCGGCGTTCCTCCAGTGCCTGCCACTTATAATTTTAGTACTTTCAAGGCAATACTTAGTGATATATTTTTAAAGTCATTTTTACTCAGCCTTAATTTTTTTTGTACTCTGTTTTTTTTTCATATGTTTCTTGGCTGGAAAGCCGCAACACTTGTTGTAGGCCAGAGGATGCGAAAAACAATGCTATTAATACGGTCAATGGTATAATAAATATCAATATAATAAAGGTCAGGCATATATCTTTACCTCTTATCGGATTCGGCTACTGGTTTACGCGGCTCCCATTCTTGAATCCGGCTCTCCTGATATGGGACGAGGCCAATGTGTCACCAACCGTCCCATATATAAGTGTCCTTGTTGCATTACAATCAGTTAATTCATTATGTCTCTTGCTATATAATCTAGAATGATTCTTCTTGGAACAATAAGAGCATTTCGATGGAAACTTATCAACTTACGATAGCAGCGACAATACATAGGTACCTAAATTCTCTAAACTAAAAAGTAGATACCTAAAGTCAATTTTTTCGTGATTTGTGGTACTGTTCCGCATCAGAAGCTGTAACAACAGTATCGAGTCTCTCATAACACAGACTGGAAGGTCACGAGCATGACAGTTTGTACCTATAATAATTTATCAGTAAACAGATAATTCGTCAACGATGAGTTAACGAAATTCTTGAGACGTCATGAGCAAATATTAACAAAATTGGCACTCAGCGCAGCGGGAGGCGTTGCTAGTAGAGTAGGTAGGTAGGTAGAGAGGATGAAATGAAAGTGAAACGTGCGTAGAGTGGTCGTTCAACTCGGCACGCGTCTGCATCCTCACGCAACGCCGGCCTAAGGCGGTCTCTTTGCCCCTAGTGATTTCTGTAGCTTGCCAGCCATTGTATCGCAAGGGTATTTTACACTGCTTAAGCTTTGGACGACATCGACGCTGTAAATGGAATCGATAAAGGTGAAATTATTTGGCGACGTGCTTGTATCCAGAAATTTTATATTATGTCATAACTCATAACATGTGTAGGTATAATATCATGGATATCATCATCATCAACTGATAGACGTCCACTGCTAGACATAGGTCTCTTGTAGGTACTTCCACACGCCACGGTCTTGCGCCGCGCCGTTTGAATCCAGCGGCTCCCTGCGACTCATGGATATAATCCCTGGGATTTGTAGGTGCTCCTAAATTCTAAAGTCCGGCGTAAAAGATTTTCATCATGCCTTAACAATTACTTTTGTTCAATTCAGTGCTAAAGTCTGATCATATAAAATTATATAATTTATGGTTCATTCAAAGCCATTCAGTACATTAGAATAATATGAATTAGAAAGAAAGAAAGAAAGAAAAAGTTGTTTATTAAATAACAATTACCTATTGTTATTTTATAAACAACTTGACATGTACCTACCTATGTGACGTTTTATCGGTCTCAACGACCGAGACAATGCTCTACAAAACCGCAATCTCTTTCTAAAGGTCGATATATATTATTTTCTGCTGAGTATTGTAGGTTCATTATTAATCGTTATGTTCTTCCAGTCAATGTTCTAGTTTTAAAATCCCGGATGTATCACCCCTGTGTTCTATTATTATTGACTACTGTCCATAATTTATCTGACATACATATGTATCGTTACATACATTTATTTTTAACAACTGTGAAATATTTGTTGCAGCCTTTTAGCATGAATCTAGCGTTCAATTTATTTTTATGATTGCAAAAGGAAACAATTATGCATGCCTGATGGAAAGAGC
This sequence comes from Maniola hyperantus, assembly GCF_902806685.2. Lineage (NCBI taxonomy): Eukaryota > Metazoa > Arthropoda > Insecta > Lepidoptera > Nymphalidae > Maniola > Maniola hyperantus. The sequence goes on along the minus strand of NC_048552.1, from coordinate 7,912,600 downwards.
TTTATCACAATAATTATGTCAACATTTGACCATGAAGTGTCGTTTTAATGGCGTGATAAAAACAAGTTATCGTTTTGGTATGTAGAAAACGTTCCATTGCATAGCACGCGGCGCCGTTTACTGGTGCGCCTGCGCAGGCAGCTATGCACATTGCACGCGGCAAAAACTGCGACTAATCACCGGAGCGCATGGTTATGCAAGCACTTGTAAAACATACGGGTGTTCGTAAGAGCTCATAAGAAGACACATCAATAATTACTGTATCCGCTCTGGTGACATTATAGATTTACATTTTTGACCAATCGGTCAAAAAAGCCAAATCTATTCACTAGTCAATCCTGTCATTGTATTGCAATTTGCACAAGCTGGCTTGGAGTCCTTAGGTAGGTACATTCCGTGGATAATTTTTGCGATAAAGCGAAGGCGACATCAAATTAATAGAAAGTAGCGGTAAAATATTATAGAAAATAGCCTACGCCACATTAACCACATCAATCGACGTCAACATTTAATCTCGATTTGGCTTGGAGAAATCATATTCGCTCTTATAATGATGGTGGATGCAGTCAATATGACAACATATCATTTACGAATATCTGAGTCGTTATACGTCATAAATTATGTTCATATAAATTCCTAGTTATAATATTTTACTTTGTAGTTTATTTGCGCATTGCGGTGTAGACAGTTGGTGGTAATTTAATATGCGTTTTCCACTCGACACGATATAACAGTATTGAGTTTCAAATTCTAACATAATCACCTCTTTGTAGATAAGTACATATTTTACCCAGTGCTCATATTCCTCGCCAACCTTAACGATTTCTAGCACGTTGATTTATTCTAAGTTTTTACGTAACATTGATCTAAGAAATACGAGTAGTGCTTTACTTGCTAGATGTAAATATTTAGCAGATCAACGGCAAATCTCTGGCTCTATAATACCTATGTGGTTTGGTTTCATAACAAACAACAACGGCTTTCCTGTTTTTGCATACGTTTACATAAATTACTTCATAAAAGCGTAATAGAAGTAGGACTTAGGAGTCACGATAGCTGACACGCCTGGCCGGCTGTACAATTCGCATGTTCTATAATATAACCGGCATCGGCAGGAGAATGAGAGTGAATCAGCAGGGCCACTCCCACACAACACGCGAATAATGCTCGCATTTAACTTTGTTCATTAGTTGCAGATTATAGCTAGGTATATTTGCTTAGCTGGACAAGATCAGTCACCACTCACCCGCCCGACGACGCCCGTTATAGAATTTTACTATTTTAAGGTTCCCTGAAATACTAAACATTGTCAAGTTTGTACACTATATCCCAAGCAATATTTGTATTACCTTAGAGTAGGACGTACCTAATATTTAAGTTTTTCTTCCGTTTTTTCCTGTGTTAAAACATTCTAAATCAATACCCATAATATTATAAAAGCGAAACTGTGTTTGTTTGTCCTTCAATCACGCCGCAACGGATCGACGTGGTTTTTTTGCATAGTTAGTTATATTTAACAATCTGAGAGTGACATAGGCAACTTTTTATACCGGAGGATTACCGGGAGCTTACGGGATTTTTAAAAACTTAAATACACGCGGACGAAGTCGCGGGTATCATTTAGTGATGATATCATTTTAAATATTAGGCTTTTGAGCATTTTAAATTCATGTCTTACGATTTTAATTTTTACATTAGTAGGTAGTGCTGAGTTTGCGAATGTAACGTGATAGTCTCCTATACGAGTACATATACTATGTCAGCATGTAGGTAGGCAGCAGCAGGCAGCAGGTAGGTATCTTTTGCTGTTTCATGTAAATGAGATTAAGTTACTGACTTATACTGTTATGCCGCAGAGGTTCACCGACGAAAGGAAATGTCTCATGATTATCAGCATTCTGTTTAAAATATTACATTTAAAATTCGTATAAAGAATAAATCAATAAGTCTCTAAAGAAAAAGAAAGGTTCTTTATGTGATCACGACAAAGACTTGTCTCGAAAACTTCTACTTAGTTTAATGTCAAAGGTAGGAGTAATTTAAATCTTTCCTTGCAAGAAAGCTGCAAACTAAGTAAGTTTAACCGATTTTGATGACATTTGGTAAAGAGGTAGCATTCCGGGGAAGGACATACCTATGCTAATTTTGATCCGGGAAAATCAAAGAGTTCCCATGGGATTTTTAAAAACCGAAATCCACGAAGTTTAGAATTGACCAGCGCTTCGTTACCAATGAGTCCTCTAGCGCAACGGTGCACCGAATCCAATGCTGCAAGCTGATACTTGGCAGAGCCATCCCATAAATGGCTGAAGTACTCCATGCACAATCCAACTTATGCTTGGTACATGGTAAGGTGTTCCGGACTTGTTGACTTTGTTGAGGATGCCAAGTTTCTTGCCACCATAGTTTTTGCTTTGGATTCGATGCACTGTCCAAAGTTGTATTGGACGATATGTTGATTCCTAGAAGCTCGACACTATTGGTTATCGAAACGGGTATATTTCGGAAAGTTGGAGTGAGTGGGAATGAATTCCGTTTCGCAGTGAATAAAGTCGCGAGAATCATCTTGTAAGTACTACATAATAAAAAGTAGGCGTCTCACAGAGACATCCTTTTCGTTTTTAGCTTTTACCTTAAACATGTATTTTAGTGCATAACTCATTTATTTCGGGACATGTCCGCCTGCTCCTGGCACAACGAGACAAAATAACGAGGCGAGGTCAAGATTTCAAGCATTATTATTTTAGTGTATTTTTAACTTTTATTTAAGAAGAGTTGATTTCGAGTCTAAAGATAAACCACAATACATACACATTTCTGTGCCATTAGTGCATGTTTTCAAGTAAATACCTAATTCGGAAGGCATAATTTTGTGACTTGACAGTTCCATATAAATTGGGTGTCACGTTTGTTACCTGGAAAACTTACACTCTTAATCATCGTGATCTCCCCGTAGCCGGCTCACTACTGAGCACGGGTGTGCTCTCGAAATGAGAAGGGTTTGGCCATAATCCACCACGCTAACCACGTGCGAATTGGCAAACTTCACACAAAGAACATTATGGAGAACTCGGTATGCAGATTTCCTCACGTTGTATTCCTTCAGTGTTAAAATAAGTGATATTTAATTGCTTAAAAGTTAAAACGCATATTTAACTCCGAAAGGTCCGGGACTTCCCGAATTATAGGAGGCCGACGCCTTAACGACTAATCACGGGCCTCTAAGTCAAATCTATTGAAGCAAGCATTTTCTTATGTACAGATAATGAGGTGCACTTGAGGCGTTGAGGCTGTGGTCGCCCGGGATGAATTCGGACGTACACCGGCATCAGGCTCATCCGCCGCTTGCACAGGTAGGTAAATCAGTACCCGGCAGAAAATATGTATTGTACATCGACATTAGACAGCGATAGCGGTTTCGTAGAGCGTTGTCTCTATCGTTGAGACCGACAAAACGTCACATAAGTATGAGTGACAGAGACAACGCTCTACAAAGCTGAAATCTCATTCTAAAGGTCGATGTAAAATATTTCTTGCTGGCTACTGTACTATCCACGGACCACCATACTAATATTATAATGCTAAAGTGTGTGTCTGTCTGCTAGCTTTTTGCTTTTCTCGGCCCATCCATTCAACCGATTTTGACGGGCACAGAAGCTTGCATCCCAGGTCCCAGGGAAGGGCGCCTCTACTTTTGGTTTCGGAAAATCAAAAATTCTCACGCTATTTTTGAAACCCTAAATCAACGCGGACGAAGTTGCGGGCATCACCTAGTATTATTACATGCGAAAGTCGGTTTCTCTATTACTTACTTTATTCCCAAACCATCCCAACGATTTTGATGAAACACAATACGATGTGACCACAAATTCACGGGTTGCGGATTATTCCCTCTACCAAATTTCATGATTTTAGATCAACGGGAAATACCCTATAGGTTTTGATTCTCATGATGGATCTTGACTCTTGACAGACATGACAGACAGACAGACACTAAAGTGATCCTATAGGGGTTTCTCTGCAGATACGCAACCCTAAAAATACTTAATATTATGAATATTATAAAGTGTATAAAACAACTCAAGTAGGAAAACATAAATCCAAAGATTCAGTGAAAGTGGACAACAACAACATACCATAACCAGGCAGCGGTGGCGCAATACCTAATAATATGTATGTATTTGTGAAAATTGGGCTTCACTTTCAGAATTTATGTGCAATTTTTTATTTTTGCTCGAAAATCTCCCAAGTTATACAAGTGCAATTACTTTATTTTCGACTTTCTGTTCCTACCCGTTATTTACCTATAGCAAAATTATACCATACTTACCCAAACTACTATAAATGAAAAATTTAAAGAATTGATCTCCAAAAAAAAGTTATTAAATTAATTTTCAATAACAAATGACCAATGCACATTGCACGTATTTCATCTTTGTATCTGTAAGTAGATGGAATTTAGATGGCGTAAGTCATTCTGCTAAAAGAGGTGCGGGTTATATTGTTGCAGTATACTGGGCACTGTTTTAGTGCATACTAGAATAATAGGTTATGGCAAATTATAATAAGTCACGTGCCTAAGTAAGCCGCTTTTATGGCAAACAAGAGAATGATTGTTGCATTGCATGCCCATAATGCTATAGTAAGTACCTAATCCCGCAATGTATCACTTTCATTGTTATACTATTTTTTTTTAAATAATTCTTAGCCATTTTTAGGATTCCGTAATACGTACCCAAAGCGTGCCAACGGGACCCTATTACTAAGCCTCCGTCTGTAATCTTCTATTGCCGCTATAACCTATAACAACTAATAATAACTATTAAAAAATGACTGCCAAGAAAATTAAACAATTGTGATGGTTCGCAACATTTTAGTTTATTATGGCTAAATACAAACCTAGAATTTCCCCCATTTCGCCTCCTATATTAATTAAGAAAAAGAAAAATGTGAATTAGCTTGCAGTTTTGGATGTAATTTAATAGTTACATAATATTTTTATATTTACACGTTTGAAAAATCTTAAGCTTCCAAGACATCCTGAATCTTGATAAAATATAACTACTTGGTTGGACTTGCCAACTCATAAAGAGGTCGCAGACGATGACTTTCAAACTTTAAAGACTTACAAGCTCAAGCCTCAAGGTTAGGCTTTCTTTCATGTTGCACCTTATGAAGGTTTCCAATAATATGTTACAGTATCAAATCAGTTCATTTAGTACCTACCTACGTACTTGTATCTCTTCAAAATTATTTTGTTCAGTAAATTCAACCTTCAAATGTAATTGTTGGCTAAAATTAAAACGAGAACAAAGCACGTGAATAAGATCCGTGTGAATTTAAATCAGAGATTTAAATAAATTGTTGCCTGCGAATTCAAAGAATACCTATTAGTGCTCGTGCTCCTTATAATCTTATCTCCGCTCCTCCGTCGCAAAAAAAATGGTATACTCCTTTGGCTCACTTCAGGGTTTCGAGACTTTTTCTTAGATCTCGAATTAAAAAGTACATAATTATTATGTTTATAAAATAGGTATCTATTGATTTTGAAAACCATAATTTTACTATGTGAGCATCACATGACAAAAACTTATAGAGAAAATTACGGTTGTTTACGTTGTATGAGCAATCGCTACCATTAAAGTTATTTTGCAAATCATCTGCTCTTCAGGAAAACCATTTTTTCCGCGATGCAATCTACATGTAATAATGCCTATATTATAGTACCTACCTATTTATTATTGAACTACCAGTTCGTGTTTTCCACTCGTTTCATTATAATTTGCATTGAGAGCTTCCTTATTTTATAAAAGCTGAAAGTTTCAAATTCAAATAATTTATTCAAAATAACCAAATGCGCCCGGTCTGAGAAGAGCCCACAACAAACTCAGCCGGGTATTCTTTTTATCATCACCACTTTACAAAATCACTTAAACTTATAGAACTATCACAAAGCCGTTAAGCAACTCATTCTCAAGCTTGCTTATCATTTAAATAATCCTTTACATTTTAATAGGATTTTTCAATTCGTTTACGTTTTATTAAAACTTTGAGCTTGTTGAGAGACATCTCCAATGTGTTTTCTGGAAGCTTATTATAAAAACGTATAAAATTACGAGCAAATGAATTGCTAACTTTACTTAGCTAGACTACTTACGCTTTCTTTGCGTATTGTCCCCAACATTGGGAGAAACGTTTGTTTGGATGAATTGAATTTTTGTTTGTAATGTATTGCCAGACACTAAGTATGCAAGCCCCTGCCAGACACCTTTAAAGTTTAATTAGGGGTTCCCACGACACTAAATGTTTAGAGCTGGGTACACATTTATACAGATGGGTCCAGAAATAACATATGTAGGTTTGGGAGCAGCTTTTCGCCATTTGGGTGAAAGAAAATCAGTGAGAAACTTTCAGCTTTTATAAAATAAGGAAAGTCTGACACGCGCTGGCTCTTAAGCCATTAAGAGGCAAACTGCAAATGATTTATGACCGACACCAAAAGGAGAAACTGACTGACGAACATACGCAGTTAGAATCGCGGGTCTAGATAGAATCTAGTTTACATATAGGTTCACGCTAAAACGTAGACCCTCACTAAGAAATTGTTTTGAGAAATTCAAACGAGATCTTTATCCACGTGGATGAATTCGCGGTGAAAGCTAAACCATAAAAGAAAGATTCAAAAAACTGAGATTTTTGTCAATTTGAATAAAGATAATATTGAAGTTGAGTTTTAAGTAGAGAGAGTTATGAAACTTGGAACTGTTGAAGCAAACGCAGTCTCGGTACACCACGCTCGCGTTTCATATCTTTCGTTTTACGCTTTGCTTAAAAGAAAAATAGCGTGTACTGGCCGTTAAAATAAATAAGTATGTACGTTTATTTTGAGTAACATAACTCACAATTTACATTTAAATTTTAAATTATATTTGTATTTTAATTATTTTAACATTAAAGTATAATTTACTACTGCATGGCTTCCACAGTCCACAGCAGCAGTTTAACAGTCCATAACACCAGTCGAGCCTGTTGGCTAACATACCTAGGAATCCTTAGGCGCTGATTCGCATCAGGAATACTCATTATTGTGACTTAAAAAAAAGATAGCATTCGAGTTCATGTATTGTTTGTCTGTGTTGCAGCACAATGTCCATGGTGCGCAGAGCGTAGGTCCCTGCGGCTGGTACTCCGCGTCGGCTGCGCCCGCGCCCACTGCCCCTGCTCGCTTGAAAAGAGCGCCACCACCGCTACAGCTACCTGTCAGTACAATCTATTTACTCACATTCATATTATTTAGCCAATCGGGTAAAAGGTGCTATTGACCTTGTTTAAGGTGTATCAATATGTTATTCGCCCTAGTAAACAATCACTTATTTACTAAAGTAAATAGCACATCACACAAATATACATAGTATCTAGTGGTTGCATGTTAAGGAATATTGTGACAGCCATTTATTATGTGGTTATTGTATAAATGTAGTTATTATGTTGTTTGCAGTCGGGTGGGGGAGTCAGCGGAAGCAATGGTCCTCACGCTCCTCTTTCGCCGACAGCTTTGCAGAATTCCGTCGCACATAACGTAAGTTTTATTTTTATAAGTGGCCCATCCGCTTAACCGATTTTAACGGAAGGTATAGAGATAGCTTGCGTCCTGAAGACGGATGTATAGACTACTTTTTATCCAGGAAAATCAGAGTTTTTTTTTGGAATCGGGATTTTTTAAAACCTAAATCCCGCAGATGAAATGGAGACCTATGTCTAATATTTAAATTTACATAGGTATCTAATGTATCTGTATCATCTCCCAGTTTATTGATAAAAATAATCACTCAATAACCTGTATTTTAGGGTTCCGCACCTCAAAAGGGAAAAACGGAACCCTTATAGGATCACTTTGTTGTCTGTCTGTCTGTCTGTCAAGAAACCTACAGGGTACTTCCAGTTGACCTAGAATCATGAAATTTGGCAGGTAGGTAGATCTTATAGCTGACATTTGGGGAAAAATCTGAAAACCGTGAATTTTGGGCTAGATCACACAAAAAAATTAATTTGTGATCATGAACTAATAATTAGTATTTTCAACTTTCGAAGTAAGTGAGTGACTGTATCAAGTGGGGTATCATATGAAAGGTCTTCACCTGTACATTCTAAAACAGATGTTTATTTATTTTTATGCATCATAGTTTTTGAATTATCGTGCAAAATGTCGAAAAAATACTACTGTAGTACGGAACCCTCATTGCGCGAGCCTGACTCGCACTTGACCGGTTTTTTTACAGCCAATCGTTTCTGTAGTGGTAACTTCAGGAACTAATTGTACGAGACATTAAGTGCCTTGCTCTTTCGAATCGTATCATAACATTAATGGGCTGACCTCATGGGTCAGATCTTGCACTTTAGTGAAAATTTATAATTTTGCTTTTTAAAATTTATAATTTTAACAATTTTTGTTAGTATGTTTATGTTAGTTTGTACTCGTAGTTTAATTAGTGTAATTGGCTTTATGGCCGTTCTAATCAATTAAATAATAAATAAATAAATAATAATAATAATAATAATAATAATAATTATCGGTCTTGCTGGACTCGGCTAGGATAGTCCGCCGATTTCTTCACCTGTCGCCCTGACCCCCGGCCGTTTGGTCTCCCCTGCCGGGGTGTAATCCTCCGCCCGTTACAAATATGTATGTATGTAATGTTTATGTAGGTTTATTTATTTTTATGTATGTAAGTATATTATAACTCTTTTGGCTTTTATATGTATCTATTTTGTACGCGGGCGTGAGAGTAGATGTATATCCATAATAATTATATTATAAATATTTAATTCGCAAATATTAGGTTGATAATGGGATAATGTAAAAAATATATACAAATAGAATCAATTGTTTTGTATTGTTATTATACAAGTTAAGACGCAATACCGGCGAATCTCGTCAGTGACGCGAGGAAAATTCATTTCACAGTTAAACAAGTCCGTATCATTGCTCGCCGAAGGATTAGTTACTCGTAGCAGGTATTAACTGCTTTAATATTAATATAGAGTAGTTTTTGCCTTATAACATAATTACATCTACATAGTAGTTTTAAAAAAAATTGGTCGCTGGTTGTGATTAAATTTAAATATGTACGTACGTTTTTATGAGAAGTTTTTATAAAGGTTTTTTTACTTCACGGGTCTGGCTTCAAGCCCTTTTGAGCGCATTTATTAATAACAATTACAATCAGACAAAACATCGAATTTACTCGCCCCAGCAGTATATTGTACACATGGCTTATAATTTGAATTTTTGAAAAAATAACTGAAAGTGAATTCTGGTGTGAGTATGGTGAACATACATACCATAAATTTCGTCACTGGCAGTAAGCGAAACCGTGGCCGAGTGGTCAAGGCATCGGGCGCGAACCCAGAAGATGCAGGTTCGATTCCTGCCGGTTACGCAATTTTTGATATGTATTTAAAACTATTTATAAAGTCCTTGTTCTTGGCGTGTTCCTGGGGCGCGTTTTTGACTCCCAACAAGTTTTTTACTGTATCATTCTCCCCTCTGGAGCTGATATCACCACAACTATAGTCCGCGACAAGTCTATCGGGATATGAGGCGGTGCGACGCCCCGTACACCCGCACGTCACCCGCCCTCGCCTGCACCGGTTTGGTGCGGGTGTGCGGGGTGTTCCCTCCCTGATTACCATCACGACCTGTCGCGTACTATACGTTGAATCCCCGCAGCTCATCGCGGTCCCGCCTAATATCGAGATTCGCTTCTTCGATTTTTTTTAAAAGAATATTAGCCATGTTAAACGACTAATATTCCCATTTCCTCTCCAACTAAGCGTCAAGCTTGTGCTAGGAGTAGGTACGACAATTGTGCAACGGGCGGGGTTGAACCGTTGACCTTTTTCGGTTTTCAGTCCACTCCTTTACCTGTTGAGCTATTGAGGCTCGTTCTCCTCACTATCTGCGCCCTCGCTCTCTTATCCTCGTCTTTCCTTCACTTTTTTCCTCCTCGTGTCCTTTTGATTTTTTTGACTCAGCTTTTTACTTTTGCAGAACGTGATGTCGTCGTCGGTGCGTGCGGCGGCGCCCGGCGGCCCCGCGCCCGCCATGCACACCTCGCAGACTAATGCCGGTGCGTACTCCACACGGTCGTATCAAATCAGCCCCCTTTGCGTGACAGGTGATATTATCATGTGACAGATTCACCTACACGGTTACACAAACAAAACTCTTTTTACGTAACGGTTTAAAAAAAATAAAAACATGTTTATAACACTTGTTCTGAATATTTGATTAAAATGCCATGCCAACCCTGAATTCACCTGTCGTGTTAATGGGGCAATGTTGCTACAATCACAATTATTGTGATAGCTGAATTCATGACATTCTTGCTGCACTTGTGCATTTTACCCAAGAGTGATAATGTCAGCGAACCAATGATACCTAATTGTGATCGCTTTACTATCAAACGTTATACGTATAACGTTGGTAAGTGCGGTTTCAGATTCGCTTTTTTGCGCGTATAAGCTCGTTTTTGTACGCGCGTACATGCGCGCCTTATGTCTAACGCGCATCTCGCACGAGCGTAAACTCTCTTATAATCTCGTCAGAATCCATATTGCTACTGACTGATCCATTGTTTCGAGCGAACACTCCGTAATGAGCACATGCGCCCGCTTCCGATTTATTGATGCGTGAAAACAGCTCATATGCCAAAACGAGCGTAATTTGAAACCACCCTTAAAGTAACATTCGTATATGTAGTATAGTACGCGACAGGTCGAGATGGCAATCGGGGTGGTGACGCCCGCAAACCCGCACATCCCCCCGCGCTAATCCGGTGCGGAATAGCGGGGGTGACGCTATGACATGACTAAGAGGCGGGGGTCGCCCCGCCCCACACACCCGTGCTCGCCCGCACTCTCCCCGGTTGTCATCTCGACCTGTCGCGTACTACAGTTATTTACTTATTAATTAGAGTAAAATGGATCCAAGCAGGAAAATTCGTCTTATTCGTACCTCGGCGCGCGAGCCTGATTGGCACTTGGCCGGTTTTTTATTAGGGTTTTTAGTGGTGGTTGAGTGATGTGGTCGTGGTGGTGTAAAGAATGGTGCGGTGTCGGTTGGAACGCACTTGCCTGGAACATACGTATGCGCTCTGGCTTTGTAGGTACTTGAGACGATAAAGCTGTTTATGTCTTTATGAGGAACCCTGAGCAAAAACGTTTCCAGTTGCCAGTTGATCAGATTAGCGATGTCACTAGAATGCCAATGCTTAAGGGTCATGTCACGGCTTTATTATACTTTTCTATAAAGCTAGTAAAGTAGTATAAGGGATAAAGACAAATGTAGAGCAGATTAAAAGATAAATAGGTACATAGTATTTTTTGATGTAGTTTCGACTTTGTATTGTAAGTTAACTTAAACAGCGACGCAACAATCCTGACTATCCTGTAAAGCTTATTAAATAAAATCTCTTTCTTTAAATCTATCTATCTTTAAATGAAAAAGGAATCAATTAAGGAAACATTTTTAAGATTCCGAGATAGTAAGGATTTATTGACTCTAAGAGTATCCATTTCGTTCAATAAAGATCTGACGTAATGAATGGTAGGGTCTTCAATGAACGTCGAATGTTAAGCCGGTCCAGAGAAGGAAAGTCGTGATAAGGGGTAGGTGATTGATATAAGAGATTTTACAAACATGGCTGGATTTAATTATAATATGTAGGTATGATGATCATCTACGAAGTTAGTTTGCATAAGAATTACGATGTAGTGTACATTTCAATTGAGTCACATGGAAAATTCTGTGTCATCCGATGAGTCTCGAGTTACATAAAGACTAGATAACTTAAGTGCAAGACAGCTAGTGATTTGTACACCATCACAGACATGCTATTGTTTAGCAGAAACCTCTGTAATGTAATATTTTAGTGATAATGAGTAGTGGTACGACAATTCTTATTTTATGTTATCAGTCAGAATAACCATTAAATTTTTATGAAAATAGAATTATAATGTATAAATGCAAATTTAATATAGTGCGATTATTACTAGCTTGGTATGTTTTCATAAACATTCAGAAAATGCTCAAGTCTTACTGAAGAATTGAAAAAACTTGAAACGGCATTACATGTATAAATCTAAGAATACCATAATAACCATCATACTTATTAACAATATAAATGCGAAAGTGTTTGTTTGTCTTTAAATCACGCCGCAGCAGAGCAACGGATCGTTTTTTGTCTGGATATAGTTAAAGGTCTGAAGAGTAACATCGACTACTTTTGAACCCGGATTTAAAAGTTCCCACGGGATTTTTAAAATCTAAATACATACGAATCAAGTACCGGCATCATCTAGTAATAATAAAGTTACGACAATTTTAAGGTACGTGGATTTCCTTAAAGTCGTAACAAATATAAATATTTTAATTAATAATAACAGCACAAATAATAAAGTACTTGTGGTACAGCGGCGGAACTTTGTTTGACCTTAATTACACTGCATTATTGGCTATCGCATCTCGGTTCACTGTGTTAGTCAGGAATGAGGTAACCGTTTACATTTATTTTATAAACTATAATTTTATTAAGCTACTACAATTATTATTAGTGTACGTGTTCTTTTAGGGATTAAATTTGCAAAAACCGTTTCTTAGCGGTTGTCTACGTCATTTTATTTTATTCGTTTATTTGCAATCAACAGCTATAATAGCTATAATAGCTATACCAAAATTTAGCCAGATCCATCCAGTAGTTTGAGCTGTGCATTGATAGATCAGGCAGTCAGTCAGTCAGACTGAGGGCACACTATGCGTTGCGTCGCCGCCGCGCCGCAAAGCTTTCACCGATATAGTTACAGACCTGAAAAGTGAATTAGTGCCGATTTCACCAACGTCAAGTGACGTTTAATCTAGGAATAAATTGGACGTAATGACAGTTTTGGTATTGAAATCATGCGAAAACATAAAATTTGTTCTCGGATAAGACTTCTTTTGCGTTGGTGAAATCGGCCCTTAGACTGCTTTTTAATCCAAAAAATCAAAATGTGATTTTTAAAAACGTAAATGATCCACGCGGACACGAAGTCGCATCAACTAGTTTAGTACCAAAACTAAATAAAGAAATTCTTCAAAAAATAAATAAATTTATTGTTAACATTAGATTTAAATTGATGCTATTGGTTTTCAGTTGTCCCCAAAGGAGCTAGTGATGTGCTGGTGAACTCATCTGCTCAAAACCCACCACCCGCGGCAGCCAGGCTCGTCAACAAGGCGCATTGGCCGTAAGTGCATTTACATACATTATTGTTATTTAGTGGTTACTGCTTCATTGGTCTAGTGGTTAATGCAGAGAGCGAGGTCCTGGTGTTGATTCCCGGGTCGAGCCAAGAACAATTTGGTTTTTCTGCCAAGTGGCAATAAAAACTCTAGCTTTACTTTGAAATACATTATGAAATGCATCGTAAAAGTTAAGAATCTTACATTTTTGACAATTTATCTATACAGCATGTCTAAATACAGTTACTTAATATTCAAGATGCTCTTAACGACAAATTGACTTTTTATTTGGCAGTTTGTAGCGAAATATATATATAAATAAGTATATAGTTTTTCTGACTATGTTTGTGAACAGATTATGTGAAAAATGAAACCACTGGAAAGATAGAGAGTTAACGTGTAGTTAGACATAAATACTGTTCTAACTTAGATCAGATTCAGTCCACTGAACCTAAGATACAACTTGTCGCGATTATACTTTGCTTCGTCTTCGAGATTAAGAATACTTGTAGTAGACGAACCGTCTGGCCATTCAAACACTATAGTTGAGAAATACATCTAAAAATAAATAAAACAAAATAAAAATCCATTGATACATTTTTCGTACCATAGACTGTACTTCTCACAAGGCAACACTCATGCAACACTGGTCGCCATTTTCATTCGCGTTCTAGTGCTTGGCCGTTCAACACGATATTCTTAAAACTCGTAGTAAAATTGAGTGATAATAGTGCCTAAACGTTTTTTCCTTTTAAAATAAAGTCAGTGGTGAGTATCTACTGCGAAATATAAAGAAATTGGAAAGTAGGATACAAGAACGTGCTTAAAAATTACTATCGGATTCATCTTTAGACAATTCTTAAAGAAGGTAGGTTACAAATTACTTCAGTAAAGTAGTAATATTAGTAATTAGTGTTGAGTACACTTCAATAGAGAATGTTACCTTCACGACAATATACATTGTGTATAATTATTACGACTATTTCCTTTGTATTTATTATTATTTCAAAAATACTTACCTATTTCATAAGAAAATAAGTGAAAATCCAGTAACATAAGTGTTGAGTACACTTCATTAGAGAGTGGTACCTTCACGACAATATACATTGAGTATAGTTATTAAGACTATTTTCTTTGTACATTTATTATTATTTCAAAAATACTTACCTATTTCAAAAGAAAATAAGTGAATATCCAGTAACATAAGTGTTGAGTACACTTCATTAGAGAGTGTTACCTTCACGTCAATATACATTGAGGATAGTTGTAAAGACTATTTCTTTTGTATTAATTACTTAAAAACGATGAGTTTATCTTTGAAAGATAATACCTTCATATTAATTATGTTGAGCACAGGTTGTGAGCCTGAGTCTAAAATAACTATTTGTAGACGATACGATGAATATCATTCAATCGTCACCAGTCGGACTAGAGCAACTGATTAGGTACGGATTCTATTTCCGATATACCCTCAACTTCTGAATGAATCTAATTATTTTGGATAATTATACTGGACCTATTAGGTGAAACTCTTTCTAAAATAAAGGATTAGTTGTCCTTTGGGAACACATTGCCAGGGCCACCACGAGTCTATCAAGTTCCTATCAGAAAACTGTCTTAAGATTGGATCTCCACATTTAAACGCGGAAATAAAGGCTGCAGCACTGTCTGACGTAATTCGTACCTCATAAAACTTTTATTTGATGCAGCCGAGCTCTTGTGTGACTCCCAGTTTGTTGAGTCTATGTTTTGCCGAAGTTTTGTAACATGTACTATTAAAAGTCATTTAAATACTTGGCTGGAATTGACAGTTTTCTTTTTGGCGAAAAATTGGGCGATGCAGCGGAGACTGTGTCGTTTCAAGCTAAAACGATTGTTTTCTCACAACATAACGAATCTCGGTCTTTCGAGTCAAACGTGAAAGCTCCGCTTCCACTGGTGAGGCAGACGGGAGCAAAGAGAAAATCAGCGCTTGCCGCGCAACAGCCTCGCAAGTACCTATACTAAGCTCCTCTGCCGCCGCCCGCCTCCGCCGCACGCGCAGCCGCAGAGTGCGCGCTCAGACAAGCCGATAGGCGAAGTAAGATACACCGTTGGTAGACTATCTGCATTCTATGACAGATAGCGCCTCATTGTAAATGATGCCCTAATTTTATCATGGATTAGAAATGGTTATAATATACATTTAAGGTGTTTTTTCTAAATACCAACGAATCACTTTAAAACGGAGACGTCTTCTGTTGATACGAGCAACTTTAACATTAATTTCGAGGAATTCATTCTTATGTATACTTAATTGATATAAAATACGCTTATTTTCTATTATGAGTAATTCAAAAATTATCTCGTATCAAAAATACGAATTTATCGTTCTTCCATTCGGATTGAACGCAGCTCCTTCAGTTTTACAAAATGAATGAAACCAGTAATATACTTACTTCGGTTTTTAGGATATATTTCATCCAATTATTTGGATGATATAATATTATAATTACTGACTGATTTTACGCTTGCCAACAGAATGTAACTCACACAATAGATATCTTAGAAACATTATGTTTGATATTAACTATGAGAAAAGTTCGTTGACACCTTACACTGGGTGTAAATATTTAGGATACTTAGTTCTCACTAATGAAAAGAGGATCTTAATAAGACAAGATAATATTAAAAATAAAAATTAAAGCGACGTACTATACGACAGTTGGCTCAATTAGCAAGCCTCCTTACCTTATCTTAGCCCGCTGTTTAATATGGTTGGTTGTACTTGTACACCAAGAATATCGAACTATGTAAATATCTCTAGAAAAAACTGAGGACTATAAGAGTCATATAAAATCGTAAATAATATGACTATTCCTGAACATTTAACAAAAGATTCCGAATGATGGCTGACACATATTGAAAGTTCAGTTAATCCTATAACAAGGAATATGTTACTCTCTAGTCGCATAATGATTTCTACTGCTTAGAAATCTTTTCTGATGTCAGTCATGTCAGTAAAACTGATTGGGGGCAGCTTATGGTAAGGATGAAGTTAATGTTAAATGGCAGAAAGTATGCTCAACAACAACTTAGAGTTTTTGGCAACATATTTCGATTTAAAGATCTTCATAAAGAATATAAAATATAATTGTCAGATACCTACTTCTTCGCATCGACAATACAAGTGCAATTTAGTATGTAATAAAAATGGATCGCGTGTGATTTTCTCATCTCACTAATATTACCAAGAAATAGGACATGGTGCGAAGAAAAAATCATTTTATCAGTCGACGCGTTTACACTTGTTCACAAGATGACGAAAATAGCTGACGCAAAATCGCGTCGATCACACCGCACCTCAATACCAAGTTAGAACTGACAGGACATGCCTTCAGTAGAACAGTAAAACTCTTAGATAGATTTATTTGCTATAGCTTAATAAAAAATGCGATGCATATATATTTCTTTGCACAGAGACCCAAGGAGCCTTAGCAGTAATCTTTTTTTTTACGTTGAATTTATAAAACCAATATTCGTAATTTTAAAAATAACGAATGAATAAAATTTAATTTTAGATAAGCCTGAGGGCATAGTAATTGCTCCACTCTGGACGACTCAACCGTGGTTCCTTTTGTAGATATTAATACTTACATAAGTTAATACTAAACCAATACACATATGGTATTGTTATCTGCTCCTAACAGCCAATTGTAACAAAAAGTCACGTTGGTAGCCGCGAAGCTATTCGCGCAGCATCTTCACGAAGGAGCACCCCACGAAGTGCATTAAACAATATCATATTGCTTGCTTCATCAATAGTTAAACTGATAAGATTCAATTCTGTTAAACAATAAAGCTTTGCTTAAAAAAAAAAAAAAAAAAAAAAAAAAAAAAAAAAAAAAAAAAAAAAAAAAAAAAAAAAAACTTATTTTTTTGTAAAAGTATAGTATTGATCATTATCAAGCATCAGTTCTCCATCTCATTTATTTTCTTAACTAAAAAGTTTCATACCGGAGTTGTGTAAAGTAGGTACTTTATACAATCAAGATCCGCCGTATTTTTGATTGTAAATGCAAAAATAGGCACAGATGATAAGGTAACTAAGATTGTAAGGTTAATACTGGCTTTCCCATAGTATACTATGGGAAAGTTGGGAAAGAATGTCATCTTAAATCCTTCAATAGTATTAATTTTTGTGGGAAACTGGTACCCAGGTGAGATCAGTATGGAAAATTTAACAAAAAGAATTGCAACATTCGCTCTTGTAAGGGCACAAAGAGTGGCAAACTTTACATAAAATTAATGTACAGAATGTTGAAATTAAAACTAATGACAGAATTATTATAAAAATACCCGATTTGATCAAAAACCTCGCGAGCTGACTTTCTTTCTACCCTCCTTAGTTCTGCATTTTTTTGTTTTCAAAGAAAAGCCAGAAATATGCCCGACAGAGGCATTATTAGTACATGTTATTAGAACATTCTTTGTAAGAAACCATAATCAACTGTAATTTTATCAGTTTCAAAAGCACATATAAACCAGATTGTTTCCAATCAATCAGTCGTTGGATAAAGGAAGTTTTAAATAAAAGTATAATACTTCGGTACAAATATTTTTGCAGCTCATTCAACGAGGCATGCCTCCACTTTTACCGCATTTAAAAATACCGTTAATATAACCTAATACACAAAACTGCGGATTGGTCAAATTCATTCTCCATTTGTGATAACTGATAATAGCAATGATTTTGCAAAAAACCGTTTTAAATCATAATTAGTAAAACATTTAAAATATTTTTGAAATCACATAAAGTTATTTAACTTTTTTGACTTACTCTCTATTGCTGATTAGGCTACTATATTCATTTACTATATTGATATAATTGATTATATAAATATAATTAATATTATCATTTTTTTTTTCACAAATGTCATATCTCTAAAGATCTACAAGTATTCTTAATCTCGAAGACGAAGCAAAGTATAATTGATGATTAAACGAACTTACCCTAAGTGAAGTTCTATCATAATTATACGAGGGCTTCGTCTGAAGAGATTAAGATCCCCCCCATCCCATTTGTTTCCTTTCGGACACCCATATTGTATGACATAGTAAAAAAAAAAAAAAAAAAAAAGAACTCTAAACTGAATGAAAATGGCGACCAGTGTTGCATGAGTGTTGCCTTGTGAGAAGTACAGTCTATGGTACGAAAAATGTATCAATGGATTTTTATTTTGTTTTATTTATTTTTAGATGTATTTCTCAACTATAGTGTTTGAATGGCCAGACGGTTCGTCTACTACAAGTATTCTTAATCTCTTCAGACGAAGCCCTCGTATAATTATGATAGAACTTCACTTAGGGTAAGTTCGTTTAATCATCAAATATAAACCAATGATATAAATTGAAATACACTTCCAATACGGGTACCTTCAAGTCAAGGCATCTTCTAGGCTAGTGTGCTCCATCTTAGGCTGCGTCTACACTTGCCAGCAGGTCTCATTGCAGCCAAGCGCTAGTCTATAAAATTAAAAAAATGAAAGGTAATTTAGTTGATACTAAGTATAACACTTATAAACTTTTATGTTAACACTTGTTTAATCACAGATGTATCTGTAGCGTAGATGATAACTTTTAGACAATCAAAGCAGTCTTATCGCATGTTGATGTTAATAAAATATGTTATTTAATGAATTTTCGATAAAATCAAATGATATTCCGAGCCCAGATGCTTTATTTGTGATAAGATATGGGTTATCTCAGGTGTTTTGATAGTAGATACGAGCCAGTATTTGCCAGTTATGGAGGCGGATGTTCAGTGTACAGAGCGCGAACTCGGAGAAAAAACTGTATCGGATGTCCCACTAATAAATTGTAACGATGAGTAAATATCTTACAGTTTTAATTGACTTGTTTTGTAATACATGAATCATAATAGAACTTTCTTTCTGTGATTATTGTTTTGTTGCGAAATTAGTGTTGCGAAACAGAGTCATCACTTCTGCTGTAACTAAATAATTGGTTACGGGGGTTTGCGTCACTGTTAAATTCTTGCAGAAAACTACACTTATCTAATTGCTTAGTCGCATCGCGAATGATTTATGCTTCTACAGTTTTTTTTAAAAAGATACTCTCTTGTGCAGTTATTAAGCCTTATTTTAAAGACAATAGTGGCACCGATTCTAAGCACAACCTAATTTTAGCGTATTCGCACCCTCTTCTTACTATTGTAATATGAAAAGGACAGAAGCAGTTTGACATTTCAAAATTTAATTTTTAGATGGTAAAACCCGTGATTTTAGCACGCACTCGCGAACCTACTGTTTAAATTTGTATTGTGCACTAAAATTTAGAGTCTTTAAATGTAAAAGTCATGTTCCGTTCCTTTTTTAGCATTAGTAAAAAGAAAAGGATGCAGATACTCTAAAATTAGTTAAGAGAGAGACTAGAGAATCGGGGCCAATGTCAGGTCAAGACTACCACCAGTTCTAAAAGCGGAATCAGCTGAAAACAAGAAACTACAAATATTACTTTTTTTTTTAAACAATGTTTATCATTAATTTGACTATTATCTGAAAAATTTACCCAATTCAAGTCAAAAAGATACAAACTGATTACCAGCTGGTCGATTATGGTAAAATGGATATAGCTTCACAAATAAATCTAAAATCTGAAATATCCAGAATAATTATTTCAGGATATTTTTATGTACTGCCAAAATTTCCAGTTTCTATCCAGAGCGGTTTAGGCTCAGTCATGGATCAGTCGAGTTTGGTGTGTCGAGTGGACAAGTCTTTTTACTATACATTGATTTTCATTCAAGTTTTTCAATTGAAATTGCACCTTAATGTAGTGACATATTACAATGTCTTAATATAAGTGAATGTCTGTCACATGTATGTCCATTTTGGACTTATTTCAATGAACTTTGCTTAGCAATTGGTAGTCTTGCTTGTATGATATGTCAAGTATGTAGAAAGTATGTGAATGTAAAACAATTGAATGTGTCGGCAGCTGGCACCACGGCGCCATCTCCCGCGAGCGCGCGGAGGCGTTGCTGTCGGGCTCGCCGGACGGCGTGTTCCTCGTGCGCGAGAGCACCAACTTCCCCGGCGACCACACGCTCTGCGTGCGCTTCCGTGGCCGCGTCGAGCACTACCGGTAACACTACATTACGGCTTTTATCATCATATCACCATCGCTGACTCACTACAGAGCACGGGTATCCTTTCAGAATGAGAAGGGTTTTTGGCCACACACTTCACACCTTTGAGAACATTATGGAGAACTCTCAGGCATGCGGGTCTCTTCACGCGATGTTTTTCCTCATAAGTTATATTTAGTTACTTAAAATGCTCATAACCCTTAAAAGTTAGAAGAACGTGTCCGGGATCGACCACCCGACCTCCATTTAGGAAGCGGACATCCTAACAACTAGGCTATCACAGATTGTATCGACTTTTATAAAGCGCGCCAAACAAGTAGTCCAATCTGAACACGAAGTGTTTCAAGCATTGTGACTAAGCATTGTACAAAAACGGGCCTCAGCCAGGCTTGTATATTTTAATCCTTACTCAAACCTGCGCAAATCACCATCTTGCAACTTCAGATTGGATTTCTTATTTTGCGTACTTACACAGATCGATAAAATCTAGCAAGGACAAGGCAACCACTTTCGATCTCAAATGTAGATAATAAATGTCATTCTATACTAAGCATTAATATATCGAACCATTCACAGCACAACAAATAGAAATAAACGATTCGATTTGACTAACTACCAACAATATGATCCTCCTGCGTAAATGGTAACGACACTCAACAAGCGCGTTCAAAATTTCATACAAACCCAAACACGAATTTGTGCTGTGTCTATTGGACCGGACTCCCAGTCGAGTTTCGTATGTTACAATACGATACGAAGATAATAGTACCACGCTGCTGCAGAGAAGGTCAGACGTCTGCTATTTCCCCTGAAAATTGAAATATTACGCAAGTTTAAATCTGGTGTTTTACTTTATCAAAAAGCCGCCTGTAAAGAACTGTATATTTCCTGTATATATGAAAATCAAATATTATTGCAGGGTGAAATGGGCGACGGTACCGGATAGCCAAAATCAACGTCTCACGATCGACGATGAGGAATTCTTTGATAATATGATGGATTTAATTCAGCATTACTTGAAAGATGCCGATGGTTTATGTACAAAGTTAGAGCGGTGGCTTCCCAAAGCTTCTCCCAATGGTGCCAACAACAATAACGTACAACCTTTCTCACCTCTTCCTCAGGTAAGCATCAACTTTATTCACAGTTGCTTAGGGCAATCGTAATTTGACAACTCAATATTTTGTGAGTTGTTCGACTTACTTAACTCACACTTAATTAATAATTAGTTTCCTGCCACATACAACCTTCAGAACAAATACCTGTAGAAGTAGCCCTACTGTGACTCCTGTTAGAGAGAGATAGCTAAATTATGCATATAAGCTCTTAGTAGAACGTGACGAATGATCATTTTTTGTCCTTATTACTGTGGCCACTTTTTTTGTTTGTCAAGATGTATTTTGTACGTGAGATTTTGACAAACAACATGAAGTGAGGTAATGTTGACTCATGTATTTTAAAGAAATGATTGATTTGTTTTGAAAGTTGAGTACAATTTTTCTCTTTGAAGTTATTGTGCAATGGTGGGTTGCAGTATACAAGGCTACAATAGCCGAAGCGAGAGTAAATTAGAAGGAATAACATTTCACAAGTAAGTAATTCTGCTTGAGCGAGAGGGTCTATAGGGGCCACGCTTGTTGCATATCTATTAGATGTCTGGTGCAACCTAAATATCTTCAAGACAAGAATGAATAGGCATCTTCTGGGCATGTGCAAGCCTGTATGTATTGCAATAAATTTTTTTTTTCTTCAGCAACCACCGCCATACCCACCAACGCCGAGCGTGTCTAGCGCGCTAAGTTCCGGTCACTTCCAACATGCTTTTGGGCATCTTTCTGGCGATCAACCAGATGGCGCGCAAAAATTCGTCGATGCGCGTAAGTTTACACGATAAACTAACCCACCGCTAAACAAATTAAAATAGAATAGAAATGTTCTACCGATCAAGGCAACTCTGGTAGAAACTTATTTCACGCAGCCTTCACGACGAGGCTTTATAACGTCACTTCCCTTGCTCAATCAATAAACCGATCTTGACGTCTTTCGTCACATGCTAGTTTACATCCTGGGGATTTGGGCTAGCACCGAGTATAATATTGTAATATTTTTTGCCAATTTTATTTTGAGCAATTACTAGCATACACGGGCCGGGGTAGACAATTTCCTGCAAGATCTAACTTAGCAACAATTTGTGTCCCTGGCCTTTCCTGGCAGTGACGTGTGCCTGACGTTTAGTATGTACTTACAATTTATATATTTTTTCTAGGTTGGATAATTGCTGAACGGGATTTAGAAATTCGGGAAAATATTGGCAAAGGCGAGTTTGGCGATGTGATGCTTGGTATTTTGAACGGAACACAAAAAGTCGCCGTCAAAATATTAAAAGATCGGGAGGCAGCTAGTAAATTTCGAGCGGAGGCGAGTGTTATGGCGTAAGTTACATTTATTATTAGTTAGTGCGAAGATTAACAATACAGATTAATATAAATCTAAAATAAATCTCAAATATTCTGAAAAGTTTAATATATTTTTTAAAACCTCACATCTTCTATCACAGTACATTTATGATTGACAGTAGGCGGATTTTTTTTACAGTTCACTTAAACACGAGAACTTGGTGCGGCTACTGGGCTGCGTGGTGTTCAGCTCTAACGGCAGCACGTGCATCGTGACGGAGCACTGCGCGCAGGGCTCGCTGCTGGACTACCTGCGCAGCCGCGGACGGCACTACGTCACGCAGCTCAACCAAATCAACTTCGCCTAGTGAGTGCTCTACTGCCCCAACAACGCTGCGTTTAGCGTTCGCAGCGCGTATTTTTTAAATAGAAATAGCGAGCAAATGGGTCGCCCGATATTAAGTGATTACCGCCGCCTATGAACATGCAGCACCAGAGGCTGTGCCGGTTCGTTTGTTGGTCCACCCCTTGAATAACTCCATGTTGTAATCTAGTGGGAACACCGCCGATGGGAGTTGATTCCACAGTTTGCATGTGCGTGGAAAGAAAGATCTGGCACAACGGACTGTTGAAATGCACCAGACACCCAGGTGGTGAGGGTGAAGTTGCTTACGGTGGCGCGCGGTGCGGCTGTAGAAAAAGGACGGTGGAATGAGCTAAAAAGCTCTTTAGGGCACTCCTCATTATAAAGTGTATGTCATGCGTTAAACGGCACGTGTGTTCTGTGTGCAGTGACGCGTGCTGCGGCATGGAGTACCTGGAGCGGCAGCGCGTGGTGCACCGCGACCTGGCGGCGCGCAACGTGCTCATCTCGGCCGAGGGCACTGCCAAGGTGGCAGACTTCGGCCTGGCGCGCACCGATGCTGCGCCGGACGACCCCGCCGACGCGCTGCGCGTGCAGGCCAAGCTGCCCATCAAATGGACCGCGCCCGAGGCGCTCAAGTACAACGTGAGTGATGTAACCATGCGGTCCAATTGTCGACCTATCCTCACTAAATATACCACTATTACAAGTTGCATTGACAAAATTCGTTTGAGCAGAAAAGCGCAACCTAACGTTGACTAAAACCGAATGTACACAAACGAAATAAAAAAAAAGTCTCCGACCACCATGTCGGAGGAAAAAAGGAACACATTAAAAAAAAAATCACCTCGAATTGGTTGATGCTCGCTCACTATTGGCAACTTTTACGAAATCGACCCATAGATCTTATCGTTTAACGTTATGATTTTAAATACAAGAACAACAGAGACCCGCGCTATCTCGCTCATAGTTTACGCGTACAAAACAGGTAACACGTGGGCAAATAGCGGACGGACGCGCGCTATGATTAGCTGTGATAATATTTTCGCGCCACCCAAAAATAAGATTTCTGCGCAGGTACATCGGCGCAACTTATCAAAGTGGTAGTACCTACTGGCAGTAGTGGCAATACTAATGAAAGATATTTTTTTTGGCAGAAATTTTCAAATAAGTCTGACATGTGGAGCTTCGGTATACTACTTTGGGAGATCTACTCATTTGGAAGAGTGCCATATCCGAGAATCGTAAGTAATGTTTTATTATCTCTCTATATTTCGCCACCACAATCGCAGCTCGCACTTGTTATGTGAAATGTGCAAGCGAACAGTGGTCTATGCCTGTGTAGTAAGTCGTTGTCGGTTGCAGCCGCTGGCGGAGGTGGTGCGGCACGTGGAGCGCGGCTACCGCATGGAGGCGCCCGAGGGCTGCCCGACCGGCCCCTACGATGTGATGCGCGCCGCGTGGCACGCCGACCCCGCGCAGCGCCCTACCTTCGCGCACACACGTCTGCGCCTCGCCGCCATCCGCGACGCTGCGCATGCGCTCCAGGTAACATCGCCCTTCGTCCGTGCGGCAGTTGTTGGTCAGTAGCTGGCTTTAATCACCAAGTTGCCCCTGCCGAAAATCGAACCTGGGATCTCCCACTTATCTAACCACTGCGTTCACCACTACTCCAGGGAGGTCGTCAAAAATAGTAGTAATCATAGTCCGGTTTTAATTCTTTTATCTTAATTCGTGCTGGGCTACAGTTGTGAGCAATGTGCAATTTCTAATTAGTGCACTAGGGGGAATGTACGACAGACCACAGGCCCAATCGAGGTATTAGGCGGAGTACGCCCCGCACCGCACGTCACCCGCGCTATTCCGCACCAGGTTAGCGCGTGGGCTGTGCGGGTGTGCGGGGCGTCCCTACCCCGATTGCCATCTCGATTTTCGACCTGTCGCGTACTACAACCTTTAACAAGAGTCGCAAGATGCCAACGAAAAATTAATTTGGATATTTTGTTGCAGTGAATATCCTGCTCCAGGTGTGGCGGAACTTAAATATACTTTGTAATAACGTGTAGTGGGCAAAATGAAGATGCAAACTGTATTTTATTATAAACGATTTTATTGTCTCTTGTAAGTCCTAAATTATTTTGATAACGTTTAAAGACACTTCCTCACTAAAGAAGTAACCATAGAATAGAGTGGAGTTTGTGTGTATAGAAGTTTTGTGTATTATGGCTCTCGCGGGGCTTTTAGTGTTAGCTTAATATTTTATTTAAGAGAAATGATTTTTTTTTGTAACTTTAAACTTTAAAAATGTTAAAAATGCTTAGCACAAATTTTAAAATGCACAATATTTTAGCAGTTTAAAAAAAAGTAATACTTATAGTATAATCAGAAAATTTTAACTGTACTAAATATTGTTATTAAAATATTGTCAAAAAAACTTTTACATTATATTGCTAAGATTGATATTCATTTCATAATTTCCGCTGTTAATTTGTGATATTTGCGTACCTTCTATGAAACTTCACCGTTAGTTTGTAATAGTAGCACATATTTGCACTAAAAGCCCTATTCAGATTTTAAAGGCCTATATAATATAAGTGCTTATTAAATTGCCACAGTGTGACTACGCGACCGTATGTCGGTACTAAAGTACTGTCTAGTCAAATAACATTTGTAGTTTTGTTTGTATCATATTATTTTCCCATTTATTTAGAACATTATTATGGTGACTGATCACATGTACACGTGAATATAGAAAAATATATTGATAACTTATAATTTGCTGTAAGATTTAGTCCTACGGTTATATACTGCGAAAAAAGTCACTGGGGTCTTAAGTCTTGAAACCATCACAGACACACAAGATGATATTTTGTTACAAATTTGCTTAAAAACTTAAATAGGCTAAAAATTCTGTAAGTAGTTACAGGTAAAATCGCGGTGTATTTTATCCTAAGCGAACTTAAAACTAAAACTACGAGGGCTCCAAAAGCGCCCTGATATTTGAAGCCCGCAACAAACTCAGCCGGATATTATTTTTATTATCACCATTAAACGTGTGATCGTCCATTAAATTGCACACGAAAATATCTCTGAATATGCTCTAATTATGATACGTTTGATATTATCTTATGTGTATGTGATGCGTTTTACGCAGTTTCTTATCCATGCACGAGATACTGGAAATACGAAGATGTGTAATTAGTAATTACGTATTACGTTTTGAACACTGTGTGACAAAACCAACTTACATTATTCATTCATTCCTTTACATTTTAGTGTTCAAGTCTGATATATTATAGAACTGTGCATGTTAAGTTGAACTTCGCTAAATGTGATTACAAGATTGGTGTCTGCACTTATACTAACTATGATCTAGACTTATAAGGAGTGTTTAGTCAAAGTAAGAAAATAAAGTTGTTTAACCAACTTACAGGTTGTGTGCTAAACTTTAGTAATTACCCACGGTAATCTAAAATCATTATGCGAATATGTTGTTTAAATAATGTGGTTGTATGGTTATTGTGAAAAAAAAATATAAAATAACATGACAAGTGGAGAGAAAATGTTATGAATCTCAAGTGTGATTGTGTAAGAAATTATCGATTCAATTATGATGTGGGTGTTCTGAGTATTCTATGCTTGTACTATAAATTTTGAAAATATTCCAGATATTTGTATTATAATTGTTAAGAATACTAGGTTTTCTTTACAATACAAGCATATGGATCGACACCAGACGTTGATATTTTAATAGTGATATCTGGATGAAAGCTGGCCACACGTAAGATGTGCCCGTTCATTTTTCTTATGCAATATTAGTTGTAAGTGTTACATTATTTTTTACGATTTATTTATAAACTTCTTAAAATTGGTTAGTAATCCGAGCCGTATACGGTCTATTGGCGGGTCGCGTTGTGTATTGTGTTCTACGACAATGTATGCCTTCATCCTGAACTCTGTCAAATGTAGACTTGGAGTCTGTGTGGGCCAAACCTTCGGTATTTTATACAAGCTTAAAGTTTCTCGTCAATTCTAATACTATTCCGAAGAAAAAAAAATTGATATACTTTGACGAAAGATTTTTATAAGTCTTTGTTACCAATGATCGTTCCTCCCTGAGCGCTGAGTTGGGGATAATGCGCATAGAAAATTTCAGCTTTTTATAAAATAACGAAGGGCTGGCTCTCATGGGCTCTTAGTCTAATGTCTTTAGATAAACGAATTCTTAGTAAACTTATGGAATAATATAAAATTGAATTACCTAGTTTCACTTCCGAGCCACGAATAATATGAAATTGCTTATGATAAAATGTATAAGACTGCATGTTACACAATATGAAATATTTATCATGGAAATGTAAGTAGTATACCAAAATATTAATACCTTATTTTTGCACTCGCTAATAGATCCCTCCGACTCCTTAGTAAAGCCATGTGCTCACTGGTGAACCATGTTTCTATTATCTTCTTTGAGATGGAACAACGCTTCCAGTTAGTTCATCCTTTGCTAATTGCAGGTTTAGAAACATAGATCGAGAAATGTTCATTGGTGAATGCATGGCATTAGGGTGTTTGTGCACTTACTAGTATTTGATTCATTTTCGTGATTCGCGAAAATACGATTGGGAATAGCCTTCATAAACGTATGGTTGTTTGTGCACTGCTTAATTTTCATGTTTTTTTCAAGAAATTTCTTGAATTTCTCACATCGAATTTGTTTTTACGGATCGAAGTAGCCATCATACTACCTACGCTTGCTTGTGCACTGATTTCGATTCGTGATTTCGTGCAGAGGCGTACGAAATGTTATTGAAATACTACTAATAGTATCTCGGCTCACAAGTCATTCGTGAATTTTGGTTCCGTTTGATGTTCACAAAAACACGAATATGAATCAAACGTACCAGTACGAGTGCACAAACACCCTTAGAGTCATATTTACCAAAGTATTTTCAGTTAGCGAAAGTATACATTGTTTGCAGTCTTCCTTTTTTTATTAATATTATGTAGTGAAAACATATTTTCGGTAAATTATAATATAATTATCTATAAATTATCTGTCTCGTTATTGGTCCAAAGGTTTGTTTTATTAACCCTCACGACTGAATTGTGCAGCTGTAATAAGATTCCGTAATTTTATATTTTGAAGGAAAAAGTGAAAATCTCGTTTTGTTTTTGTTTATTATTGTACGTAAATTTTCAGAAAGGACGCGCCATATTTGCTCCATGTGTCAACTGTCACGTCGAAAGTACGATTAAGTACGGAGTACGCTAAACTAGAGTTATTGTGACTATGCGGTAAACACATGGACTCCATGCCAATGTTGGCAAAAAGTTAATCGCGATTAATTTTAATCGTTAATAACGATTAAAAATATATGATTAAATATATATTGTTGTACTCTTACAACCATTTTTAACCGACTTCCAAAAAAGGGGGAGGTTCTCAATTCGACGCGCAGGTTTTTTTTCTATGTATGTACACCAATTTCTCTGAGATTTCTGAACCATTTTGTGTATTTTTTGTAATTGATAGAAGTTTGCGAGATGGTCCTATACAAAATTGTGGTTTCAACTCAACCTTGATGCTACAGGAGTGCTGCCCACCTAAATTGTGGACATTTGGGAAATTTTGATTGTGAATTAATATTGTAAGTGCCAAGCATAGACTACATCGTTCAATTTTCAGCCTTGTATTTTTAGGGTTCCGTACCTCATAAGGAAAAACGGAACCCTTACAGGATCACTTTGTTGTCTGTCTGTCGGTCTGTCAAGAAACCTACAGGGTACTTCCTGTTGACCTAGAATCATGAAATTTGGCAGGTAGGTAGGTCTTATAGCAGACATTCGGGGAAAAATCTGAAATCCGTGAAGTAACGGTTAGATCACACAAAAAAAATTGTGGTCATGAACTAATAATGCAATTTTCGAAGTAAGATAACTATATCAAGTGGGGTATCATATGAAAGGGCTTTACCTGTGCATTCTAAAACAGATTTTTATGCATCGTAGTTTTTGAATTATCGTGCAAAATGTAGAAAAAATACGACTGTAGTACGGAACCCTCAGTGCGCGAGCCTGACTCGCACTTTTTTCACCCCGGTTTTTATTTTTCATGTTTTAAAAACTTATCTTTATCTATCTAATAAAAATATTAATCAAATTAACGATTAATGATTAATTTCATTAATCGAGATAACTTTATTAATCGCGATTAACTTAATCACGATTAATTTAATCTGACTAAAGTTAATCTAATTAACTAATGGATTGAAAAGTTAATCGATTAATGCCAACACTGCTAAACCCCGTACTTTTGACATGACAGTTGACACATAGAGCAAATACAGCGAGACCTTTCTCAAAACTTACGCATTATATTATTTTTAAAATGTAAATACCTGTAACAATAAGGGATAAATGTATTATAAGAAACTATAATTACAAATGACGTCGTTTTATTTTATCACCGTTCGGTTTTCAATGTAGGTAGGTAAATACTGCAGAAGTGAGTACTGCGTACTGAGGCGTCATTTACGGAGACGCGGGGCGTTGCGCGTGGCGTCTCGCGGCGCGTGGCGTCTCGCGGCGCGTCATACGTTTTTTTTGTTTACGGTGAGGCGGCACTTAGCATCGCAATTCGCATGCGTAATCACAAACATATGACAACATACGATGTTGTTCATAGAGATGCGTGGCGGGAAGAGTGGCGGTGCCCGCGGCGTTGTACGAGGCGGGCACGTCTGCGTTGTGCCATTTCCAAATAAAGACTGGCAGAAGGGTCCGCTGCGGGCATTGCTTCATCGAGAATTGCCGCCACGATGAACGCCGCGTGGGACGCGTCGATGCCATCGATGTTTTTCACAGATTTTTTGTTACATTTTTATTTTCTTTCACTATTGACATATACTCCGCGACAGGTTGAAATGGCAATCGGGGAGGCCGATTGCCATTTCAACCTGTCGCGTAGGTACTATACATGCATTTATCACTAGACTAAGTACAAAAATTTCGGATGACAATTGCATTCAACATTAACAGGCTTTTGTTGAGAAGTCGATTCACATTGACAGGATGCCACATCCATTTCACCAATATTATTATTTAGAAAGGGTATTTCAGTTTGAGTTTCAGTACAGTATTGGAGGCATTTCTCTCGACGTAAACTTGGATAAAAGTAATTGATGTCTGTTGTGGATGTCCATTTATCATTGTGGAACTGCAATAAAAAAAACAATGCAACAAACACCTCTTCAACTCCATACCTCAGCCGGTAGGAATACTCTACATCGACCTTTAAAAAGATGTTCCGGCTTCGTATAGCGTTGTCTCTGTCACTCATACCTATGTGACGTTTTGTCGGTCTCAACGACAGCGACAACGCTCTACGAAACCGTCTCTCTAAAAGGCGTTAGGCATCTTGTCTAAATATTTTTTTAATCAATGTAACAGTTTTTACCTTTAGTAATTAGGTATTACCTTTTGTGCATATTCACGATTTGTGTTCATAAAGTAATTAGGTGGCGAATAAGGTGGTGGAAGTTGACTATTAAAATATCCAGCTGGCACACTAAAAAATAAAATATAGGTATAGACGGATGAGTTTAGGTAAAAATGTAAATAAACGTCTATACTAATAAATAAAATTGAAGTGTCTGGCTGTAATTTCGAAATAACTACCTCATATTACTCTCTACTCATATGGTTATTTGAGAATTGGAATTGGAATTGGAATTCAGTTATGTACCATAACTGAATTCCAAGTTTTTAAAATTTGTGTCTGTCTGTTTGAACGGGCTAATCTTCAGAACGGCTCAACATATTTTGACGAGACTTTCACAGACAAGTAGAGGATTAACCAATGAGTAACACAGACTACTTTTTTAACCGACTTTCAAAAAAAGAGGCTGTATTTTTCTACCTATGTACACCGAAATTTCTGAATCGATTTGCGCATTTTTTTTAATCGATAGAGAAATTTTACACCATAAAAAATTGGATTCCAACTCCACAATCCTGACGCTGCAAGGGGGACCTGACCACCAAAACTGATGGGATTTAGAAACTGTCAAACTCAACCCTGATGCTGTAAGGAATTGCATTCCGAATTATAGTAAGTAAGCACACGGGATTTTTAAAGAATCATCCGTTTAAATGTATTTATGAATTTAGGTACAAAGATATGCATCTTGGGGACGGGCTACTACGGAAAGGCTATACTTTTTGTCTTGGAAAATGAAAGTTTCCACTGGATTTTTAAAAACCTAAATCTACACGGGCGAAGCCGTTCGCATTATCTAATCCTACTCTATGAAATAACGGTGTTCTTATGCGACAGAAAGCGATCCGAGACATACAATTTATATAAAGACATGAAAAGTGCTAGTAGTGTTCCTGTTTTGAAGTGCAAATATCTAGCTACCTTTCCGCCAGGAAAGGTACCTAGCTAAGCGGTGAGCGAGGTTAAAGCTAAGCAACGAAACGATCTGTTTATTTCCACCAATGCTAAGTGGTGTAGCGGAGAGGGTATGATACGCCTTGTGCGAGGAAGATGCGCGACGCGAGCTAAGCAATTGGCGTCACTAGCATGGGCGCGAACTACGTAGTACGTCATATACGCTCTTCTCCGTACCGCGTACCGCGTAGTAACGCGCTCAAATTCAGTAGGTACCTAGGTAGAACGCGCTCGAACCGAAGAGCACACTAGATTTACCTGCCGAGTAAAATTAAATGCACTTATCTTTACTTACGAAATATTTAAATTTGCTTGTGGATGAGTAATGCTCCGCACAACCCAGACCTCTGCGTTTGTTGGACAGGGAAATAGGTTGGCGTACGGATTCCTCGCACTACATATACAAGGCAAATGGTTTTGTTTGATTGTAGGAACGAAATAAAACTGCACACTACCATCCGGAAATGTTATAGCCGTAACATCCCCTTCGCCTATTATTTGTGGGATCGGTGGTAGCACTAAAATAAAATAAAACAAGATTATTTAATAGCTATGTCAAACAGGAATACAGTACGCGGCAGAAAATATTGTAGATCGACCGTTAGAAAGCGATACTTACCTAGCGGTTTCGTAGACCGTTCGCTGTCATTGAGACCTACAAAACGTCACATAGGTATGAGTGACAGAGCCAATGCTCTACAAAGCCGAAATCTCATTCTAAAGGTCGATGTACAATATTTCTTGCCGGCTGCCGTAACATTATATTCCAATAGACCCAAAAGCTTGTCTCCAGAAGTAGGTATGTACTTAGTAAGTAAATACGGCAGGTAATAGTTCAACGAGTAAGATTCTTATTTACGACCTTGATTTCAGTCCAACATATAATACTTATCACCTATAAAATAAGCAGCGGTAGACAATAAATATAGGCTACAGCTACCGGTTGGCTCGTTTCAGGTTTTTAGTGTCTTGACCGATTAACCCGACCTCTACCTTTCTTTTGTTCCTCGCTTTTGTTAGGATTTCTAAGTAGGTACCTACTAAATAAAATTTTAAAATAACCCAAGCGGTGATAGCCTAGTGATTCCGATCATCATCATCAACCGATAGACGTCCAGTCCATAGCTGGACATCTGTCTTGTAGGGACTTGGATCCAGCATCTCCCTGCGGCTCGTTTGATGTCGTCTGTCCAGTGTGCCACCAAGTGGCGGTTCTTTCAACGCTGTATGTAGAGGCCATTAAAGCACCTTGTAGGACCCCATACGTCTATCGGGTTATCATACTATAGTCAATCACTCAGTTTCGTAGCTGAGCTAAGCTCAGTTACTTACTCTGGTTAAACCATCGATGTATTCTACTACGAATCTCCTCAGAAAAACTCCAAGCATAGTTCTCTCCATCGTTGGGTGACTCTGAGCTTTCTAGGGCCATAGTTAGCAATCATATCTCGGATCCATATGATATGATGTAATTAAGATGAAAACAAAGCTGAAGATGAACATTAGACACTAACACACAAGTGATTACATACTCTTCGCTGACACATGGAAGAATGAAGAAAAGAACAAACATTATTTATATCGATGAGAACAAACCTGCTTTTGGAAAACTTTGAAAACCCAAATTCCACAACGACTGGTTCGACTGCATTATGATTAAAAACGGCTGTTTATTTACATCTTATTTAGTAAGAATTGGTGTATGAAACATATTGTAGTTTATTTAAAATATTTATTTTGTAGGTAGGTTGTCCATGTTTTGATAAAATTTGACAGAAATCAGAATGATGACAGACGAAGGAATGGCGATTGGTGACAATCTTGACAATTTTTATTGCTCTATGAATAGAACAATCTTCGTTAGACTCCTTTATTAATTCCTCATCATCATTAACCGTGTCATTAACCTATCGCCGCCGGCCTACTACTGAGAACACGTTTCCACTCAGAACGTGAAGTGTTTAGGCCACCACACTGGCCAAGTGTGAATTAGCACTTGGCAGACTTCACACATGTTAAAATGTTCTCAGGCATGCAGATTACCTCACGATGTTTTCCTTCACTTTAACGGGAAATAATAAAGAATATTTAATTGCTTAAAAAGTAAGAACATACCTAACTCCGAAAAGTTAGAGGTCCTTACGTTCTTTTTTAAATCTTTATTCTTAGGCGCAACGCACACCGACTGACACGAAACGCGATGTCTTTGGTATATGTTTGGTATATACTTCGTCTTTAATTTTCAGTATGCCAATTTCAACGATATGGGTATATCAGTATGGCAAAGTATATGATGCAAAGACAATGTTGTTATAAAAGATTCCACCCCGCCTGTTATTATCGTGTGTGCATAAATAATTTTGCAAAATTGCGTCAAAATCTGTTAAATACCTAACAAATAACGACGTGAAATTATCAGAAAGGTTTAAAACTCAAATATATCCAAAATAATATATTTTACTATGTATGTATTTTAACACTAGCTGACCCGCCCCGGCTTCGCTCGGGTGGAGTATTTCGGACTGGGAGTGTCATCGTGAAGCCGTTGCTTGATACCTAAAATATCAATTCACTATCAGAAATTCTAAAATCCCCACGATTTAGGACTTTAGTACTTTGCAGCATCAGGATTGAGGAGTTAGGATCCGAAGTTCAATGATGTAGCCTATGCTTGGTACCTAAATTAATTTTGCATCATCCGCAGTTACTGAAACATTATAGTTTAGGAGTGCTGTACCCTACATCATCAGGGTTGAGGAGTTGGGACTTGAAGTCTGAGAATAAAGTCGTTGCTTGGTACCTACAATATGAATACTTCCTGAATCTTGATAACTCAGGCGGGCAGTAACCCTGTAGCATCAGGATTAAGGAGTTGAATCCAGAATTTTTTATGTGACCACCACGAAAACTTTTTTTGTTGATTTAAAAAAAAAATGCAAATCGGTCCATAAACCTAGAAAAAATCGATGTAGAAAAAAGAACCACCTCCTTTTTGACAGACACAACAGACGGAAACGTTTAAGTGCGGAAACCAGCCCAGAGCGAAGAAGACAGTCGGTTAAAAACCGATGACCTTGAAATATTTACGGAACAATCTTTAAAATATCCCCTTTCTAACAAAAAAAGAATGAATGAAATCGGACTACGCGTTAATGAATTACAACTCAGTATACATTTAAACTTTCATCCCCTCTCCTACGGGAACCATGCTGAATTTCGGGATAAAAAGTATTCTATATTCTTCCTCATAGTATGACCTCAAATCGTACCAAGTTTCATTGGAATCCATTCAGTAGTTTCAGCGTGATGCGCATCCGTGATACAGACAGACAGACAGACAGACAGACAGACAGACAGATAGACAAAAATGAAAAAAATCACAGTTTTGGGTTCAGTATCGATTATAGAGTGTCCTTGAAAAAAAAAATTCAAAATATATTCAATGTACAGAATTTGACCTGTTACAGTTTTATTATAAGTATTGATGTAGTTACAACTTATATTACTTATTAAAATTTATATGTACAATATACACTGTATAAAATAGCAAATTATTGTCAACTGAAGACCGCATTTCTTATGTGGAAGTTAACAATATATTCAGAGTTTGTCCTTTGCACGCTTATCGCGAAGGGGTCAGTGGGATGGAATGTGAAGGCGACCAGGCGTCGCGCGCTCGCCGGCACGGACTGGCCCAACACTCCTGCGTAAATTTTGAACTTCAGTAATCCAGAATCTCGAGCATAAAACCTGTTAAAATCAATATCAGTTATATTTAAATGCATATTATGAAGAAGGACTCTTCAGTTTTCGGGATAAAACGCGTTCGTGTCGTTGCAATCTATTTCTCTGCACCAAATTTCGTCAAAATAGGTTAAATAGATGTGATGGGCTTTTAAAAATCCAGTGGGAACTCTTTGTTTTTCCGCGATAAAAGTACTCCTACGAAGCGTAAAGCTTGTGCTAGTTGTAGGTACGACAATAGAAAGAGATAGCGGATTCGTAGAGCAATGTCTTTGTCGTTGAGACCGACAAAACGTCAGATAGGAATGAGTGACAGAGACAACACTCTACAAAGCCGAAATCTCATTGTAAAGGTCGTCGTACAATATTTCTTGCCGGCTACTGTAGTTAATATGGAATTCGCAAGTGTCAAGTGTCTCAAAATTACATACCGTATGGGATACTCTCCATATGCTTTAGGTCTTTCCATAACAGAGACCCATTTATCGTCGTAACTAAAGAGTCCTAAGTCTAGGTATGGTGATCCACTATACGACTGCGCGCTTATTGGCAATTGCGCCAGTATCCTCTTCGTGGCCTCTGTGCGGCCGCCGTATATGGCCCGCACTATCGTCTGCTTGAACCTCTGTTGGGTCAACCTTGCATACAGATTGTTTGAAGGAGAACACGTAAACTGGGAATCCGCACATAATCTGGCATTTCTAAAACAGTCGCAGTAATTTTCAAACAGTTGCAACAGCCCTTCAGAAGTGTTTTCATAAACTTCTAGAATTTTGCTCTCACTGATGTTGTAAATTACAAAAAATGAAGATTGGCTATTCGGTTCTGCCACCCTTAACGTCACTACTTCCTCGCTTGCATACTTTATGAATAAATGATCTTCATCTAACAACTGCATTTTCCACATCCTCAAACTTTTGAACATATCAAAATATTTGTAAAACTTTCTCAATTCTAAAGGATCCTTCGATTCATCGCTTATTGACTTAGCCCTTTTGAATAGAAACACTAGCAGTCTGTGCTTTAAGCTATTTATGGTTTCTTCACAATAAGGTCGCTCATTCATCACAGGAGCAAAAACTGAACTGACAATGAATGGATCATCGTCATAGCAAAATCTACCAATTTTCCTGATTTCTATCAACATTCCTTCTACAATTTGAAACAAATGTATCGTTTGATGCTGTACTGATAGAACAGCAAGCACTTCTTTGTAAAGATAAATGCCTTGGTTATGAGAAAGGTAGATTTTATCACTCCTAAAATGTTTAGTATCACATAATTTGCCTTGGTGCAGATCAACTAAATGGAGAGAATAATCTTCAAGGGCAGACCTGGATGGAGAGAATATGTTTTTCTTGTTAATAATAGCCAACTAACATAAATGTGAAGCTGTGATAGCCTAGTGGGTAGGACGTCCGCCTTC
The DNA here is from genome assembly GCF_902806685.2 of Maniola hyperantus. Classification (NCBI taxonomy): domain Eukaryota; kingdom Metazoa; phylum Arthropoda; class Insecta; order Lepidoptera; family Nymphalidae; genus Maniola; species Maniola hyperantus. The sequence continues at coordinate 7,875,783 of NC_048552.1, read as the reverse complement.
CAATTGGAGGTCGGGGGATCGATTCCCGGCACGCACCTCTAACTTTTCGGAGTTATGTGCGTTTTAATTAATTAAATATCACTTGCTTTAACAGTGAAGGAAAACATCGTGAGGTAACCTGCATGCCTGAGAGTTCTCCATAAAGTTCTCAAAGGTGTGTGAAGTCTACCAATCCGCACATGGCCAGCGTGGTAGACTATGGCCAAAACCCTTCTCACTCTGTGAGGAGACCCGTGCTCTGTAGTGAGCCGGTGATGGGTTGATCATGATGATGATGATGAACATAAATGTAAAAAAAAAAATTCTTCATACATAAAAGTCAGTTAAAAGCTAAGGTTCATATTTACCTAATAGTTGGTGTCACTGCTTCATTATTACTATGTATTTGATAAAAATGGGGTCTAAAGTCATCCGGTATGTGCGCTGCAGAGCCCACAATCACAAAGCGTCCATCTTCAGTGAAGAGGCTACATTCTCTGTTTAATTGCTGCTCCATAAATGGAAGCTGGCCGGAATTACGTTCAGATCTAGAAACTAGTCTTTGTTGACACACATTGACAGTAAATTTTGGCTGAAACAAATAAGATTGAAGAATTGGCATTCATCAATTACATATAGACATATTTATAAAAATCTAGATAAATTATTGTTGCTAACATGAATTATTCATTTATTTAAAAATTATAACAAACCTATGCATATCCAGAAACAGACCCAGGAATAAGACAGAATAAGGTAGCCATAAATTAAAAAGGTTGTAACTTACCAAATACATTTTATGATTATAAATTAACTGGGGCATTGTTCTACAGTATAATATTTTAATTTTTAATTACCTTAAAAAGATCTGCTTAATTTTAATATTAAACATGTTTATGAACTTTAAAGAAAATGTTTCTTAAAATATCCATAAAAAATAGCAATAGTTGGTTTAATATTATTAGCTACAAATAATGAAAATGCATGGCAACATTGCCATTCATCTTCATTATTCGGAAAATAGCTGTATATACTGTCCACAAAACTCATATTATTTTAAAACAAAACAATGATAACTTTATTAAATTAAATCAGATGGCACATTTAAAACAATAAACCTTTCTAATATTAGCCCTTTTAAGGTAAGTAAAGAAAAGCAGTAATGTACAATAATATATAATATATATTATATTATATTTACATACCTTGAAAAATCTGTAAAATATATGTGTACGTATTCGATGATGTGCATCAGCATCAGCATTTAGCAGGTCTGAGGGGTACCCAGCAACAAGGTCGCCAGCTGCAGCCGCTCCTCTATACTCATAAATCTACAAAAAACATACATTTCTATTATCTACTATCAAATAGCTTATGTTTAGTGGTTTTTACAAGACATAGGGAAAATGTTGTTTTAACCCAAGAGATTCTCACCTCAAGTGAAGTCTGGTCGGCCGAAAAAGCTATAAAATGTCTTCCATCTGGGCTAAACTTTCTTAGAAAACATGGAGGTTTTTCCACATTTACTATTGTCAAATTAGGAAAGACATTCTGGTAGAATTCTCGAACTACATGCAGATGAGATCCCGGCTTCCTGGAACCATATGTCTCCCGGTCCATGAGTCTTAACACAAGGTTTTGGGGCTTTATTTTTCTAGGAACTATCTTCTCTGTGCAAAAGAATTCGTCTTCATTAAGATTTTCTGGTGGAATATCTTCATAATAAACACTTTGGCCACTTGTATTCATTTTTGATTAGATCACAAGCACAAAACAAAAGCAACTGGTGAGCGTATCTAATAAATAAATACTGCCGACTAGAAAAAAACTACTACTTAAGCTACCAGATCTTTGTGAAACTACTAATTCATAACTTTTTCATTCAAAATCCTGGCTTTTTAAAACTTGAACAAATTAAAATATTTTTCCAAAGTTCCAAAGCAAAGAGTAATATGTAAAAAGTACTCTGTGAGTAACTCATATAAATCCATGCTATGTCGTCTTCGAAGAAATCTCTTCGGACTATAATAACTAGCGCCAACTAGTGGTCATAGACATTTTTATTTGAAAGTGTTGCTACATTTAAAAATTCAATTAATTTTTAAGTGGCCACATTGTCATAATCGCCACTGCCGCCATTGTCCGGTAGGAATAAGGCTAAGCGCGCACTGCAATGCGATTTTTGTCCACATGTTCAATGCAAAATTTAATCGCAATATTATTATTCCTACGCGCACCACGATTTATTTGCATACCACGAAAGACAGGGAGCCGAAATCAGTGAATACCTACTGTACCACCATGAAAACAAGACGTGAAGAACATTTAATAAATTATATCAAATAGAGTGAACATTTAAATATGGATTTAAAAAAGAAAATATGCATAATTATTTACTACTTAATATTACATAAAAGGAAATTTGAAGAAGAAAAATACAAAACGTTACTGGGTCCATCCTTTAACAGCATTAAGGCCTCTAAAAGGCTTTTTTACGAACGATATTATTATAATGATCTTCGTGCATATAACAGGAAGTTCTTTGATTATTATCAAATTCGCATCGCACCGCAGTAACGAATATTAATCGCATGCAAGTTTTCTTCGCAGTGCGTGGATGATAATGTATTTTGATGGTTCACAGATTTGCGATTTTTTTCGCAACGATTTATTTTCGCTATGCGCGCTTAATCTTATAGTGTTCTGACTCTATGGTTGCCGCCCATGCCGCCATTTGTTTTTGTATCTGCTGTCATTTAATCCGTGATTATTTTTCTAATAATTTTGATGTGATTTCATTGCTAATTCGCGTCGAGTTGAACTATCCTCAAAAGTGTTCAGCGCACCAATTGTTTTAGAGATTTTGAACTACGTTTTATATTAAGTACGTAGGGTTAAATTCAGTGCACAAACTTGGACGAATATGTACATTACACAAACTGTTTTAGAGATTTCGGACTTCTTTTATTAAATTTAAGTACCTATTTAGTGTTAAGTTCAGTGCACAAACAGTTTTAGAGATTTTGGACTCATTTTCATATTTAAGTATAAGTATGTAAATATCAAGATGTCAAATTGCTTTGTTATACACGGACAAGGTAAATGTTTTGATTGTTTATTTTATTAACGGCTGAATTCAAGTAATACCTAATCACTCTACCTGTAATCTGTCGATAAGTTACTTAGCAAAGTCAAAAAAACCGGCCAAGTGCGAGTCAGACTCGCGTACGAACGGTTCCGTACCAGTATCTATAATATCGGCAAAACAATCATGTCTGTTGAATGGGAGCCCCCTTAAATATTTATTTTATTCTGTTTTTTAGTATTTGTTGCTATAGCAGCAACAAAAATACATCTGTGAAAATTTCAACTCTCTTACTATCACAGTTCATGAGATACAGTCTGGTGACAGACTGACAGACAGACGGACGGACGACGGATTGGATGCAGAGTGCTAAGTGCGGATTAGCAGGCATGTAGGTTCCTCACAATGTTTTGCTTCACCTTCACCAAGCTGTGGAGTGGAAGTCTATCGGTTGAAACTAACATAATAATATAATTGTTAAGGTTTTGTACCAAAAATGTAAAAAAGCAATACTTATATTTTATTATTGACTAAGTCTGTATGTCTGTCACACCTGCTTATTACAGTATCTACTTATGCTATTAACTTGAAATGACTATAGTTTTAAATAATGCAATGCAATTGCAAAATGTACGACTTTAAAGTGGAACATTATATGAAAGGGTTTCATTTACATTCTTATAAATAGGTTTTTATTTATTTTTAAGCAAAGTTGGGAAATTAAGGTGTAACACCCCTGTACCTCTGAAGACCACATACAGCTGTCTGTCCTGTTCCTGATCTCGCCTCTAGTTGCGCAAAGATGGCCATAGGCAAAATTCGGTTAGCAGGATATTTAATTTTGAAAAAAATATTAATTTTTTTACAGTTTTGACGCCAAATGAACTGAAGCTGAAGGAAATAATTACAAAGTTGAAGAAACAAGTGCGCAGAAAACAAGATAGCAAACAAGTCTCTTAATGATACAATCAGGTTTCTTGCCACATAAAATTATTCGTGCACTTTCGGGATGATCGCATGAGTCTCGATGGATTGACGCTAATTCCCTGAAAACAGCGAAGGACCCTTAATATGGAACACAACATTGGCAGTGTCCTGTCCGAGAATTACATATTATTATATTTTGTCTCATTTGCTGTGGAGCTGGAGACCCTGAGGCCACGGTGTAGTGCCAAAAATAAGGCTAGCCATAAGTGTTATTGTTAAATAAATCATAAAAAGTATCTATTGTTTTTGTTAATTTCCTTGATCCCTCCATTTTATTAATAATAATGATAAAGTCAGTCTAATGGAAACAGTGAAAATGGTGGGAAATCAAAAAATAAGTTGTGTATTCCCAGATTAACTAGGGATAAAGTATCAAATACGTTTTCCTAGTTAATCCGATGTCACAACCTATTTTTTTTATTTCCCACCATTTTCACTGTTTTCATTAGATCTATAGTAGACATTTTAAGAGTATTCAATATAGTACGTAGGTATATACATATATATCGAGTTTTGTCTATGACCACTAGATGGCGCTGCTTTCTAAGAAATAAAATTTGACCTGAGATGTACATCTATTTCAGGTATACATATTAATCTATGTATAAATCAAATTACTTTACTCCATATTCAATGTACTCTGTGCTTTACTCTTTTTTTTTGTACACTCATATAGAGATACACTAGTAACTGCACAAAAAGCAAAGAGTATATTATAATCCACAGATATGTCCAGATTTGCAACTTTCGTGGCCCCTCAGTCCCTCTCGCTCAAGCAGATTTTCTTACTTGTGAAATGTCATTTGGCCTTTTTTACTCAATCTACGTCAAAGGCTCACCGTCTACGCTCATAAGGGTTAGAACCCAGAGCCGTAAAACATAAAAAAAAATTGATTGTCAAAAATCAAATCTCATTCAATGTCAATTTGGTCGTGTCGTTGTGGTCGGTGGTGGTGTCGTTTTAAATCTTTTAAATTTTGAATTTCATGTGATTGTTTTTTGAAGGTTTTTTGTGTTACCTTACCTACTATGAATTTTTAGCAATTCATTACTAACACGACTGCAAATTCTTTCCAAATATGCTCTAATAAATGACTTTATACACAGATTTTCTCATAAACCAAGCTTTATCCAACCTAAGGACGCAATGGAAGAACCAATTTTACGTTACGAGAAGATTGACTTCTTGGGAGAGGGTCAGGTACATACATTTGCTATTTTCCATTATTAAATGGCTATGAAATAAATATTGTTCATACTTTGTAAAACATAATGTAATATAATACTCTGTATATTTTACACGTGCAGTTTGCAACAGTGTACAAAGCTCGTGATGTAAAAACGGATAAAATAGTTGCTGTTAAGAAAATTAAAATTGGATCAAGATTGGAAGCTCAAGATGGAATAAACAGAACTGCTCTTCGAGAAATCAAATTGCTGCAAGAATTGCAACATATAAACCTTATTGGACTTTTAGGTAAGTATACTTTGCAGATTGTGCATCATTTTTAGGGTTCCGTAGTCGATTGGCAAAAAACGGAACCCTTATAGATTCGTCATGTCTGTCTGACTGGATGTATGTCACAGCCACTTTTTTCCGAAACTATAAGAGCTATACTGTTGAAACTTGGTAAGTAGATGTATTCTGTGAACCGCATTAAGATTTTTACACAAAAATAAAATAAAACCAATAAATTTTGGGGTTCCCCATACTTAGAACTGAAACTCAAATATTTTTTTTCATCATACCCATATGTGTGGGGTATCGATGGATAGGTCTTCAAAAATGATATTGAGGTTTCTAATATGATTTTTTCTTAGCGCGTGAGACACTTCCAAAGTGGTAAAATGTGTGTCGTCGTCGTCGTCCCCCCCCCCCCCTGTAACTTCTAAAATAAGAGAATGATAAAACTAAAAAAAAAATTATGATGTCCATTACCACGCAAACTTCCACCGAAAATTGGTTTGAACGAAATCTAGTACCTAAGTAGTTTTTAATTATCGTGCAAAATGTCGATAAAATACGATTGTACTACGGAACCCTCAGTGCGCGAGTCTGATTCGTACTTGGCCGGTTTTTTTTTTGTAGTTTTAGCATGCGCAGCTTATCTTATAATCTTGGCTTTCTCTTGGATTGAATCAAGATGTATATTTTAGTGATACAGGTTGTTACCAGCTTCCATTGACATCAGAAATAATTCAAATCTCATGGATTTTATGATTGAATTGTGTTTTTATATTAATTACTTAGGTCCAGTTGCATGACAGGTAGTTAAAATAATGTTACAGTAACTATTCTATGACTGTCATTAAAAGTAAAATAGGTTGTGCGAGGGTTTGTTGAACCAAAATTTTAATATTATCATTGTGGTATGAATACTAACTTGTGCAAACCACTAATTTTTATTGGTGATCAAAGTCTGACATTAACTTTATCTATCTGTTATGCGACTGGATTTTATAGTAGAAAATAAATATTATTTTTCAGATGTGTTTGGACAAAAATCTAATGTTTCATTGGTATTCGACTTTATGGATACTGACTTAGAGATAATTGTTAAGGATAGTAATATTGTATTGACTCCAGGAAATGTTAAATCTTATATGATTATGACTCTGAAGGGTAAGTAAGAATTTTGTATTACTGTCATTTTTCTAAGCATACTACACTATTTTTTATACTTATAATAAACTAGATGATGCCAGAGATTTTATCTTCATGGATTTTTTGAACATATGTGTGGAAACTCTTTGTGATTTTCCAGGATATAAAGTAGTCTTATTTGCCTGTCTCTGAGATGTAAGTTATCTCTATATCTCATCAAAATCTGCTTTGCAGGTGGGCCACATAAAGGTAACAGACAAACATAGATAGACACTTTCACATTTATATTTGGATGATAAACATGTCAACAACTTGTGTCCAATTTCTGAAAATCAACTTCTTAATATAGTTTAAATAGCATGCGCCATTTGGCTACTGACTTAAACCGATTGTATAGCCAGATCTTTTTTAAGTTAAAATACATAATATCTGATATTTAACTGTGTGTTAATGATTTTGTTTTTGTTAGGTTTAGAATATTTACATCAGAACTGGATATTACACAGAGATTTGAAGCCAAATAATTTACTTATCAATAGAGAAGGAATCTTGAAGATTGGTGATTTTGGGTTAGCAAAAGCTTTTGGATCACCGACCAGGATAAACACTCATCAAGTGGTCACAAGATGGTACAGGTAAACTCTTGACATTAATTGAATATAATAGAGACATGTTTCTGAGAGATAATTGAATAAAAATTGAGCAATAATTCAGACATTGAAGAATATCTCATTCATTATTCTCATTGTATGTTTCACCAAATAAAATAGTTTCTAGGTCAAATAAATTATCAGGTAGGAACTGCAGCAAAAAAAGTGTTTTAGTTATATACACCCACTCAGGTGTTAATAATTGACATAAGGAAACTATAAAATAGCCTTTATTGCAGAGTCTGCAGTATTTTAGTATTCAAGAATTTTTTTTGTTTACTTATTGTGCATGAGATCAGAACAAGCATTAATTTATAATGTTCATCAGATCACCAGAACTGCTGTTTGGTGCAAGACAATATGGCACTGGGGTGGACATGTGGGCTGTGGGCTGCATTCTGGCAGAGCTGCTGCTCAGGGTACCCTTCCTGCCTGGGGAGACAGATCTGGATCAACTGTCGCGGATATTCCTAGTATTTGGAACTCCTACTGAAGAAACATGGCCGGTAAGAAACAATTATTGTCTGCAGCGCTGTTTTTATTATACAACTACCTAGCGACGCAAGTGCCAACAACTGTACAAAATTTCAAAATAAACCACGCGTGAATGCATTGAGTATGAACACACAAATATTCATATAGGAAGGTATAGATAGTTCAATCCATGATGACGCACCCCACTTTTTGTCCCAATCGGTTACCATGTAAATGTGCTACGTATTGTGAGAGTGTGAGTTCTATCGTGAGTCGTAACGCATTGATCAGCGATGTGGGCACACACACAAGAATATAAATTAGGTAAAGATCACTCCCCCCACTCGTGGTTTACCCGCACTCAAAATAGTAGGGCGCATCTTCGAGGATTGAACTATCTATAACATAATATTAGCTTGACTTGATTCCCCGTTGGTTAGGCATGATGCAGCCTAGCTGGATAGAGTGGTATTTATTTTGTTAGGTTTTGACAGCTTCCATTCGATAAAATAAACTTATTCAGGGCATGAAGAGCTTGACAGACTATGTGCAGTACAAGATGTTCCCGGCGCAGCAGCTGCGGCACATATTCAGCGCGGCGTCGGATGACCTGCTGCAGCTGCTGGAGAGCTTGCTCGCGCTGTACCCGCCGCGCCGCTGCGATTGCACGCAGGCGTTGCAGATGTCGTACTTCAGGTAACGAGATGGTCCTGGCGCACCAGCCATGGCACATGCTTATATCTGTTTGGATGACCTGCTGTATCGACTGGCTTGTTTGGTATTCATTTTCAAATACAAGGTGGCGAAACATTTTTTTAAATGAATATGGGTGTAATTTACTAATTTTTGAGCTTTTGGGTTGCTGATTACGAAAATGATTAGGTATCATTTTCATATTCATGTTGGCGGAATGACAGAACCACTTTTATGCCCATTGATGAGTAATGACGTTTCTTCATGTCTGATGAATTTGTATTTTGAGTTCAGCATTGAACTATATTAGTACTTGTAGAAGTACCAATTCAATCAAAAATCGTGTTCTATGAACTTGACAAAATGAGTATGACACTGGACATCACAATATTATAACCAAAACCCTTCCTTTGGTAGTAATAGATGTTGTTAGTATGAAAGTACCCTTCTTTCTGGTCTGGCAATTTCTTTCTTGAGCTTGTTAACATTGACATGTTTTAATACAATTTCTTTTCTTTTACAGCAATAAACCAGCCCCTACCGTAGGGCCCAAACTGCCAATGCCCACTAATCTATCTATGAAATGGAATCAGAAAACCATCTCTGAAGAGAAAGCTAATTGATAATGTCGATGGTGGTGCGCTCGCCAAAAGCTTCTTAAGTTTAAGGCCATAGTTCACAGTCCAATTAACTCATTGGCCCACATCTTACATAATAGAACTGCAGTAGATGTTTGGAGATCATAAAGTATAATAAACTAGATGATGCCCACGACTTCGTCCGCGTGGACTTAGGTTTTTAAAAATCCCGTGGGAACTTTAATTTTCCGGGATAATAAGTAGCCTATGTCCTTCCCCGGGATGTAAGCTAACTCTGTACTAAATTTCATCAAAATCTGTTTAACTGTTAGGCTGTAAAAAGCTAGAAGACAGACACACTTTCGTATTTATAATATAAGTATAGATGTCAAATGCTGTTATTTTTGTTATTATCAAGTGTTCGATTGGTATGGAATTTGCGAAATGATTAAAAAAAATTTTTATATTAAATCCTGGACTGAAATTTTTAGGCAACCCATATGCAATATATTTATTGACATATTAAATTGCATATAAAATACGTTTCATCCATTAACCAGCTCGGTGAAGGTCGTTCTATAGCGGGATCCTGTACCTACTATAAGACAAATGTGCAATCAATGACACGAGAAGCTATTTTATTGTTTTGTTTTTTTATGTGCATTATTTTAATGGATTATGAATCGTAATATGAAGCTGGGCTTATCATTTATCATGTAGTGTATGTTGTATGGTACGATAGGACAGGACAAATGATTTACTTAGAAATATATTTTTGGTAATAAAAAAATCTCTTTTATTGCATTTCAATAAAATCAGGTAGTACAATAACTATTCTTATGGACTTCTGCTCTTCCTACTACACCGGAATTTACATAGTTCACAGTTATTTTAATAAATAATGGGACCGATTCTCTTGTACCACAATCTATAAACTTAACTAAATTAACAGGTCTAAATCTAGTGCTACCCTTTTCTGCATGCAACATTATGAAAGGGATAGCAATAGATTTAGACGTGCCATTTTAGTTTAGTTTAGAGATTGTGTACAACGGAATTAGCCACTATGGCTAAGTTTAGTATTATAAGTTAATATTTTGCGTATTTATTGACAGACTCTATTTATGGCGTATTTGTTGAAGCTCCAAGTAAACAAGCTTCGTGAATACAAGAACGACACCAGACACGTCAATTTTCCCTGCGGCTGTTTCTGGTGTTATTTAACTGAAAAAAAAATACGTTTTAGAATTGCAAAATCATCAAAATAACCGTGCTCGAGCAGCAGGCACATTGCACTGCAGATAACCTGTTTTTATATTACTTTCTATTAAAGGTAGAAGAAATATTTTATGAAGTAGGTATTATTTTTGTGTACTGTAAAACTTAGAGAAGAGAATCTATTATACTATTTTTCATATGCTTGTTGCAAACTTAATTAACAACTCACCGTCGCGTCGCCCAAATGTTGCCTGTAATTGCTCGCTTCATCTGTTTGTTTGTTCATTATTTTTATCTGCACACAAAATTTTATCTATTCTTCTGTTATTCTTTTTTTTAACGTTTTTGTCAATTTTGCTGGGTCTACGTTTGCATTTACACTTTCTGTAGGCAAACAGATTATTTCCATGAAGGTAAATCGATTTTCTGTCGATCCGATTTTACAATATTGCTATTACATTGTAAATGGATTTAGAAAAGTAATAATGTCTGTCTGTCAGTATGTCTGTCTGTCTGCCTGCTAGCCTTTCACAGCCCATCCATTCAACTGATTTTGACGAAATTTGGTACAGTGATAGCTTTTATCCCGGGGAAGGACATAGGCTAATTTTTATCCCGGAAAATCAAAGAGTTCCCACAAATTTTTAAAAACCTATATCCACGCAGACGAAGTCGCGGGCATCATCTAGTAATTTATAATAATATTATAAAGAGGAGACATTTGTTGTTTGTGATTGATAAACTTTGAAACTACTATGCCGATTTTAATAATTCTTTCACCATTAGAAAGACGATTACTTAATCCAGAAGTACCAAAGGCTATATTATATTATATATATTTAGGTATACCAAATTTCAACCGATCGAAACCGGGCGGATCAGTTAGTGTGTAATAGACTAAGGAACATTACTGACCTTCGGCGGTGAATTGGACACAACTGATAGACGCCCATACACACCGTACTTCCGTTCGTCTTCGGGTCGTAATGTGCCCATTTTTTTCATGATTAGATAAATCTGTAATATATATAATAAATACATGTTTATTATTATTAATTCACTCTTTATTTAACAGGAGAATAACTTTAATTTTACAACTTCACATCCACTTTACTCTACTATTTACTCTTTTTACAACGTTACATTTACTCTTTATTTAACAGCAGAACAGTTTACTCACATGAGTTTATAATTATGGATGTTGCACATTCCTTTTACACATTAGAATAATTTCATAGTGGTACTGATTCTGAGCACAACCTAATTTTAGAGTATTCGCATCGTCTTCTTACTAATGTAATATGAAAAGGACAGACGCAGTTTGACAGTTTTAAATTTAATTTTTAGTTGATAAAACCCGTGATTTTAGCGCACAGTCGCGAGCCTACTGTTTAAATTTATAGCGTGCACTAAAATGTAGTCTTTAAATGTAAAGTTCATGTTCTGTCCCTTTTTAGCATTGTTAAAAAGAAAAGGATGCAGATACTCTAAGTTTAGTTTAGAGAAAGACAACAGAATCGGTGCCACTGAATGATTAAACTAAAGTTCAGACCCTAAACACATGCAATCGAGTCGAAAACCGTAATCTTAGTAGAGTCACAAAAATGAACAATATTTTGTGGTAGGTAGTTGTAACTCATATGCAGAACAATCTCTACTTTCAATGTAGAAGTATCACGATCCTCAGCAATGTGGAATACAACTCTGAGAGTATACCTGCTCGAGCATGCCGTAGCTGCGGATGAGGAAGTCCCTCTGCGCCAGCTGGTTGACGCGCTCGCGCTCCTCCTTCTCCACGATGGGGTCGGGCTCGTACGAGCATAGAACGTATGGCGGCTTCGACGGTTCCTTCTCTTTTGCTTCCACCTGTTATTTTTATTTATTTATTTGTACTAAGAAGTTTTATAAATAAGAATAAATAAATAAAATGGACATTGTGGCTAATTCCTTTGTACACAATCTCTAAACTAAACTAAAATATCACGTTTAAATCTATTGCTATCCCTTTCATAATGTTGCTTGCGGAAAAGGAAAGCACTAGATTTAGACCTGTTAATTTAGTTTAGTTTAGAGATTGTGTACCAGAGAATCGGCCCCATTGAATGAATAACGTCTTTGTGAGGTCTAATATGCTCTCAAAGGGTTATTACATAAGAGATACGAGTTTACGCGATAGACAGACGTTTGTTACAAATTTTAGGCCGCAGTAGATACATGCGAGCCGAATTGAAATTTATTGCGTCGGAGCAAGAGTAGCTATTTATATAATCGTCTTCACGTAGTGAGCCTTCTGTACCTGCGAGGCACTATTAACTAATAATAATAATAATAATAAATACACTTTATTTGCACAACCACAAGAAGGATTACATTAAAGAATAAAAAACACAGACAGAAGGAAGATACAAAAGGCGGCCTTATCGCTAATTAGCGATCTCTACCAGGCAACCTTGAAGATTGGAAAGTATAAGGAAAATTAGACTGCAGGTGGTGTGTAAGATACTAATAAACATACATTCAAATAACTGATACATACTAATACATAAACCACTAATACATGTATTAAATAATATGTATAATACCAATATACTTATAAAATAGACTAATATATACTCCATAATCGTACTTAAGGAGAAACAAATATGATTGTCGTCTTCAATTTGTAAGATAATGATTCTTCACTGCAGTTTTAAAGGAGTCTAGTGACTTTGATTTCCGTATGGTCAATGGTAGTGCATTCCAAAGTTCAACAGCTCGCACAGTGAATGAGTTGCCATAGAACTTCGTTTTATGACTCGGCGTTTCTAACATTAAGGTTCGGCAGGATCTTATGTCGGTTTGCACTCCAAGAAAACTAAACTTCTCCTTGAGGTAAGGGGGAGTTTTTAAGTGATATAGCACACAGTACAGAAGAGAAAGTACATGCAAATCCCGGCGACGGTGAATAGGGAGCCATTTGAGCTTTTGACGAAATTCAGATACATGGTCATATTTGCGCAAACCAAATATGAACCGAATGGCAAGATTTTGGAGTCGCTCAAGCTTGTTAAGTTGGTTCTCAGTCAAGTTGAGATAGCTTGCGTCCGCATAATCGAGAATAGAGAGAAGGAGAGAATGTGCCAACATAACTTTGGTTGGAATTGGCAAGAGATAACGCAACCGTCGCAAAGAACTCATCGTCGCAAATGTTCTTCTGCTCAACTTTTTTAGATGTACAGACCAGGACAGTTGTTGATCTAAGTGGATACCTAGGTCTTTAACAGAGTCAGAGTAAGGAATAACAACGCCATTAAAGAGGATCGGCGAGAAAGGCCTTGCAAGTTAACTTTTGCAATGTATCCTGGACTGCCAATAACAATAGCCTGAGATTTTGCAGGATTAACGCGTAGGCCAAACTGTCTGCTCCAATCAGCAACTGCAGCTAAATCATTATTAATAACGCAAACAGCAGAATCGAGATCTTCTAGAGTTGCAGAGCGATAAATTTGGATATCATCTGTATACATGTGGTAGAGAGAAGAGATATGAGAAGTTACGGAATTTATGAAAATGGCAAAGAGTAAAGGAGACAACACGCCACCCTGAGGTACCCCAGCCGTAATATCACACCATGACGAGACAACCTCGTCGATTTGGATGCGCTGACGACGGCCTCTGAGGTAACTCCGAAACCAGTCAATCACCGATGGAGCTATGTTAATAGAACAGACTCAGCAATATGTCATAATCCACCGTATTAAATGCATTACTAAAGTCAAGCAAAGTTAGAATTGTGAGCTGTTTATTGTCCATTGCCCATCGAATGTCATCGGTCACTTTGACCAGTGCCTACTAATATATGAGATGCTTACCGGTTGTTGCACTAGAGAAGGTTTAGTGGACAGTTTGCTCTTATCGTCTTTCTCCTTGCGCTTCAGTTCGCGCGTGCGCGTTGTCTTTTCGCTCGTGACGCTCGCAGTGGTGAGCGTCGCCTCTTCTCCGTCCTTTTCCTTCCTATCTCCTCTTTGGACTTCGGTTGCGATGGTTTCTTTAGAGCTTCAGCTTTTGCCTTTGTTTGCTGCAATATGTTGTTTTTGTAACTCCTGACAGTCGTATCTTACCCCAGTTATAAGTTTAAGGCAGTGTTTTAAATAGTAGGTAGATTCCAGTTCGAAAATATCTGAGAAGCTAGTTTTAAATATACTACGAAGCAGCTGAAAGAGTAGTCTGTTTAAATTTTTCACGAAGGGATTCGCGTGATCTTCTGCAAATTAGAAATAGTCTGGGTGCAACCCTGGTAACGGGTTGCCATTAATAAAGTACGTTCGTATGTGTCATGTACATGTAATGAGTCATGTACACAGAAGCGTAAGAATTTGTCTTCACTTTTTAAAATAAAATTGTATAACCTTTGCTTATCTGGAGTTTTATAATGTCATTGGTCTGGACGACGTTTCCAATGTCCCCGTTAGCCTAGTCCGCAGGGCGCAGACTAACCTGGAACTCTTCGCGCTGCAGACGCGTGCAGTCGCCGCGCGCGCGCGAGGACGCCGTGCCCGTGTACAGCGAACCCGACGGCTGCTGGAACAGACTCGCGTACTGCTCCCCCACCGGGTACACGCGTCTGTGTGCAACACCACATTTATTTTATATCGACCTACTCCATCATTTCAATCCACCACCCGCCCATTTTTGCGAACAGGTCTGTAGGCGACATATTCTACTAACTACTACTAACTAACTACATATTATAATAACATCCAAATTAACTTAAAGTAACTTATTATTATAATTAAAACCTATTACTAAAATTTATCATTATAACTTATAACTAAAACTTATCATTAAACTTATAGTTAATACTTATAAATATTTATATTAATCTAAACCTTAAATCTAAATAAATACACATATATTATTTCCATACAAAATGTACTTGCCGGCCGACCGAAAGCAAAGCTGACCGTACGATTGAATTTTACATTTTGCGATAGTCATTAGTACCTACGACAAAACTAGTTACGCGGTGCATGGTCGGGCGGCCGTCGCGAGGTATCGTTTATAAAATTAAATCAGTGTGTGGCGGCATGTCCCCACAGCGTTACACTTACATTGGTGCATTTTTATTTCATCCAACTTCCGCTTAAAGACCGTCCGTAAACCCTCAAAAACTATACTGGTGACCCTTGGATGATTGCCCTTTGAAGGACAATCAGAAGAATACGCAAAAAGGAAACAATATGTTCGCTTTTGGCGAACGCGTCGATGCCGCGCCGGCGGTAGCAGCGGCCAGCAAAGTGCGAGCGAAAGGCGCGTTTCAACGGACGGACCACTTACAGAAGTTTTCAAGGTAGGAATAAAAGTGCCTCCCTTTTACCCCGATGAGCCCGAAATCTGGTTCGCGCAACTAGAGGGGCAGTTTGCGCTCGCAAACATCACCAGTGACACCACACGATTTTATTATGTTATGGGTCACTTGGAGCACCAATACGCCAAGGAAATAAAGGACGTTGTGATAAATCCACCGCCAACAAATAAATATGAAAAACTCAAAACTGAGTTGGTAAATAGGTTGTCGGCGTCCCGGGCGACAAAAATGAAACAACTACTTCGCCACGAAGAACTCGGGGACCGAAAACCATCCCAGTTCTTCCGCCATTTAAGAGACCTTGCTGGCGCCGAGTTCCCGGACGAGTACCTACATACAATTTGGATAAGTAGACTACCTATAAATATCCAGACAGTCTTGGCCGCGCAAAAGTCTGCATCACTGGAGGAGCAAGCTGAACTAGCGGACCGCATAATGGACATAGCAGCCCCAGCCGTTCAAGTCCATGCTACTGCAGCTACGGTGCAACCCGCGAGTAACGATGACCTACGAAAGGAAATATCAGAGCTAAGAAAGCAAGTCGAAGCACTGACTACGAAATTCGGCAATAGATCCCGTAGCTCGAGTAGGTCACGTAATCACCAATCGCAGCGCAGCCACTCACGAGGTCGATCACAGCCGAGTTATGGGAAATACCCAGTCTGCTACTACCACACAAAGTTTGGCAGCAAGGCATTCAAGTGCGTCCAGCCTTGCGACTACAAAGCAACGGAAAACAGCAAGGGCAGTCGCTAATGGCGACCAACGATTGCCCTACCCCTGCTGTGGGTCGCCTATTTGTCACGGACCGGACGACGAAGATTCAGTTTTTGGTAGACACAGGAAGTGACGTCTGCGTCTTCCCTCGGTCCTTACTTATAGGTACTTTTAAACGTGCGAATTACCAATTAAGTGCAGCCAACGGTACGCCCATAGAGACTTACGGATACGTGAACTTTAACCTAGATCTCGGACTCCGTCGTAATTTTTTGTGGCGTTTCTTGGTCGCTGATGTGACAAGACCAATTATCGGTGTTGACTTTCTTGTATTTTATAAGTTAGTGGTAGACTCTCAAAACCAATGTTTAATCGATAGCACTACTAATGTAAGAACAACTGCGTCAATCGCCCAACCTAATTGCATTTCGTCTGTAAAGGTAATAACTGGTCAGTCAACGTATCATAAGATATTGGAAGAGTTTCCGGAAATCACTCGCCCGGCAGGTACGTTACGCATCATACCACACAGCACTGTACATCATATACGCACGACCCCTGGACCTCCTGTCTCCTGCCAACCAAGGCGCCTAGCGCCTGACAAATTAAAAATCGCACGGCAAGAGTTCCACACAATGTTGCAGATCGGAACAGCTAGGCCGTCGGAGAGCCCTTGGTCATCCCCTCTACACTTGGCTCCCAATAAAAACAACGGATGGCGCCCTTGTGGTGATTACCGGAGGCTGAATGCCAGGACGATCCCTGACAGGTATCCGATCAGGCACATTCACGATTTTGCCCACAGCATAGCTGGCTGTAAATTTTTTAGTACAATAGACCTGGTGAAGGCCTATAATCAGATACCTGTCAGCCCCGAAGACATCCCGAAGACCGCGATAACCACGCCCTTCGGGTTGTACGAGTTCCCGTTTATGACATTCGGTCTCCGTAACGCTGCGCAAACGTTCCAGCGATTCGTAGATGAGATGACCCGGGGACTCGACTTCTGCTACTGCTATCTGGACGACTTCTTAATTTTTAGTAAAAATGAAGTCGAGCACCAAGAACATCTTCGCCAGATATTTGGTAGGTTGAAGGATTTCGGTATGCTTATCAATACATCGAAATGTGTCTTTGGCGTACCGGAGGTTACCTTTTTAGGACATCATATCTCCGAGAACGGAACTAAGCCACTTGATGCAAAAGTACAAGTGATCAAGGATTTCCCACAGCCTAAAGACATCCGTCAACTACGCAGGTTTTTGGGCATGCTTAATTTTTATAGGCGGTTTTTGCCTAAAGCAGCCCAAACGCAGGCCCCTTTGCACAATTTATTAGTTGGTGCGGCTAAGGGTTCTCAACCTATCAATCTAACTGGCGATGCACTTCAGGCCTTTCAGGACTGTAAAAATAGTCTGGCCAACGCAGTATTGCTGGCACATCCCAACTTTCAAGCGGAGCTCGCACTAGTGACAGACGCCTCGGATGTCGCTATCGGAGCAGTTCTGCAACAAAGAAAAGGTGAGGATTGGGAACCTTTAGGTTTCTTCTCCAGAAAACTAATTCCTTCACAGCAGAAATATTCCCCATACGATAGGGAATTGCTTGCGATCTATGAAGCGATTAAATATTTTAGACACATGCTAGAGGCTCGACATTTCGTGATCTATACTGATCATAAGCCAATAAGTTTTGCTTTTCACGAACGGAAAACCAACTGTTCGCCTAGACAGTATAGACACCTAGATTTTATAGCACAATTCACCACCGACATAAGGCATATTTCTGGCAAGGACAACGTCGTAGCCGACACCTTATCTCGAGTGGATGAACTTCATGCTCCCGTCAGTCTTGAGTCTCTAGCAGAATGTCAAGCTTCAGATCCGGAATTAGCGCACTACCTTAAAGAGAAGTCTTCTCTGCGTTTACAAAGGACAAAATTACCTGGAAGTCAGACATTCGTGTACTGCGACGTCAGTACATCGACTCCCAGGCCATTTGTACCAAAGCAGCTAAGAAGACAAGTCTTTGAAAGCCTACACTCCCTTAGCCACCCAGGCATCAATGCAACTGCCAAATTAATAGCAGAGCGCTTCGTCTGGCCGGGCATTAGGAGAGATTGCAGGTTGTGGGCACAATCGTGTCTGTCTTGCCAACGTGCAAAAATAAGCCGACACGTGTCCGCGCCTTTAGGCACATACAATTTGCCTCGCGCACGTTTCAAAAATATTCACATAGACATAGTTGGGCCCTTACCGCCTTCAGAAGGTTACCGTTATTGTCTGACAGCAGTAGACCGTTTCACTAGATGGGCGGAAGTCATACCAATAACGGATATTACAGCTGAAACAGTGGCAAAGGCATTGCTATCGGGTTGGATATCGCGCTTTGGCAGCCCAGAGTCTGTCGTCACAGACCGCGGCCGCCAATTCGAGTCAGCTCTGTTCAGCTATCTGGCAAAGATAGCTGGATTCGAGCATAAAAGGACAACAGCATACCACCCTTCTTGTAATGGCTTGGTCGAACGCTTTCACAGACAACTCAAAGCATCTATTGTCTGTCATGCAAACAACAAGTGGACTGAGTCTTTACCTTGGTTACTTCTTGGAATAAGAAGTGCTTTTAAGGAAGATCTGAAAACTTCTTCGGCCGAGCTATTATATGGCGAACCTTTGAGGCTGCCGGGAGAATTTTTTCACTCCTCTGTAGATGGTACAACCGACATTACAGATTTTACGGCCCGCCTACGTTCTTTTGCCGAGAATTTACGGCCCGTGCCAGCTTCACGCCATGGCAGAAACAAAATATTTGTTTTTAAAGACCTGGCGACCACGGATCATGCCTTCATTCGAGATGACGCATCACGTGGTTCGTTACAACCTGCCTACACAGGGCCGTACAAAATATTATCTCGGAATGAAAAAGTTTACACTTTGCTGGTCAATGGCAAGCAGGTAACGGTCTCCATAGACCGTCTTAAACCAGCTTACTTACTGACCGATAAAAGCGACTCCACTCCAAACGAAGAGGATCAGCCACAGGAAAAATGCAACCTTAAAGGCTATCAAACTCGTTCTGGCCGCCAAGTCAAGTTTACAAATTTTTATCGCCCTTGACGGTCTCTGGGGGGTGGTGGTGTAGGCGACATATTCTACTAACTACTACTAACTAACTACATATTATAATAACATCCAAATTAACTTAAAGTAACTTATTATTATAATTAAAACCTATTACTAAAATTTATCATTATAACTTATAACTAAAACTTATCATTAAACTTATAGTTAATACTTATAAATATTTATATTAATCTAAACCTTAAATCTAAATAAATACACATATATTATTTCCATACAAAATGTACTTGCCGGCCGACCGAAAGCAAAGCTGACCGTACGATTGAATTTTACATTTTGCGATAGTCATTAGTACCTACGACAAAACTAGTTACGCGGTGCATGGTCGGGCGGCCGTCGCGAGGTATCGTTTATAAAATTAAATCAGTGTGTGGCGGCATGTCCCCACAGCGTTACACTTACATTGGTGCATTTTTATTTCATCCAACTTCCGCTTAAAGACCGTCCGTAAACCCTCAAAAACTATAGGTCTCACAGTCCCCCACGCTGGACAAGTGCGGATTGGCACACACCTTTGTGAACATTAAGAAGATCTCTCAAGTGTATTTAACACAGTAAAAGGATCGCGAGACATGCTGGAATTAGCATTTTATCGATAAATTCAACTTCAAAGAAAAATGCTTGCAGCCTCAACAATTGACTGAAGTTTCATGAGTCTACAAGTTATAAGCGTCAATAGCACAACAGATAACAAACTGCATCAACTTACCTGTAATTTCCCAAATGCGTCTCTTCCCATTGTATTTGTGTCTGCCATGGACTCTTTTCGGGTTCTTTTTCTTCGGTGGGAGCGTATTCCGCAAATCTAAAAATATTGATACTATTACAAGATGCGGTGACTATGTCGCGACGCTATGACGAAAAAAATTTTACTTGGCTCTCCTACCTATCTGTAAGAGCCTATACGCACGGTCGATAATTGCTCGGCAGCTCAGTCGACGGGCAACTCAAGAATCTGTAATTTATAATGGAAGTTGCCGAGTCTTCCATACAAACTCAGCAACAACATATAAATAACAGGTTCTGTCGACTGAGTTGCCGGGCACCTATCGACCGTGGGTATACATATTTACTCTTATTGCAACACAACCAAGACACAAAATATGCTTGAAACAATGACAATAAAACGAGTCACAGGAAGCCGCTGGATTGAAGCGGCGCAGAAATGTGGCTTGTGGATTCGTTACAAGAGACCTATGTCCAGCAGAGGACGTGAATTAGTTCACGATGACGATGAATGTGAAGGAGCCCTCACTTGTTGGTCTGCAGCAGGCGGTCGCGTATCCGCTTGCGGTCCTCCTCCAGCACGCGCTTCTTGTCGCACTGCCAGATGTTGAGCATGGTGAAGGTGTCAGTCAGCAGCCCCTCCTTCACCTCGCGGTCCAGCTGCGTGTCTGTGTGGAAACTTGGCGAGTGGTTCACCTGAACACATGTCATCGGGTATACTTTGAGTCGCCCGTAAATACATCGAGTTATACTTATGCGATAAATGTTTCAAATTTTTAACTGTTGTTAATGTACGTGGTACATTTTGAATAGAATAGAATAGAATGTTTTTTTATTCATGTAAACTTTTTACAAGTGTTTATGAATAGTCAGGTAGTTTTAATTTACCACTGGTTCGGAACGCCGTTCCCACCGAGAAGAACCAGCAAGACTCGGCGGTTGCTCTTTTTAATTTTTCAATTTACAATGTAATTATACCGTACTATACAAGCCATTGCAGCCCCGTGCATTGCTGGAGCGAGTCAAATCCAAGCTTTTTTATCGTTTACATAGTCTGCGACTGTATAATATGCTTTTTTTAGAAGCATACTTTTAACACATTTTTTAAACTTGTGTAATTTGAAGAAAGGAAGTCTGCTTAAATCACATAATGGTGAGGTTTTTCTTGAGATAGAAATGCGCTGAGCTTTGATAATTGTGGGGTTTATCTTGGGATAATAATGAGGTGGACACCGGTAATTGGGGCATTTTTTCTTGAGTTAATAATGACTTCCTGCAGATTCCGCCGCGTACGACTCGACTAAGAGAAAGTCTTTAGCTATCAGATATGTATTAGTAATAAATAATAATATTCGGAAATGATGCTCTACGAGGCACCCGTAGGAAAGTAGGTGCTTGCCCAGTAACCAGCAAAGCATTATCAACTGAAGTACGCAGTCGCCAATAGGTCAAACCATTCCCATTTCTATATAATTGTGGCGGTTACCACAATAGAAACTAGATGGCGCTGTTCAATCGATGACGTAGTCCCGAACAAATGTACCGCCGATGGTAATCGCACTAACGGAGTTTTCTGCAATCTGGAACTATATATAGAAGTTTCAAGACATAACCGTCGGCCCAGCTGGCGCTACCGAGCACAACCAACCGCTCGGTGGGAGATCTCCCCTTTGGTACGGTCGAGCCTGCACACCGCTCCCGTACATTGGTGACACCGACGTGATCAAGAACGGTCGGACACCTCAACAACCGACGAAATCAAGAATGGTCGCACACTACAACAGCCGACGTCATCGAAGATCAACCGCACACCGCCGCACTCCGCACTGCGCACTCAACGTGATCAAGGGTGATCGCATACACCGCAACACCTTTGGATCACACACCGCAAGCCGACGTCTCCTCCAACTCCAAGTCTACAAGCAGCAACAGCAAGCACATCGAGGCCTGTAAGACGGATGTAGCCACAGCTTCGGGGCACAATGGCTCTGCACTCCATCACCAGCTACAAGCGTCCTGGTCTACCGCTTCTCTTAATGGTTAGCAGCCATTGCCCTTCACACGCCTTCACGCTACAACGCCACCTCTCTTCACTGCATCACACTACGCGTTCGTCTCGGAGGGGAGTGATGTGGCGGTTACCACAATAGAAACTAGATGGCGCTGTTCAATCGATGACGTAGTCCCGAACAAATGTACCGCCGATGGTAATCGCACTAACGGAGTTTTCTGCAATCTGGAACTATATATAGAAGTTTCAAGACATAACCGTCGGCCCAGCTGGCGCTACCGAGCACAACCAACCGCTCGGTGGGAGATCTCCCCTTTGGTACGGTCGAGCCTGCACACCGCTCCCGTACATAATTATTCGTTCTCTAAAAAGAGGCTACCTAGTGAACGGTAGAACAGTAAGTTAAAGCCATTTCATATTACAGTTTTAGTTTGTCGATACTACGAGGGGCGTTCAATGTATTCTCGGTATCGGGGTGATTTGATATTATAGTGGGTAATTAAAATAATATATCATTAGCTAACAACATTATCTGAGGGTATTTAGATAAAATTTCATGTTGATTCATTAGTTTGTTTGCTACCTCCAGTCAGCGACGACGAAAATGACTGACGCGACAATGTTGAAGAAAATCGAGCATCGTGCGGTGATTTTGGCTGTGTGGTGACGATCCAGCAAGTGTATTCGAAAGGATAGTTACAGGTGATGAAACGTGGGTTCATCAGTATGACCCCTAGAGTAAACAGGAGTCTATGTAGTGGCACAAAAAAGGATTTGACCCTCTGAAGAAGTTCAAAGTCACTCCATCCGCTGGCAAAATCATGGCCACAGTTTTCTGGGATTCAAAAATAATACTATTTATCGAATACACAAAAAAAGGTGAAACTATCAACGCAGAAAATACTCAACCACTTTACGCCGTTTGAGAGAAGCAATAAAAGAAGAGGAAAGCTGGCGAAGAATGTGTTGCTTCTTCACGACAACGCACCGATTCACACTGCGCGGCTCTCCAAGGCTGCTGTACGAGAGTGCCCTGGCCCCCACTGACTACTTTTTATTCCCAAATTAAAAAAAGACCTCAGGGGAAAGCGATTTGCTGACGATAATGAGCTCAAGTCCGCTGTAAATGAGCATTTTGCGGGCCAAGAAGAAAAAAAATGTTTTAAGGGAATAGAAAAACTTAAAATAAATAGGTATAAGATAAAATGGGGATGGAGTTTAAAATTAAAACGTAAGTACCTCTAAAATGTAAGGATGGAGCTTGTGATCTAGAAGTATATCAAAACCGAGTATCTCGAAGCAGGCGTGCACCTGTAAAAATATATTAGAACAAATGATTCATATTAATTAGTATAGAATTTATATTAATAAGTATATACGAGACAGGTCGAGATCGCAAACGGGTAGGGACGCTCCGCACACCCAGTGACGTGAGGGTGTGTGGACTGTGGGGGCGTCCCCCGCCACATAGTCATACTCCGATTGCCATCTCGATACTATACATATTAGAGATTGGGGATAACAGAATTAGCCATATTATCTACCTAAGTTCTTATGCAACTATGGTCTACACTTTACACTAAACAACTACAAGACTTAAAATGAACACAAATATTTTAGACGCCATGATTTAATTAATTTAACTAAGAATGTAGCTACTAAAATATCAATTTTAAAGATAAAGAAATGATAGCTAAATTTGGCATAGGTATATTGTAAAACTGCTTTAAGCAATAATTTAAAAAAACATATCAAGTGGGCCGGCAATGAGTTGAGGAGATGATGATGATGACCTTTCCATTGTACAGTATATTATGATAATGTAATAAAGGGCATAAGGAAACGGGAAAGAACCATGTCATGCGAGGGAAAGCACGCGTGGTAGCTGTGCTTGAGGATGGGCCAGGCGGAGATAATGGTCTTGACGATGACCTGGTCGATGGCGTGCCACAGACGGTCCAGGTCTACGCCTTGCGACAGCAGGATCTTGTTCAGCGTCGATATCTTGCTGGTTGACAGAATATTGCCATGTGGTGTGGTTTACACGAAAGCGCTTTTAATGGATTATAGTCCGCGTCAATTAAATGGTCGTTCTTAAAGTTAACCGCAAGACGCACCGCAATAGCACTGTTTAGACGTCAGTGGGGCGCGCGCCGCACCGCACCTCGCGTTCGCCATCTGCATTAGTGTGAGTGCTACATTCGTACACAGTTCACGAGCGCGTGGAACAATACCTGTGCGAGCCCGCACTTGCATCGTAGGTCGGACGCGACTGTTTAACGGCCGGGAACTATACCTACCTAATCATCGCATTGCATCTTATATACCACTAGCTTATGCCCTCAACTTCATCTGCGTGGACTTCACTTTCAAACCCCTTTTACCATTCTCTTAAGATCAAATTTTCAAAAATCCTTTCTTAGCGGATGTCTACGTCAATAGCTATTGCCAAATTTCAGCCTGATCCGTCCACTAGTTGAGCTGTGTTGATAGATCAGTCAGTCAGTCAGTTTTCCTTTTTATATTATTTAGAAGAAAACTAACGAAGAAATAGCCGATATGCGTTGCAATGCAACTGGCGCGCTATCTAGTATCTATCGCTATGTTCTCAAATAAAAGAATATTTATTTATTTACTTATATCTTTTGTACGCTGATGGTACTATGTCGGAAACCTTTATGTCAACAACAACGTTACAAAATTTCAACTCAATCGCATGAATGATATGTGAACGGATAGGTAACGAACAGAAGAGAACGTCGGCGTTTTTATACAAATTGGGCGATATATTATGTACTTGATTGTGTGGCGGGCGTAAATGAGTATACCTTTTTATTTCGAGGGGGAAATCTTCTGAAAGATACCCAATCGGGTTATGTGGGATTTCTACCCACTAAAACCCCCTCGGTGGCCCTCCTCAGCGCGTTTTTGAGAGGCTCCGGGAACACTGTGCAGCCACTGGCGACCTCGAAGTCCTAGCGCCAGGGACTATTGGTTAGACGGATCAGGACGTTGATCAAAAATGAGACGGATCAGGACGTTGATCAAAAATGGGTATACCTAATACAATAAACGTATGTAGGTACGTTTCGCGTGGCAAGTAGCAGGTGGCAAGTATAAACGTATCTGGGTACCGTTTACTGCCCGCCTCGGAGTCGTAGACGTAGGTGCGGCTGTGCTTGTTCAACGCGTAGTTGGTGAGGTGCATAAACACGTTGGTCGTGTTGTTTGCGTTGGGATCCGCGTATCTGCTGGTGGCGAATCTACAAATACAAGTTAACAGCCTCTCAAAGTGGTAGAGATTTTAATGACAAGAAGAGCATGCACTGCGCCAGGTGTGACGTCACCTAATAGCGGTGCCGGCGTGCGAGGGAGATAGCGAGAAGTTCGCTCTACAGCTTCACTCATCCTTAACCCTTCATCTATAATATAAAAGCCTCAATAACTCAATAGCTCAACCGGTAAAGGAGTGGACTGAAAACCGAAAGGTCGATGGTTCAAACCCCGCCCGTTGCACTATATTGTCGTACCTTCTCCTAGCACAAGCTTGACGCTTAGTTGGAGAGGAAAGGGGAATATTAGTCATTTAACATGGCTAATATTCTTTTTAAAAAATAAAAATGAATCACTAAATGTGTTGCTGAGAGAATAGCTGAACCGATTTCGCTAATTCTTCTGTTATAATATTCCTTGAAGTACGAGGATGGTTCTTACAGAGAGAAAAATTTAATTCAACCTCCCCTCAATTTTTTTTAACTCCACCCGAGCGAAGCCGGGGCGGTTCAGCTAGTTTATAATATTAATTAGTATCTGAATGTCAAATTTCAACAAATTTTATTAGTGTTCAAGTCGAAAGAAAATCTGTTTTTTTTTGCAATTTCACAGAATGAGCTAGGTTTAAGAAGTCACATACATACCTGACAAGACCTTCATTATAAACAAAAATCCGAAGCGGATCACAAGATGTGATGAGTGTGTATACTCTAATATCGAATTTATAGCCATCCACCAAGTATGGTTTCGCCAAGTATACCTGTAACAGACAAGTAAGAATCGTAAGGCAACTTCGTTACCTCCATTAGGATTTGCAACCGCCGGCCTTAAATAAAGGACCATGGGCATTTTTGTATGAACTCTGGCCTGATAACCAATAGAGTTCTAATGTATGTAAGTTTATTGCTTCTAATCTACAGTTACTGTAATGCAATAGTTTTATCTTATCTCATGAAACCACTGGGTATGTACAGTCGAGGACATAAAAAGTTTCAATTTTTGTCACGATTTTCTTGTGAAAATTAAATCAATAATGGAGTTCATGCTGTGCTGCATTTTTGGTCAGCTTATCACCAGTGATAACCTTAGAGTGATACCTCTAAGGTTCAACCTAAATTCAACCTTTGCAGTGTGAAACGCGAAGAGCCCGAGCTTGATTGCATGCGATGCAAGTTGAAACATTGTTCTTCTCAGGTATTTAATGGGCGTACGAATAAAAAGATTCATGACGTCAGTGAACACATTATTTGAGAATAACTGAACTACTTATAATTACAATGAATACTAGTAAAAACTGCATATTTTTATGGTACTTGCAGGGGTGATATCTGTTTTTTCCGGTGGTTTACAGGATTCTGCCCATAATAAAAATTGAAGCATGTGATATAAGCTTTCTTTTCAAGGGCAAGTGGTTTTTATTGGATGTCAGCTAACTTGTCCTTTGGAAATCGATACATATCCATATAAAGTTTTTCAGGGGTGCAGATCAGCATATTAAGCTGAATACGAAAATGACGTCTTTTTAAATCCAAGATAGACATGTGTTTTTAAATGAATTGTTATTATGGCTGTCATTTCCGAGGTTTTCAAAACGTGTGTTGTTTTTTGAGGGTATTCAGTGGCCCTACCGCGGTTGTTTGACAGCTACAATGTCACGATCGCAATCATCTCTGATTGGTAAATGCTCGCTCACTATTGGCCACAATGCATTGTTGCAACAAGAATCGCACAAATTCAGCCAATCAGAACAATTGAGATTGTAATATTTATTGATGCAGGTTTTAGACAATCGCCCTACAGGTTGCTGATTGCGAAAATGATGCCTATTATAAAATCGGAGATGGCAGTCGTGTTTTTTAGAGATTCGATATAGATGTCGTTTCGAGGTTGAGAGGTCAGTTTTGTGACGAGCTTCAGTAAATTTTCGTGACAGAAATGAATACCTGACAAATTAGTTTATCTGTGGGTTTGATATCTTTGAGCGATTTAGTGAGGTAGATGCCGCGGCCCTGGCTGCCGCACTCCGGCTTTATTATGAACGTCTTGTTTTTGCGCGCCTTGCTATAGTTAAATGCTTCACTGAAACTAAATTAAAGAATTTAAAATATTATCTACTTGCTATAACAA
The DNA here is from genome assembly GCF_902806685.2 of Maniola hyperantus. Classification (NCBI taxonomy): domain Eukaryota; kingdom Metazoa; phylum Arthropoda; class Insecta; order Lepidoptera; family Nymphalidae; genus Maniola; species Maniola hyperantus. Next base: position 7,848,173 of record NC_048552.1, on the reverse strand, counting down.
AATCTGCACTACATTAAAATAAAGTAATAGATAAAGCCATTTAATTTTTATGTTTTTTTTTTAAATCTTAGATTGGAGACGCTCATTGACGACTGTTCTATTCCCAGTGCTCCCCATCACAAATTGTAGGTATATAAAATAAGCTATATATATATTAAGAACACAGACTAGGTTTAATATTATTGAACTTACTCAGCAGGGAAACACCAAGTCTTTGGAAAGAAATTATATTCTTTGGGATATATTTTTTGCATTCTATTTAAATTTCTCGCGAGCAAATCCTTCCTGCAATAAAATCAGTAATGTAAAAAAAGAATAGTTCAATTTGATTGTTTATATACCTAGGTATATGAGTGAGTAGGTACTCGAGGTTTTGAAAGCAAATGAAGTGCATTTTTTGTTTTATGTGTGACAAATAAAAGGCTTTTTATCTCATTTATTTCTATTGTTTAGAATGAAGCCACATGATGCGTTGCGTTGGCGGTGCGGCGCCTAAGCGGTGCCGCTGCGTCATCCTACATAAAAATCGCTGTATCATGCCACACGATGCGTAAACGACGCCGTGCGGCGCCACACCGCACGCGCACCGAACTTGGGACCAGAGAAACGAGGCGGGGAGGGCCGGTGCGGTGCAACGCCATACTTTCTGCCGGAGCGGCAACGCAGTGCCCGTGTAGCATACAATACTGAAATCCACTGCAGTGCAGCGCCGCAACGCACTGGAAACGCATCGTGTGGCCTTAGTCTTACCTGGGAATAAAAACTCCAAGAAGAAAAGTTACCTGCAGATCTCAAGCATTCCAGGGAAATGGTTGATGCGTTGAAATCTTTTCATTTCCTTAGCACGCTCAACGGAAACACTCATATCGGTCCAGTAAAAGTTCCACGCTTCCTCTTCAGAGACTTCCCGCATGCCGAACGCGCTAGAGACTTTGCGGATGGACTCATAGCGGCAGTTCGTTAAACAAATCGAAATTTGTGATCTAAAATATCAATCAGCCTTTACATTCTATCTTTTAAGTTAATTTCCATTTAAATTTAAATTAAATTTTTCATTTAAATAAAATACAATAGTTTCATTCATACCTCTTTCTTTTCTTTTTCTTGCGTGTTGCCTCAATAGGAATTATAGGGGCAGTGCGGGAAGTTGGCTGAGAAGTGTCATCCTCATCATATAGCTTGCCGTCATAACTGAGCAACAGTATTGAAGATGCGTCCTCAGCAGTCTCCTCCTTGGATAGCTGCTCAGTCATAGATTCTAAACAAACATTTTTATTTTGTTTAAAATTTAAATCTCTTCTTCTCAAAACTTCTCATCTATTTGAACAACAATGTCACAGTATCTTCTGGGCTATTATAAATATTAAGTGTAATAAGCAACTGGCTGCAAAACTCCTTAAATGAATGTGAAGCGATACAGCAACCAGGCTCACGAAAACTGGTTTAAAACTAGTTAATACTTCATCGATATAAACAAGTTTGCTACAGACAGTTACTTATAAAAATTCTTTTTCTTCTTGAGTACCACTTACTATTAGTTTGAATTTTATAACAATATTAAGTGGCAGTCTATTAAATTTTTCTTTTGTAAAAATTATGTTTTTGTACCTGGAGATCTCTGTTTAGTTGAGTGTGAATGTTTTGGACAATACTGAGATGGTTGGCCTTCATCATTTAATGAAGTCGCGTGCCACTCCAACTATAACATGTTAAAGATTATTTTATAGATTTATTATACGCGTTGATAACGTCGTAGTATTCACCGGAAAGAGGTTCATTTGCATCTTTAATTTCAAGGTGCCGAAAGGCGTACAAACTTATAGAGATCGTTTTTTTTAGGGTTCCGTACCTCAAAAGGAAAAACGAAACCCTTATAGGATCACTTTGTTGTCTGTCTGTCAAGAAACCTACAGGGTACTTCCCGTTGACCTAGAATCATGAAATTTGGCAGGCAGGTGGAGCTTATAGCTGACATTTGGGGAAAAATCTGTAAACCGTGAATTTGTGGTTATATCTCACAAAAAAATTGTGGTCATGAACTAATAACCAGTATTTTCAATTTTCTAAGTGTGCATTTTCACCTGTGCATTCTAAAACAGATTTTTATGTAATATCATGGTTTTTGAATTATTCTGCAAAATGTCGAAAAAACAAGACCGTAGTACGGAACCCTCATTGCGCGAGGCTGACTCGCACTTTTCACGTTTTTTAATTATAGTCCAGAATGAAATCTGAACATCCTGACCCCAATCATGAAAATCTAGTTCCCACGAGATTTAAAAAAAAAAATCCACACGAAGTCGCGGGCACGGGGCATTATAGAGGTAGTGGAGTAAGTATTTAATAATAAAAAAGATTCCGACGAATTGAGAACCTCCTCCTTTTTTTTGAAGTCGGTTAAAAATAAATCTTACCTCCATTTATTAATAATGTATATCTTTATGTAATTAAATCAAAAATTAACAATATTAGCCCTAGGCATTATCTTTCACAAAATAGAAGTCTTATGAAAAGAAAATGTGGAGGTGGAGATCTGAAAAGAAAAATAATTATTTTAATTTACAAGTTAAACTCGTGGTTTTTAAACAATAACACAACATAATACAATAATAATACTTTGTACTTTGTTTGGACGATTTTTTAATTCATAAAAAATTTCAAAAGTTTATGGGAATGATATTGTTTTTTCCACAGATCTGTCGTTTTTTCGAGGTTTTTTCAGTAGTTTTTTTCTTTTTGGTGTTATTGTTTCTGGTTTCTGCCACAGATGTATCATTGAATTTGAATGGCAATGTTGGCTAGTTTGGTAACAACTCATCGGCATATCGGTAGGTAACCGAAGTAGTACCTAGGTACTTAGAAATTCTTTGTCGGTAACTGTACCATCTATCTCTATGATTTAGGACGTAGAGTAGAAAGCCCTTTAATCTCAGACTAACTATCATTTGATAGTGATCTGTGTTCTGAGAGTTCAGCAGCCCGTAGTGATTACATACTCTTTGGTAGTAATGTTCACAGGTAATGTTCTGCATAATCTAATTTTCTGTGTTCAGCAGTCAAAAAAATTTTGAGTTTTGCTATTCCGTCAAAGCAACCAAAGTACAGAGTCATCTAAAATGGCAGAAGGCCAGGACGAACCTAAAAAGATTACAATTACAGTAAAAACACCAAAAGAGAAACAACAAGTTGAAATCGATGAAGATTCAGATATCAAAAAAGTAAGTACAGCGTTGATCATGGCGTAATAGCATTGATATTGCATACGCAATCAGCGATGACATTTCTGTAATCATTCGGCAACAAATTAAATGCGTCTTGGTGATTTCAGTTGAAGGAAGTGCTGGGCCCTAAGTTTAACGCGGAGCCGGAGCAACTATGTCTCATTTTCGCCGGAAAATTATGAACGATGTAGACACGCTGAAACAGCACAATATTAAGGATGGGTTGACAGTTCATCTTGTTATCAAGACCCCTCCGAGACCGGAACCCGAGGGGGCCACAAGACGCCCACCAGGTAAATGTCTTCATTTGTTGTCCAGTGGTTTGGGTAAACCCATTGCAAGGTGAAGTTAAGATTTTAACCTGAAAGTTGATTAAAAGTAGGTAATGTAAATAATTAACATTGATAGGTTGAAACCAGGAACAATTATATATTGTATAGTTATTTTAAGAACATTGAAACAAAAATATATTATTAACAGAAACATTTCTACGTGACATTGGCAAAGTGCATTGTGCTCGGTGTGGCACTACTGAAAGCCATAAAGCAAATGAAGAAGAAGAACAGAAACATTGGAGACATTCTAGTAGACATGTATCGTTGTTTCATTGTTATTTTGCAATAGGAACATTTTTAGCACCATACATTCCAAACATGTTTCTGGAAGAAGCAATTTGTTTACCTTTTAAGTAAGCTAGTAAAAGAGGATTGTGACTAGGGTGTGTCTATACAACCTAACTAATGCTGGAAGTAATACAGTGGGTTAATCATAATCATTTTCATATAACTTGACAGATGAGGTATTTAGTACTATATAGTTAATGCCATAAATTATTTTGTTGTCTCTGCTACTTGACAAAATTTGTTCAACTGGTCCTTCGAGTTCACAGAAGTTTTTTACAAGTTAATTTCTGTGATCAGCTGTTTGCAGGGTTGTCATATTGGAGTTTTAAACAAATTCTTAAGTCCTCATATTTTTCATGGGTGACAATCATCCTATGAGGCTTATTATTTTTTGGTCCATCTACACACCGGTCCTAGCCACAGCTTGCCGGGATCTAATGGACATTATCTAAAACCGTGAATATTATTATTATAAATTATAAATATTCTTTTTAGCTGATATTGGTGCTACACCATTTGGACTAAACTCACTCGGTGGGCTCGCTGGTCTTGAAAGTTTGGGTCTTGGGCAAAGCACTTTTATGGATCTTCAGGTAAATTGACATAGCAGCCTCTGTATTTTAGTAAATAATGTTGCCTGTGACCATTTGCTTGACTTTAGGATTTCATAAGATTTCAGAAGTTTCATAGGAATCCTTTGTTTTTCCTGGGTAGTTAAGTAGAAAAACTAAAAGTAAATCACTCAAAAATTCTCATCAAAATTGGTTCAGCTATTAAAAGATTAACCCAAACAAACACGTCGACATACATTTTTAAAATGATTGTTTTGTTGATGGACATGAATTGCTATAATACATGTATGACAAAACGGCTTTACTCATGTATTTCGTCGACATTAGCCTGACTAACTAGCCTGAGTAGTTTAATAGTTAGTTGATATGAACTAGCCTATAATAATAGGCTTAATACTTCTGTACCAAGACAGATATTAATTTGAGTAACTTTTCAACAGATTTAAGTAATTCATATTACTTGCCCTACACGTACTTGTATCATATTTTAGACAGTTAAAAAGTAATACAATTTTCAGGCACGCATGCAACAAGAGTTGCTATCAAACCCAGACATGCTGAGACAGGTTTTGGACAACCCATTGGTGCAACAAATGATGAATGATCCTGAAAATATGCGTTCGCTCATCACATCAAACCCACAAATGCAGGATTTGATGTCTGTAAGTGTACACTTTTACGAAACTTATTCGTATTACTTCCTGAGGTTGTATAATATTACTTTGAAATTATAAATGCTTGCTGTCAAATCAATAGTGCATATGTTGACCATCTGAATTATCTCTAATGATGCTAGTTGAAAAATGGCTTTGGTATAGTATAGCAGAAGCTGCAATAGAATTTTGACTTAAGTAATAAGTTGAGCAAAACAGTCCACATCTTATCATCGTCAACTTAAACGACTGTGGACGTCTATCAATCGCGGTTTTTAGCCACAGCTTATGGACGCGTCCCATCGTTTGTTTCACTCTTAAACCTTGTGTTTTGTTAATTTATTTATTTTAAATAGTTGTAATACCTAGCTGTAAATTATTAACTATTCATATTCTATGTTGGGAAAGGCACTGGCCCCTAAGACACGGGATTTCCTAGTTTAGGGGTCAGGATTCCAGAGAGGTGAACTGTACTGAGTTATTTAAATAAATAATCATTTAATCATTAAAGTGAGCTGGTAGACTAAAGAAATTTTTGCTACAATAATACATTTTCGTCAATAGCAAGACAGTGATGAAATAGAAGATGATTGTGATTGTCACACCTTAGCTGTTATTTTACCACAATTGAACACCTAGTTTTCATTAGGCTAGTGACTATCAAAACAGTTATTATCAGATGTTAGTTATATAGTATCAGAACAGGGTTCTGCGGCTTAAGTGCTCTCCAAGTCAAGGAGAATACGAAAAGGTCCAATTCAAACCTTCAAAAAAGGGCACCCATCCAGTTACCGACTTGGGTCAATGTTTCTTAACAATCGCAATCAATTGATATACATTGTCATAACTAGGCCCACACATTCTTAATACAAACTGAAATCTTCAAATTCTTTGTTAATTGAACAGCGAAATCCAGAAATTCAGCCACATGCTGAAACAATCCAGAGCTACTCGTACTAGACTCTCAGACGATTGGAATTGGCGCGAAACCCATGCCATGCTGCAACGAACTGATGCGGTCCCATACAGAGCCCTGTCCAACCTTGAGAGCATACCTGGTACTATTACTATTTATTACTAGTTTGTTTCTCTAGCTGCACATTGGTTACTATTCTAGTTTTACCTTCATATACAAAAATGTCTTTTGGCTGTGTGGTCTAAAAAGTTGCTTGCTGTAGTTTTTAAATTATCTAGAAACCTATGAACTTCTGAACATAATATTGCTTATGGACAACAGCTTGAACCCTCTCTTACCGTTTCTTAGCTGACATCTACCTCCTGGAAGAAACGTTGGTTTCATAGTAATTCCTGAGATTTCGTGATTAGTCAGTGAGTGGTATTCGCTTTTATATATTTTAGTTAATGCAGGTGACTCAAATATCACCATCGCTACCACTATTATAAATACGTCATAACGAAACAACGGATCGACGTGGTTTTTGCATGGGTATACTTAAAGACCTGGAGAGTGACATGTGAGTTCCCATGGGATTCTTAAAATTAGTTAATAAGAATGATTATTTATTTATGTTGTTTGCAGAGCGGATACAACGCATTGCAGCGCAGTGTACCGTGACCTCCAGGAGCCGATTTGGAACGTGGCCAGCAGCATGGCAGGGAATCCATTCTCGGGACTAGTTGACAACTCAGGGTAATATATACCCGCGTGGAGTTGTTGTGGCTCTTCTCAGACCTGGGTGCGTTTGGAACCGTCTTACTTTAGTTTTAAGTACATATTAATTATAACACTAATATCTATCATCTTACAAATTAAATTTATGACAATCAGGAAGCGTAAAATTTTACCAATTTGAATAAATAATTTTTTAAAGAGTTTGAATTCTTATTTCATTGCCAACATGCAATGCAGTACTAGAGTATCATCTCAAACCATCACCATGTCGCTTTACTAAGTCATGGGTCTTCTCTCAGAATGAGAAAAAATTCTGTGGGAATTTATTGATTTTCCGGATAAAAAAGTAGCCTATGTGTTAATCCAGGGGTATAATCTATCTTCATTCCAAATTTTAGTTCAGGTATTTTTTGCGTAAAGGAGTAACAAACACACACACACACACAACAAACTTTCGCCTTTATAATATTATAGTCGGGATTAAAGCATGATGAAGTACACATATTTTTGATAGTTGTCAAAAATCATATACTAACAATAAGTACTATCTAAAACTTGAAATAAATCAGTTAAGTTTACATTATACCTACAATTTATTCATGACCGACGATTTCAGATTAACGCCCCGCTGGCGATACCAATAAGTAATTCGTAAAAAAATGCGCATACATAATTTATTAGCGACTCTTTGTATTCATTTACTTAATAACATGAGAAACATTTTTACTATACATATTATATTCACGAAAAGGCCTTGCCTTATTTTCGTTTCACAAAATAACTACTGCAATTTGTTGACTTTGCTAGTAAAAAAGTATAGTGCTAGCTTATGCCCGCAACTTCGCCCGCGTAGGCTACACAAATTTCAAACCCGTGTTTTAGGGGTTGAATTTTCAAAAAGCGGCTTTCTTAGCGTCATCGTCTACGTCGGTTAACTATCTGCATGCAGTGGCGTGCACAGTGTTTGAAGCCAGGGTAGGCATTAGTTAGGTAGGAACCTGTTTACTGGCAGGTCATAATGAAAAATATGCATTGAGCTATTACAACTGGGGTAAGCAGTGCATTTATGCCTCTATGACGTGCACGCCACTGTCTGCATGTTAAATTTCAGCCTGATCCGTCCGGTAGTTTGAGCTGTGCGTTGATAGATCAGTTAGTCAGTTAGCTTTTCCTTTTATTTATAACTAGCTGATGCCCGTGACTTCGTACGCGTGGATTTAGGTTCCCGTGGGAACTATAGCCTATGTCCTTCCCCGGGATGCAAGCTATCTCAGTACCAAATTTCGTCCAAATCGGTTGAACGGTTGAGCCGTGAAAAGCAAGCAGACAGACAGACACTTTCGCATTTATAATATTAGTATGGATATAGATATATAGATTAAAAATATTACATAACTGTCCAGGCTGGAAATGAAGCTATTGCCGGCCGAGTAATATGTATTTGTAAGGACGAGGCGAAGCTGAAGACGCGCTCGCCAAGTCTTTTAACCAAACGAGGTCATTAATCGCTATTTCGGCCAAGACTTGTATAGTGCTTTTCCTCCATTTGTGAGGAAACAAACAAATAAATTATGAAAAATATTTACATTTCAGTTTGTTAGACAGCAAATCCTTTTTAAACATTGTATAGAAGCAGGCGTTACTTTCTGGAAGTCCATGATACACAATGAACCAAAAGCTTAATTTGCTGTAATCCGCTGAAACAGGTCGAATCTGTATGATGCAACATGCAGCATGCGAAATGCACCGCCCGCCCTCAAACTGCTAACCATGCAGGAAAAGCACCACTCAGCAAGCAAACGCCCCACCT